>NC_081412.1:470896656-472096656 GCF_030272615.1 Cryptomeria japonica | reverse complement strand
CTTGTTGGGGAGATGAAAGTCACGTTATAAGATGTATACCACATCCTACAATTACTAGTGAGAGGGAGGACTATGAGATATGAGTCACCTCAATCACAAGAAAAAATAAGGAGAGATCAGATATATTATGTTGGGAGAGCTACACCCAAGGAGACAAGGGATTGGATATTTATTTGATGGCTACTATATCTGATGGATGATGTCCCATTGGTGAGGAGATTGATGATAGTTGTAGTGGCACTGGTTGTGTTTCTAAATGGTTGAGGTAGTCACATGCATGGAGGATTGACCTACACCATACGCGTGATGGAGGAGCACCATACTATGTTTACATGGGGATGCAACATGTTAGAACATCTCTACCATGACTTAGGAGATTATGTCTACTATGAGGCAAAGAGTTTGATGACATGTACCCTCCTTCAAGTCTAGATGTTCAAGCATATTACATGTACATGACCTACAGGGTTTCCCATAGATGTGGTCCTTGACGAGCCTCAATCACATGCGTACCCATGCACAAGACCTTGGAAGAGAAGAGACCTATTATATTGGAGAGTTGAGATAGATTTTTTGTGGCTTGATGATATCATATGGAGACCTTATAGATAGATGCATGATTGCTCGAGACAACATGTACAACTATGTCATATATAGTGGGATTGACTATTAGAGGGTCATCACAGTTATATGATTGTCCCATTTTACTTTGACAGAGTCATGAGGTAGTTTGGTCTAGAGAAGGGCTATCCCTGAGCAGTACCAATCTAAATATGTCACTCTTATAGAGTCATGAGACTAGGAGATAGGCCTAGGGCTATAATGTAGGGTGTGGAGCTTACAGATGAGGAGGAGGAGGAGAGGTATGATAGATATGTCCCCTCATTAGAGGATGATGCAAGTGTATAGTGCAACTACATTACATATTGGGAGGCTTAATATCCTATAGCTATAGTTCTTCTAGACCACTTGAGAGGGAATCCTGATCCATGAGTTAGACCAGTAGACTCATGTAGGATGATAGGGATGATCCTGGTCATGTGGGAGATTCGATTTGAGATGTCATCCCTTCACTAGTATAGGATAAAGGATAGGAGGTAGCAATAGAGAAGGATGAGGAATCCCTACAATTGCCTACCTTGAGGATTCATAGGTTATCACCACCTATGCCACACTCTGAGGCACCAAGGTAGTACAAGCATGGAGAGAGTAGTGGGGCCATGCCCCCAACCATAGTGTCTCAGATTCTTGCCCCATTTGATCCTACATGATACTAAGGGGATCATTGTAAGAAAGTTTTTCTTTTTAAGTTAAGTTTGATTATCAATGAGATACATGTATATATGTATGGCTAATATGCAATTATTACACATTCCATAGTCCTTGCAAATCACACACAAATCTCAGCAGAGTGTCAAGTGGCATGAGGATGTCTTTGATGTTGTTAGAGTGGAGCTGGATCTTGGCCAAGAGGAGAGGAAGTGACTATAGCGTAATCTTACGGGGGCCCAAGTAGAGTCGGTGATGTATAGAGGTATTGTGATGGATAGGGATGGTAGAAGCTTATCAAGGAGTCACTTATGTTCCATGTCAACCAATCTACACACACTTATGGGTCTGCCATGACAGGGGCCAAAGAGCTCAAGTAGCCACCATCTATAGAGTTGGTGATATAAGAACCACATTTTGTATGAGTGGTGATAATTGTATATTTTATACAGAAACAATGATATATATGATAATGATCTTTGTCTCAAATGTGTTTCTTTAAATGCAAAACAATGTGTTATATTGCTTTGATTAAAAGTAACAAATTTGGTAGATTACATGTATGTCAAATTTAATACTCGTGTGATATATCTATCAATGCCATCATGGTTAAATTGATACATGTGTGATTTAACTAATTAAATAAATTAAGTATTTAATTAAATTATACTATTGATGATGTAATATAATTATGTTAAAGTACATATGGAAAATGTGATCTAATTAAAGTATGTCTTAAATAAACACAACATGATGTAATCTAACATAACACATGAAAAATTGAAATGAATGCTAGCATAAAGAAACACAAATTCCTAAGAAAATGCATGAATTCAAGAGAACCTTTTTTTTGCAAAGAATGAAGCAACACATATTAAATAACAACTATCTAATACCACATTTCTTTAATGAAGACATGCTAGTATACCATTCAATAATTATGAAATAAAAAGAAAGACAAGAAAGAGAGAGGAGAAGATTAAGCATAATATCTATGAAGATGTATAAAATCTATGGGTTCCTTAAGAGGTATACCTTCCATATCTACTATTTTGTAAGCACCCAATCTGTAAGTGTTAGTTGATATGTATGGTCCAAGCCAATATGGAAAATGTGATCTAATTAAAGTATGTCTTAACTAAACACAACATGATGTAATCTAACATAACACATGAAAAAATTGAAATGAATGCTAGCATAAAGAAACTTAAATTCCTAAGAAAATGCATGAATTCAAGAGAACCTTTTTTTTGCAACACATATTAAATAAAAACTATCTAATACCACATTTCTTTAATAAAGACATGCTAGTATACCATTCAATAATTATGAAATAAAAAGAAAGACAAGAAAGAGAGAGGAGAAGATTAAGCATAATATCTATGAAGATGTATAAAATTTATGGGTTCCTTAAGAGGTATACCTTCCATATCTACTATTTTGTAAGAACCCAATCTGTAAGTGTTAGTGATGATGTATGGTCCAAGCCAATTTGGAATAAAAGTCTCTTTCTCACCCAACAAAGCATTCACGTCACACTGATTATCATAGAGCACCAAATCACCCATTGAGAAAGAACATTGAATAACTTTGTCATCATAGCTTCATTGTAGAGTCTTCTAATAGGATTGAATATTCTCAAGAGCATGTATGCACTATTCATCAAGCATTTAAAGTTGTTGAAGGTGTTGTTCTCTATAAGAATTATCATCGATTATCCCCTTAAGTGAATTTCTTAGTGAGGATATCTCTAACTCTGAAGGCATAATTGCATCAACACCATAAACAAGACTATAAGGAGTTGTAATCATAGGTATGTGAACACTTGTTCAATAGGCCCAAAGAGCATAGGTCAATTGAGTATACCAATCCATACCATGCTTATTTACAGTCTTACAAAGAATTTGTTTGATAATCCTATTAGAAGCCTCAACTTGACCATTTGATTAAGGATGATACAAGGTACAAAATTAATGTTGGATTTGGTATTTCTCAAGGAAATTCTTCACATATTTGTTCTTAAATTAAGTACCATTATCAAAAATCAAAGTGGAAGGTATACCAAATCAAGAAATGATGTTATCTAGAATGAACTGACAAATTACATTAGTGGTAGTTGATTGAAGAAGAACAACCTCTGCCCACTTTGTAAAATAATCTATGGTAGTGAGAATAAAAGTATGTCCTTGTGATGAAGGAGGATGAATTTTACCAGTAAGATCCAAACCCCATAATGAAAAGGGCCAAGAAGCCAATTGGGACCTAAGTTCATGAGTGGGAGCATGAATCGAATTGCTATGTTGCTGACACTGATGACACTTTTTGACAAAAGCGAATGATAGGGAGGATAGTGTTGGGTGGTTGTTAAGTGGCTAGTATGTTTGTTAGGTAATAGTTCCTTTCTATTTCCAAGGTGTAAGAACCAAATTCAGAGTGCAAATATCCCAAAGGAAGTCTAACAACTCACCTTACTCCACCTCCCTATGTCAAGCTCTCCTTAGCTACTCAAAGGCTCCAACTCCCTAGTTGTTGACATACTTTCAAGTGCTCAAAAACCAACTTATGAAGCCAAAATCACCAAGTAGGTTGGACTCATGTTAGGTTGACCTATTTCAACTTGTTTTGTTGGAATTCATGCTTTTCTACCTTCATTGGCATACCCAATTTGTCAAAAACTTGGTTTTAGGCCTAAAATGGGCTACTAGGCAATTAGCCCTCCATTAGGGGTTTTGTGCTCACCCTGTTCAAATGATGGACTTCTAGAACAAAAGCTTCACATTTGTTGATACCCTTTTGGGAATACTTGAATATTCACAAATTCTTAGGGTCTCTCATGCCTTCTCCATGACTATCCCAAAAATGGGTGAAAATGAGGGTTTTGAAGGGTTTTGATGGTGAAAAACCAAGATTCAAGCTATAAACCTCCAATATGGACAAGAGACCTTAGTACCATCATAGTTCTGACTAATTAAGCCACAAATAAGAATATTTACACTTCAAAGTTTGAAGAACAAGTTTTTACAAAAAGTTGCTTATGAGGAAAATGCAACATTTTACAACTTTTCCAATATTGTCTCTTTCAAACACATCATTTGCAAAAAAAACCAATTACATTCAACATGTAAAAATGTCTACCATCTAGAAGCAAAGAAGAGTCTTGTTAGCCCTGCATACAAGCATTAGGCAATTACAAAATGGATTAATTCACTGTCAAGCTAACTGTTGCTGCCCTTTTGTCTTTCACTGTTTTTTTGTAGTTCACTGTGACCTGCACTTTCACTGTTAGAAAAATTCACAAAAGTCTATTTTTGGTGCTCCTTAACAAGGCTCAGTCTTAGGTGGCTTATAATCCTTCATACCTATCATTTAGAAGAAGGAGATTACAAATATAACTTCAAGAAAATGTAAAACTCAATCCTAGTTAACTGTGACAACAAATTGGCATTCCAAAATCTTGCCTCAAAGATCATTGATTGATCTTGGCAACTTCAAACTCATAGATGGCATAAAGAACACTCCTTGTTCTTGTTTGCAAGTAATTAGAAGGAGGTAAAACAACCTTACAAGCTCCAATTCATGATGGAGAGTAGGCTAATGAAAGGAAATTGACTCTAAAATAGTGACTCACTATTTTTTACATTATTTTCACAAACTAAACTTGCAAACAATCTCCTCATGGATTAGAAAGCCTCTTTGCCTTGGCATAAAAACTTCAACATCAAGGCAAGTCTGTTCAACTATTAAATGCACTTGCTATAGAAGAGCAAAGCATTAAATTTGTTCAAGACCCTAGCCAAATGGCACACTTGCCTAGGGCTTAATGGCCACGAAAACTCCTTACACCTGCATTCTTGAAAACAAAACATGTTTTTACATAGTCTACAAGTTGACCAACTAGTTCTTGGGAAGCCATGAGCATTTTAGGACTCCAAGAAGCCAAGTTGGTCAAGCATCCTTGCCAATTCCTAGACAAGGCAGTGAAACTGTCAAATCAAACTAATTTTTCTACAAACTCAAAACTTGATAAAAACAAATGCCACCAAAGGGAAAAGTTTAAGAAAACATATTAGAATCAGAAAATGCAAGAACATTATGGCCAAGTACAGCTGGTGTACGGACTGTTGTTCACATGGAACCAAAAACTAGAGAAAAACCAAACAAAACTAGTGTAAGTTTGCAAAATGCTTCTTAACTCTGAATGATCAACCCTTATAATAGTTAAAAAAGGAGATTAAATACCTCTCCAAGTTGGTTAACCTCCTGTACAGATAGGTACATGTCCAAGGGCACTTAATTTTTGACATTTTGATGCCTAAATGACAACTTTTGGTGCCTAGAAAATGCAAGATTGACCTCCAAGACTAACCATCACCTAAACATACTTCTCATACCTAAAACCCAAGCATAAAAAATGTCTAAAACCTTTTCAAAACAAAAACCACAAAAAAACTCATTTTTCCATCATTTTGCCAGGGAACACCAAACTGGCAACTTTGAGCAAAAGGATGAAAACAAGAAACCAAAACCACACAATGAGTTCAAAACTCATCCAAACAACCTAGACCAACTTCAAAAACATCCTAAACAACTTTCCAACTTAAAACTAATAAAAATCAAACTTGAGATGAAAATGAAGCTGAGAATGAAGCTAGGTGCTCCTGCACCAGCGAAGGAGTCTCTTTCCATGGTTTTCCAATATTATCTCATTCAAAACAATCTTTGAACCAAATATTTTCTCCCAAAATGCCTCCCAGCACCTAAATGTGCCTCCTCAAGAACAATGGGGATTTCTAATTTGTTGTGACAACAAAGAAGGAGGCCATTATAACCTCGTCAATAAAGGACATTTTAAAGGATAATGTATCATGCAACGAGTTTACGAATCTGAGCTCAAGTATTTTTACTTCTAGAATCTAGGAAGGCACCATCAGTCAAGTATCAAAAGACATGAGACTACCCTTCATCAAAGTCTAAAGCATTACAACAAGCTACCTCATTAAGATTGTCAATGATAGCAGGTGAGTTGAGATTATGAATGATGAATTTATAATCCACATAAGTATCATCAAGGGATATAACAGAGGTTGTACTCACCATACCATCCACATGTTGATTATCTTTCCTAGGAATAGGATCTATGGTATAGGAAGCAAACCTCTTTAACAGTGATAAGGCCAAGTTATGATATTGTGATAGTTTATTTTGTTTAGCTTGATAGATTACCATAAATTGTCTTATAATCAACTATGAGTCAACATAGATATGCAAATGTTGAATGTTAAAGGATAAAGCCACTTTTAAATCAGAAATAAGAACTTCATACTCATTGATATTGTTAGTACATAGCAAATTGAGATGATATGATAAAGGAATAGGTTTTTTGGAAGATGGTGTCAAAATAACACCAGCATCTGAACCAGTTCAATACTTAGATAAATCAAAATACAATTCCCAACTACTATCAATATCCAAAGGAAGAAAAAAGTCATCATGTAATGAATCTTGATTAGATAAAGTGAGGGGAGAAGGAGCCTCGACCAAATGGTCGGATAAATCTTTCCCTTTGATTGCTTTTTTGAAAATAAATTTAAGGTCAAATTTAGTTAATAACATAACCCAATTTGCCAAGAATCTTGAAAGATCAGTTTTAGAAAAGAGATGTTTTAAAGGATCAAATTTGATGATAACATGTGTCTCAGCATTCAAAAGATAATGTCTTAAATTTTGAGTTGCAAAAACAAGAGAAAGACATTACCTTTCTTTCATAGTATATCATACCTCATAATCAAGTAAAGTATTTCTTATGTAAAAAACTAGACATTATTTACCATCACTATTATTTTGTACCAACAAAGCTACAAGAGCATGAGAAGAAACGAGAGTATAAAGAAGGAAAGGTTAACTAGGAATAGCGGGTTGTAAAATATGACGATTAGCCAAATAAAGTTTCAAATCTTAAAAATATTTTTGACAGTCCCTATTCCATTGAAAAGTGGTATCTTTCTTAAGCAAATGAGTAAAGGGAAAGGTTGATCCACAAGTTGTGAAAAAAACCTATGAATAGCTTGAATTTTTCTTTGTAAACTTCATAATTGAGATATATTTTGATGATGTGGCATTCTCACAATGGTATCTATTTTTTTTGTATGCACCTCAATACTATGATGTGACAAAATGAATCTAATAATTTTCCACTATCCACACCAAAAACACAATTTTGAGGATTCAAACGCATTTTGTACTTGCAAATTCACTCCAAAATTTGGTGAAGGATCCTAACATGATCCTAAGGGGAAATAGACTTAGCTAGAATATCATCAACATAAGCTTCCAAGATTTTATGCATTTAGTCATGAAAGATAAGGGTCATAGCATGTTGATAGGTAGTGCTAGATTTTTTCAACCCAAAAGGCATCACAACCCAATAAAACGTACCCCAAGGAGTTGTGAAAGCAATTTTATATTGATCTTGAGGATTTATAAAGATTTGATTGTATCCAAAAAAACTATCCATGAATGATAACAAAGCATGACCAGTTGTAAAATCAACTATCATGTCAATGTTCGAAAGTGAAAGATTATGCTTCAAAGAAGCCTTATTGAGATCACAAAATTCAATGCACATTATAATCTTAATGTTAAGTTTAGCAATAGCAAAAATATTTGAAATCCATGGGGAATAATCAATAGATTCAAAAAAGAAAGCTTCTAGAAGCTTTTCTATTAGATCCTTAACAAGAAAGGTTATTTTAGGGTTTATTTTCCTAATTGTCTCCTTCATAGGTTTGGCATTAGGAATTAACACAATGTTATGAGTGACAATATTAGGATCAATGCCAGGTGTATCTGAATAAATCCAAGCAAAAATATTAGAAAATTCATGTAAGAGAGAGGAGAATTGATTTTGTTCATCATCTCTCAAACATTTCCCAATCTTTATGAGTTTTTCCTTATTATAAAGATCCATTTTTACATCAATGGCATCACCCACAAGAAGGTTACTTTGTTGAGGAAATTCATGAAGTATCACTTCACTATTACCCCCTAATGTAGTGTCTTTCCCAAAGTATGCCTCAACATTTAAACAATAAGGAAATCCATAATTATAGTGATAAACAATAAGGAAATCCATGATTATAGTGATAAAGAGGAAAATTATAATACACTCCTAAGAACTTAGCCAAAGAATCATCTGTAGAAAAGATATATAGGGAGGGTGTATTATAGAAAGAGAATTTAAAAAAAAGATGACATTGACATTAAGGGATGGTCTCTTAGATGCTTTGGTGGGCTTAAAGGGATTATATCCAAGTCCAAAAGATGCCTCAGGAGTGTGATTCACTAAAATAACTTTTATCCTGAGTTCATTTACACCACAAACATTACCATTATATCTACTCTTAGCTAATATATGAAAATCAAGACCATAAAGAGTAGCCATTTCCATAAGGGAAGCCAGGGCCTCATATGTCTCAATGTCATAAGTAGATGAAGTAGAAGAAGTTTTTGGTTTTGAAGCAGCCACAAAGTTGTTACTATGTTGTTTAGACAAAGTGGGTTTATTTTTTAGGTTTAACCATATCATCCTCCTATTTAGTCTCAAGCTCTATTGGGGGGATTTTATATTCTCCTATAAAAGAAGGTGTAAAATCTAAAGACCCCAAATCATCACCTAAGAGTATTTCTTAAGATGAAGAAGTATCTTCAGGAGGAGATGGTGTTTCATTTTGAATAGAAGAAGTAGGAGTTCTTGGAGAAGATTTGGAATCAGATAAGGTTTGTAAACAAGCTTGTAAATTGGTATCAACATACAAAGTATACATCTTGTTGTTATAAATAAATTTAACTTGACGATGAAGAGTAGAAGGAACAACTCGCATACTATTAATGGTCCTCCTAACAAAACATTGTCAATAAGACTATTGGGCATGACTTGAATAGGTTTAGGTAAAATAACAGGTCCAACGTTAATAGGAAATGTTATAGTACCTAAAGAAGTTCTAGCAAAATTGTCAAAACCACGAATAGAAAGAGATTCAGGTTTAATGAGAGAAGTATCCACATTATCTTACATTATATCGATGATACAAAAATTAAGGCTAGATCCATTGTCCACAAGGGTTCATCTTATAGAATTACCATTAATAAGGACAACAATCATAAGGGGATCATATTGATTTTGAATCTCTTGAGAAGGCAACTTATCTTCTAACTATACAATTTGAGCTTTAGGTGTTTTCATAGAGTCAATTAGAGAAGCCATATTAATAGGTGTCACTGCAGGTAGGACATATAAGTTATTTAAAGCATCTTGTAACATTCCATGATGTGTGGAGGAAGTTTAAATCAAATCCTAAAGAGAAATATACAAGGTGTTGGTGGAAGAATAGGTTGAGAAGAAAGAACAGAAGAAGGAATCACTAAAGGAGGATTAGGTTTCCTATTGTTCGTTGTATTATAGGTATGGGAAATAAAATTATAACTCTATCTTGTAACCTTTTTAGCATACTCATGTTACAAGCTAGGGTTGTCCTTGCATCAAAAGATTGACTTGTCAATGCCCAATACAACCACTATACTTATAGAATCTACAAGAGTTTGTTAAACCATGTCCTAAATCCCTATGAGGGATGTTGGCCCACTAACAATAATCCCCCTCCCAGTGTCACTCACCGTAGCCTTTGTGATTCGAACCTATGACCAAGCTTTGATACCACTTGTTACAAATTAGGGTTGTCGTTGCACCAAAAGATCGACTTGTCAATGCCCAATACAACCACTAGACTTATAGAATCCATTGGAGGCTATTAAACCATGTCGCAAATCCCTGCGAGGGATGTTGGCCCACTACCAACAACTCATAAGAACTCTTGGTGGGATAACCTTCTTGTGAAGTAATAACTAGTTTGTTAGAAGCACAAAAGGCATCATTAGTATAACCACCTTGAACCATGAAGAGAGGCTTGCTAAGAGGTTGAGAATTTTGAAGAGAAATAGCACCTAAAACTAGAAAAAGAGGTTATTCGGTGTTTGAAAATTATATTCATAACCAGTCACATTTATTATGTTAATCAATCTCTTGGATGTTTTAAGACCATTTGAAGAAGTTTTAGTAGAAATTAAATCATTAATAGCATCATCTAGCATAGCATATTCATGAGTACTAAATGGTTGATTATGGGATTGAATGGGGGGTAAATCATCATAAAGAGGATTATCATATATCACCATGTTGCTAGATTTGTAGGATAATTTGATAGGGTTGACTTCATGAGGAGATTAATCCAACTTATCTACATCATCACTACGAAATGGCATAGTAACTATGTTGATGAGTTTTTGGCAAAATATTTGCCTAGAAGGCTTAGGATAAAGAAACTCATCAAGAGACTCGTCAAGTTATTACTTATAAAAAAATTAATAATCGTAAGAAAATGAATTATCATATGAATGAAAATCTTACAAATAAATATTTGACATGATTGAAAAAATAACTTTTGAAATGAAAGGTGCATACAAAACTTAAAGACATACAATGCATTCAACAATATTTTTGAGATTTTTTATGTTTTTGATATGAAAGAAACATGCAATAATAAGATCTAATTACAAACTGCAATGCAAGAAGGTTGGGCTCACCAAAATGTTTAGAGTGAAAATGGAATTGGGTAGTATTAGTACCTAACCCCACTTTCATCACACATTAGAATATGAAAGATCCTAGAGGAGTGGTCCTCCTTGACTAAATCTTGTGAAAGAGAGTCAAGGGATACTTCTAGGATTTCTATTCCTTCACTGATATGAAAGGGAATGTGTAAAACGAAGAGGTGATTTAAAGCCACAATGAGAATGTAAAAAAAAAGTGACTAAACAACAATGATAGTCAACTAAATGATAACATAATGGAGACAAAAAGTACAAATGTGAGAATAGAATTCTAGTGTGCACCTGTGAAAGAAAACTAAGCCTAAATTGATAGGATCAAGGCACTGTATGCCCTGGTTTGAGAAACAGTGAAGAGCTATAAACTAGAAAACTGAATTTTGAGACTGATTGAGCAATGCATGTGAAATCTGAAGCAAATTCAAGAGAACCAAGGCATGGTGCCCTGGTCTTATAGGACTAGGGTATGGGGCACCCTAGTCTTGAGGACTAGGGCATGGGGTGCCCTGGTCCCTGAAATCTAGGACCAATTTCTAATAGAGAACTTGTGCTTGTTTGCTAAGATTCCCCAGAAATTACCTTCTCCAACAGAAACCTGTAATAGAACATGCAATCTGGAAAATTGGTGTGAGTGTGGCTATATAGGGTTTTGCCTTAGTCAAACCCCTTGTTTTGGTGATTTCCACCTCCACAAATAGCCAATACTATAACTAAAAATATGTGCATTCTTTTGAATCTTATGTGTTTGTAAGATTTCTACGAGCTAAATGCAAACTAGAGTTCTACCCTGTGTTTTTGACCAAACACTAAATTCTTGTAATGAGAATTCTTTAAATCATAATTGTACTACAAATTAAAGCAATAATGAAAATTTGAAAACTAATGTGATTTATAATTGAAGCTCAACATAGAGGCATGAAAATAACATGAAATCATACCAAATCCTAAGGAAGAGGTACAAGCCAGTCAATAGTTGGTGATTCCCTTATCATTCTTCAATATCTCCTAAAGCTTCCATAATTGATGAAGATGTTGATGAAGAATTGATTGGTTAATGGATGAATTTTCCAATTTGAGAATTTACATCAAGCAATTCTTTCACTTCATAATAATGTCCTTCAAAACACTAGATTCAAGATCCTCAAATGACGGGAAAAGGTGTCATGTATATGAAACCGTAAATTTAAATGTGATCAAAGGTCGACTTAGAATTGATGAAATTTGACACCAAGCATGATTTTAATAGGGTAAAATAGCCAAATTAAGCTCCCAAAATTCAAGAAAAAAAGGTTGGTAATAAGTAGTATACTACTTCGTCTAACCAGCTTTTTTCTGATTTTCTAGGGATGCGAGCTAGCGTGATTCTAATGCTAAATCCAGCTTGGTGACTCAAATCAATGTGTAAATGTGTGAAATATATCTTGAAGATTGAAATTAGGGTAAGATTAGGATTAAATAAAAAGGGGAACACCTAGGTTCAAGGGCCCAATGACATGTAAATTGATCAGAAAGGACTTAGATTTAATTAAATTAATAATTAGATGCCTAAAAAATTCCTATAATGCAAAATACAATGGGACACTATACGGCGGGTGTTAGCCTAAGTGTAGTGCCCTTCTGTGACACACTCCTTTATAATGCATGATATGGTTACCTATGGACTTGTTTTAGACTCTTATGTTGAGATACTCTATGGTCACTTTTGATACATTATGTTTTTGTGTTGGATGATGATATACTCAGAACTATGATGATGTTAGGGCTATGTTTGGTTATTTATGCATACTCATTATCATGTGATGTGGCTTACATTTATTTATTACAATGTTTTACAATGTGCTAACACTTATTGTATGATTGCATTAAATGTGATGATGTTATTGATGATGCTATGTCTTTGCCACGTTGTCTAATTACTATGGACATGAAAGGAATGATGCCACATCACTCATTTATGAGTGGGGTGTGATGTTGTGATTTTCTTTCACCTATTTGTTTACTTTATGTTTATATGTATGTGGTATATAGACATTTGATGTTATGCAGGATGTAGGTACTAGGCATCTACTCCACCTGTTCTCACAGGTATGAGTGTACCTCTAAACCCAATGACAATTGATCAGAGGTAACACAAGGTCTTATCACACTCTAAACCTAGTCAATGTCTTTCTAGTTCTAGTGTTTAGCTTGAGTCATCTTGAACTAGGTTTGTTTTGTGGTTTAAGTATGATGTATTTTATTTAATCTTTGTGTTTGGGTTGATAATTTATGGTTGATGTCAATACTAAATATATTATTGTGCATGGTCCTATATGTGGAGTTGATTACTTATTTTTACTTTATGGTTATTTGGAGTGCATTTGGTAATTATTTAATTATTACCTTTTCTTCCGAATGTTCATGGGGAGTGATGTTGTGTTTGCATGGGGAGTTTCTAAATGGGCTGAGAGTGCATAAGGAATGAGTGATTTTGGGTTTCTAATGCATATTGGTTTTGGGGAGGAGAGTTTTTTTCTTCATGAGGAGTGTTGAATATAGTTTTTGAAATCAGATTTTGGGAAGATGTTGGAGGTCTACATTTTGATTTTGAAAGTTGAATCTTGAATTTTGAGTTGAAGGGAGTTTTCTTATGGGTTTGAGAGTGGATCAAGTTTTCTTCTTGAATCTCCTTTTTGTGTGTGTATGTGGTGGAGTTCCTGTGATTGAATTGTGTGCCAGGAGTTGGTTGTGTGGGATCTCTAAGCATCTCACATTTTTAGTCCAATTCATCTTATTTTGGGTCAATGATCTTTGATTCTTTTCTCTTTTTTATGTAATTTTTCTTTCTTAAAGGAAAAGGAAATGTTTTTTTACTATTTAAGAAATGTTTTTATTATTTTGGAAAAATTTCTAGGTTGTTGTTTGAGTGTTTTAATGATTTGATGAGATGGGTGTGTTTGTTTTTCTTCTATTAGGGGTTGTTTTGATGCTGGTTGTCTTATGTGTTGAATATTTTGGGTATTAAGTTGTCAAAACATGTTTTCTGGGTAGACAACACCGTTTTCTCAAATGGGTAAGTTAGTTTCTAAGTTCAGAGTCTTTCTGGAATCCATTAAAGGCGTTCAAATTTATTTTTATGTCATAATTTAGTCTCTGTCATATATGCACTAGAACAGAGAGCAAAAGTGTCACTACAAAGAGCATATGCACTAGAAGAAATTGTAATTGTGCCAAAATAACTTGTATTTGTGCCAAAATAATTAGCATTTGCACCAGAATAATTTGTAAATCGCTAGAACAAGTTGTATATGCACTAGAGTATGTGACAAATGCGCTAAAATAAGCAACAAAATCACTACTTCATAGTTTTTTCATTTCTGGTTTGGTTTTTTGAAGTCCATGTTGGTTTGGATTAGACCAGAGGTTTGTTTAGGGGGTTTATAACTTGTTGTTGAGGTTTTCCAGAGGCCAGTTATTTGTTTTTGATAAGTTTTGTGTCATCTTCACTACCTTATGTATTTGTTATCTTGGTTATGCTTGAGTCCTATTGAGTTTGAGCTATGTGTTATGGATCAATTTCTATTATAGAATTAGTGTATCAAGTTTTATGTGAATTTATAAGCTCTTTTATGTTTATGGTTTATTTTTTATCCCTAGGTTTTTTGAACATGTTAGGGGGAGTGGCTTCCAAGTTGGTGTTGGGGCACCAAGTGGCTGCCAGAAGATCTCATTGGAAGTTTATTTAATCCAATGATAATATTAATTAATGAGTTGAGGGGTTGTGTAGTTTTCACATTAACAAGATAATTATGTGCCCTGCTCATGGCCTAGAACACTAGTTTAGGCTCAATATGAGTATGGGAAGGCTTGATGGCACGTTCTTCCTTGCCTTCATGAAAGGATGAGTCGGTTCCGCATGGGTATCACTTGGGCACCGGGGTATAGTGAGGGATTGTCAGGATAACCCTTGTTGATGGCATGTGATGACACTTCTCCCTACGTGTGTCCTAGGACCTTAGCCTTTGCGATGAGAGGCCTCTACCGATTTTATGTTTTAATGGTCAAGCCTTTGTCTTATGTTGTTTTAGTCTTTTAGTATGTTACTATCTTGTGTATGTTTAAGTTCCCATGGATGAGTAGCTACTGGCTTAGGTCTAGAGTGTGTGTGGGGCCTTATGTCATTCTCTAGAGCACGAGAGGTGGACCTTTTTGGTTCCAAATGATTGGGTGGTTTGATGCCTTCTTCCATCAGGATTTCTTGTTGGATTTCCATGTGCATGATGGATGCTTCTACTTCTCTTCAATTCTTTTGTTATGGACTCATGGAGCAGATGTGATCTATTCTACATGTTCAATAAATATCTTTGTAAAATATAATTTGGGTATCATTCATGTAATTAGTGTACCATGATATTCTATTTGTAATGGATAATGTATACATGTAATGCAACCTTGTATGAGATGTACTATGTAATGAGATGATGATTTATGTGTAATGAAAGATATTATCTTAAGCGGGTAAATAACATGTATCATCTTTAAATTGCACATATCTTTACTTATGTTGTATCTAAGTAATGTCGTTGAGTTACATTACCCTAGGGAATGAAATCTAAATATTATAAATTAATTTCTCTTGTACACTTAATATTATGTGTGATCATATTAGTTTAATGTATGTAAATTTATTTTAAGTTTAAAGTATTATTGTATCTTTTACAAAAAAAATTTATCTCTAGATTATCTTGTTAGATGGCTAGTTTGGTTAGTTTCTCTAGGGTTTTCTTGGCAGGTGTAGCGTCGTAAATTGTATGCACTTGCTAAAGCAGTACAATTTCACACCTAGTTTAGCACCCGCCTTGGCACAGTTTGCATTTTGCATTGCATTTCTCCTTTAGCACTTAATTAATCAAATTAATTAGGTCCAAGGTCCTATTTCATCGTCCTCCACATCATAAAGGTGGGCCCTTTCATTAAAGTGTGCCCCTTTCATTTTATTCCTCCAATACATCATTTAATCAAAAACCCTAATTAGGTCCTATTTTGAACTTGGGGGCTTGATTTCGAGGGTCAAAACATCTCGAAATCACCTGTCACTTCAGGATTCTCTCTAAAATCATCATATCCGACGGCCCTGAAAATTTGGTGAAAAGTTGCCGGGACCATGGCGCCCGGAGTGCACACGGTCCCGGACATTTCTCCCAAAATTTTAGGAGCGCGATCCAATCATAAAATAAAGCTTAACCCCAAAAAATTGGTGGGATATTCAATCTCTAGGTCGGCCAAAAGTTGGAATTAAGACCTAGGGTTTCATATATAAGAGCTCTCTTTCTTCATTTGAGAGGATCCAAATTTTGTTTTCAGGAACCTTCTATGCAACGAAAGAGCAGATCTTTGAAGACTTCAACAACATTCAACATCCATCCATCAAGCATCCATCAATTTCATTCATCCATTTAGGGCTTTGAAGGCATTTAAGAGCAATAAGGGATCACCGACTGAAGATTAGCTTGTACCCCCCTTGGGGTTGGGTATGATTTCATGTTGTTTTCATGTCTTTGCATAAGCTTCCTTACATCATTTGTATTCATGCTTTAGATCACTCTACATCTTGATTTGGAGCATTTACATTGTCATTTACAAGCAATTAGGGTTTACTTTCTAGGTTGCTCTAGTTTGCTTACTTGCATTTTAGATCTTGCACACACACAAGGTCTGCACACACACTACTTTTACAATACAACTTGGCTATTCGTGGAGGTGGAAATCATCGAAGTGGGGGTTTGACTAAGGCAAAACCCTATATCGCTGCCCAAACACCTTTTCAGATATAAGTGCAGATTTCGGGATTCAGACGATGCCACAAGTTACAGATCCGAAAGAAGTAGACGGAGACTGAACCATACACCAAGTTTCAGAGCAGAAGACCAGGACTGGGGCATGGGGCACCCTGGTCTTTCCAGGATAGGGGTGCTAGGTGCCCTGGTCCCTAGGACAGGGGCGTTGGGCGCCCTGGTCCTCCTGACAGACAACAATTTTTAGCATTTCGACAGTTTTCTAGGTTGCAAAGTGGCAGTTTCAGGTGTAGTTTCAGGAACAGAATCAGGACAGTGGCGCCCGCGCCCCCGTCCCGAACATTCTCACTTAGATTTTAACTCCGGGTATGCATCTGCATTCTTGTCTTGTCCTTGTGTTTGCAGCTTTCCATTGTTTAACTTCAATTCTGCAATCTTGTTATTAGTTCATACTTGCATTTTGGGGTTAGGAATTGAACTTGCATAATTTTACCTTTCAATTACAGCAAAGGAATAGAAACCCTAATAGGTAGCCCGTGGCTCTCTCTTTCACCAAAAAGAAGTAGCCAATTGTGTGATACCTCTAGGTTCTTTTGTATTCCGTAATGTGTGTCAAAAGGTAGGGTTAGGACATGTTAGCCTAGTCTCGCTTTTTCCCCTACACATTTTGGTGAACCCGACGTGAATCTTATTATTGCTTTCTCTTGCGTTGCATTTGTTAGATCTAGATCTAGATTTAGTGTGTTTCATTTAAGTCCATTTTCGAAAAAAAAAAGAAAAAAAAGAAAAAAAAAAGAGTGTGTTTCTTTGCATTGTGTGTTCAAATTTTATACAACTTTTATTTCAAAATGTCAGATTTTTATTTGCAAGATGTTCATGTTTATGATGATGTATGCAATTATGTTGATTATGAGTATAGCCAAGATGAATTAGATGAAGCTTTAGATGAGTTTTTGAATCCTAAAGATGCCAAACCTTCATTTTACCAAAGACTCATAAACCTTGTTACTATGCCATTCCATTGTGATGAGAAAGATAAGTCAAATGGTTCCTCTCAAGGGTACATTCCTATCAACTTTTCCACTGAATCTAGTAACATGGTTGTTTTCAATAATCCCCTCTATGAGGAGATGTCTCCTTTTGAATCAAAAGATAAACCTTTTAATAGATATGATCATGCTTTGTTGGATGATGCTCTTGATGACTTTGTGGCTTTATCGAAATCTCTAAACAAGAACAAAACTTCTAAATTAGTTAACATGATAAACCTGAATGAGCATAATAAGCCTCTCTTTGAAGTCCAAGGTGCTTGTCCTTCTCCCACCTTTCAAGTTCCTAAATCACCTCTCCTTACTGTCCAACGGGGGTATGATTCCTTTCTTACTCCGAATAAACCTATCATCACTGTGCAAGGAAGAAAACCTATAAGTCCTTATAGTTATGCCAAGCAATTAACTAGAGAGAGTTATCATGCGGTTGCCCATACTTATCATACTAGAAATAATAGGCAGCCTAATCCTCCTCCTGTTACTCCAGTTTCTCTTCCTAATCCTCAACCAATTCTTCTGCAAGCTCCACGTATTTCACAAGTTCTTAGTAAGGAATATGATCTCATAGAACAACTTAAAGCTACCCCTACTAAGATATCCCTTTGGGATTTGGTTCAAACTTCTTCTGCTCATCACAGAATGTTACAAGATGCTTTGAAAGATTTGAATGTTCCTCCACCGAATACATCAAGTAATATAGTGTCTTTGGTTAACTCTGTGATGAATCCTAAAACTCATATTGTGTTTACTCAAGATGAGTTGCCTACTAGTGAAATTCAACATCAATATGATCCTTTGATGATTGTGGTTATCATAAATGATACTGCTATAAGATGAACACTAGTAGATAATGGCTCTGGTATTAATGTGTGTAGCATTAATCTCTTGCATAAGATGAATGTGGATACATCCCTAATTGATCCTGACTCTCATCCTATTCGAGGCTTTGATAATGTGGCTAAGACTTCATTAGGTACTATCACCTTACCCATCACAGTGGGGCTTGTTACTTTGCCTACTCCTATCCATGTTATGTCGGGAAATCTAACATACAACTTGCTATTAGAGAGACCTTGGATTCATAGTATGCAAGCTGTCCCCTCTACATTGCATAGACAAGTTAAATTTATTTATAACAAAGACATATACCTTGATAGGTGATACTAATTTCCAAGCTTGTTTACAAACATCTACTTCCAAAGGGGGTTCTTCTAAGCCTTCCTCATCTAGTGATGACTCTTTAAACAAGATACCTATCGATGAATCCTCTCTCTCTGATGATCAAAATTCTTTGGATGAGTTTGGAGCTCCTGAAGAAGATTCTTCTGAATATAAGGTTCCTTCTAGAGAGCTTAAAGTTGAAAAGAAGGAAGAAGCTAAAAATCAATCAACACTACCTGAGCCTATGAGCAATAACTTCATGGCTGCTTCTCAGACTTCTTCTCCTCACACTTCTAATTCTGAAGGGTTTGATTCTTTGTCTTATGAAAAACCACCTTCTCTTTTTGAAATGGCTGATCGTTATGGTCGTGGTTTTCGTATTCTAGCTAAGCATGGGTATAATGGAAATGGCTGTGGTGCTCACGAACAAGGAATAAAGGTTCCTCTAGAGAATAATCTTTATGATTATGCCTTTGGACTTGGTTATAATCCCTGCAAGCGCACTAAATCTTCTAAAAGACCATGCATTAGTGTTAATGTTATTTCTACATCTCTACCAATGAGACACCCTGAGTATATTGATCCTTCATGTGCCTGTGCTTTGGATGTTTTTCCTACCAATGATGCTTTAGCTGAGTTTTTAGGAGCATATGATACTCTTCCTCGTTATCATCACAATAGGGGATTCCCTTATTGTTTGAACACTGAAGCCTATTTTGGAAAAGAGACTGATAACAATGAGATTGTGAAAGAATTTCCTTAGTTAAAGGATACTCCTCAACAAAGTAATCTTCTTATAAGTGACACCATTGATGTTAAGATGGATTCTGGCAATGAAGAAAAAGTTATTAAAATTGGAAAATGTCTAGACGAAGAGGAACAAAAACAATATGAAGATTTATTGCGTGAATTCCACGAGATCTTTGCTTGGACATATTCTGACATGCCTGGTATAGATCCTAAGATTGTCACTCATAATATTGTCTTAGTTCCTAATGCTAAGCCTGTGAAACAAAAGATTCAAAAAATGAATCCTAAGGTAGCTTTGCTTGTTAAGGCTGAGATTGAAAAATTATTGGAGGCTGGATTTATCCGCCCTATTGATTATTCCCCATGGATTTCAAATATTGTCATTGTGGCTAAATCAGATAATAAAATAAGAATGTGTACTGACTTTTGAGATTTAAATAAAGCTTCTTTGAAAGATGATTTTCCCCTCCCAAACATTGACATGATAGTTGATTCTACAGCAGGACATGCTTTGTTATCCTTCATGGATGGTTTTTCAGGATACAATCAAATTTTCATTAATCCTCAAGATCAATTCAAAACTGCTTTCACCACTCCTTGGGGTACGTTTTGTTGGGTAATGATGCCTTTCGGACTTAAAAATGCTGGCGCAACTTATCAACGAGCGATGACCCTTATCTTTCATGATTACATGCATAAGATTTTAGAAGATTATGTTGATGATATTTTAGCCAAATCCATTCTCCGCATAGATCATATTAAGATCCTTCGTCAAATCTTTGAAAGGATTCATAAATATCACATGCACTTGAATCCCTGAAAATGTGTTTTTGGTGTGGATAGTGGAAAACTCTTAGGATTCATAGTTTTGCATCATGGGATTGAGGTGGATACTAAGAAAATAGATGCTATTGTCAACATGCCACCTCCTAGAAATGTGTCTCAACTCAAAAGCTTACAAGGAAAGATTCAAGCAATTTGAAGGTTTGTATCTCAACTTGCAGATTGTACTTTTCCTTTTACTCAACTTCTCAAAAAGAATATCACCTTTCAATGGAACGAAGATTGTCAGCAAGCATTTGAAGATTTAAAAGTGTATTTGGCTAATCCTCCTATCCTTCAACCCGCCGAACCTTCTAAACCCTTTCTTTTATATACAGCTCCTTCCTCTCATGCTCTCGCAGCATTATTGGCACAACATGATAAAGATGGTAAGGAGTGTCCGGTTTATTATATAAGTCGTACCTTACTCGATTATGAGACCCGATATTCTACGATAGAAAGATAATGCTTGGCCTTGGTGTTTGCGACTCAGAAATTGAGACATTAGCTTTTAAATTCAGAAGTCCACGTCATCGTAAAGTTTGATCCGTTGAAGCATCTTTTCTCTAAAACTGATTTATCAGGATGCCTAGCTAAGTGGGTTATGATGTTAACTGAATTTGACCTTAAATTTGTTTCACAAAGAGAAATTAAAGGGCAAGCGTTGACGGATCACCTAGTTGAGGCCCCTTCACCTTTCTCCTTTCCTAACCCTGAGTCTTTTCCTGACGACTTCATTCTTTGTACAGAGAAAGATGAAACTTGGGAGTTATACTTTGATGGCTCTAAGTGTTGTACGGGATCGGGGGCAGCTGTTGTTCTAATTTCTCCTACAAAGAAGTCCATTCCCTTATCTTATCGTCTCAATTTCCTATGTACCAATAACATTGCTGAGTATGAGGCTCTTATAGCAGGAATAAAGGCAGCCTTGGTTTTGAATGTAAAACACATACATATTTTTGGAGATTCTCAACTGATTATAAGACAAGTAACAGGACTGTATCAAGCGAAACAAGACAAATTATCACAATATAAAGACCTTGCTATCTCTTTGTTACAAAAATTTGATTCTTACACCATGGAACCTGTTCCTTGAAAAGATAATCGACATGCGGACGCAATGGCATGTGTGGCTTCTCTGGTATCTTTAGAGGACCCTGTGGTTGATCTTAAATTTGTTATTCACAAACTTATTTCTCCAGCTATTGTAGATGATTCTAGCTTGGTGACATGTTGTGACTTTATAGACTCAGATGAATGGTATTCGCATATCATAAGATACTTGACCGATGGTACCTTTCCTGATTCTGCCAATAGGAACACTAGGGCTAGAATTCGCAAGCTGTCCGCTAGATATATCATTCTTTCTAATGTTCTTTACTGAAGGGGTTATAACGGTCTTCTCCTTCGTTGTCTTAACAAATCGGAAATCCCTATTGCTCTTGAAGAGGCGCATTCAGGTGCCTGTGGGGGGCATTTTGGAGGCAAATCCTTGGTTCAAAGGTTGCTTCGTATGGGATATTATTGGCAAACTATGCAGCAGGATTCTTTTTCATTTGTTAAGAAATGTCATCAATGTCAACAACACAATAATCTGATTCATGCTCCTGCCCAAGAACTTCGTTCTCATGTAGCTTCTTGGCCTTTCTCTGCATGGGGACTGGATCTTATCGGTAAAATCTCTCCTCCTTCATCTCAAGGACATGCTTTCATTATAACCGCAACAGATTACTTTACAAAGTGGGTAGAAGTTGTTCCCCTTCGCTCTACTACTGCTAAAGTGATTTGTCGATTTCTTCTAGAAAACATTATTTCTCGATTCGGGATACCTTCCACTATAATCTCTGATAATGGGACATCATTTAAGAACAAGGACGTGAAGAAATTCCTCAAGAAGTATCATATCAAACATTGATTTTCTACACCATACTATCCTCAATCAAATGGCCAAGCCAAATCATCCAATAAGATAATTGAACAAATTCTTCGTAAAACCGTGAATAAGCATGGTAAGGATTGGAGTACTCAGCTAATCTATGCTCTTTGAGCCTACCGGACGAGTGTATGAATTGCTACAGGAACCACCCCTTATAATCTTGTTTATGGTGCTGATGCTATTATGCCTTTAGAATTAGAGATTCCATCACTTAGAGTTTCTCTCAAAGGTATAGTAGATGATGACGCTTATAAAGAACAAAGACTTCAACAGCTTGAGATGCTTGATGAATAGCGTATAAATGCTCTTGAGCATATTCAAGCATATCACAAAACTCTATAACAAAGCTATAATGATAAGGTTATTCAACGTTCCTTCTTAGTGGGTGACTTAGTTCTCTATGAGAATCAGCGCAATGTGAATGCCTTACCTGAAGAAAAGGGAAAATTTAGTCCTAATTGGCTTGGACCGTATATCGTTATTGAAGATTATGTATCAGGTGCTTATAAAATAGCGGGTGTAGACGGTACACCTCTTAAAGAACCTATAAATGCTATGCACTTGCGTAGATACTATGCTTAATTCCTCATTCCTTATCTTTTATTTCATGTATCTTCTTTGCACTTCTTCAAAATTGGATAATATGTTAGCATATCTGTGTTAGAGCAAACAGAATTAAATGATGTTTTGTTTAATCTATATTGCTTCGTTCCTGACAAGCGTGTTTCTTTAATTTATGGTTTGTCTTGAATTCACTTATGTAAATTGTAAAAGATTTACATTTTCATTATGATGGCATATTATACAATGTCTTTATGTGTTAAATAGAGTTGTATCATCTCCTGAATGATGGGAAGCTGCATCTGACACCTCCTCATCATCTCTATCCTCCTCCTCCTTATCATCCTTGTCCTCATCTGCATCCTCGTTCTCCTCATCATCATTTCTATCTGTGTCATCCTCCTCTCCTTCCTCCTCCTCGGCACTAGGCTGATCTCCTATGGGTGGATCAAACCCTCCTGCCTCCTCATGACCCTCTCCCTCCTCTAGATCCTCCGATCTGGATCCCTGATCCTCATCTCGGTCTCCATGTCTCCATGGACCTGGATGGCCTGTCGGGTGATCTGGTGGAAAGATAGGCCCTGGGTATGTCCTCACAAACCATGAGAGATACCTGCGCTGTGCCCCGGGATCTGCAGCATAATGAGTGACCACATCCTGGTCGGACCCCTCTATATCTGTGATCTTGATATCATCTGTAGTCACATAAATCTGTCCACTTAATTAAATGAATATTTAATATTTATTTGATTATTTAACCATCAATTAATAATTAATTAAATTAATATATTTAATTAATTCATCTTAACCCTATTCTCCTATTAATTAAATAAATTATTCAATTTATTTGATTTAATTCACTTAACTAAATTCAGACCATTAATTAAATAAATAAATCATATTTATTTAATTAAATCTTCTCTCACATTTAAATAAATTAATATTTATTTAAATCCCCCAAAATCCCACCTCTCACATTTAAATAAATAAATCATTTATTTAAATCACCTTTATCCTCCACCCACTTGTATTTTCCTACAAAAGCAAGTTGCACAACTATTTTAAATAAATTATTTAGTTAAAATCCTATTTATCCTCACCCACTTGAAACCTTTAATGGTTTCCCTTAAAGTAGTCAAACTTGATGGCTTTAAAGTCTTCAAACTTGATGGCTTCCTTCTATAATCTTCTTAAGACTTTAATGGTTTTCCTTAAAGTCTTCAAGCCTTTAATGGTTTCCCTCAAAGTCTTCAAGCATTTTAATGCTTTATCTTCATTTTTCTCATTTAAATAAATTAATATTTATTTGAATATTTATCCAAATGCAAATTACACCATTTAATTGAAATAAATGATTTTATTTTAATTGAAAATACTAAAATTTCTCCCACTTGCATTTTCCTACAAAATCTACTTGTATGCCTAAACCCCTTCTAGATTCTTCTAAACCCTTCCTAATTAGTCTAATCCATCCCCTAATTATTGTCACATTCCTAAGCAAAATGGAGTCACCACTAAATGTCTCAAAGTCTTGGATAACCTTTGAAAGCTTCCAACCTTCAACCACTAAATGTCTCAAAGTTTTGGATAACCTTTGAAAGCTTCCAACCTTCAACCACTAAATGTCTCAAAGTCTTGGATAACCTTTGAAAGCTTCCAACCTTCAACCACTTAATCCACAAAGTCTTCAAAAACCATTAATGGTTAACCCAAACCCTCCTACATGGTTAAAACATTTGTTTTGACTCAACCTCTACCCAACCCAAGGGTCTCATCAAGCCTTTAATGCTTTGACCATGATTATCTCTTAATCATTTGCACAAAGGTTTATCCTTGCATTAACTCCTAATCCAGTGGGTAATCCTAATTTAGGCTTGACCCTTACCTTCTAGATAACCATGAGGTCTCCTCAGGCATTTAATGCTTCCAACCTCTTCTCTCAACCCAATCTTATGTTGACACTTGTCACCATTTCATTGGTGCAAATTGTGCACATGGATCCCCAACTTTCAAGCTTGACCCTTGATTAAACCATTCAATCCTCGCCATCCATTGCTCCATTTTTCCTATAAATAGAACCCATTCCTTCATAATCCAGATCCTGAAAACTTGTATGCATTTAGGCTATAGACATTTTTAGAGAGCATTTAGCATAGCATAACTAAAATCTTGTCTTTTTGGTAAAATCAATCATTTTAGCATCAATAGCATAGTATTTAGCTTTTCATTTCATATTTGAAGCTTAATATTAAATCTCAATCCTCCATAAGCATCCATAGTGCAAAAAGCTGCTGAGAGCTACACTCATTTGGGACTTGGAGAGGAGAGGAACAAGGGAGGAGCAACTATGAGCATCTTGATTAGCTATTTTATTCTATGTTTATATGCTTTCTATTTCATGCTTAATATCTCTCTTGATATGCCTGTTTAGGATAATCTTTTGTTGCTAACACTAACGTTTGTTTCTTGTGCTCTTGTGTGTGTTGCCATCAAACAGATTTTCTAATCCTTTTTGCAGAGCATCATTTGGTGAACCCGACGTGAATCCAACACCAAAAAGATCAACTTTTTGTTTTTTTTTTAACCAATAACATGTTTGAATGTTGAAAATGTCACACAGGTTGCGCTTTTGACACTGTTTTGGTGCGTTTGACATTATTTTGGCGCTATTCACCCTGTTTCAGTGCTTTTCCCTTCTTTGTCTTTCCCTTTCTTTTAGTGCGTTTGTGTTAAATAGTGCCTCTGTTCAAACGCAGACTAGCGCTATTGTAACAAAACGTTGTACAAATCACCTTGTAACCAAAAAAAAAAAAAAAACCGAAAAAAAAAAAAAATTAGGCTTGTAGAAGCCCACCAAATAGGCGGATTTTACTAACTATTTTTCTCTTTTGTGCAGATTTAAATTAGATTAAAAAGTAGATTTATATTTTTTACTAACTTGTTTTTTGAAGTTGGTTTTAAAAATGAATTCACTTTTTATTTTGGTTTAAAATTAACTTCACATTTCAAATTTGGGCTTTTAAAAAAAGAATCACACATTTGTTTGGGGCTCTTAAAAAGAATTTCATTGTTCCAAGGTAAAAAGAACCACAAACTTACACAAAAACAACTTTTTTTTTTTTTGCAAGTTAGGAAACAAACTTTGTTTTGGTGCTTAAAATCAACAAGGCAAAATTTATTTCTTGCATCAAGATAAAACTCACAATCCACACTTCCATTTTTGGTGCAAATAAAATTCACAATCAACTTGTCTCATTTTTAAAGCAATTTTACTTCATGCAAACGTATTTTTCATTAAGTTGACCAGGATTT
The DNA here is from genome assembly GCF_030272615.1 of Cryptomeria japonica. NCBI lineage: Eukaryota > Viridiplantae > Streptophyta > Pinopsida > Cupressales > Cupressaceae > Cryptomeria > Cryptomeria japonica. The sequence continues at coordinate 472,070,359 of NC_081412.1, read as the reverse complement.
TCAAATTCTAGTTTACTCAAACAATTGCCTTTTGAAAATTAAAAAGAATACCATGATTGTTGGAGCAACATCTCCAAATAGTTAGATCACATTGCAATGATAGATTAAAAAGAACAAGTGTTTTTCGTGCTTGGCACACTTGTGCAAAGGTCAGTCGAGTGGTCCTACCTCTAACACACACTATCCTCTCCCTTGGCTCTCGTGGTCCTAGGTGCAAGAGAAAAGTGTTAGTAACGCTCAAATTTTATCTTTTTTAAGAGAGGCCTGCCAAGGGATCGATACTCTTGGGAATGACCTCGAGCGGTAAATCCTTCGAGCCGCTATAGAAATCAGGTGAGAGCAAAAGCTGTAGCCTTGGGTATAGCTGTTCCTATAGTGTAACTGGCCGAAAGGACAAATGGGCCCCACCACCAGTTACAAGGCTCTTAAGTGAGTCACTACAGAATGAACTTATGTCCAAAAACATCGAACATGACTAAACACCTTTAAATAGTAACCCACCCGTTCTATTGATTGAGGATATTTGAGATATAATTTAGTGCAAGAGCATAGATGGTTTTGCTCCCAAGATACTCACCATACATATTTCCTTGAGTAGAAACATAGCTTTTTGAAAAGTCACTTGTGGCTTGATAAAAGTGGTGACTCCCCCATCACAGGGATCATCTATTTGTTATGCTCGTGCAAGACTTAGTATATCACATCCTTACCTGCCAAGGCGGGATTCATAAGGTATGTAGTACCAAAGTCGAAGAAATATCAAGATGTGGGCTAAATTTATCACAACTGGCCATTTGACCTTAGGGATAAAAAGTGTTTGAAGTGTGTTCGTTTTAAAGACCAAGTGCAAATTGAGCCGACTTCAGGCTTTGGAAATACACCTTAAAATACATCTAAAGGAAGGGTCAAAAACAAGTCCAAGGATTGGGTTGATCTAGACCCATACTCATTTGTGCCTTTGAGGCAACATTCTTGTGTTTGTGTGCTTGCTTTGTTTTCTTGTCAAAGAAAAATCAGAAAATCAATCCCAAAAACATAGTATTCATCCAACATTTCTCAAAAACAAACAAAAATACCAAAAACAAAGTGCAAACAATAAAGAGACAAATTTTATGACCATTCTTCACATCTTGCGAAAGAAGAAGTGTCATCAGAATATCAACTTGAAAAGGAGACCATTAAGCTCAAAGGCTTTGATCAAAAGGAGGAACTTCTTCTATCTCAATAGACAAATCTTTGTCTCACATAGAGTCTTTCTACATCGCATGCGTCTATACCTTCAAGGTAAAACAAACGAGTTTGATTCAGAATCATTGAATCGTAGAGCTTTTATGCAATATAGAGCTCTGAGTTATCACAAAAATCAAGGAGGAAAGATTAATCCCAACTTCTTCCCAAACATCTGTATCACCTACAACACAGCTCGAGAAGTGCCACCAACGCCTGAAAGGGAAGAGATAGAGTTTGTCCCATTTGTAACACAAAGTTTTTATTGAAAGTTGAAAACATTTTCATCCATTATCCCACTCATACATCATCACTTCATCATCAATCCATCCCAACTCTCAAAACATTAAGAGGTTCTTGTCCCACGATTCCTTTTTAGATATTGCTTGAAATCAAACACATCACATCACTTTTAGATTGTTTCTACATCTAGGATAAGCTCATCCTAAGAGACACATCTACACAGGTTAAAACTAGTTCATGAGTGAATCCTCTCATTACTAGGTAGTCAAAATCTGTAACACATCTCAGATTTCTCTACACCTTATCACATCCAAAATCATCAAAACAAACAAACAATTCAAAGAAAGAATTCTGGTTATATTTACCTTTAGAGTGCTAGAGATCTACAATCCACCAACCATCAATCTTTCATTTCATCACCAACTCATCATCATCTTCAATCAACTTCAAAACAAACTTGCAAACAAAATGGCTCAAACCCGATCACGATCAAGGCAACGAGAAATAGAAATTGAGGAAGAAGAGGACAACCTCAATGAATTTCAAGAAGCACTTGGAGGAAATGTGAATGACGAAAACCCAAGTACTCCCACTCCTTCAACAATCGAAAGGGTTCAACATAACCCTCATTTTAACAGATTATTTGATGAAACATTAAGGAGCAATGCGGATGCTCACTTCTTAAAACTCGCTCAAGAAGGAGCCAAACTCCCCTCGGACTTTGATCTTGCCCAATTAAGACATGCATCAGAAAGACAAAGTCACCATGAGGAGGAAAGAGGTAGAGATCACATCAGATATAACATTCCTCAAGGTAACCCACCACCTCCTCCTCCAAATGAAATGGAGATGTTGCGGCAACAAGTCGAGAATCTCACCCAACAACTTCATAGTGGTGTTAAGACCAATCAATTCTCACTTAACGACATCTGTCCCTATCCATTTGATAGGAATCTTTATATGCCACCCTTTCCACGCGGGTTTGAAACACCCAAATTTGAAAAATATAGAGGAAAGGGGGATCCCCGTGAGCATGTCCGAGAATTTCATTCTGCTTGTCTTGAAGTGGCTTATGAGGACACATACCTAATGCGCCTTTTTCCCCAAAGCTTGGGAGGAACAACCACATCATGGTTTTCCTGACTACCAGGTGGCATTAGAACATTTGAGGAACTCATCCAGAAGTTCCTATCTCATTACTCTTATAACATTGAACGCGACATCACCATGGCTGATCTATGCAATACCAAACAAAAACCAGGTGAACTATTCTCAGTATTCCTACAACGATGGCGCCAAATGTCTAGCAGACGTTCTCTTCAGTTACCTGAATGAGAACTAGTGGAAATATTCATTTCCAACTTAAACGAAGAAATGGAATTTCACCTGGATGTCAAAGACACAGACTCTTTTAATGATATGATCACCAAGGGTTTAAAGTGTGAACGGGCACTCATCAAGAAAGGGCTCATCAAAATCTTTAATGAACCAAAAGATGGTCCTCGCCCGCGATTCAATAGCGATAAACTGAACTTCTGGAACAAGAATAAAAATATCGTCAACGATGGAGTTGTGGATGCTCGGACTATCCAAAATGCACAACTTGTGGTTCGGTTTGCAGGACAAAATCCTCCACCTCAGAATAACACAAATGTTCCTTCCAATCAAGGTCGCATCACGTCTCATGATGAACCAAGACCTCGTCAGCAAAAACAAAAACGAACATACACTCCCTTAGGGGAACCCATTGAAACGGTGTTGCAACAACTCATTTCTCAGAATTTGATCACTCTACCTAAGCTATCAAACTATGAACCTCAGGTCAAACCAACATGGTGGAGAGATACTGAACACTGTGAGTTCCATCAAGGACGAGGACACAAGACAAGTAATTGTCACCGATTGAAGGATCTCATTCAGGATCTTATTGATCGAGGAGAAATTCAAATTGAAGGACATGACCCAAAAATGACCAATAATGATCATCTCATGTTCAAGGATCCACTTCCATCACAAGATCAAAGGGGTCCTTCCACTTCCCGGCGAGGCACTGATACCACTGATTATACGCAGGCTGCGTATAACTACACTGTAAATCACCTGTATGATGCTAGTGAACAAATTGCAACTATAACCTTCAAAAATCCCACCTCAAATTGCAATGTTGTTACACGTCGTGGCAAGGTCACCATCAAGGCAGCTCCACAAGGCACCACCTCCATCCCAAAGCAGTACAATCTTGTGGAACAATTAGATAAAACGCCTGTGCTCATTTCCATTTTGGAGCTTTTGCGTCTGTCACCCTCTCATAAAACAATCTTGGATCACGCACTCCAAGAGGCGTCAGTCCCTGCAAACCTAAACACGGACCAATTTCAAGCCATGGTTGGAACTCTAAAGTCATCACCTTGTCTCACTTTTTCTGAAAGTGACAACTCTTCGTTCCAACAACCTCATAACGCCTCACTCCACATTGAAGGCTTTGTCAACCAACACAGGATCAAGCGAGTCTTGATTGATAATGGAGCAGGCCTAAACATTTGTACACTACAGTTAGTCACAGCATTGGGATATGCAATAGAATCAGTGGATCCTCGCAAGAAGATCACCATCAAGGCCTATGATGATGCAGAGCGTTCATCCAAAGGAGCTGTGGTACTACCAATCCGAGTAGGCCCCGTGGTAAAGCACATCATTTGTCAGGTTCTGGACCTTCCTCTGCCATATAATCTATTATTAGGGAGACCTTGGATACATGCCATGCAAGCCGTTCCATCTACCTACCATCAATGTATCAAGTTCCCACATAATGGTGCAGAGATCACAATCCTGGGTGATGCAAATCCTTTTGCTTTTTGCCATAACATCAGCCATCAACCAGAGATTACTGTTCCTAATAATAGGGAAGCCATTTCCTCCACATCATATGTAAATCCTGCCTCTCTTACCAGTTCAAACACTCCTATACCCAAGCAAGAAAAGCTTAAGATGAAAGTCGCAGAGGAAGGTCCTGGAGAATACAACTTGAGTCAGCTCTTTTGTGTGGGACAAATGCCTACTTCTCCTAGAACACATGGTAAACCACAGCAGTTACTCCAGCAACCACTAAACACGCCTGCATGTGCCTTAACGCCTTTCATCCTTGGAAAGAGTCAAGAGGAAGAGACACAAGATAAGGACCTAGCGGAATGGATCTATAAAGATCCCATCACCACTGACAAACCGCGAGTTACACTTCCTATAGAACAGTATGGCAAAGGCCTCATTATGCAAAGAATGGGATATGATGGTCAGAGTGCTTTGGGATACTGCAAACAAGGACGACATGAACCGCTGCTGCCAGAGTTCAAGCCCAAAGGTAATACAGGCCTAGGCTTTGAAAAAGAGATCCTTCCTAAACTCAGATTTAAAGGAAAACCTAGCAAACCATTTTGCCCACCTACTGTAAAGAGGACACCTTTCATAATCAAAGCACCATCAAGCAATATTGTCACTGCCCCATTGAGGCTCACAAACCCACCGCAACCGTCATCAGTGCCAAAAATCCCACCAATCGAACTAGTAATCCCATCCACAGCAGTCATCACATCAATAAAACCATTCATAGCAGCAACTATATTGGAACCCGTAGCAGCATCTATGGCACCAGCCGTTCCAATAGAAGCCACTAAATCAACACTGTCGATACTTCCAGTGACAAAACCTTTAAACCCCATCACAGTTCCTGCAGCACCGATCACCTCAAAGGTACATAAACCAATCACACCTGCAGTATTCAACTCCAGCGACATCCCAGTATGGTATAGCAATCGGATGCTGGAAAGTGATTCAGAGACCGACTCACATGAGTGGGAATTTGATTCTGTACAGCTTAACACTTCAGATGAGGAAGACACATCACCACCTTTGCCATGCAAAGACATCCCTATTTACAGAGAAGCACAGATAAAGACCACTTGGGTACCTGAGCTGGAAACATCTTCCACAGACCCTACGTCTCATCCTACGCCTGATTCTGACAGGGAGAGTACCATCAACGACCTTCACCACACTATCTTAACCCTCACTGATACATCTCCCGCACTTAACCTAATCGATGACGTAATGCCCATTGTCCACCCTGAACTCATCGAATGGAACCAACCAAATCCCCCATGTCTTGACCTCTTCCAAAATGATGAGGCTATCATTGACTTTTTGGAATTAAGGGATAATCTACCAAGCGGGGATCACAAAGCTGGATTCGCCATTCAACTTAATAGCGCAGCATACTTTGGGGTAGATGCCAAACCCTTCAGCTGCAAAAATATAACAATAAAACATGGATCTTCCAGTGAAAACCACACTGTGGCACTGTTTGATCCCACAAAAGTAAAAAGAAAGAGCGTATCCAATGGTGAAAACCTCTCTGAGGCACCTGAGGATGAAGGGTTTGACATTCTCCCTGCTAGTACACAACAGGAATGATCAATGATTCTTATCGAGGAAACCAAAGAATACAATGTGGGGACTCCTGAAAACCCTCATATCATACATCTGGCATCTCTTCTCACTCCAGAGGAACAGCCTCAATTCATAGAGTTCTTCCAGCAGCGTCAGATCAACTTTGCATGGTCATATGTAGACATGCCTGGGCTTGATCCGGATTTAGTCATGCATCATCTCACAGTAGCAAAAGGAGCCAAACCTGTCAAGCAGAAGCTTCGTAAGATGCATCCCCAGATTGCTGTGCTAGTCAAAACAGAGCTCAAGAAACTCCTAGATGTTGGTTTCATTAGGCCAATTGATTATGCAGAATGGATCTCCAACATCGTGCCAGTTGGCAAACCAAAAGGGGGCATCCGCATTTGTACCGACTTCCGAGATCTAAATAAAGATTGTCCTAAGGATGACTTCCCCCTACCAAATATCGACATCATAGTGGACCTGACAGCAGGACATGCCATGCTTTCACTCATGGATGGCTTTTCAGGATACAATCAGATAAAGATCGCACCAGAGGACCAACATAAGACAACCTTCACATGTCCATGGGGCACATACTGCTGGAATGTAATGCCTTTTGGTCTAAAGAATGCAGGAGCAACCTATCAAAGAGCAATGACCACCATCTTCCATGACATGATGCATACCATGATGGAAGACTATGTGGATGACTTACTAGCAAAATCACTTACTAGAGAAGGACATCTCCACATCTTAGATAGAATCTTTGATAGACTGGAACAATATCATGTTCGACTCAACCCAAAGAAATGTGTCTTTGGAGTGACCTCCGGGAAACTTCTAGGATACATTGTCTCAAGCAAAGGCATTGAGGTCGATCCAGCAAAGGTTAAGGCAATCATGGACATGCCACCTCCAAAGAATATCAGTCAGCTAAGGACACTGCAAGGACGGCTTCAATCCATCCGAAGATTCATTGCACAATTGGCTGATAAGTGTCACCCATTCACACACTTGCTACACAAGAACATCCGCTTTTAGTGGGATGCCAGATGCCAACAAGCATTTCAGACGCTTAAAGACTATCTCATAAATCCACCATTGTTGATGCCACCAGATCCAAGTAGACCATTGTTACTTTATATCTCAGCGACAAGTACAACATTAGGTGTATTATTGGCACAACATAATGCAGAAGGCAAAGAGTGTGCTGTTTACTACATCTCTCGCACACTGGTGGGCTATGAACTCAATTACACACCTATTGAGCGAGCTTGCCTAGTAGTAATCTTAGCAGCCACTAAATTGCGACACTATCTGTTGACACACAAGGTACAACTCATCGCAAAGATTGATCCACTCAAGTATTTACTCAGCAAAGCAGCATTGACAGGTCACTTGGCCAAATGGGTAATGATTCTAAGTGAATTTGACATCGAGTATGTGGACCGTAAAGCTATCAAAGGGCAGGTCATTGCAGATCAGTTGGCTGATGCACCACTCATAGGCGATCATCCCCTCATTTCCAATTTTCCAGATGAAGAGATATTCATGATCACAGAAGTACAACCATGGAAACTATATTTTGATGGTTCATACACTAGGCACGGCTCAGGGGCAGGCATTTTGTTTATCACACCTCAAGGTGACAGCATCCCGAAGTCTTACAGGCTCACATTTCCATGCACAAACAACATAGCAGAGTATTAGGCCTTGATCACAGGACTCAGGTTAGCCGTACAATGGAAATTACAAGAACTACAAGTATATGGCGATTCCCAACTAGTCATTCGACAAGCAACAGATGAATATCAGACCAAAGATGATAAACTCATGCCATATAAGCAAATGGTGGACACTCTAAAGACATCATTTACTACTATCACTTTTGAGCAGATACCAAGAGATCAGAATCGAGCTGCTGACGCCATGGCTACCATCGCATCTCTACTAGATCTTCCACATAATTCAACACGCTACGAGTTCTTGGTAGAACAGCTTTGGATCCCCGCTTATGATATCCCCGAATCTGAAATGATATGTCGCCTTGTTGGTTCCGAATCCCCATGGTACGGTGAGTTCTACACCTATCTCACGATCATACCCTTCCTCCCAACCAATCAAATAACCAACGAAAAACCTTCATTCGCCAAACTGCTCGATATACCATTATTGCCGAAACCCTATACCGACGTGGTCTTGATGGTACTCTCCTTCGATGTCTGGAACAAGGTGAGATAACAAAGGCTTTGGAAGAGGTACATGAAGGAATTTGCGGGACTCACTCAAGTGGTCCGTCACTAGCCAAGAAACTCATGCGAGCTGGATACTATTGGCCATCTATGGAAAAGGATTCCTACTACTTTGTCAGGAAATGCAAGAAATGTCAAGTTCACGGCGACCTAATACATGCACCAGCTCAAGAACTGCAACCAATCACAACACCATGGCCTTTTTGTCAATGGGGTCTTGATCTTGTGGGTAAAATCCATCCATCTTCATCCAATGGCCATAAATTCATTATTACCGCCACCGAATATTTCACCAAGTGGATCGAAGCTGTTCCACTTACCCAAGTCACCGGCAAGCAGATCGCCTCATTCATCCTCAATTACATCATCTGCCAGTATGGTGTGCCCATGTCCATTGTCACAGATAATGGTCTTCCTTTCAAAAATCAGGATGTCCGTGAGCTTTGTGAGAAATTTCATATCCAACACCGCTTTTCCACTCCCTATTACCCACAAGGCAATGGTCAGGCCGAAGCATCCAATAAAAAAATATTGAGGATCCTAAAGAAGACAGTCAATGATGCCGGCCTTGATTGGCATGTTCAATTGAATCCAGCGCTATGGGCATATCGAACTAGCATTCGGACCCCTACAGGTGCAACTCCTTATTCATTGGTCTATGGTGCTGAAGCTATCTTACCTATTGAGGTCGAGATACCATCCTTACGAGTTTCATTGCACAATCTCATCGATGATGAAGCATACAGAGTATCTCATCTTCAGGACTTAGAGTTACTAGATGAGAAGCGACAAGCTGCATACAATCACCTCAAAGCCTATCAGTAGCGCATGAGTAGAAGCTACAATCACCGAGTTAGATCTCATACATTTGAGGTAGGTGATCTTGTTCTTCGAGAAAATCCTCGCAACCAACCAAACAGAGAACATCAAGGCAAGTTTGAATCAAACTGGTTGGGCCCATATGTTGTCACTACTGTATTCGGGTCCGGGGCATATCAGTTGGCTACATCAGATGGAGAACCGCTCGCAGATCCAATCAATAGCATGCACCTCAAACGGTTTTATACCTAAGGTGTACAAGGCATCAGGCTCCCCTACATATTAGAAAATATCAAAAACATTCAGAAAATGTCCTAAAGAAAATATCAAAAACATTCAGAAAATGTCCTAAAGAAAATACAAAACCGTTCAAAACAAAAAAAAAAAAAGTAAAGAAAAATCATGCATCCAAACGGTGAACAACCACTCCGGTGGCACCTTGGGTAAGTGCGATGGTGAAAACCTGGCAAATAGGCGCCACTCGTAAGGGCTATGGCTCCATTATCTTTTCAGACTTGTTGCGATCACATTTACTTCATACATACATCCATCCATCCAAAGCCATGGCTTGTTATTCATCTGTCATCCAAGAAAGTACTTCATGTGTCTAGCATCCCGCTTTTTCATAAATCATGTCCAACTTGGGGGCAATGCCCTTACAATCTAGATGATGGAAGTGGATTCTACATTACTGGTGATTCATTGGCAAAAACATTCAAAAATGTCTCGCAAAATACAAAAACATTCAAAAATGTCTCGCAAAATATCAAAAACATTCAAAAATGACTCACAAAATCCACAAACATTCAAAAACTATTACACAAAATCCAAAAACATCGAAAAACCATCAAAAATCACCCAAAAAACATGACAACACCTTGTACATATTCATCCGATCAGATACAAAATACTCACACAAATGACCACTTATCACTCGACCAACACAATCGACATCAACAATCCAAAACTGTCTTTAAAACAAGGATGCATCCTTCCTTACCAAAACAAAGACAAAAGTGACATTTTCTTTGACAAGAAAATTATGTTAAGCTATCAAATGCTTGGTTGATTCTTAAGTAATTCATTTGTTTATCTGTATCGGGATCTTTCAGCATTGTTTTATATCGTTTGCGCATTATTTTCGATGAAGTTCTGGGGCATGTACTAATGGTGTCTACGTGGGAAGTTCACCAAGCTACGTGATCATAGGCAAAAATGCAGTCCTAGATCATTACGGCTTGCTGACTACAGCGTATACCTCGACCATATGGACATGAACCACTACCAAGGATCCATATTTCTTTATTCTTTATGTATATACTGTTTGTTTACAGGTACACTGCTCATTCTTTGGTTCCTCCTCATCCAATTTGGATAAAGTTTTTATCTCTTAGTACGGTATGAACTTGTCTTAGGATATGATCAGCCTAAGATCAAGGAGGACGATCCAAGTCATGCATGAATAGAGATAATCCTTGTCTGTTCCGCAAGCAATACTCTGGTCGACTTGGTCCCGTATATCAAGTCGTTTGTATTAACTTGCTGTATAAAATCCATGTAAGGAATACTCAGGTCATCTTGAATCATTATGTCAAGATGCTTGTATTCTCTTCCAACATTTTAAAAGCTCAATGATGAAAATAGAGCACTATGGATCATCATTCCATCTCATCTGTATATACTGCATTCCGTTGCATTCAAACCATCCATACATTCATAATAGCTGCATATCATGCATACATAGTAATGACAATGGATACTCTATTTTCCTCTTCTTCCATAGGAATGTAATAGGTCCTCCATTTCTTCTATCTAACATTGAACCCCTCCCCACCCTCCCCATCTCGATAATCACCATCACATACCCTACATCGTGTCCCAATCAACCTAATCAAGCCACGTTCATCACCATCCATGTCTAAATAGGAGGGATTGTGTTTCCCATCCTCATTCATCCACACAATCAAGCAAGTTACTCTGTCTACACAGATACATCGACTCCCACACACCTAGACTATCAACAGATACTCTGATCAAGTATCTTTGGGTCTCAACAGGTAATCGATTATGGTAATCCTAGACTACATCAAGCATTTATCACAATGACCTAGTCTCAACGGGGCTGCTATGATTCACCACAATCATCCATCCCACGCACACACTATCAATTGATCAACCAATCAAACACAATCCAACGGACAATTACATCAATTGTCTACGTCTCAACGAGTATTTTGCTTCATATACCTTGACTTCATCGGGCAATTATATCAATTGTCTAAGTCACATCAGGTCACTTTGATTCACTTACTCAGACTTTATCATGTCCAAGCGACCAACTGACATCAACTGTCACGCTTTGACTTGACCGGGGCAATTAAACCTATTGCATCAGATTGTCCAAACAATTTTGATCAATTGTATAGCATCAATCCAAACCCCACACTACATCTGCTATGTATCTCTTGCATGACCTCAGGGTACTCGTTCGCTTGTTGTTTCTTCATATTCACTCCATTTTCTCCCATTCTTTCATCATTAGTTCTAATTTCTTCTATTCTACCTCCCCTCCACTTTGCATTTTTTTTCGAGAGATCGCCCGATTTTTCAAAACAAAATTTGGCCCATCTCTCGAGGGGGCATACCACCCATTAAATTTACATTTTATGGGGCATTTCTTCACACCTATTTTTCTTTCTTTGAAACGACGCGATAAATTGCACCGTCTCAAAGAGGGGCAAATGTAGTCACATAAATCTGTCCACTTAATTAAATGAATATTTAATATTTATTTGATTATTTAACCATCAATTAATAATTAATTAAATTAATATATTTAATTAATTCATCTTAACCCTATTCTCCTATTAATTAAATAAATTATTCAATTTATTTGATTTAATTCACTTAACCAAATTCAGACCATTAATTAAATAAATAAATCATATTTATTTAATTAAATCTTCTCTCACATTTAAATAAATTAATATTTATTTAAATCCCCCAAAATCCCACCTCTCACATTTAAATAAATAAATCATTTATTTAAATCACCTTTATCCTCCACCCACTTGTATTTTCCTACAAAAGCAAGTTGCACAACTATTTTAAATAAATTATTTAGTTAAAATCCTATTTATCCTCACCCACTTGAAACCTTTAATGGTTTCCCTTAAAGTAGTCAAACTTGATGGCTTTAAAGTCTTCAAACTTGATGGCTTCCTTCTATAATCTTCTTAAGACTTTAATGGTTTTCCTTAAAGTCTTCAAGCCTTTAATGGTTTCCCTCAAAGTCTTCAAGCATTTTAATGCTTTATCTTCATTTTTCTCATTTAAATAAATTAATATTTATTTGAATATTTATCCAAATGCAAATTACACCATTTAATTGAAATAAATGATTTTATTTTAATTGAAAATACTAAAATTTCTCCCACTTGCATTTTCCTACAAAATCCACTTGTATGCCTAAACCCCTTCTAGATTCTTCTAAACCCTTCCTAATTAGCCTAATCCATCCCCTAATTATTGTCACATTCCTAAGCAAAATGGAGTCACCACTAAATGTCTCAAAGTCTTGGATAACCTTTGAAAGCTTCCAACCTTCAACCACTAAATGTCTCAAAGTTTTGGATAACCTTTGAAAGCTTCCAACCTTCAACCACTAAATGTCTCAAAGTCTTGGATAACCTTTGAAAGCTTCCAACCTTCAACCACTTAATCCACAAAGTCTTCAAAAACCATTAATGGTTAACCCAAACCCTCCTACATGGTTAAAACATTTGTTTTGACTCAACCTCTACCCAACCCAAGGGTCTCATCAAGCCTTTAATGCTTTGACCATGATTATCTCTTAATCATTTGCACAAAGGTTTATCCTTGCATTAACTCCTAATCCAGTGGGTAATCCTAATTTAGGCTTGACCCTTACCTTCTAGATAACCATGAGGTCTCCTCAGGAATTTAATGCTTCCAACCTCTTCTCTCAACCCAATCTTATGTTGACACTTGTCACCATTTCATTGGTGCAAATTGTGCACATGGATCCCCAACTTTCAAGCTTGACCCTTGATTAAACCATTCAATCCTGGCCATCCATTGCTCCATTTTTCCTATAAATAGAGCCCATTCCTTCATAATCTAGATCCTGAAAACTTGTATGCATTTAGGCTATAGACATTTTTAGAGAGCATTTAGCATAGCATAACTAAAATCTTGTCTTTTTGGTAAAATCAATCATTTTAGCATCAATAGCATAGTATTTAGCTTTTCATTTCATATTTGAAGCTTAATATTAAATCTCAATCCTCCATAAGCATCCATAGTGCAAAAAGCTGCTGAGAGCTACACTCATTTGGGACTTGGAGAGGAGAGGAACAAGGGAGGAGCAACTATGAGCATCTTGATTAGCTATTTTATTCTATGTTTATATGCTTTCTATTTCATGCTTAATATCTCTCTTGATATGCCTGTTTAGGATAATCTTTTGTTGCTAACACTAACATTTGTTTCTTGTGCTCTTGTGTGTGTTGCCATCAAACAGATTTTCTAATCCTTTTTGCAGAGCATCAAGGATCAAACCCTATGGGTGGATCAAACCCTCCTGCCTCCTCATGACCCTCTCCCTCCTCTAGATCCTCCGATCTGGATCCCTGATCCTCATCTCGGTCTCCATGTCTCCATGGACCTGGATGGCCTGTCGGGTGATCTGGTGGAAAGATAGGCTCCGGGTATGTCCTCACAAACCATGAGAGATACCTGCGCTGTGCCCCGGGATCTGCAGCATAATGAGTGACCACATCCTGGTCGGACCCCTCTATATCTGTGATCTTGATATCATCTATCATAGGTCTCGCTACTACTCTGAGTCTGGGAAGGACTCGTGAGTGTCGAGTGTAGATGGGTACATCGGCTGGAACACACTACTCTAGCCTAAACTGCCTCTGTACTCGGTCAAAGTAGAATGGGACTATGATATGTGGATATCATCCTCTCAGTAGGCGGTTCCTCTGTAAGCATGTTAACTGTCTCTCCATCCCATCCCATCTGTGCATCCGTAGATATGGTCTCCATACAGTCACCTCAGCTGTCAATCTATCAAATGTCACTCTCCAATACAGTAGATCCCCAAATCTCCACTCGCTGGTAAGTGGATAAGTAAATACCCTAGGTCGCTCGCTAGCCGCAGTCATCAGATAGCCGACAGGCCTGGTGCATGTAAAGTGCTCAAATATCCACACCTGCAGAAGTGTGCATGTCATCAAGCTGCAACCCTGTCTGAAAACATACTCCTCGAGGTCGTGATAGAGATGTGCAAGCATACTCCGACCCTAGGCGTATACTCTCCTATGTCTCTCCATAGCCCCAATACACCATGTGAGACCCCCATGCATGTGTGTACCTCGCCCATTAGGGCAGACGACTAGTGCAATGATGGCAATCATAACACGTCTCATGAGGGGCACCTCTCCTATAGGATGTAAGAGCCAGCTGACCATGATGCGACCTCTTGTCTCACTCGGCATGACTCTCCCTATGCAGTATACCTGCTCCCTCTGATGATCCTCTACTGACCGATCGGTCGCATATGTCACGGTAGCTCCTCTGATCAGTAGGCGAAGTATGCGGTACACATCCTCAAGTGTCACTGTCATCTCCCCTATTGGAAGCTGGAATGTACATGTGTCAGGATCCCATCGCTCCATGAGTGCCATCAGCATCACAGGATGAAATCGAATGGCCGACATAAGAATCATAGACCACAAACCTACTATAGATAATGTGTCTCTCTCTACCTAAGTCGGCCGGGGAATCTGATCTCGCAAACTGCGAAGAATCTGCCCCGTCGTATGCTCTCTCATGTATGGGAGACCCTGCAATGCAGAAAACATCAGTGTAATCAGTAATCAATCATCACAATCATTTATGACAAAAGCAAAAACTATTGAACATCGAAAGCTCACCCTCACCAAGTCTTGATTAGGACCATGGCACCCTGAGAGGACCATGGCGCCCTGAAAGGACCATGGCGCCCCACAGGGACCATGGCGCCCTGAAAGGACCATAGTGCCCTGAAAGGACCATGGTGCCCTTCAGGGACCATGGTGCCCTGATGGGACCATGGTGCCCTGGGTGGGACCTAGGGTCAGATTCCAGGGCCCACATTCGATCACAGAAAATCAGAGTCAACGGAAATGCAGAAAGTCAAAGTCAAAGTTTAGTCAACTCACCTCGTCCAGTGGCTCGTCGTCGATCATGGCCTGTCGCATGATCTCAATCCTCATGGGACGCTCTGGTCATCATGAAGGCATGATGATAGCTATGTGGGCTCTGCTGCAATGAACAATACTCAGAATCAACAAAATGACAAATGCAATAATCACTTTCAAGGTATATAGTTTCATTCCTTTACCTTTAGTTTCAAAACCCTAATTTTCCTCTATCACTCATTTCATCATAACTTGAGTTTGGGAGATGTGATTTTTGAACCGTTTGTTGCGTGGGAATCATATTTTTGTTCCCTTACTCCCTGGATGTTCCAAAATGTGCTCTGATGAAGCCTTTTTAGTGAACATCTCTCATCAATAATCGTTCACACAATTTGTTGTAAGTAAACATGCTACCCTGTTTCACCTCCCTAATAAGCAAGCTGAAACAGGGGGGCATATAGCTACTCACAAATTTCATCACTTTCCTTAGTAAGCATTAGGTGATTTTGTGATCTAACATGTGTTTTGTAGGGTACGGTTCCTAACTGTGTACTGCAGATACTGCTGGGGGCTTCGTTCGACAGACTTATGGATATATCCTTTTTCAAATAATATTTACTTTCCTGTACTTTAGCTTGCATATGCACATAGTACTCATATGACCGCTAAAGTGGGGGCTAAATGTAGCGTCGTAAATTGTACGCACTTGCTAAAGCAGTACAATTTCACACCTAGTTTAGCACCTGCCTTGACGCAGTTTGCATTTTGCATTGCATTTCTCCTTTAGCACTTAATTAATCAAATTAATTAGGTCTAAGGTCCTATTTCATCATCCTTCACATCATAAAGGTGGGCCCTTTCATTAAAGTGTGCCCCTTTCATTTTATTCCTCCAATACATCATTTAATCAAAAACCCTAATTAGGTCCTATTTTGAACTTGGGGGCTTGATTACTAGGGTCAAAACATCTCGAAATCACCTGTAACTTTGGGATTCTCTCTAAAATCATCATATCCGACGGCCTTGAAAATTTGGTGAAAAGTTGCCATGATCATGGCCCCCGGAGTGCACATGGTCCCGGACATTTTTCCCGAAATTTTAGGAGCACGATCTAATCATAAAATAAAGCTTAACCCCAAGAAATTGGTGGGATATTCAATCTCTAGGTCGGCCAAAAGTTGGAATTAAGACCTAGGGTTTCATATATAAGAGCTCTCTTTCTTCATTTGAGAGGATCCGAATTTTGTTTTCAGGAACCTTCTATGCAACGAAAGAGCAGATCTATGAAGACTTCAACAACATTCAACATCCATCCATCAAGCATCCATCAATTTCATTCATCCATTTAGGGCTTTGAAGGCATTTAAGAGCAATAAGGGATCACCGACTGAAGATTAGCTTGTACCCCCCTTGGGGTTGGGTATGACTTCATGTTGTTTTCATGTCTTTGCATAAGCTCCCTTACATCATTTGTATTCATGCTTTAGATCACTCTACATCTTGATTTGGAGCATTTACATTGTCATTTACAAGCAATTAGGGTTTACTTTCTAGGTTGCTCTAGTTTGCTTACTTGCATTTTAGATCTTGCACACACACTACTTTTACAATACAACTTGGCTATTCATGGAGGTGGAAATCACCAAAGCGGGGGTTTGACTAAGGTAAAACCCTATATAGCCGCCCAAACACCTTTTCAGATATAAGTGCAGATTTCAGGATTCAGACGACGTTGCAAGTTGCAGATCCAAAAGAAGCAGACGAAGACTGAACCATACACCAAGTTTCAGAGCAGAAGACCAGGATAGGGGCGTGGGGCACCCTGGTCCTGCCAGGATAGGGGCGCTAGGTGCCCTGGTCCCTGGGATAGGGGCGCTGGGTGCCCTGGTCCTCCCGACAAACAACAATTTTTAGCATTTCCAACAGTTTTCCAGGTTGCAAAGTGGCAGTTTCAGGTGTTGTTTCAGGAACAGAATCAGGACAGTGGCGCTCGCGCCCCCGTCCCGAACATTCTCACTTAGATTTTAACTCCGAGTACGCATCTGCATTCTTGTCTTGTCCTTGTGTTTGCAGCTTTCCATTGTTTAACTTCAATTCTGCAATCTTGTTATTAGTTCATACTTGCATTTTGGGGTTAGGAATTGAACTTGCATAATTTTACCTTTCAATTACAGCAAAGGAATAGAAACCCTAATAGGTAGCCTGTGGCTCTCTCTTTCACCAAAAAGAAGTAGCCAATTGTGTGATACCTCTAGGCTCTTTCATATTCCGTAATGTGTGTCAAAAGGTAGGGTTAGGACATGTTAGCCTAGTCTCGCTTTTTCCCCTACATAGCAGGCATTACACTAAGCATGGAATTGTACAAACTAATTAAGATGTACAATTTATGATGCTACAGTTCCTACCGATGGGAATTTGATTCAAAGTTGGGATATCTTTTG
Source organism: Cryptomeria japonica (assembly GCF_030272615.1). Lineage (NCBI taxonomy): Eukaryota > Viridiplantae > Streptophyta > Pinopsida > Cupressales > Cupressaceae > Cryptomeria > Cryptomeria japonica. Next base: position 472,052,722 of record NC_081412.1, on the reverse strand, counting down.
AGAGATAAAAATCCTCAGACCTTGAGAGAGGCTTATGCCTTGGAAATCAATATAGAAAAATTGAGAGCATCTGATAAATATAGAAAAATAAAAAAAGTAAAACTACTAAAACCAAGAGCAACAATTTCCCATAAGTCTCTCACTGTAAGATAAAATTTGATTATAAGGAGATGGGAGATATGAAGGATCTCTAATAGAAAGATAGGCAAAATAGAAAAGATATATCTTCTAATGCTACCCTTACATATTTTAATGAGTGGCAAAGGTTCCATAAAAAGGCCTACAAATAGGAATGGTCTAAAAAACTTGAATTAAATATCAGATAAGTGGTATTGAGAAATTCAAACTACGGATTCAAAGAGAAACACATAATCAGTCCATTGAGGAAGGGTCACATGAATCTTTAGCAAGATTCATTTTGGTGCAACATTTTTATTTGCAACATAATCAATCCAAGTGTGTTGTTGCAATTGCACTTGATGTTGAGAGAGGATCCCAAGAACATGAAGGTACACCTAAGGACTATGATGATGCCAACATGGATCAATTGGATGCATATGAGGGTAAGGAATCCTTTCAAAATTATTATGATAATTATCATGTTCCCTATGAGATAACAAGAAAATATTTTGAACAAATAAAGGAATAGACACGAGGGAAATGTATAATAAATAAAAACCCTCTAATAAGGATATAATAGTTTTTACTCAAGTTGTTGTCATACAATTGTAAAGTGATTACCGACCAAGGACTAAGCAAGTAGGTACTAAAGACAAAGTTAAAGGTGTACTTGTCCTAGACATGTTTGTTGCAAATACGAGTGTGTTGTCATTAATGTCACTAGGGAAGATGAGTTTTTGTTGTCTGTGATTGTGTGTGGTGGTGACAAAGGCAAAGAAGAAGTTGTAGTTGTTCAATTGTGTGGTTGTGGTATGTGGCCAAAAATGAGTATTCAGATGTTGTTATGTTGTCTAGAGGTGATGTTGAGTGAGCATGAGATGTTTTTGGAAGGTGATAGTATTTAAAGTTATAATATGTAGGAAATAGTATTTAAAGTCCTTATGCAAGAATGCTCTAGATTCCTCTAGTTTCTAAAGATTATGGCTTGCAGTTCTAGATTTAATCTTCATGTTTTGTGGATGTTGTACTACCATATTTTTTAGATCTTCAGTTGTTCAAGTGTTTAAGTTGGTTGTTGTTGTTTGTTAATAGTGAGGTAGTCTATCAGCTTTAGTCTTGAGAATGCTTTGCATCTCTCCGTTATGTTGATTTAAGTGTTGCAACTTGGAGGGCATGTCCATATAGTTTGTGCAGTATTTTAATTCAAATTTCAAGTGATGATTTGAATTTGGCAAGTGAAGTTATGTTGTTCAGTTATTCGACACTATCATTTGTGTTGGTCTATGACCGACTCAATTGCTTTATCCTATTTATATCATACTCTTTTGGTCAGGATATGCATTGGATGTTGAGTTAGGGTGTTGTTATGGGTCTTACTTTTTGGAAATTGTTGCTGCTAGGATATGTTATTGTCATTGATCTTAACATATTCTTTCTCCAGTGATTGTAGATTGGTTAATTGGGATCATGGTTTCGTGTATGGAATATTTCTAGTATCATTATATTCTTTTGTATTAGTTTTGGTGATCCAAGAAGCCTAATTGATCATATCAGATGATGCAGCCTTGCAGTTTGTTTATTTGATCAGTGCTTTGTAAAGTTCAATATTTCCTTTGATATATTCCAATGTGATCAAATCTTGAGTTGTGATCTTACTTGTTGGATATTGTTGCTACTAGGATATGTTGTTGTCATTGATGTCAACATATTCTTTCTCCAGTGATTATAGATTGGTTAATTGGGATCATGGTTTAGTGTATGGAATATTTCTAGTATCATTATATTCTTTTGTATTAGTTTTGGTGATCCAGGAAGCCTAATTGATCATATCATATGATGCAGCTTTGCAGTTTGTTTATTTGATCAATGCTTTGCAAAGTTTAGTATTTCCTCTGATATATTCCAATGTGATCAGATCTTGAGTTGTGATCTTACTTGTTGGACACTGTTGCTACTAGGATATGTTGTTGTCATTGATGTTTGTTAGGTCCCAGAGAAAATTAAGAGGGGGGGTGAATCAGTTGTCAAACAATTTTAAACCAAAAACAACTTAACCAATTTACTACTTAATATCGGTAAACTAGTCTTGTATGTCGGTAGACAATTTTAACAGTTAATTGCAATACCAGTAAGGATGAATGCATGAAATAAAAAGATAAAGTCATCCACAACACAATAGCAATATTTGTACGTGGAAACCCCGTAAGGGGAATAACCATGGTGGGAAACCTTACCCACAATCAGATGATACTACTGCAGATAGTAAGTGTACATAAATGGGGTCTACACATGCAGAAAGGCCAAGCGCCTAGAGCTCACTGCTCAATCACAAATGGGAGTCACACTGACTACAATTGGATGGTTAAATCCAATAAGAATGTACTGCTCAAAATAGCATCTTCATATGTTAGATTTAGTACCGGGGTAGTTCTGATATGCTTTCACAAAAACCTAGCTTCACCTTCAAATGATGTCTGCGTGTATAGCTATGCTTAATCTCGCATATACCTTCTTACAATTCTTTTTCACATTCCATATCCAATCTTACAAATAAGATCTTACATTTATACCATAAGCTAAGACCAATTTTAGTAGGTTGGCTCTACAAGATATTACAATAAAAACATTTTACAAACAATACAATATCTAATGAAATAACCGATTCAACATGTCAGCTTAATGCATTTACAACAATAATTAATCATCTCCATAGCATGTTGTGCTGATCTCGAAAAGAGAAACCTGCCAGTGCATAACCTGGACCTATTTGCCGGTAACAAAAAATATGCAAATATGAATATATCAATAACCAATTCTCCAAGACAAGATGTCCAAACAATGTCTTCGACATTACCAAGTGTTTTCCATGCCATTCCAAGTGCTGGTGATCATTATATCCTATTAGTGTACCATATACCGATGACTATGCAAAAGTCATTTGCTCGCTAGTGAATGTTTGTTGGATCTCCAAAGTGCTAAAGTTTTAGTAGGTGTTGACATCAATGACAAAACCATACCAAAATACCAACAATGTCAACATATTCTTTCTCCAGTGATTGCAGATTGGTTAATTGGGATCATGGTTTGGTGTATGGAATATTTCTAGTATCATTATATTCTTTTGTATTAGTTTTGGTGATCCAGGAAGCCTAATTGATCATATCAGATGATGCAGCTTTGCAGTTTGTTTATTTGATCAGTGCTTTGCAAAGTTCAATATTTCCTCTGATATATTCTGGTGTGATCAGATCTTGAGTTGTGATTTTGGGAGATTGTTTGGGATGATCTTGTGTATCTTCATTTTTGATGGTTCATGATTTGGTGCTCTGCAAATTATGTTTTCTTCGTAACATTTGTTGTTTGTGTATTCTTGAGGTTTAGATGTTGAAAGATGAAGATTTGATAAGTGGTGTTGGTAAAGTTGTTACTGATGATTCTAATGTGCTTGATGGTGATTCCTAATTGTGTCCTATTTGTTTTGGTGATCCGTATTGATCATTGTGCAAGTTGTTGGTGATTTTACTGAACCAGTGATTTTTCTTGTGTTATGTGGTTTTCCTAGTGGTGTAGCATGTTGCAGTTGATCTTGGCATGAATACCAGTGGTGATAATCATTTGGGAATTTGGTTTAGGACAATGTTATGTCATGTATATCATTATGTGTGATGTAATTTTGTAATTGTGAGTTGAGGGTTTAACTGAGCTTGTTGGCAAGGTTGATGATTTTGTATAAATAGGTGATATTATCATGTAATTTAGGAAACAAGGTTGTGTCTACATTATCAAAGAGTGGTATATGTGTGAACAAGTGATTCATCCTTTGACATTGTGATTGAGCAGAAATTGGTGTTAGAGCAGACATTGTGCTTAACTAGCACTGTCATCAAGAATTTGGAGATGTTATTCTTTCAGTTCATTCCTTCCAGATTGTAGTCTAAATATTATTGTAAGTCAGTGAGACTTTCCTAAGGGTTGTAGCCTTTCGGATCATTATATTTTGAGTAGTGAGCTCTAGGCAGTGTGCCTGAATGCATGTGCATTCCCCATTGTAATATTTTCACATACTACTGTAGAGTATCATCTTATTATGGGTAGGTTCCTACTGTGTTTATTCCCTTAACTATTAGACAGTTCAAATAACTCGAAGACAACTAAGAAGGGGGGGGTGAATCAGTTGGCATAGATTACCGGAACCTTTAGAAATTAAAACTTCAATACCAGAACCCAAAACATTAATACCGAAATGCTTAAACCAAATACTAGAATAGTAGTTAAACCAATTAAACATAAACAATAATAAAAGAATAAATACCATCCATATGACACCAAGATTTATACATGGAAAACCCAGTAAAGGGAAAAACCACGGTGGGAAGCCTACCCATAACCAGAAAATACTTTTGCAGTAATTATGTGAATTAAAATTGAGGGGCTTACACTTGCAGGAAGGCCAATAGCCTAGAGCGCACTGGTCATCACAAAAGCAGTCTCACTGACTACATAGAAATCCAAACTGCAATCCAGAGAGTGTTTGAACTACAAAGATAGCATTTCCTATGCCTAAGTACAGTTCCGGTTAAGCTCAATACCAGAGGACTAAATCCTCTTACATAAACCCAATTCGATCCTCAATGATCGACCAAATCCTTTTCCTGAATGATATTATATTATTTGCACATCACATATCCATATCCCATTCCCATATATGATCTACAATGAGATCTTACATCTATATATACAAACCCTCGACCATAAACAATCAAGTCAGTGAAAAGACAATAAACCAAATACATAATTACAAAACATGTCAACCTTAGACCAAACAAATAATATCCAACACATAAGACATCCCAGAAATACACTGAGAGGTCCAATCCACATGTTTTATTAAACCGGTCCATAACCTAGATCAATCAGGACCCAATATAGGTCCACATGCTAAAACAATGATCTCCATCTGCCAAGTCTCGAACATGATCACCAACAACATCCTGAACCTCCACCAGAAGCTACACCAACACCACTTATGCATATCATAAAAGATCTTCATCAAAAACTCTGCTGGTGAAACCCTCATCGAAACTACAAGCCAAGCTTCCAAGCAAACAGGATACCATTTGATCACCAAACCAAAACCAATTGATTCAATATGAACATGACTATCATGAGTAAGCTAATTTCATTACCAAACCATACCGGAGCTTACCGGATCATGCTGGATTGAAACCAACCAAAAATGACTCAACCTACCAGGACTAGAAGGGTGTTGGTAAAGCATCCAAATAGCTAGTGTTGACATCAATGTAACACATAATCAATTCATCCAAATGGCCAACAATCTCCCCCTTTGGAATTGATGGAAACACTCGATGTGAAAAACATCTAAGTACCAAGAAATGCCAAACAATTCTTCCCCAATGGAAGACAACCAGCAATCTCCCACTCAAAGATATCGCAATGAAGTTCTGAAACAAAGACCAAACTCCCCCTGTGAATGATATATTTGTAAAGGTATGAATTACACATATATCTCTCCCTCTAATATATACAACTCCTTAAGTTTTTCTTTTTCACATCAATATCTCTCCCCATTTGACATCAATGTCAGAAATTTGACAAAAATATCAAAGAAAAAATATAAACCACTTAAACAAAAATATAACTACTCCCCCTAAGCAGTAGCATCCCCACATCGGTGTTGAATTGAAAAATATCTCTGATAATGCATACCGGACTGATGCCAAACCGCATTAATCAACTCTCTACCGGGGGGGCAGAAACTCCCAATCTATCTCTAAAGTACTCAAATGATTCCTTAAGCAAATGTTTAGTGAAGATATCTGCAATCTTCTCTTTAGTGTTCACATAAACTAGTCTAACTTCATTTGCTTCCACCTTTTCCTTCAAAAAGTTGTACTTGATAGATATGTGCCTTTTCTTAGAATGAAATACCGAATTCTTTGATATATCAATAGCAATAGAGTTATCACAATGAATAACTACTGGTCCAGTGCGATGCACTTTGATATCCTTCAACATTTGCTTCATCCATAAAACCTGTGTACAATTAGTAGCAATAGCCACATACTCAGCTTCAATAGTAGATAAAGAAGTACGTGATTTTTTCTTGTTGATCCATGAAACCAACTTCTTTCCAAGAAAGAAAGCTCCACCAAAAGTACTTTTCCGGTCATCAACATCTCCAGCCAAATCAGCATATGTATATGCACATAAAGTAAATTCATCATCCTTAGGGTACCACAAACTATATTCTGATGTACCTTGTAAGTATCTAAAAATCCTTTTCACCGCATTCTCATGATTTTCTCTAGGATCACTCAGAAATCTTGATACAATACAAACAACATTCATTATCTCAAGCCTACTCTGAGTCAAATAAAGCAGACCTCCAATCATAGATTTGTATCTTGTAGGATTTACCGGTGTAGAAACATCTTTTCTTGTCAATTTCTCACTTGTAACCATAAGAGTACATACTGTTAGGGTTTCAAGCAGATCCGAAGCAAATATGAACTAACAATTATATGCAGATTTAAATACAAAAGATAAAGGAATAAAATAGGACATAGCTAACACAGAGATTTAACATGGTTCACCCAAAATGGGTTACGTCCACCATACACAGCCATCCAATCTTTCTTATTATCTAGAAAAAAATAGTACATCCACATTCACATGCCTTAAGCATCCCAGGCACTTATAACATGTGTTTTTAGGGCAACAAACAAAGTCGGTTTTCATCAACAAAAAAAATGGCAAAATAAAATTTCTCGGGGGCTACCGCCCCCAAACCCCCACCCAGGGCTCGACCCGGCCCCAAACCCCAACAAGGATATGTGCTAAGTGTATGGTACTTTGTTGATCAGTCACCACATTTCAACAATCTCCCACTTGGAGTCTGATCAGGCTCCACACCAAACAATCTCCCACTTGGATACTGATACTACACGACACCACTGTACATGCAAAATCTATTGGATAAAACACTAGGACTCACCTGGTATAAATTCCACAATTATCAATCAAGAAGACCAATAGAAATTGGTGAAGAAATCAGCTTCTCTTGTGGAACTGCCTTCATGAACATATCGGCAGGATTCTCACTTGTGTGAATCTTCTTAAGCCGTAACTGACCCTCCTCCAAAATAGTCCGGATGAAGTGGTACCTAAGCTGAATGTGCTTTGTCCTTGAATGAAAAGAAGAGTTCTTAGCAAGATGAATGGCACTCTGGATATCAGTATACAATGGCCGATCCTTCTGTGTCTGACCCAATTCCTCCAGAAAACATTGTAACCAAATCATCTCCTACCTGGCTTCTATAGCAGCAACATACTCAGCTTCAGTGGTTGAAAGTGCAACAATCTTTTGCAGCCTAGAAATCCAACTGACTGCAGTTCCCCCTATAGTAAAAACATACCCTATAGTTCTCCTCTATGAATCAATATCACCTACCAAATCAGAGTCAACAAATCCACTCAGAGCAGCATTAGATCCTTTGAAACATAATGCCTTCGTAGTGGTTCCTTTCAAATACCGAAGGATCCATTTCACAGCATTCCAATGTTCCATACCCGGATTACTCATAAACCTGCTCACAACTCCCACTGCATGTGAAATATCTAGCCTTGTGCATACCATTGCATACATCAAAGTGCCAACAGCTAATGAATATGGGATGTTAGACATTTTATTTACCTCTTCCTATGCCTTTGGGCACATCTCCTTAATCAATTTGAAATGACTAGCCAAAGGTGTACTAACTACTTTTGCATCTTGCATGTTAAATCTTTTCAACACCTCCTTTATATACTCACTTTGGGACAAATTCAAGGTTCTATTTTTTCTATCCAGTGTAATCCTCATACCCAAAATTTGCTTAGTTGCACCCAAATCCTTCATAGCAAATGACCTGGCTAATTTATGTTTAAGATCATTTATGTGTTCCATGTTAGACCCAGCAACAAGCATGTCATCAACATAAAGCAACAGGATAATATAACTGCCATTATCCAATCTCTTAAAATATACACAATGATCAGAATGACATCTATGATAACCGTGTTTGGCCATGAAACTATCAAATTTTAAATACCATTGTCGGGGTGCTTGCTTTAGGCCATACAAACTTTTCTTCAACCTGCACACTAAGTTCTCCTTACCTTTGACCTCATATCCCTGTGTTTGCAACATGTAAATTTCCTCCTCCAAATATCCATGGAGGAAAGTTGTTTTCACATCTAATTGTTCAAGATGTAAATCATTTGCAGCCACATGACTAAGTACAGTTCTAATTGAAGTCATTTTTACAACTAGAAAAAATATTTCATCATAATCTATACCTTTTACCACAAGTCTGGTCTTATATATTTTCTGACCTCCTTCCTCCTCCTTTAGCCAATAAACCCATTTGTTAGGAAAGCTTCTTTTTTCTGCAGGTAAAGGGACTAAGTCCGAAGTCTTATTTTTCATCAAGAAGTCCATCTCCTCTTTCATGCCTAGCTCCCACTATTGTTTGGCATCCACCTACATTGCTTCTTCATATTCTTCTGGTTCACCAGAATCAATTAATAATATAGAATACAAAGAAGGAGAAAATCTTTCATGGGGTCTACTTGACCTCATAGAATGTCTAACACTTGCAGGAGTTTGTGGGACATTCTGTTGTTGCTGAGCATCAGGTACCTGTGGCATTTCATTTTTAGGAATCTCATTCAATACCACATATTCTTGCTTGTCTTGTTCATGCTTCTTTTCCTGCATCTGTTCTTTATACATAACCTTCTCATTGAATATAACATCTCTACTTCTAGTTATTTTCTTATTTTCAAAATCCCATAACTGATAGCCATATTCATCTATCCTATATCCAATGAAGGTACATTTATGAGATTTAGCATCAAGCTTGGTTTTGTTTTGTTTATCAACATGGACAAAAGCTTCAGAACCAAAGGTTTTCAGAAAAGAATAATTTACCTTTTTACTAGTCCATGCCTCCTCTGGAATACCACCATCTAAAGGGGTTGAAGATCCTCTATTTATCAAATAGACAGTAGTATGTACAACATCTACCCAAAAATGTAAGGGCAATCATGCAAGCTCATGCTCCTCGCGCGTTCCATGATAGTCCTATTCATTCTCTCTGACACACCATTTTCCTGTGGAGTTCCTGGAAGTGTCTTCTACTTTTGAATCCTATTTAAGGAGTAGTAATCTTCAAATGCTTTGCTACAATACTCACCTCCATTATCCGATTTAAGACACTTCAACTTTTTTCTTGTCTCATGCTCAACCAAAGATTTCCATTTCTTAAAAGTTTAAAAAACATCCGATTTTTATTTTAGGAAATATACCCATGTTTTTCTGGTTGAGTCATAAATAAAAATAACATAATAACAAAAGCCACCAAGAGATGATACCAGAGCCGATCCCCATACATCTGAATGCACAAGCTCTAACTTCTCACTCTTCTTCTCTATCCCAACCTTGAGAAATCTGACTCTTTTCTGTTTACCATAAACATAGTTTTCACATAACTCTAAATCAATCTTCTTTAGTCTTGGAAATAGATTTTTGGAGTGAAGTATTTTCATCCCTTTCTCACTCATGTGCCCAAGCCTATGGTGCCACATTATCAAATCTATTCTTGCAACATCTATTGTTGTTGTCCCTATAATAACTTTATCTATAGCAGCTAAGGTAGAGTAAGTGCTACCAGTACACAGATCTAATGTTCCTACCTTCGCACCTTTAGTGACCTTCCAAATATTGTCTGAGAAGGTAACTATGCAACCTTCACTACCTAGTTGGCCTGCAGAAATTAAATTTCTTTTTAAGTTAGGAACATGTCTTACCTTCTGCAGAAACCAGTCATTTCCATTCTGCAACTTGATCTTTATCTTTCCTTTTCCAACAATTGGCACGGCTCATCATCACCCAAATATAGCAAAATCACCTTGAACATAATCTAGAAAATATTTTCTATGGGGTGTAGCATGAAATGAAGCCCTAGAATCTATTACCCGGGAATCATTAACATTATCCAAACATAAGATTAAAGCATCTTGTAAAGTATTACTTGCAATATTAGCTTCCTTACTGTCATTTTCATTTTTGTCTCCTTCTTTGTTTTTCCGAGACCAACAGTCTTTCTTTAGATGACCAGGCTTTCTGCAGTACCAACAATCTTTCTTTCCTCTAGATTGAGACCATCCTTTCTTTGACTTCCCTCATGACTTCTCATTTCAAGGGCCTTTTCCTCTTTCCTTTGATCTTCCTCTGTTCTCCACATTCAAAACACTACTTGATGATGTTGGAGTCTCACCTGTGCTTTTCCTTTGCATTTCCTCGCTTAGGATAACATCAACAATATCATCAAATACCAAAGTATTTTTTCCAGAGACAGAGTTACTTACATCCATAACCAAGCTATTCCAGCTTTCTAGCAAAGAACATAAAATCAAGAGAGCCCTAACCTCTTCTGCAAAAGTAATTTTTACCGAAGACAATTGACTGGTAATTATATTAAATTCATTTAAGTGCTCCACTACAGATCCTCCCTCACTCATTTTCAAATTAAACAAACGCTTCATAAGAAATACCTTATTCGAAGCCAAGGGTTTCTCATACAGCTTAGCCAATGTCACCATCAAATCTACAACCGTTTTTGCTTCTATTATATTGAAAGCTACAGACGGTGCAAGGCACAATCGAATGGATCCCAGTGCCTTTCTATCTAAAATGTCCCATTCTTAATCTGACATTGTGGTTGTTTTCTTTTCCTTTCCTTCTAATGGCCACCACAAATCCTTTTGATACAGGTAATCCTCCATCTACATTTTCCATAACTGATAATTCTAGCCATTAATCCTTTTGAACTTGAATTTGGAATCCTCCATTGCTCCCACTCAAATCTGAAAGTCCTACCAATTTATAGAAAACCTCGCTCTGATACCAATTGTTAGGGTTTCAAGTAGATCCAAAGCAAATATGAACTAACAATTATATGCATATTTAAATACAAAAGATAAAGGAATAAAATAGGACACAGATAACACAGAGATTTAACGTGGTTCACCCAAAATGGGTTATGTCCACCATACACAGCCGTCCAATCTTTCTTATTATCCAACAAAAAATAGTACATCCACATTCACATGCCTTAAGCATCCCAACCACTTATAACATGCATTTTTAGGGCAACAAACAAAGTCGGCCTTTTTAAGGTTTTATTACAATATCAGTTTTCATCAACCGCCATTTCAACACATGCTAAGTGTATAGTACTTTGTTGATCAGTCACCACATTTCAACACATGCCAGTATAGAATATCTCATACCTAATTTCTTCAACAATTATCTAACATAATTAGTTTGACAAATAAAAATACCTTTTTCAGTCTGAATAATCTGCAAACATAAGAAAAATATCATTTCCGCAATCATAGATATTTAAAAAATTTTCTCCATGTTCTTAGAAAATTCAATGCATAACTTATCTTCACCTCCAAAAATAATGTCATCAACAAATACTTCAATAATTAGTATATCATCATCAGTGACCTTATAATATAAATTACTATCAGTATTACCCTTAGTAAAACCAAGCTTCAAAATATTTTTATCCAACCTTGAATGCCAAGCTCTAGGTGCTTGTTTCAATCCGTATAAAGCTTTCCTTAACCTGCAAACCATGTGTAAAGCGGAAAATCGCGATCGAACCCTAGTTGCTCTCCCCTCTTCCAACTCCGAGGAGAGAGAAGGGAGGTTCGCTAGGGTTGATGGTTTTCACTTAGGGGAGAGACTTTACATTCAAAAGAGGGGTTGAAACCCACAAGATCCAATCCCACGCAATGCAAGATTGGATGCTAAATGTGTTTCAAGGGTTAAGAAAGCAAGGCTACCCTCTTTTGTAAAGAATGTGCATAGAAGAATTAAGCTAGGAATGCATAGAAAGTGACAAAGATTCGCTTATAAACTAAGATAGAATACAGTATGAAGCTGCGGACCTGGAATTAGCAGTGAAATGTCGATACGGCGCTGTCCCGCAAATTTGAGCAAAAGTCGCCGGGACGATGGCGCCCGACGCCACGGTCCTCCGAAAAATCCGTGAAACGAAGGGGGATCTGTTCGTCTCTGCACAAGGATTCCAGATCTTCAATTTCGGCCGCGTACCTGCAACCTACACATAGAAAAGCGAAGACGATTGGGGGGTTAGGGATTAGGGGTTTGCCTTTAGGTCAAACCCCGGTTTTGGAATTAACCAAGAAATGAGCAAGTGCTGTAAATGTAAATGTATGTAAAACAAGTACTAATACCTTGTTCTAAGGATGTTTGTATCCTTATGTGCGAAGGTATAGATGTTGTATGTTGTATGTTGTAGCATGTAGTATGTGATCTCCTCTTCAATGGTTGAATCCTTGTCTTGAATGCAACACTTAGCCTTGAATGGAGACTTGAAATGATCAATTGCTTGAAGGAATGCTTGACTGCTTGAATGCTTGAGTATAGTTTCCACGCTTTGTACACATATCCTCTTCATGCCAAATGAGAGAGAAAAATGTAGTTTATATACTTGTCATTTAGGGCTGATAGACTGATTTTCCCGACCTTAGGCCGACCAGGAAAGTTAATTTCCAAATTGCAAACAAAAAGACCCGAAGTCCAAAGGAGACCGGGCCCAAAATAGGACCCAGGGACCAGGGCGCTGGGCGCCCTAGTCCTGAAGGACCAGAGCACTGGGCGCTCTGGTCCCACCTCCTGGGACAACAGGGTGCAAGGAGGTTCAAGCCAGGGTACAAGAAAATGCAGTTTTCAGTGTCGTAATCAGGTTTCGGGGTCTCCATTCAGGTTGCGTGTTGCGTCGCTATCGTGAAGACCGAAATGCAATCGAAATTGCAAGTGTCACAATTTTAGGACGCTACATTTAGCCCCCACTTTAGCGTGAGTATGTATGCTCATACTTCTGGTAAAGTACAAGGAAACAATATTGAAAGACTTTCGCCACATCAAGGAGGCAAGATACACCAAGCCCCCAGTGGACTAAAGATCTTACGACTTCGATTGACAAAGTAAAAGGGAAGATCACAAGGGAGAACCATGACTGTCAGTAGTAAGGTTCCCTCACTATGAGTCATGCAAGAAAGATATCAAAAATTTTCAAGGCAAGGTTAAATTTGCCAAGAAATTTTCAAGTATCTTGAAAAGATATGAACGGGATGTATGCCCCCTACGTTAAAGCGATCGCACACGCCTCACCAGGGGTGATTGTTTTAACATAGTGATACATATAAGAAATGAGAAAGGAGCACGTTATCGCAAGGATTTAGCCCCCAAGTGTGAGATAAACCCAAGGATAATAGACACAAAACACAAAGAACGAGGTGACCTCGCTTTCCTCGGGGTCAGTATGCTGTATGATAATTCATGTATATCATATGTATGTATGCATAATTGTTCTTCATTCCCCAATCAAGGAAGGTCACCTAGAAGAAGGGAACACGTGTCTTTTGAGTCAACATGAGAGAGACCAAGAGATCTCAATGCTTTGCATCGTCCTCAAGTAGACAACACTAAGGACAACAAATAGAAGAATGATAATAACATATAGAAGAAGTAACAAAAGAGAGGGGGAGAGAATCTGCTATGCTAATGTAACTAGTCTAGCACGTCATCTACCCCCCGATCTTGCCGATCAATGTTTTGGGAAGGTAGGGAACATGCTAGAGGAGGAACATCCAACACAGCAGATGGAGCTATCACAAGATCCAAACAAGGGCTATGTTCATGTTCTGAGCCACATTGTTCTTGTCTAGGAGCTAGGATAAGTGCTTTAGAAAACTCATTAGATAAATGGTTATCAACATCAACAAGTTCATATACACTATCAGAAGCAAGAGGAGTAACATTTTCATCATGAATAACATTTTCATCTATATCATCATCAAGATTTATAAAAATAGGATCTTTAACTCGCACAGGATCAAGACCATCATGCATCTTATGTTTAGGAGATTTAGGCTCAACGTCCGGCTGAGGAGAAAATGGAATAATGCTTGTTGAAGGTGTTTTTGGTTCTTGCAAAGTTTGAGCTCTAAGACGACGCTTTCGCCGGCGTTCACGTGCCGAACGATTTCGTCTAGTCTTAGTAGGAAGTGGAGAAGATTGAGGACGAGGAATGTTCTCATCCTTAGCACTTGGGTGTTTAGGTTGTGGTCTCTTAGGCTGGATAATAGGAGAAGAAGAAGGTCTCTTCTCTCTATAAAAAGAAGGAGGAGGGACTGCTCCATACAAAGGAGGAATATTTGGTTTAGGAAGAAGACCCAGTCCATCATGACGAGGAGGTATAGGTCTACTTTTAGAAGGTTTATTAGGCATAGACATAGTCACATCCATAGGGATGGGTTGGGAATCTTCTTGAGGAAAGACATTAGTTTTATCTTTCAAAGGAAGAACTTCCTTCTCAAGAATGATAGGAATATCAAGTTTAGGTGTTCTAGGTTCACTTAAAGATAGGATCATATCTGTTTTCCACTTTTGATAAGATTTGAAAAGATGATCACTTCGCGGAGGAAGAGATTGGAATTGTTTAGGCCAAAAGTAATCAATAGGAACGCTAGAAGTTCTTTTAGCTGGTTTAAAGAGACTATGATTGATAGTAACAACTTCACCATTATGGGGAAATTTCAAACACTTATGAATAGGAGAAGCAATAGCTTTCATGGAAGATAGCCAAGGATAGCCAAGCTTCACACGAAATTGTTCGGAAGAAGGAATAATAGCAAAGCTCACATCAAGGGATTTGTTATGGACCTCAATAGGCAATGTAATAGAACCAATTGCAGGAGAAGAAAATGCATCAAATAGTTTCATAATCACATCTGTTTTGTCATATATCACTTGATTCAATTGCAAAGTAAAAAGAAACTCTTCAGTAATAATATTAACCATGCACGAAGGATCAATAAGCACTCCACGACAAGGTGTGTTCTTGACTTTTGCAACTATGTATAAAGGACCATCAGGTGCCCTAATGGTTTCACTGGAATCAAATGTGATGGAAGGTTCTTTAGGGATTTCTTGCTGCTCTACAAAGTTAATCACATTCGGAGTCATAGACACAAGACCATCAGATGAGAGAGAGGAATCATTAGCCTCAATTGCATTAGAGGTATGAGAAGGTAATGGATCAGTAAAAATTTGAAGATTTTGATTAGGAGGAGCTACAGATGTATTGCCTTTATCATTCACTCCAGAAACAGAAATAGTATTATTATCAATCAAATCTTGAATTTTACCCTTTAAAGAAAAACATTTTTCAGTATCATGCCCAGGCTGACGATGAAATTGACAAAAAGCTTTGTTATCAAAATAAGGTGAATTAATCTTTGTAGGATCAATTTGCCTTATAGGAGGAAGAGTAAGCACATTTTGTTCCAATAACTTATTCATAATACTATGCAATGATTCATTCAAAGGAGTATACTTTCTTTCTTTCTTGAA
This sequence comes from Cryptomeria japonica, assembly GCF_030272615.1. Classification (NCBI taxonomy): domain Eukaryota; kingdom Viridiplantae; phylum Streptophyta; class Pinopsida; order Cupressales; family Cupressaceae; genus Cryptomeria; species Cryptomeria japonica. Next base: position 472,037,082 of record NC_081412.1, on the reverse strand, counting down.
AAATTTAGAAATAGGAGGCACACCTGATGCTGCATTCACATTGTTGTTGATGATGTTTTCATTGAATTTGATGGAATCTTTGTTCAGTTTAAACTTCCCAAATGGTTGTTGACTGCTATCACCCTTATCACTCGGAGCCATAGGATGTGATTGTTCCATTTGACTCACAGTCAGTTGATAATTGTGAAGAGTTGCACACAACTGTTGGAAAGAAGTAAACTCAGAAAACAGAAGTTTGTCTCGAATATCTTTTTGTAAATTAGAAATAAAGATTCTTTGAATATCATTGTCAGGCACTGGAAAAGAAATTTGAGCATACAAATGCTTATATCTACCAATGAAATCAGTCACTTTTTCTTTAACACCTTGTTTACAATGCATTAAATCAATCAAAGTAACTTTAGGACTTATATTGTTTTGAAATTGTTGAATGAAAGTATTTGCAAGTTGTTCAAAAGAAGTAATAGAATAAGAAGGCAATGAGCAATACCATTGTAGGGCTTTGTCTCTTAATGTTCTAGTGAACAATTTTGCAAGCAACCTTTGGTCATAAGCAAAATCAGTACATATTGTTTGAAAAGTCTTAACATGTGTTAGAGGATCACCTTTACCATTATACAGCTCCAAATGTGGGATTTCAACATGTTTAGGAGGGATAGCTTGAACAATGTCAAGAGAAAGTGGGCTCGCAACATCAAATGTGGGCACACTAAACTTAGATTGATTCATAGAGGCAATTTGTTGCTGTAAAGAAGAGACAGTTTGTGCAAGATTGTTAATGGTCGCTTCAGTCGAAGAATTCATATTAGATGTGTTAGATTGAGATGGAGGTGTTATGTTATTGAAAGAAGGTAAAGAGTAAGGCGGTGGGACTCTATGATAGTCAGTCATAGGAGATGATTGGATAGGAGGAATACTACAAGGAGGGATGGAATGGTTAAATGAATTGCCCCCTTGCGTCATGTTCATTTGTGGTGATATAATAGGCACACTCATTGAAGGAATGAATGAAGAAGTCGGATTGAATGAAGGAAGAGGATTGATTGAAGAAGAAGGATTGCCCCCATGACTGGTGATCACAGGAGGAATGTCTTGTGTAGAAGTAGCCATTATGTTTGATGTAAAGGTAGGTATGCTAGCAATAGAAGTCATCAAAGGAATAGAATGATTGACTTGAGTAGGAGGTTGTGTATAACCCAAATTTTCAGCACAACTCTTCATAGGCATCACATTTGAATCCACAATGTGTGCAATACCACGCAAAATATCAATTCCATTCTTATCACTTTGAAGCATACATTTTAGACCCTCAATTAAAGGAAGAGCTTGACTATCGGGATACTCATGAGACATCCATTGGTGAAAATCGTCAAATTGGTTATCCAATTTTGAAAGTTGTTCTACAGAAACCTCATGGAGAGCTTCTTCATCATTAGGAGGATTAGAGGAATTACCCATGTCCTCGTTAAAAAGGCTATTCAAATTAGGTTCCATCTCCTCAGTAGTTAAACCTCGGAAAGACTTAATTCTACGGCTTCGTCTAACGGGAATAGTGTAAGTAGGGCTTATTGTTGTAAAACTCATGCACTAGAAAGAGAGAGAAGATTTTGAATTTAGAGGTAGCAATTTTCAGTAAAATCAGCCAATCTTCTGGATTTAAGCTGTTAAATGCAATCACGACAGTCTCCCGAAATTTCAGAAAAAATGTCCGGGACCGTGGCGCTCGGAGTGCAACACGGTCCTTGCAACTTTTTTTGAAATTTGCAGGGATGAAAGGTATGATGATTTTAAAGCTAATCTGAAAAAATTGAGTGATTGTACGATCTGTAGATAGGCCAAATTAAAGTTGCAAATTCAAAATTGAACCCTACCAAGATTGTCGAAAAATGCAAAATTTGAATTTTGAAAAAGAGAGGGAAACTGAAATTTCGAATTTTATGATTTTAGAGGGAATCCCGAAAGAAATGCAAGTTTTGAAATTAAAAAGTTGACTCAATTTCACGCAAAATTCAATTTTGAAAGCAGAAATTAAAGTTGTTGTAATTAAGCATTTAATTTCAAAAGTCACAAATTGCAAGAATTTGAATAAAGCACTGAAATTTTTAATGAATGCAAACACACTTTTCAGATTTAGGACAGTAAGAACACAATTTTGACACAAAATTTCAATTTCAATGATTTTTAAATGTTTAGAAACCTTAATCCAAGCAATCACAAGACCAACTTTGACTGTAATTTTGAAGGTGTTAAAATTGATAAAATCAGCCAAAATTTTGGATTTTAGCAGGAAAATACAGTAAGATCTCGCTCCCGAAATTTCGAAAAAAATGTCAGGGACGATGGCGCTCGAAGTGCACACGGTCCTCGCAACTTTTTTCCAAATTTTTAGGGATGAAAGATATTGTGATTTTATTGCGGAATCCAAAGTTACAGCTGATTTAGAGATGTTTTGATTAGTGAAATTGTCGGACAAAGGTTGAATCAAGAGGGTTTCAAAAATTAGGGTTTTGACACTTAACCACTTAATTTTCAAAATTAAAGCACAAATATGAATTGATAATTTGTAATAGAAGGGCAGATCTGAAACAAGCGTTAACATTTAGACATTTCACAAGCTTAGTTACTAAAAAGAAATTTTAGGGTTTTTATGCAATCACCTCTAAAATTTTGCAAAAGATCAAACATGGAAATGTAATCAAGGAATCAAATTTCATATCTAATCATGAATAATCAGAAAGGATGTTCACATCGGGTTCACCAAAATGTAAAGCGGAAAATCGCGATCAAACCCTAGTTGCTCTCCCCTCTTCCAACTCCGAGGAGAGAGAAGGGAGGTTTGCTAGGGTTGATGGTTTTCACTTAGGGGAGAGACTTTACATTCAAAAGAGGGGTTGAAATCCACAAGATCCAATCCCACGCAATGCAAGATTGGATGCTAAATGTGTTTCAAGGGTTAAGAAAGCAAGGCTACCCTCTTTTGTAAAGAATGTGCATAGAAGAATTAAGCTAGGAATGCATAGAAAGTGACAAAGATTCGCTTATAAACTAAGATAGAATACAGTATGAAGCTGCGGACCTGGAATTAGCAGTGAAATGTCGATACAGCGCTGTCCTGCAAATTTGAGCAAAAGTCGCCAGGATGATGGCGCCCGGCGCCACGGTCCTCCGAAAAATCCGCGAAACGAAGGGGGATCTGTTCGTCTCTGCACAAGGATTCCAGATCTTCAATTTTGGCCGCGTACCTGCAACCTACACACAGAAAAGCGAAGACGATTGGGGGGTTAGGGATTAGGGGTTTGCCTTTAGGTCAAACCCCGGTTTTGGAATTAACCAAGAAATGAGCAAGTGCTGTAAATGTAAATGTATGTAAAACAAGTACTAATACCTTGTTCTAAGGATGTTTGTATCCTTATGTGCGAAGGTATAGATGTTGTATATTGTATGTTGTAGCATGTAGTATGTGATCTCCTCTTCAATGGTTGAATCCTTTTCTTGAATGCAACACTTAGCCTTGAATGGAGACTTGAAATGATCAATTGCTTGAAGGAATGCTTGACTGCTTGAATGCTTGAGTATAGTTTCCACGCTTTGTACACATATCCTCTTCATGCCAAATGAGAGAGAAAAATGTACTTTATATACTTGTCATTTAGGGCTGATAGACTGATTTTCCCAACCTTAGGCCAACCAGGAAAGTTAATTTCCAAATTGCAAACAAAAAGACCCGAAGTCCAAAGGAGACCGGGCCCAAAATAGGACCCAGGGACCAGGGCACTGGGCGCCATGGTCCTAGGGACTAGGGCGCTGGGCGCCCTGGTCCTAAAGGACCAGCGTGCTGGGCGCTCTGGTCCCACCTCCCGAGACAGCAGGGTGCAAGGAGGTTCAGGCCAGGGTACAAGAAAATGCAGTTTTCAGTGTCGTAATCAGGTTTCGGGGTCTCCATTCAGGTTGCGTGTTGCATCACCATCGTGAAGACCGAAATGCAGTCAAAATTGCAAGTGTCACAATTTTAGGATGCTACACCATGTTTGTATCATCTGATGGTGAAAAACTATCAGGTTGCTCAATATAAACTTCCTCATCAAGATTCCCATTCAAAAATGCACACTTAAAATCTATCTTATAAACCTTGTAGTTCCTATAGACAGCATAGGCAAGAAATAATCTTACAGCTTCAATCATAGCTACCAGTGCAAAAGTCTCACCATAATCATTTCCTTCCTTCTGAGAATATCCTTTACAAACCAATCTAGCCTTATTCCTTACAAATTGACCATCATCATTTAATTTATTCCTACAAACCCATTTAGTTCCAATAACATTCTTATTTTTAGGTCGGGGAACCAAAGTCCATGTGTTATTTTTCTCAATCTGATCTAATTCTTCTTCCATAGCCTTCAACCAATATTCATCTTTACATGCCTCAATTAATGATACTAGTTTAACTTGTGAAATTAAACATACCTCATTAGTTTTTAATCTTCTTATTGTCATTACTCCATTGTTCTTATCCCCAATGATCTGATCTTCTAAATGATTCAATCTCACATACCTGGGAGTCTTCTAACTCTTTGTTCCTCTTCCCGGTTCTTCAGTTACTATAGAATTTTCTGATATTGCCAAAGTAACTGGTTCATCAGTCTATTCCGGTAAAGGTGCTACCAGTTCAAATATAATCATTTCCATTGTTGGTTCCTTCTCATAAACTCTTATTTGACCTCTATTTAGCTCATCCACTTTGAAATTAGCACTCTCCACAATTCTCTGCAATCACTTCTTATAACATCTATATGTCTTTCTTTCATTAGAATAACCAAGAAATATGCCTTCATCACATCCAGGATCAAATTTTTCAATGATATCATCTCTCATGATATACCATTTACTACCAAATACTCTGAAATACTTAATTGTAGGTGTATTGCCAAACCATAATTCATAAGGTTTCTTATCAATTTCTCCCTTGATATGTACTTTGTTGAATGTATAAACCATTGTGCTCACTACTTCTCTCCAATAGATATGAGGTAGACTAGCTTTCATCATCATTGTTCTACCAGCATCTAAGATAGTTTTGTTCTTCCTTTCCACAACTCCATTCTGTTGAAGTGTCTGGGGAACATAAAATTTTCTCCTTATACCATGCTTCTCACAAAAGTTATTAAACTCACCAGATATGAATTCTCCACCATGATCTGACCTCAAACATTTAATTCTCCACTTTAGCCTTAAAGAATTTAATCTTTTCAAATGCCTTATATTTCTCCCTTAGAAAAGTAACCCACATCATTCTAGAATAATCATCAATGATTAGCATGAAATATCTATCACCTTGAAAACTTTTAACTTCTAGCAGGGCCACACAAATTAGTATGAATAAGATCAAGAACATCATTAGATTTATCTTGTATACTCTTAAAAGAGGTTCTGACATGTTTACCCATTTGGCATTCTTTACATACCAGATTATAGGGCTTCACAATCTTAGGTATATCTCTAACTGCCTTAGTTGAACTAATCTTCACAATGCAATCAAAATTCACATGACACAACCTTTAATACCATAGCCAACTCTCATCAATTTGTGCAATTAAATATATCTTTTCACCGAAATTCAAATGAAATATATTGCCTTTTGTCTATGTACCGGTTGCAATCTCCATACCAGATTTGTTAACGATTTTGCATTTTTCATCCTTGAACTATAATTGAAATCCCTTATCCACCTATTGTCCTACACTCAAAATATTATGCCTTAAACCTTCAACATAATAAACATTATCAATATTGTTCTTACCATCCAATGATATAGTTCCTTTTCTTTTGATCATACATGCTTTGTCATCTCCAAATCTAACCAAACCGCCATCAAATTCTTGCAAAGATAGAAACTTCCCTTTATCTCCAGTCATATGATGCGAACAACCATTGTCAATTACCCATTCATCCTTGTCTTCAATTTTAGCAACAAGTGCCTTCTCTTCAGGTACATTCTCTTCCAATGCCAGAACATCTTCCTTGATAGCCGGAAACATCCATTCCTTTCCATTGCCAGAACCACTAGTAGAATCTTCTGTCGGTTCATCATCAAAACCAATAATGCCTTCCTCATCCGCTATGTAACATAATTTCTCTCTATTTTTCCTGTACTTATACTTGTTTTGATATCTAGGGTTAGGCTTAAAATATATTCTAACTCTTTCTTCAAATCTTGAATTCCTTTCAAGACATCTAGATGCAAAATGACCAATCTTATTACATGCAAAACATTTAAAAGGTTCTTTTCCTTCATACTTACTTCCTACCGGTCCTTTAGGTACTCTTCTACCAAATAGGGTTTCAAGTTGCTCAAATTATTCATCTTCTCTCTTCATATCAACCAATTCCTTTACATACAAAGCTTTCCAATCTTGCTTACCGATTGATGATGCAAATGCATGAAAAGTCAATTCAGACTTCACACCTCCAAAAGGTCCAAATTCTTCAAGCTCAAAAGTAGATAATTTCCCAACCAAAGTATCTGTGTTGACAAATGTATTAGCCATTGTTCTCAATTCATTAATAGCAATATCCTTCATCTTATAAGCTGGTGGTAGGGCTCTTAGAACTTTAGAAACAATTTCATCTTCACTCAGAGATCCACCACAACATTGAATTCCCATAACAATCTCATTTACCCTTTCCATGAATGCAGTAATCCTTTCATCTTCTTCCATCTTCAGGTTTTTCATATCTTACCCAATAACCATCAAGTTTTGCAATCTTCACTATAGGGGCACCTTCATTAAGAGTCTCCAACTTATCCCATTTAGCCTTTCCAGATGATTTTTCAGTTAATCCCATTATTTGTTGATCAGAAAGTGCACACAAGAGGGCTTCTCTTTCTCTACAATCATTCTCAAGCTCCTTATCCAATTTTGTTGGAGGAGGATTGCCACATACCAGATTATGAGGTGTAACAACATTATGTGTGATCTCCCAAATCTCTTTAGTGTCTACTCCAACTATGATAATAATAACTCTAATTGAAATCTCAACCTGATGTTTGGACATTCATTTGGTAAAGTTACTATTTTTGTGGCTAGTGTTCATTTAGTTATCAACCTAGGGATGTAAAACTTGAAATGGGTCTACACTATTTATGCGCTAAGGACCTTCAATGTCTATTTTGCATTGCTACAGTAACTAACATTATGCGGAAAGGAAAGGCAAGAATGGAATTATAGAAGGCTAAATGAAAACTTATAAAAACAATGTTCGAATGATCTAATATAAATAACAGAATTCACTCTATTCTGGCTTGGCTGTAGGAACAGACAGTGGATCTATTTCCAGTGGTTGTAGGAATAGTCGAGGCACAAACTTCTACTACAACTAAAGAAGAACTAATCTCAATGAACATAAACATAGGATCACTCACCAAGTGGGCCCCCTTGGATGAGTGATATCAAGCTTCCAGAAAAATACTTTTAGCAAATCAAAACAACATATCTTTTATTCATTGCTTCTTGAAAAATGATTACATGTTTTAAAAGAAAAAATCCAGAATGCTTATCAAAATTCTCTGCTCTATTCCTTTCTATTCTATCTAACCTCTAAGAAAAAAGGAAGAGCTTATTAAAAAGAAAAGATCAACTACAATGGACAACTCAAATCATGCCCAGAAGAAGAGGCAGATGACTGACTGATGAAGAAGATAACTAGAGCTTGGTTGCAGGAAACATGGATCTAGACCAAACCATAGTCTTTGCATGCCATAGCGATATTTTGCGAATTCAATGCCCACCAGAGTTAAACTTCCGAAGTGTTGCCTGGCTACTCCGCTCATACCATACATTGCACTCACTCAGCTCCTCTTTAGTTTGATCTCTAGTTATTTCTTACGGGATTCTTCCTTCTTCAAGCGTGAAAGGAGAATATCCACTGCGGCATCATTTATTATCTGCACTGCAACAAAAACAACATACAAGGACATACATATGTTTTTAATTTAATTAATACATTCATTAATTCACATATGATATTACCCTAAATAATCTGCATAGCAACAAGAACAAATCACTTGGCTGTAGGAATAAATGACATGGCTACAGGAATAGACCAACAAAGTTCAAACATGATTTCATAAGTTCAGGTTTAACACATGGAATACATATAGTCAATTTACAATAGTTCACTACTACTATGCAAACCAAAAGATGTCAAAAACCTAAGAGTTTTGATGATAAAAACATGACAAAGTCTCAACTTATCACTTACCAAGACATCTCAAATGAGTCTCCATCTAAATCTTCCATACTGTGTAATTTGTTCCATCAAGCCTAGAAATATCCCTCTGAAAGATAGCTCCAGATGAACTGGATGAACTTGAACTGTTAGTCATCATAGGATCTTCCTCAAGCAGTTAAGCTTTCTGCAGAGAGTACCAAAGCTCTGATACCAATTGTTAGACAATTCAAATAACTGGAAGACAACTGAGAGGGGGGGGTGAATCAGTTGTCACAGATTATCAGAAACTTAAGCATTTAAAACTTCAATACCAGAACCCAAAACATTAATACCGATATGCTTAAACCAAATACTGGAATAGAAATTAAACCAATCAAGCATAAACAATAATAAGAGAACAAATAGCATCCATATGACACCAAGATTTATATGTGGAAAACTCGGTAAAGGAAAAAACTACAGTGGGAAGCCTACCCACAACTAGATAATACTTTTGCAGTATGTAAATTACAATTGAGGGGCCTACATTTGTAGGAAGGCCAATAACCTAGAGCGCACTGCTTATCACAAAAAGAGTCTCACTGACTACATAGAAATCCAAACTACAATCTGGAGAAGTGTTTGAACTGCAAAGATAACATCTCTTATGCCTGAGTATAGTTTCGGTTAAGCTCAATACCAGAGGACTAAATCCTCTGACATAAACCCAATTTGCTCTTCAATGATTGACCAAATCCACTACTTGAATGATATTACATTATTCAGACATCACATATCCATATCCCATTCACATATATGATATACAATGAGATCTTGCATCTATATATACAAACCCTGAACCATAAACAATCAGGTCGGCCACCACATAATTAACCAAATACATAATTACAAAACATGTCGGCCTTAGACCAAACAAATAATATCCAACACATAAGACATCCCAGAAACACATCGAGAGGTCCAATCCACATGTTTCATTAAACCAGTCCATAACCTAGATCAACCAGGACCCAATATAGGTCCACGCGCTAAAGAAATGGTCTCCATCTACCAAGTCTCGAATATGATCATCAACAACATCATGAATCTCCACTAGAAGCTACACTAACACCACTTATGCATATCATAAAAGATCTTCATCAAAAGCTCTGTTGGTGAAACCCTTGCCAGAACCACAAGCCAAGCTCCCAAGCAAACAAGATAGCATCCAATCACCAGACCAAAACCAACTAACAGAATATGAACATGAGTATCATGAATAAGCCAATTCCATAACCAAACATACTAGATCCTACCGGATCATGTCAGATCCAAACCAACCAAAAACTACTCAACCTACCTGGACCAGAATGGTGTCGGCAAAGTATCCAAATAGATAGTGTTGACATCAACTACAAAACATCAATGCAACACATAATCAATTTATCCAAATGACCAACATTAACTGGGTTTTCCACATCAAAATATTGGTGTTGTGTGTTGTGATGTTTATCTTATTATCTTTGTTATTATTGTAGTTTATCAGATCCGTATTTGTGATTAAGTTTGTAGATCTGGTGAAAACTGATTCAACCCCCCCCCCCCTCTTAGTTTTCATTCATTGTTGTTGCCAACAAATGGTATTAGAGCTACATCCTCCAGAAGAAGCTTAACCGCTTGAGGAGATCTAGGATGACAACTGGAAGTGGAAGTGTTATCTTTAAGAAGGATACTCTGAGATTTTATGGAAGTAACTTTTCCATATGGAGGTGCGCTTGAGATGTCTTGGGAAATATTATTGGAAGATTACAAAGAATGTCTATTTTGTTCCTTAGAATGGATCAGTTACTGCTGATGAGATCAAGGAAGCATTGTTGAGTGCCCTAACTGATTCAGAGATGACTAATGTAATGGGACTTTAGACCACACATGAGATATGGGAGATACTTGAAACCCTGTATGAAGGAGATAAACAAGTAAAAGTTGCTAAGTTGCAGAGCTTGAAAGGAAAATATGAGATGTTGAAGATGGGAGAAGATGAGAACATAAATACTTTCATGGCTTAGATGAATGACCTTGTTCTAGGTATCATATGTGTTGGTGGAACCCTTGAAGAAGATGAAATTGTTGCTAAGGTGTTGGGATCTTTGCCTCCTACTTACAAACATAAGGTAGCTGCTATTGATGAGATTTGGAGTGTGACTACAATAACAAGAGATGTGTTGGTTGGAAAGATTACTACAATTGAACTAAGAGAGTTTGGTGAATCACATGGAAATCCTGAAACAACATTTAGAGCATTTGTATCTAAAAACCAAAAATATGATCTCGAAGAATGCAAAATATCCAGATATGAAAGAGAGAGAAGAGAGATGGAAGAGAAAGAAAGAGAATTGGCTAATCTTGAAGCATTGATTGCCCAAAGATTGCCTAAGGGAGCCAGTAAGTATGATGAAAAATTTCCTTTGAAATGTTTCTCTTGCAATAAGGTAGGACATTTTTCTTCTAGGTGCCCAAAGAGAATGGCTAAATATGATAGGCATGATAAATTTGATAAGCATCATAGGAATGGTAGATATGAGAAGCATGAGAAGTATGATAAACCCTACAAGCCTAACTGGAAGTATAAGCATCAGAAGAACTTTTACTATGTTGTTGATGAAGGTGTTAAAGATGAATAATCCGGAGATGAAGTTGTGTTTATTTCTATCAAAGAAGATGGATCGGTGCCTATTGATTCCACAAGTTTCACTATTGAGGAGAAATCTTTAACTTCTAAAGTTGAAGAGAAAGATGAATGGGTAATTGAAAGCAGTTTTTCACATCATATGACTGGTGATAAAAGAAAATTTGTAAGTATGGAAAGGTATGATGGTGGAATAGTGTGATTGGGAGATGACAAAGCCTATGTGATCCATGGTAGAGGTTCTATTTCCTTTGATGGTAAGAATAATACTGATGATGTCATGTATGTTGAAGGTGTATTGAAGCATAATCTTTTGAGTGTTGGACAAATGGTTGACAAAGGTTATGATTTGCAATTCAAGAATGGTAAATGCACAATCCTAAATGCCTTTCGATATAGAGATTGCAGATGGCACTAAGACTGAAGGTAATATATTTCATTTGAATGATGGTGATAAAAGTTGTTTGATTGTTCATATTGATGAAAGTTGGTTATGGCATAGGAGAATGTGTCATGTTAATTTTGATTCAATTATTAAGATCAGACATAAGCTATTAGAGATTTGTCTAAGATTGTTAACCCTACTAATACGGTATGTAAAGAATGTCATTGGATAAGTAAAAAAGAATTTCTTTCAAGAGAAAACAATATACATCTGATGGATTGCTAGATCTTGTGCATACTGACTTATGTGGACCTACAAATGTTACAAGTGTGCAAGGTGACATATATTTTATGCTACTAATTGATGATTATTCTAGGATGATGTGGGTTGTCTTTTTGAAGGATAAATCTGAAGTATTAGACAAACTCAAGATATTCAAAGCCAAGGTTGAGACTGAGACAGGATTGAAGGTGAAATGTCTGAGATCTGACAGAGGAGGATAATTATATTCCAGTGAGTTTTATTTATTCTATGAGAAGCAAGGGATTAGAAGACAATTATTTGCTCCTAGAACCCCTCGGAAGAATGGAGTTGGTGAAAGGAAGAACAAGACTGTTTTGGATGCTACAAGGACTATGTTGGTAGAAGGGAATGTTCCAAAGACCTACTGGAGAGAATTTGTTAGTACTATTGTTTACATATTCAACCAAGTTCATATTAAAGGTGGTATCGGTAAGATTTCTTATGAGCTATGGAATGCTCATGTTCCTACAATGAGATATTTTAGAATATTTGGTAGCAAGTATTATATCAAGAGAGATAAGGACATAGGAAAGTTTGATGCAAGAAGTGATGAAGGAATTGTCTTGGAATAATCAAAAAAGAGTAAATCCTACTGATGCTACAATAAAAGACTAAGGAAGATAGTAGAGAGTGCAAATGTGAAGGTTGATGAGAACCTTGGAAAAGAGATCAAAGCATGCAGATATGATGATGATCAGCATGTTGTTATAACGCCTATTCAAATTGAAGAGTTGAAGTAGATTGATCTGGTAGAGACAGTTAATCTAGATGCTGCTGCTAGTGGTGGTGGAGAGGTGTAGGAACCTAAAAATTAGAACAATCAGAAGAGGTATGCTAATTCAGTCACTCTAAAAATCAAATTACTAGTGATAAAAATAAAGGTGTAATGACTAGAAGAAAGCTAGCTGTTGAAGAGGCATGCTTGATTTCCAAAATTGAACCTAAAGATATTGTTGAATCTTGCAAAGATGAAAATTGGATGAAAGCTATGGAATAAGAATTAGATCAGATTGAAAAGAATAATACATGGGAGCTTGTGCCTAGACCTAAAGATAGGAATGTTTGGGGGAGATTAAAAGACCATGCAGGTCAATATGTAGAATCTAAAGTATAGGTTTGAGACATTGAGGATATTTGAAGATCATAACATTGAAGGTTACCTGCATTGAGTTAATGAGATACTAGTGCAATTAGAGGTATTGGTGGAGAATTGAAAAAAAAAATTGTGAGAAAAGTAATGAGGACACTACCTAGATCTTATAAACCTAAGTTGTATGCCATTGAAGAAAGTCATAACATGGATACATATACCTTGGATCATCTCTATGGATCACTCTCTACCTTTGAGGTATCAAATTTTGAGGAGTTTCACAATGTCAAGAAAGAGTTGCATTCAAATTCAGCAAGGGGATTGAAGAGGTACCTAAAACAAGCAATGATTCTTATGATATTGAAGTGAAATTTGTGAGGAGACTAAAGAAAGGATCTAGAAAATACAAAGGTAAGTTGCCTTTCAAATGTTTTGATTATGGAAGTATTGGTCATTATGCTACTAGATGTACTTTCAAGGAAGATAACTATAAGAGATGAAATGATGATAACAAGAGAAATGATAGTTATAGGAGAGACAAAAGAATAGAATACAAAGATAAGCCTAAAAGGAGATTTTGTTCAATGGAGACTTGTTCCTTTGAAGAAGAAGATTGTGATGGCTCAAATGATGAAGCATTATTTTTGGTCATAGAGGAAAATAATAGTGAAAGGTTTGGTACTTTGCATGATGAGAAGAATAGTGAAAGTTTAGTGATTGTAAAGATTGAATTGTATGCAAAAGGGTAACCTAAAGCTTTGATAATTGATTGTAGATGCTCAAATCATACAATAGGTGACAAAAGGAAGTTCATAGACTTTGAAATATATGATGGTGGATCAGTGAAGCTTGCTAGTGGGAAGGATACAAGTATCTATGGTAAAGGAACAATGTCCATTTATGATAAGCATAAGACAAATTATGTTTAATATGTTAAAGGTTTTAACCAAAAATTATTGAGTGTGAGTCAGATGTGTAGTAGAAGCTGCAAGCTCATATTTTATGGCTCCATATGTACGATCATACAAAGAGTTTCTGGAAGGTTAGTTGCAGAAGGTATAAGAACAAATGGTAATGTCTATTATGTAAAGGAAAACAAAGTAGTTGTATGTTGGCACAAAGTAGTGAATGTTGGTTTTGGCACAAAAGAATGGGACATATTAGCTTTGATAACATGGTGAAGATTAGTTCTACTCATGCAATGAGAGATTTGCCAAAAATTATTAGACCTTCCAATATAGCGTGGAAGAAATTTCAGATGGAAAAACAAACAAGGAACAAATTCAAGAGGAAGGAGTATTCTACTAAAAGACCTTTGGATTTGATTCATACTAACCTATGTGGACCTACAAGGACAAGTGGACTAAATGGTGAAAGGTATTTTATGTTTCTCATTGATGATTATTCAAGAATGACATGGGTTACTTTCTTGAAAGAAAAATCAGAAGCACTAAATAGATTTTAGGTATTCAAGTCTATGGTTGAGAATCAAATAGAAGCTAATATCAAATGTTTAAGGTCTAATAGAGGAGGAGAATTTACATCAAATCAATTTGATAGATTTGGCGAAGAGCATGGTATTAGGAGGAAATTATCTGCACCTAGGATGATTCCATGATAGAATGGAGTTGTTCAAAGAAAGAATAGGATTGTTGTTGAAATGTCTAGAATTATGTTGAGAGATGCTAACTTGCTTAATGTGTATTGGAAATACGTTGTGCATACTTCCATATATATTATTCATAGGGTACAAGTAAGATTGAATCACATAAAGACACCTTATGAACTATAGCATGGAAGATCACCTATAGTCAAATATTTTTAAAAAAAATTAAGAAAGTGCTACAACAAAAGAGATGAAGAAGATTTGTGAAATTTTGTTACAATATCTAATGAAGGAATATTTTTGCAATACTCTACAAAAGTAAGGCATACCAATGTTTTTTATTAGGTAAATAGGTTTTGAAGGGACCTTGAAACCTTTACATTAAAAATTTGTTAACAACAAAGATACATAAGACCCAACAACAAGCCAATAGCAGCAACAAAGAAGTCAATAGGCAAACAACAACAAAACAAGGACAATCCCAACTAATTCTTACTACAATTCCTTGAGAATACAGATCTCGCCTTTATCCTTTTTCATAATTTGATCATGCATGACCAACATATCATTCAACAGTTGGGATTGATCCTCACCTTTGAATTGGCTTTGGGTCCTAGAATATGGCCTCTTGAGACCAATAGCCCCCTGTTTACTACAATCATCCACATCACCCTTTGGATCCAGCTCCACACCAACAACAACCACATCACTATCATCACCTTTAACCTACTTCTTTTTCTTCACACCCTCTTCCACAAGATTACCTGTCATCTTGTTCTTCCCCTTCCCCTATCTCTGGTCTTTCTCATTTATAATTTGAAGACCCTTGGCATTCCTATGGAGATCTTCCTTACCACAACCATAGTTTTGAGCATACCAATGTTACAATAAGAGGTTGAAGAATATTATGGAGATTACAAATATCAAAGTAAGGGAAGAATGGAATCAAATTTGACCAGAACCTAAGCTTGAGATAAAAGATATTGTTATTGTTGTGGAAGAGAAAGAAGACCTGGAAGATAAAGAAGAGTCAAATGCAGAAGAGAAATAACCTAAAAAAGAACCTAAGATGCTTGTAAAGTATGTGTAGAAGAACCATTCAAAATATTAGATCATTGGAGATAAAGACAAAGGAGTTCAGAGAAGAAGAAGACTAGTTGAGATTGGTGAAAAAGAAAAAAAAAATTCTTATATAAGATGGAACCAAAGAGCTTTGTAGAAGATAGCAAGGATGAAGGATGGATGAAGCCAATGGAAGAGGAGTTGAACCAAATAGAGAATAATTAGACATGTGAATTGGTACATAGACTAGTGGACAAGAATGTGATAGGAACAAAGTTTGTGTTCTGAAACAAGTTGAATGAAGATAAAGAAGTCACAAGAAACAAGGAAAGACTAGTTTGTAAAGGCTATTCACAAGTTGAAGGTATAGGTTTTGAGTAGACTTTTTCTATGGTAGCTATGATGGAAGCTATAAGAATATTTATTGCATTTGTTGCTTACAAGAACTTTAAGTTATATGAGATGGGTGTTAAGTCATCATTCTTGAATGGTGAACTTGAATTGAAGAGGTCTATATTAAACAACTAGATGGGTTTCAATTGTCAAAAGATCCATATATTATCTACAAACTCAAGAAGACACTTTATGGACTCAAACAAGCTCCCAAAGCTTGGTATACAAGGTCGGATATATATTTGTTTCAACAAAACTTTAATAAAGTTACAACAAATAGTAATCTCCATTTCAAAGTTGAAAATAGGAAACTATTGTTAGTGGTTGCACATGTTGAAGATATCATATTTGGTGGAGATGAAGATGTTTGAAGGAAGTTTGCAGAAGAGATACAGAAAGAATTTGAGATGTCAATGATTGGTGAGTTGTCATTTTTCCTTGGTGTTTGAGTAACATAGTCAAAATATGGTATTTCATTTCTCACACCAAGTATATCAAGGAGATGTTGAAAAAATTTGGCATGAAAATTGTAAGCTAGTTGGAACTCCCATGGATATTGGTTGTCATTTGAGCAAGGATGATGGATCTTTGAAAGTTCATCAGAAACTAGTATAAATCTATGATTGGTGGATTTTTGTATTTGATTACCCCAAGACTAGATATTATGCATGTAGTCTATTTTGGTTGTCAGATATTAAGATAATCCAAAGAAATCTCATGATCAATTAGTGAAAAGGATATTTGGATGCCTGAAAGGGACACCAAATTTTGGTTTTTGGTATATGAAAGATGATTATTTCTCTTTGAAAGTTTACATAGATGTTGATTGGGTTGGATCTGTTGATGACAAAAGAAGTATAAGTGGTGGTGCATTTTTCTTGGGAAAAAAATTGTTCTCTTGGTTAAGAAATAAGCAAGACTTAATGTCATTATCTATAGCATAAGTAGAAAGCATTGCAGTAGCATCATGTTGCACTCAAGTTATGTGGATGATGAAAACTCTTAAAGATATCAAGGTGATGTATGATGTGTCAATTCCTATTATGAGTGATAATACAAGTGCAATTAGCATTTCAAATAATCCATTAAT
This sequence comes from Cryptomeria japonica, assembly GCF_030272615.1. Taxonomy (NCBI): domain Eukaryota; kingdom Viridiplantae; phylum Streptophyta; class Pinopsida; order Cupressales; family Cupressaceae; genus Cryptomeria; species Cryptomeria japonica. Next base: position 472,020,259 of record NC_081412.1, on the reverse strand, counting down.
ACATTAAAGAACTAAACACATTTATATCTAGTATCATTTTTTAAGAGATAAGGTTGTAGAGAGGTGAACCCACAATAGTGGGTTACACTTTTTTCCCAACTTTGACATTGCAATATTCATTTTTAGAAAAAACTTCACATTCGAACACCTATTACTACTAAACCGTAAGGAATTTGTAGATGATGTGAACTAGTGATTTGTGGAATTTTGCGTGTAGATTCTAAATATTTATTTTTTTCAATTTTTTTTGAATCAATTTGTTTCCATTTTTCTATCTCCCTCAAAAACTAGTGTATTACAAAAAAACAACATTTTTAAAGACTGATACTCATTTGTTAGGGATTAGATTGTTTTTCTAAAATACATATGAATGTGATTATTTCAAATTTAGTTTTGTAACATAAATATCTAATGTTTGCAATTAGTTTCATAACATTATCTTCAAAATTTCATATTTTATGAAGTTTTGAAGTTGAGTTAACTGTAATTTTGACATATGTTCATTTGGTCGCTCATAACTTGTTGTGTATGTACACAAATTCTTCTTTTTTATTGTTGGAAAGGGGACTTCAATACCTATTTCATAGATATTTTTGAAAAAAAAATTCCACTCGTTTACTACTTTCCATAAGCGTTGAACTTAGAAGTTCATGTTTGGTGTGAAACCTATGTTTAGTTATTCCATAAAAAAAATCATAATAAACTCAATATATATATTAAAATAATAATCATTGGAAAGCTTTCTTTGAGTACTGCTATCATGCATTTTGGTTTGTCAAAATTAATCTATTTGAGCCTCCCAATTTGAGCTTTGAAGGCCAAAAATTTGCAGAAACCAAGAGAGTTTGGGGGGAGATCTCTAACATTGAGGTTCGATAGAACATATGTTCAATCGAACCACCTTCATACGAATTTTGTATTGAATGTGTTTTTGGATTCAATCGAAAGGGGGTTTTGATCAAATGTGTTTTTTGCATTCGATCAAAAGGGGGTTTTGATAGAACATGACTAAAATTGAGTTTTGGACAAAAGAGTCAATTTTTTTCATCCAAAAAAGTTAGATAGGAATATGTGCCTACAAAGGATCAAATTGCATATATTTTCACTAAGGTACCAGTGAGGGATACTTTTGAGTATCTCTAACATAAGTTAGGGGTTATTTCCCCTCCTTCAAACTAGATGCATAAAAGTGGTGCATCTTTCCAATGAGAGATTAAATGTTTATCTTTTGTCTCCTAGATGGATGTGGAGGTTACTCTTAGGGGGAGTAGTGAAGGTTGTGGTTTTCTAGTTGTAGGAAAATATATTGTAGAAGAGACTGATAGGGGGAGTGTTGCAGGTATTAGAGTTACACCCAAAAGGGGGAGAGAGAGTTACTAATAAAGAGAGATCCATGGGTGTTGTGGTATGCCCTTTGTCCTTGATGCTAACTGGGGAGAGAGAGTTCACTGGAGAGAATTAATTGTTGATTGGTGGTTCAAGTGTTGTCATTGATGATAAAGGGGAGACTGTTGTAAATATAAGTTTGTTTTATTTGATATCAAACTTGTCTAGTGTTGTCATTAATGTCACAAGTGAAGATGAGTTTGTGTTGTCTATGATTGTGTGTAGTGGTGACAAAGGTGAAGAAGAAGTTGTAGTTCTTTTGTTGTGTGGTTGTGGTACATGGTTTGGAAATACATATTCTGATGTTCCTATGTTATTTGGAGGATATGTTTCTTGAGTATAAGGTGTTTCCAGAAGGTGACAATATTAGAAGTTACAATATGCAAGAATGACTATTTAGAGTCAATATGAAAGTGTATCATCGTAAATTGTACACCCCTAATTAGGGTTGTCCAATTCCATTATTAGGTCAACACCTGCCTTAGTGTGTCACATTTCCTTTTGCATTTTCAAGGCTCATTTAGGCATTTAATTAAATATAAAGTCATCTCCCCTCAATTCACATATTATAAAAATGGGCCCTTAAACCTAAGTGTCCCTTTTTATTTCATTTTAATCAATCCTAATAAAGTCCTAATTCTCATCTTCAAGTCATATTTTCACATATCTAAACACCTTGGATTGACCTATCATGTAGGATTTGACTTTAGAATCACAATATCTCACATCCCTAGAAATTTGGGAAAAAATCAATAAGACCAAAATGCTACCACTCTATTCTAGACTTTTTCTTCCTGAATTTTTGGAGCTTAATTTAGTGGTATTATAACATCGTAAATTGCACCTCATGTAATTATATGTCACATAGCCACCTTGATTTAAGCTGATTGGGAACATTCTTCATCTCCTTGTTAGTTTTTTTGCATAGACTACCTTGTCAGCATAGGATTTGACCTTTTCACAAACATGCTAACTGTAATATCAAAAATCTAACCCTATGCAAACTCAACATGACAAATGGTGCCTTCCTCAATGCTATCAAAGGTTGGGTGTTGCTACCTTTATCCTTTTGTCTACCCATGATTTCCTTGTCAACTCCAAACTAGTCTCTACCAACTTTGTCAACTTGTCACCTTCAGGGACTAGGGTGTGACATAGAGACATCCGCACAGTGTGCTATTGTCCTGAGAATCTGATAGTTTGTAGGTGGTCGTTTGAGTGTTACGCCTGTGCTTGGGAGGAATCACAATGCTCCTACATGTGCCCATCGACATCGGTTTGCCTTCTGAGGCCTATATCTCTCCTCTTTGAAAGCATTTTTGGGGATCTTTTTTCATTTTGACTATACTTGTTGCAAGTTGGAGCTCTTGGCGATACCTTTTTGGACAACATTCATATTTCCTTTACGAAGACCACCATTGTTGCAACTTTCCAAATAGTTCACATCACTATTGTCATAGCATTTTGAAAAGGGGAGTCTACTTGTTCTGTTTTCCATTTATCTCATGCTTTATCATTCTTTTATCTTGCATTGTCATTCAATTATCGTTCATTTATTTTCCTAATGGATTTTATCTGGGTTGTTTGTGGAGGTGGAAACACCAAAATAGGGGTCTGACTTAGGTAGACTCCAAAACACAACCCACAACATTTTCCTTCTTGTGTGTGTGTAGGTACACTATCACGAGGAGGAAATCATCTTGTGGGAGGCTTCGTATCATAGATGCTTTGTGAGAATTACTTTACTTTCTCTTACTTTGTCACTTTAATTCGTATTCTACATTATCTTTTTATTTCAGTATTTTCTTGCAATTATTCAACTTCTGTCAGTTTGTCTAGATCTTTCTACTTACACTATACACTCCATATGTACAGGATGACAATGTGTTGCGTTGGTTTTCTAGATCTGCACACACATCTTGAGGAAAGAGGCTTAGAAGAGCTGCCCAGAGAGTCCTCTTAGCTTTTTGTCACCTTAGCATAATTTTGTTATCCCCTGGCTCACCTTAGCGCCAGTTTGAGGAGGTATCAAAGGGAGAGTTTGTTCTCGAGGATTCATCATCTTTGAGGTAGCGAATTTCCTTTGTTACATTTTGGTGAACTCGACAGGAAGCAACTTTCTTTTTGTATTGTGCATTTTTCGTTTAGATTATTGCATTCATTTAGTAAAAATCAAACTTAATTTTTTTTAAAAATCATTTTAATCACACCTTTATTCTAGCATCTACAAACAATCTAGTTCATTGCATATAGTTTGCATTTTGCATTCACTTTATGCTCTCTAGCCAAAATTTACCAAAGCATTTTTTATCCTTGTAGTATAGTCTCAGTGTCAGAAGACTCATCTATGAGTTTTACTACTGAGACTGCCATAGGAGTTGTAGTTAGGAGATCATCTAGGTAGAGTTTTCTTTTTTACCGTTATAGTCCTTCTTTACCCAGCACAATGTTCAACAATCAAGAATCTAAACCAAATGATCTCTTTTCTTTTCGTCCCCTTAAGTCCATTTTGATAGGGAGCCCCTCTCCCCCTGGTTGGCAATCCAACTGTTAGAGCAATTCTTTGAGAAATTATACTCCAACTTCCATTCCTATTGTTGATCATGACTCTACTCTCACTGTTGATTTTGAGAAAATTGAAATGGTTGAGCAGAATCTGAGAGACTTTGAGGGTTTCCAAAATTGGGAGAATGTCCTCCCCCAGGTTGGAAATGTCATCAATACTCTGTGAGACATGTTGATCTCAGACAGGAGAGGCCCAGAGATGTTGAAGGTATTATCTATGATTGTCAAAAATCATGTGCCTTTGGTTGATGCTCCTCCTTAAGATGGCCAGTCCACTACTCGTGGCCCTCATCTTAGTGTCGATATGCCTAGTTTGACAATGCACATGGTTGATCACTGGCCTACTATTTCTAGTATCATTGCTTCATCTACCCCCTTCAGCTATACGGGTATGTCTAGCCGCTCAACCTTTTCCTCTACTACAGCTCATATGTTTATAGTTAGCAATAGCACTACATTTGTCAGTGGCATTGGTCCTTCTGGAGGTTCTAGTGGAGGTGGTGATGGATTTGGCCAACCTCCTCCCACTAATCTTGTCTTGAACACCATCTTACAAAATATGGGTCAGTCGTAGTTAAAGTTAACCAACTTGGCCTTCGCCTCTAGTTAGTCATCCATGCCTATGTATTACAAGAAGAGTCCCATAGATATCACCATTTTGAACACTATCCTTCTTCTTGCAACTAAATCACTAAATTTTAATAGGTTCAATGGTGGTGGGGACCTTAATGTGCATATCGATTCTTTCATGAATGTGTGCAACTACTATCATAGTTTGGATTTTGTGTTTCTTAAACTATTCTCATGGTCCCTTATGGCTACCACATTAGAATGGTATAGCTCTTTTTTGGATCATTCTATTCACACCTTTGATCAACTTATGGACCTTTTCCTTAGACAGTTTCAGGATAACATTGGTAGCAGGGTCACAATCATTGACCTTGTTCTTTGCAAGAAAAAACCCAATGAGAAGGTCACAAATTTTATTTCTAGATATCAATCGATTTCCACTATAATCCCCTTTTCCCTGCCAAATAATGATCTAAAAGGATGTTCATCGACAATCTGCAGCTGACATTGAGGGAAAAGTTATCTCTTAATCAATATCAGAACTTTGCTAACTTGTGTTTTGCACTTATGGACTACCAACATACCATGTCACAGTTTGGATATTCTACTTTGAACCCTCACAGTGGGTCCTTTGTAGGTATGTCTGCAGAAGGGTCTAGGAAGAATAAAGAGGTAGCCAATATCATGGTTGTTCCTCTGAAACCTATAGGACAAGGCTCACAGCAAAATATGGTCTTCATAAAATTGAATGACTCTTACCTGAGCATAATGCAATGGTTGTTGAAAGATAACTTAATCACCCTTCCTGAGATTAGACTTTTGTCTAATAGTAGACCCTATCCATGATGGTATTATGGGTTCAAGTTCTGCCATTATTATCATGTGCCTAGTCACGACACCAAGTGATATTACCATCTTTGGCACATTGTCCATGACCACATTAATAGTAGTGCAATAAAAGTTGATGCATAGAAACATAAGTCAAACAAATGTGTTGATCAAGCTAACAAGGATTTGCAAATCTATATTGACCCCTTTCCCCTGCATTCGACGAATTTCATCTTTGCATCAGATCCTTCTCCAAATGGTGGTCTATTTGTGAACGTGGTCACCATCACTCCTATTTGCTCACCTCCTAGTCAGAAGGGAAAGGTGTTTGATATGTCCTTGTCATTCACCCCTTTAGATGCCCTGTATTGTGGAGAGCCTTATAGTTTATACATACCTACCAAATTGAATGGTCAAACTATTATGGGTGTGATGGTTGACCCTTTATATAGAGTTGATGTCATTACGGAGGAGACTCCATTTGTGAACGGTTGGCATAGGCTTGCATAGGATGAGTGTCAAGCAACCCTGAGGATGCACAATCACTTCTCTCTCCCTCCTTTGGGTAATATCACCTTGATTGTCCTTGTGGTACCCAAGGTTGTATCTTCCACATTTGCGATCATTCCTGAGTCAGACCCCTATAGAGCTAAACCAGGTATGCCTTGGTTGATTGCTATGGAGGCGGTCCCATAAGTGATTCATAAATGCCTTAAGTTTCCCCATGAAGATTCAATGCATTTCACCTAGGACATTGGGTATCTACCCTTGGTAGCTCGTGGAGATTTTTTGTTAGATTATTTTTAGCCTAATTCGGTGGGGCCCATGCTTTCCCATGGTGATTTGATGTATCGTGTGTATTACTAATACAAGATAGCAGAATTGGCTCCTAAATCGGCATAGTCTAGTTATTCATTGCCTCTCCCTACATTGACCTCTACTCCATCCATTCCAATGATGGAGTGGGTTGTGCCTCATGTCCCCTCATCATCGGGGGCGAAGGCTAAGCTTGCTCCTCCTTATAGACCTTTGCGTCTGCCTAGGACTGTGCAACCTCCAGTAGTGTCTTTCATTCCTATGACTGTACCTAGTGTAGACAAATGAAAGGTGCCTATGCTATCATAATCTACAGCATGCCCTCCCTTCGAGCTCCTAGTCATGACTGATGTCCCTCGACCCTCTTGTTATGAGAAAGGGAAACACTATTTTCATGCTCATTTGTCACCGCTCACTCCTATTTGACAATCTGTGTTGGCACCCTCTATTCCCCTAGTTGTCCCTCGAGCAAAGAGGGGTATTGTGCCCATTGCTATGAATCTCGTTCCTATTTTGGATGCACCTCTTGCTCCATCAGTTGATCCTTCTCCTATCCCTAACATGGTTCCGGAGGCCTCCCCTATCAAGCATGATGCTCTTGAATCCTCTCATGATTCAATTGGTGGTCCTCATCTTCATCGTAATCAATGTGTGTGTGAGCATAAACACTATCGATGAGCCATGGCTCAAGAGTGTGATGCTGCTCTACAGGCTACTGCTGCATTTGTGACACCCAACCCTATCACATCAGCCTCTGCTTTATTCGACATTCTTGTTTTTGCATCTTCTTCAGTTTTGCTTCCAGCTGCTCTGGGGCCTCTTGATGAACCTCCCCCTAAATGGGTGAAGGTCTTCATTGCTCCTTCTCTAAAGACACCTCTTATCACCTATTTGCAGGACATGCCTCCATTATCTTAGCCCATTAATATGATGCATACACAAGTGGTGTCTAGTAAAACTTTGTCTTCTCTCCATGTGTCATAGCCACTCCAACATCAAAGATTTCCTAGAGTCCTTCAGCCTGCTACGATTGAAAGGAGACCTGCTTCTCCTATGAAACCTAAATACAAGCTTGACCAGGGTCCCATTCCATAGTTTTGATGGAGCAAATCCTCACAGGTATGTTCTTCACCCTCTTCTATGCATGTTTCAGTGCCTGTCGATTTGCCTATTTTGGTGTGTGTGATTGAGAAGGCCTTGTCTTCTCCTAAGTTTGTTAATACCCCTCTTATACAGGTTGGAAATCATGTCCTTGTTTCATCTTCTTTGAGTGAGTCACCAGCTTCTTCTATAAAGGCTTGCATGTTTGACTCCTTGGAGGATATCGCGGCATTGTCTATGATCTTCACATGATCATTGACTCTTACCTCCTTTGATCATGTGGGCACAGACGTTGTTGTTTCTTTCTCCCTTGCCCTTGCTCTTGGTGAGGTGCCTGGTGAAACACTTGTTGTTTTCTCTCTCTAAGCTCATCCTCCTTCTCCCTATGATCTAGATTGGGAGGACGATGATTTCATACATTATGACCTTTAGGTTGTTTATCTCTTCCCTTCATCTTTTTGTGTTTGTGTGTTTGATTGTGTTCCCTCGTGATTGTATTTCATGTTTGTTTCCTCCTGGAGAACCCAGGTTACTCTGTAGGTACTTGGATATGGGAGGTTGACTTTCTTTATCCATTGTGCTCTCTTGGAAGACCCGAGTTACTTTTTAGGTACTCAGATATAGGAGATTTTTGTCACACATCTTCTATTTGTCTCTCTACTTCCTTTGTTTGTTGTATCATGCTTTTTTTTTGCTATTTGGGGATGATGCAAAGTGTTGGGGATACCTTTAGCTTTCTTCCATGTTGACTCAAATTTTTCATTTTATCTTTGCCTTCATGTGCTCTTCTTCAGATCCGAGAACTCTGGCCCTATGACAATACACCCATTTTCCAATTGTATTACATATCTTTTGTCACTGCCATCTTAGACTGCAGTTAGATTGCAGTTAGCATATTTGTGATTTATCAATTAGCAACATTCATTCCAAATCTCATCTTCTTCTCACTGGGGAAAACCTTGTCTGATCAACAAAAATTTGAATCCCTATCACGACTCTCTATCTTCCTCTACTTTAGCTTCACATCTCTTGGAAAATGCATGCCTGCTAAAGTGGGGGCAAAATGTAATATAAAAAATCTTACCCTATGCAAACTCAACACGAAAAATGGCACCTTCCCCCATGCTATTGGAGGTTGTGTGTTGCCACCTTTGTCCTTTTTTCCACTTGGGATCACCTCATAAGCTCCAAACTAGTCTCTACCAACTACGCCAACTTGTCACCTTCGGGGACTAGGGTAGGGTGCGAAGACGTCCACACGGCTACTATCATCTCAAGAATTTGATTGTTCGCAAGTGGTTGTTTGAGCATTACACTTGCACCTAGAAGAAATCATAATACTCTTACATGCGCCCACCAATGTCAGTTTGCCTTCTAGGACCTATATCTCTCCCATTTGAAAGCATTTTTGGGGATATTTTTGCATTTTGAGTATACTTGTTGCAAGTTGGAGCTCTTGGCGATACCTCTTTGGACAACATTAACATTTCCTATTATGAAGACCGCCATTGTTGCAGCTTTCTGAATAGTTCACAACACTATTGTCATAGCATTTTGAAAAGGGGAGTTTACTTGTTCTCTTTTCCATTTATATCATGCTTTATCATTCTTTTATCTTGCATTGTCATTCAATTATCTTTATCATTTATTTTCCTCGTGGATTTTATCTGGGTTATCCATGGAGGTGAAAATACCAAAATGAGTGTCTGACTTAGATAGACTCCAAAGCACAACCCACAACATTTTCCTTCTTGTGTGTGTGTAGGTACACTATCATGAGGAGGAAATCATCTTGTGAGAGGGTTCGTATCAGAGATGCTTTGTAAGAATTACTTTACTTTCTCATACTTTGTGACTTTAATTTGTATTCTGCAGTATCTACTTATTTCAGTATTTTCTTGTAATTATTTTTCTTCTGTCAGTTCATCTAGAGCTTCCTGCTTGGCCTCTGCACTCAATCCATACAGGATGACAATGTGTCATGTTGATGTCTCAGATCTGCATGCTTTTCCTAAGGACGGAGGCTTAGCAGAACCGCCCAGAGAGTCCTCTTGGATTTTTGTCACCTTAGCATAATTCTGTTAGCCCCTGGATCACCTTAACGCCAGGTCGACAAGGTATCGGTGGGAGAGTTTTTTCTTGAGGATTCATCATTTTTTAGGTAGAAAATTTCCTACATTACAATAACCATTTGACTAATGGATTCTAGTGCACCGTGGAGATGTTCATGCACCCCGCAGGAGTCTTGCGAATATGTCAATCCATAGGTGGCCATTTGAGCATAATGTCTATGTTTGGAAAAGTTCATAACACCTTTGTTTGTGGCCAACGACGTTGGGATTCTTCTCTCGGCTCTATATCTTGTTCATTTGAGCCTATTTTGAGGGATTCTTAACCAATTTTTTAAATATCTAATCTCTTGGCATTCTTCTCAACCTCTTAGATAGGTTTTTCAACATTCAACATCCACCATTACCATAGCTTTTGGAGAGTCTTGGCTGCTCAACTTCATTTGCTAGGGGGGTAAGTGCACCAAGATGGTGGGCAAAAAAGTGGCCACATGCAACAAAAAAATAAAAAATTTCATAACCCGTGCCTGTTCTGTAAATTCAAAAACATGATAGGCTTGGTAACACCAAGCCTAGCCAAAAACAATTAAAAAAAAACGTTCCTCAAAACCCATACATTATAATAAAAAATCAAAAGTTCCTCAAAATTTGTATGGGTTTTCAGGAACATTATATTTTTTAGAAACTCATATGGGTTTTGAGGAAGTTTTGGCCTTACTTTTGCATAACCCATATGGGTTATGTAGAACAAGGAACCAAATAGGAAGTGGGGAGAGAGAGAGAGGGGGAGGAAGAAAGAGAAGGGAGAGAGGGTGAGAATAGGATTGAGAGAGAGAGAGAGAAAATAGGAGATAGGAAGAGAGGGAGAGAATAGGATAAGGAGAGGGGGAGGGGGAGAGAGGGGGAGAGAGAGAGAGAGGATATTGGGAGAGAGGGAGAGGGAGGGAAAAGATTGGGAGAATAGGATAAAGAGAGTGAGAATAGGATAGAGAGAGAGAGGGGGGGGGGATATATATATATATATAAGAATAGGGGGAAGGATGGAGATTGGGAAAAGGAGAGGGGGAGAGGGAGAGATAGGGAGAGTGGGAAAAGAAGAGAGAGAGAGAGAGAGAGAGAGAGAGAGAGAGAGAGAGAGAGAGAGAGGTAGAGAGAGAACTAGAAGGAGAAAAGGGTGAGAGACTCAACAGAGAGAGAAGTGTGAGGGAGAGAGAGATGAGATACAACTCAAGGAGGATAATCAATGCTTAGAATAGACAGAGACGGTGATGGGGGAAGGAAGATGAGAGAGACAAGAAAAGAAGAGAGACAGGCATGTATACAAACATATATACATATATCTATATAAATATATTTATATGTATATATAACTATAGATATGCATATATACATACATAAACACATATTATATATGTATGTCTATACATATGTGTAGTAAATTCTAAGTTTACAAGCATACATTGTTATGTCCTCATAACTTGTACAGGTTTTGTGAAACACAAAATAATGGTTTTAGTTCTACATAACCCGTACGAGTTATGTAGAACTGTGAATAGTACTTTTTATTTTTCAAGGTAAGAGGGTTGGAAAATGACCCTAAGGATTGCAAGCCCATTTTCTCCCCATTTTTGTCCCTTTACTGTTGGTGCAGGTTTTGGCTTGGTAAGAGGGTTGGAAAATGACCCTAAGGATTGCAAGCCCATTCTCTCCCCATTTTTGTCCCTTTACTGTTGGTATTATGGATATGTTGCATTGGTTTTGTCATTGATGTCAACACTTATCCTTTCAGAGATCTGTGGTTATGTTCACCGACAAGTTCAGTGACTTATGCATAGTCACTGGTATTTGGTTCACCGACAGGTTATATTGTTCACTGGCACTGAGGATGACTTGTTATCATTTGGAGATCACTCGGTTATGACGAAGACCTGGTTTGGACACTTGGTTTTGGTGATTTGGTTATTAGTATAATCAGGTTGACATATTTATTGTTACTGGCAAATTGGTATAGGTTATGGATCGGCATGCGTTATCTATTACAGATCAGCATGACATGTTATGAAGATGATTTAATCAATTGGTATTATTGTTGAGCCGACATGATGTATCGCATCTTGACTTGTTGTAATTTATTTTATTGTAATATTCTTAGTTAGCTGACCTGCACATTTGGTCTTAGGTTTTGGTATATATGTAAGATCTCATTTGTGAGATAATGAAAGGAAGTAAGTGAGGTAATAGGCAGAAGGTATATGGTTATGGTATTGTAACATGGTATGTGAAAATATTGAATATTATATGAGAAGACCATAGAGAAGGAGATAATCAGATCTTAACCGGTACTGAATCTAGCATTGGAGATGCTACTTTGAGTAGTACATTATCATTGGATTTAATCATCCAATTGTAGTCAGTGAGACTCCCATCTTGTGTTTGAGTAGTGAGCTCTAGGCAGCAAGCCTTTCTGCATGTGCAAACCCCATTTGTATACACATACTATCTACAGTAGTATCATCTGATTGTGGGTAAGGTTTGTTTTATGTGTTGTGGATATTGTTTCTCTTTCTGTTTCATGCATTAAGTTTCACCGGTATTGATATTAACTGTTAATCTGTTAATCGACATTAAGTTTGGTTTAACGATATTATGTATCAAGTTTCATTAAGTAATAATTGGGTTGAAATAAATAGAGAACTGATTCACCCCCCCCCCAACCTCTCAATTTCCTCCAGGTCCTAACAATTGGTATTAGAGCTAAGTCCTCTTTTTGTAGAAGTTTAACAACTTGAGGAGATTCTATGGCAACTAACTTTTTTAGGAAGGACAATCTGAAACTTGATGGAACTAACTATGGTATATGGAAGATCAAAATGGAGACACATCTGAATTGCATTGGAAAAGACATATGAGATGTTACAAAGAATGGCTATGTTGGTCCTACAAAGAGTCAACCTAATCCACCTACATTGGGTAAGGATCAAGAGAATGTTTGCAAAGCAAGAGAAGCACTTTTGAGTGCCTTGTCAGATTAGCAAATCATGGGATTATCAGACCGATCTACTGCTAAATTTATTTGGGATAAATTGGAAACATTGAATGAAGGAGATACCACTATCAAAATTGCAAAACTAGAATGCTTTTGGGTCAGGTATGAAAATCTGAAAATGGAAGAAGATGAAAGAATTTTTGCTTTAATGAAATTGTTTTGGGAGTACAATGTTGTGGAGGTTCCTTAAATGAAGATTAAATTGTTTCTAAAGTTTGAAGAGCATTTCCACTGGCATACAAAATGAAAGTAACTGATATTAATGAGTTAAGAACTATGCCTAATACATCAGTATCTAGAGATACCTTGGTTGGAAAACTTTCAGCATTTGAGCTTGAGGAATTTGGTCCTGTTGCTATAATTAAAACAGATTTAGTCTTCAAAGAATCATCATCTACAACATCTTCATCATCAGCTGATAAATATTATTGGAAAGCACTTTATGCAAGAGAACTTGAAGACATCAAGAAGGAAAATGAAGAACTTGAAGAGCTTGAAGCACTATTTGCAAGGAAAATGCCTAAAGGTCCTATTGAAAGTAAGTATGAAGGCAAACCACATTTTAAATGTTTTAAGTGCAATAAAGTTGGTCATATGGCATCTAGATGTCTTGATAGACACGCAAGATTGAGAGAAGAAGCTAAAAGAACATATAAGCCTAACCCTAAATATCAGAGATATAGATTTAAGAAGAATAGAGACAAATCATGTTACTATACTGACGAAGGAGTTACTGATGATTCTGATGAAGAATCGACAGACAATGGATGGGATTTTTTTGCAATAACAAAAGATCAACCAATACCTACTATTCCACTGGTAGAGCAGGCCTTGGCAGCTAAAATTGAAGAAAAGGATGAATGGATTATATATTCTAGATGTTCACATCATATGACTAGTGATAAAAGTAAATTATTATCTTTTCAGGAATACAATGGAGGTATAGTAAGATTTGGATATGACAATGCTTTCTTGATCAGAGGAACAGATACTATATCTTTTGATGGTAAGCACAATACTGACAACGTCTATTATGTTGAAGGTTTGAAGCATAATCTTTTGAGTGTTGGTCAATTAGTTGAAAAAGGATTTTAGTTACAACTCAAGAATGGTAAATGCAAAATCATGAATAGAACTAGTTTGGAAATTGCAACCGATAATCAGACTAGAGGTAATATATTTCATTTGAATAACAATGAAAAGACATGCTTGATTGCACATATTGATGAAAGTTGGTTATGGCATAAAAGACTCTGTCATGTGAATTTTGATTGCATTGTAAAGATTAGTTCATCTAAGGAAGTAAGGGATTTACCTAAGATTGTAAAACCTCATAAATGTAAGGAATGTCAAATGGGAAAACAAGTTAGAACAACTTTTAAGAGTATTTCTGAGAAAACCAATGATGTTCTTGATTTAATTCATCCTGACTTATGTGGTCCGACAAGAATGGGAAGTCTACAGGAAGATAGATACTTTATGCTTATCATTGATGATTATTCTAGAATGTGTTGGGTTACTTTTCTCAGGGATAAATTAGAAGCTTTTAGGAAATTCAAATTATTCAAGGCACTTGTAGAGAATGAAACTGGTAAGAAAATCAAATGTTTAAGATCAAATCAAGGAGGTGAATTTTCATCTAAGGAGTTCAATACATTTTGTGAAGTGAATGGAATTAGAAGACAACTATCAGCACCCCGGACACCTTAGAAAAATGGAGTTGTGGAAAGGAAGAACATAACTATTATGGATGTAGCTAGAAGCATGATATCATAATTAAATCTACCTCATGTGTATTGGAGAGAAGCAGTGAATACAATGGTTTACACTTTCAACAGAGTTCACATCAAAGGTGAAACTGGTAAGACACCTTATGAATTATAGTTTGGTACTATTCCTACTCTTAAGTACTTCAGAATATTTGGAAGCAAATGCTACATTAGGAGAGATGGGTTTATTGGTAAATTTGGTCCTAGAAGTGATGAAGGAATATTTCTTGTCTATTCATCTAAGAGAAAAGCATATAGATGTTTTAATAAAAGATTGCAGAAAATCATTGAGAGTGCAAATGTGAAGATAGATGAACACTTTAGAAGAAATTCAAGGTCTATGGATTTTGAACCGGCAGTTGAGATAATCACAAATGAACCTATACAGAGTGCACCGGTACAAAATATTGATCCAGTCACATTGGCATCATCTGAGAATTCCATAGTGACTGAAGAACAGTAGCAAGTGAACACACCCAGGTATATAAGACTGAATCACTCTGAAAGTTAGATAATTGGGAATAAGTATCAAGGAGTTATGACAAGAGGAAGATTGGAAAATGAATAGGTATGTTTAATTTCTCAAATTGAACCAACATCTTTCATTGAGGCATGTTTAGATAAACATTGGATTAAAGCTATGGAAGATGAATTGGAACAAATTGAAAAGAATAATACATGGACATTGGTTCCCCAGCCTAAAGATAAAAATGTAATTGGAAGTAAATGGGTATTCAAAAATAAACTTAATGAAGATGGTAAGGTAATTAGAAACAAAGCAAGATTAGTGTGTAAAGGATATTCACAGAAAGAGGGAATTGATTACAATGAAACCTTTGCACTGGTAGCTATAATAGAGGGAGTCATATTATTTGTTGCATTTGTAGCACACAAGAACTATAAAGTATATCAAATGGATATAAAATGTGCATTTCTGAATGGTGATCTTGAAGAGGAAGTTTACATTGAACAACCTGATGGATTTTCATTGACAAATGATAAAGATATGGTTTGCAGATTAAGGAAAGCTTTATATGGATTGAAGCAAGCTCCTAGAGCTTAGTATGCTAGATTGGACAAATATCTTTTGAAGCTTGGTTACACTAAAGGTAATGCTGACAACAACTTAAATTTCAAAGTGACTAATGAAGACATCTTGGTTATTGAAGTTTTTGTTGATGACATCATTTTTGCAGGAGAAGATGGATTGTGTAAAGACTTTTCCAATAAGATGCAGGAAGAATTTGAAATGTCTATGATTGGGGAGATAAAATTATTTTTAGGATTGTAGATTTCATAAACTGATAAAGGTATATTCATATGTCAATCAAAGTACTTGAAGGAATTACTGAAGAAATTTGGTATGGAAAACTCTAAACCAGTAAGTACTCCTATGACTACAACTGATAAACTATCATTGAAGGATGACTCAGTTCTTGTTAATCCAACAAGATACAAATCTTTGATTGGAGGTTTACTATATTTGACACAAACAAGACCTGATATAATGAATGCAGTGTGTATTGTTTCAAGATTTCAGAGTAATCCTAGAGAAAATCATGAATCAGCAGTAAAAAAGATTTTTTGATATTTACAAGGCACAACAAATCTTGGTTTATGGTATCCTAAAGATGAAAATTTTGATTTATATGCATACACCGATGCAAATTGGGTAGGAGATGTAGATGATAGAAAGAGAACCACCAACGAGGCATTCTTTTCTTGGTAGCAGATTGATTTCATGGTTGAGCAAGAAACAAAGTTGTACATCATTATCAACAATAGAAGTAGAATATGTTGCAGTAACAACTAATTGTACTCGGGTATTATGGATTAAGCAAATGTTGAAGGACATAAAGGTAAAATGCAAAGAACCTATAATCATCTATTGTGATAATTCAGCAATAATTGATATATCTAAGAATCTGGTATTTCACTCTAAAACTAAACATGTTTCTATCAAATATAATTTTCTGAAAGAGAATGTTGAAGCAAAAGAAGTGAGATTGGTTTATGTGAATACTAAAGAGAAGATTGCAGATATCTTTACTAAGCCTTTGCCTAAGGAAACTTTTGAATATCTTAGAGAGCATCTTGGGGTTATACCCTCATTGGTAGAGACTTAGATAGTTGATGCTTGGCATCAAACCGACAGAATTTACAGAGAAACCTTTTTCCGGCTTTGATGGAGGAGAGATACTTCTCAGGGGGAGTAGTAGGTATTTCTAATTGGTTCTATGAACTGGTTGTATCTGGTATTTGTATTGCTTTGGCATTTGATGTCAAAGGGGGAGAGATATCTATGGGAAAACATTATCCTTTTAGGAAAGATTATTCACTGGGGGAGAGATACATACTCTCTACATTTGTATTTTGATTTCTAGTATTGATCTATTCTGGAGATTGTTGGTCTTTTTGTTTTTGGCATTTCTGCTTTGGCACTTAGATGGTTTTTCTATCTTGTATTGCCATCAATGCCAAAGGGGGAGATTGTTGGTATTATGGATATGTTGCATTGGTTTTGTCATTGATGTCAACACTTATCCTTCTAGAGATCTTTGGTTATGTTCACCGGCAAGTTCAGTGACTTATGCATAGTCACCAATATATGGTTCACCGACAGGTTATATTGTTCACCGACACTGAGGATGACTTGTTATCATCTAGAGATCACTTGGTTATGACAAAGACATGGTTTGGACACTTAGTTTTGGTGATTTGGTTACTGGTCTAATTGGCTTGACATATTTCCTATTACCAACAAATTGGTCTAGGTTATGGACCGACATGCATTATCTATTCCAGATCAGCACGACACATTATGAAGATGATTTAATCAATTGGTATTGTTGTTGAGCCGACATGATGTATCGCATCTTGACTTACTTGTTGTAATTGATTTTATTGTAATATTCTTAGTTAGCTGACCTACACATTTGGTCTTAGGTTTTGGTATATATGTAAGATCTCATTTGTGAGATAATGAAAGGAAGTAAGTGGGGTAATAGGCAAAAGGTATATGGTTATGGTATTGTAACATGGTATGTGTGAATATTGAAGATCATATGAGTAGACCATAGAGAAGGAGATAATCAGAGCTTAACCAGTACTGAATCCAGCATTGGAGATGCTACTTTGAGCAGTACATTATCATTGGATTTAATCATCCAATTGTAGTCAGTGTGACTCCCATCTTGTGTTTGAGCAATGAGCTCTAGGCAGTTTGCCTTTTTGCATGTGCTGACCCCATTTGTATACACATACTATCTGTAGTAGTATCATTTGATTGTGGGTAAGGTTCCCACCATGGTTTTTTCCCCTTACATGGTTTCCACGTATGAATCTCTATGTTATGTGTTGTGGATATTGTTTCTCTTTCTGTTTCATGCATTAAGTTTCACTGGTATTGATATTAATTGTTAATATGTTAACAGGCATTAAGTTTTCTTTACCCATATTATGTATAAGTTTTATTAGTTAATAATTGGGTTGAAATAAATAGACAATGGATTGACCCCCCCTCTCAGTTGCCTCTGGGTCCTAACATTTACAAGTTTTTTCATCTTCTAACATGATTTCTCAACTTCATCATCATTAGGTTTACAAATGATCAAGTGGGTATCTCTAACATTACCACCATAATCTCACACGTCTTCTCAACTTTCTGACCATATAATTTTTTCTATTTTTGGACAACATTAGCATAGTAAACTTTAATTTTCTTTACCAGTGCCTTGATAGTCCTCACAAACATACGTCTACCATTTTTTTAATAACTTTTGATATACTTTACCAAATTCAAAATAAATTACATATTATTATTCTACATTAATTCTATACACTTTTCAAAAAATAATTTTGCATTTTCGATTAGTTTGATGCAAGTTATGCCCAGCACACAAACAGGTATCAAATTTTCAGGATGCAACCACTTCAAAAAATCATAAAAAAAAATTCAACAGAAAATTACAAAAAATACACAACTTCTAGATCTCACTCTTACCTATTATCCTACGAAAGGGTTTTGTAAAATAATAAATATAACTATATATTTTTTGCAGCGCACGAAAACAACTATGTTATGTTTTTTCTAAAAAAATCAGGAATAGTTTTTTCATGCACGAGAGGTTTGACCCTCTTAATCTTATCCAATTTTAAAAACTTTAGTAGTTTAGAAACTAGACTTAGAGTACTACAGTTATTATTATTTTTTCAACTCCTTTTTTTGAGTGCATGACCTTCAAATATCTCTTTGAAGTTTAGGTTTACCTGTTTTCAAAAAAAAAGTGGCCACTTATACCCCACTTTTTGTTCACCATCTTGGTGCACTTACCTAGGGTGATAGCTTCTTGCGTGACCAAAGGAGAGTTCTCTCTCCTTATTTATTTTAATCTCATAATATTATATTTGTTGTCTTCCATTAAGCATATATGTATTTTGGTTATCTAGTTATATCTATCATTTTCTTTATCGGTGGCTATAATTTGGGTTTTCCGTGGAGGTGGAAACACCGAAAGGGGGTTGTAAATAAGGTAGATGGTGCAGGGCACCACTTCTTTTCATGGTGTTTTCATGACATTAAGGGTGTCTAGTGTTTTTTTTGTGTTTACTTATGTTGTCATAATGGGTTGGATCTCAAGGATCACCCTAGATGTAATAAAATGCCTTTGTGTGGTCAATAATCTCTCAAGTGCACATATAAGCCTAGAGGTCTATTAGGCCATGTGGGCTTGAAACATGAAATTTTGTGTTTATGATCCTAGAATGTTTTCTTAGGTGTTTTGAAGGTTAATGATGTCCTTAGATATGTTTGGTAAGGTTTAGGTGGTTAGGAATTCATTGTTGCAAAAGTTGTCATTGTTGTCAAAGCAACTTTTGAAAAGTTGCCAGTTGGAATGTAACCTCTTTCCAACAGTCACAGCCATTTCAAAGTTGGTTGTGGTCATTGAAAGGAGCCTATTTGTGCTTGCACAACTGATGAGAAAGGTTGGTTAAAGGCATATAATGATTTGGAGAAGTTTGGTGGAGAGTATGAAATGAAACAAATCTGATTTCACTTGAATTATGTTACTTTTACGTACTATCTATATAAAACATTGAATGATTTTGTAAACATTTGGCTTGGTATAGTAGAACACTAAATAATATTTCATATGAATCTATTTTGACCCCGTGAAGTAGTGTTTGGGAGGAGATATCGACAATTTTCTTTTGCAGCTCCAAAAACTCTTAATTTTCCTAGGGTGTTGCAAGGATGAGGCCCTATATTGCAATCTAGTCATTGGCTCTCAACGGCCTTTGGTAGGATACAAGTTAGGGGGGTTTATTATGATATTCCAAAGGGGTGATACTAGGGGAGTTGGATTGGTATTTTTACCACCAAGCCCTAGCCTAAACTTTGTAAGGGTTTAGACTAGTACAGTCAAGAATTGATGGATTGCATGATGCTAGACATTAGAAGGAGTTAGATGGTTGAATTGGTACATTCAGACATTATACAATCCCTCTGAAGCATTGGATCTTCCTTGTGGTCCCATTCCTATACACTTCCTTTGTAACCCAGGCCTAATTTGATCAACTAGGTCTGTGACTTAAGTAGGTGTCTAGGAGTATTGGAGCAAGTTGGGGATGTGGTTCTTTGGAGTCTAAGAGAAGTTCCAAAAGGGTATTTGAAACTGCAATTATAATTTACATTACAATTTATTTCACTTAAACAATATTTATTGTCAACTCGGCCTGAAATATCGATGTAAACTGGATGTCGGTATGAATGAGCCTTGTTGTATATGTTGGTGCTGATAGGTGAAGTCTACTGTCGGTAGGTGAAGTCTATGGACAGTAGGTGAAGTCTATTTCTAGTTGAACCTATGGAACCTTGTTACCATCAATGATAAGAAGGTTGTGGAAGGTCTTGTGAGACTCTGAAGGCATAGTGAAGGTGTTTGCCAACCCTTGTGAGGGATAATGTTCAAGTTTTGGTTAAGGTGTGATTTGAGGCCTTCATAGGATTGAGATTGTGAGAGTGAAAGGTGAGAGAGTGTGTGGGTTTTTCCACACTACTGTTGATGACCTCTGCATCAGTAGACCTCTAAAGAAAAAACCCATTTTCTCTCTTATCTATGTACAAGTTCACTATCGATAAAGGGAGGTTACTTTGTTGGAGGCTTCAATCCTAAACCATTTGTGATATTTTGTTCTCCCTCTTTGTCTTTTCGTATCCGTTGCCATTCTGTACATTTTGTTTTATTCGTCACAACACCTTTTACTTTGCAGTTTTATTATATTCATATCTGATATATGAATTTTATACTTTGTCCATAGAAGACGTTAGCATGTCACATTGGTGTCCCAGTTCTACGCATTTTGATAACAGATGCTTAGCAGAGGTCATCTAGAGATCTATGTTGTTTGTCTGTTTGGTTTTATAGTTTGCATCTCCTAGCTCACCTTTAGCGCCAGTAAAGTGAGGTCAAGAAAAGATCAATTTGTTACTTGAAGTTCAATACTACAAGGGTAGCGAATCCCATCCTCTATATTTTGGTGAACCTGACGTGAAGCTAGTTGCACTATTTCTTTCTTTTACCGCTCATTTTGTAGTTTCATTTAGAAATGATATATTTATATATATATATTAAATTATTTGCCATCAAACATAGTAAAACCCTGTAGACAAGTCCCTTATTACATCCTCGTAGAATGGTCGAAATGTTATGTAGCTTGTCTATGAGTATTATGACCTAGAATGCCACAAGGGTTGTTGTAAGGAGAACTTCCATACATAGTGTTCCTCCTAATCGTTACAACCCTACCCAGCCTGGTCCAATATTTGCAGATCTTAGTGACCCATTTTCTACTCATCCCCTTAAGAGAATTATCACAAAGGACTCTTCTACATATGGTTCACAACATAATTCTTAGAACAATACCGCGACGAACACTCCACCACCTTCTCCTATTATTGATCATGATTCTACCATTACTATTGACTTTGACCAAATCCATTCACTAGAGGTGAACTTGAGAAATTTTGAAGGGTTCTTAAATTGGGAAAATTTTCTCCCTCGGGATGGAAGTGTTCTGAATTCTCTGAGAGACATGTTGATTTTAGAAAAAAGAGGCCTGGCGATGTTGACAACGTTGTCTTCGATCATTAAGATTCACGTACCTCTCGAAGATTCTCCTCCCCAGGGTGATTAGATAGACACCTCTAGCTCTCAGATCAACATTGACATACCTAGGATGACAATCCACATGGTTGACTCTAGACCTACCATTCCTATATTCAATGCCTCTTCTATTCCTTTGGGTTATATGTACATGTCTAGTAGTTCCACTAATGCTTCTACCGCAATTCACATTGCTTCTATCAATATTGATATAGGTGTTGGTACTATCCTTGGTGGTGGTATTGGTCCTCATTCTAGTGCTGGTGGAGGTGGTGGCATGCATGGTGTAACTCCACCCCCTCCACCTTCTAATATCGTCATGAAAATCATCTTACAAAATATGGGACAAGATCCTCAGCAACTCATGAACCTTGTGTCTTTCACTGGCCAATCTTCGATGCTTGGTTACTACCGCAAGATCCTGCTAAATATTACCATCCTTAATACCATCCTTCCCCAATGAGATGAGATTATTGAATATTCAAGTGACTGGGAGGGGGGATGAATCGGTCGACAATGAAATTTGATGGACATGAAAAGCACTAAGAGGGGGGTTGAATCAGTGACACCAAAAATAAAACTACTTCAAACACTAACTGGTAGATGAACTTAACAAAAAATTTAAGCACAATGCATGCAATCCAAAATGATATAACAACATCCACAATAACTAAAACATCCACCATAACACAAGTGTTTGTATGTGGAAAACCCAAATAAGTAAAAACCACAGTGAGATGGAACTCGCAAGTTAACTATCTGCATTAATAGATAACTGACCGGTTAAGGTCTACGAAGTGTTCTGCTAGGAGTGAATCTTGTTAGAGATCCCAAAGCTTGATTAGAAGCTTATACCCTGTTAGAGGTAGTACCCTATTAGGAGTAACCTCGGTAGAGGATTTCTGAATCCAAACTAATGGATCACCCTGTTAGAGGATTTATACATTGAAGCTTGTTAGAGCTTACCTGGGTAGGGGATTTGATTCTACTATAATTGTTAGAACACAACAGGATTGGTTTGATCTGTCCGACTAGCACAATGCTTGCTTGATCAGATCCTTCTAAACATATTCAACATTGCTCTTCTACATACTCTGCAACTTAACTCTTTTTACTTTCACTCACAACATAATACTTTCACTTATATCAAATAATTCATTGTGATGTCAATATATAGACATTATGATTTCATGTCCGCCTAAAGATACCATAACACAATTTCCTACGTGCAATGTATCTGGACAAGTGATCATAACTTATCACAAAAATACTGCCAAGTAGTTGGTGGGATAACTCATCACGATCTGTGGTAACTCATCACAAAATTACCGAATACTGGTTGGAACAATCAAATACCGGTTTGAGTAAAACATATAAACCATTATCCTTGAATATCGTCATGATCTCCATCTTGATCTCCATCTTGATCTTCATCTTGATGTCAACTTAGTATAACCACATGTTGTGTCTTATGCACATACTAGTTATCACAAAGTACCGGTTAGAGATTAACCACTAAATATACCGGTTGACAATGTAAACAATTGAAGTTAAACCGGTAGTCAATATAATCATATGTGTGTGTGAGTGTTTCATCAATGACAACATATGATGAATACATTACAATCATCATGCCAACAATTTTTTCTTTGAAATTCCATTCATAGATATGGAACAACTAATAGAATTAATCAAAATAGATAAAGCATGAAAGCATGTGCACAAAACATAATAGACATAGAGAACACCAAAAATTATATGAAAAACCCAAGAAGGGAAAAATAACAGAGAATACTAATTCTCAATATAGAAGTACTGGTTAAGGTGATTTTTTATAAATGATGGCTCACTATCAAGATGCTCACTGCATGTGGGCTCACTGCCGAAAAGAGAAAGATACAAGAGAATCCACCATTGAAACACAGTCTACACTGTCAAAATTGCTTTCGGTAATAATCTGTAACAAAACTCTCACTCACTAACTGGATTCTTTTCAACACAAAAAACCCACACTTCAACTCATCCAGATCATACTCCTATATACTATCTTCAAAAAACCATAATCCTCAATGTCAAACAAGACAAAGATCTAAAATAGGTCACCACTAAGCATTTTCATGGTGGGAAGGAATGAGAAGTAGACCAAATCTCAATTTTCCTCATTGGACACATCAACACACTACTTACATGGCCAAAGTCGGATGCAAAATACTATCCACATGCTATACAATTGATGTTACACAACTTCAACATTTGAACCAAAAACCTCAACTTCTAGACCAATCTCGACCCAAGAATAGAACTGAATAATATTAGCAACACATCTTCTGAAAATCCAAGACCTCTGGGAAATCTGGGAAACCTCCAAATGCTCAATACCGTCTCATGCATATGTTGTTGTTCAACATACCATATTCGGACCTAATCTAGACCACAGGATTTGACATCAATGACAACATATAGATTGCTAAAGTTTGATCAGTTTAATGGTGATGGATATCCCAATGTGCACATTGACACATTCATGACCATGTGTAGTGATTATCATAGTCTGGACTTTGTCTTGCTTAAGCTATTCTCTCATTCCCTTAAGGGAACTACATTAGGATGGTATAGCTCATTATTTGACCATTCTATCCAAACCTTTCATCAACTCATAGATTTGTTCATCAAATAGTTTCAGGCCAACATTGGAAATAGGGTAAACATTGTTGGCCATGTTCAATACAAGAAAAATTTGAATGAGAAGGTTACTGACTTCATTTCTTGATACCAATCTATCTCTATCAGAATTCCCTTTGTCATGCTAGATAGTGACTTACAGAGGATGTTCATTGGAAATCTATTATCGATATTGATCGAGAAACTATCTCTAAATTGCTATCAGAACTTTTCCAATTTGTGCTTTGTACTCACTGATTACCAGCATACAATGACTCAATTCGGAGAATCTACTTCAAATTCTTGTGTTGGTTCTTTTGGGGGCATGTCCGTGAAAGGGTATAGAAAGATCAAAGTTGTGGCTAATATTGTCATTGCACCCCAAATAGTTGTTGCATAGGAACCACAATGCAATAGGGTATTCACTAAATTTAATGACTCCTATCTAAGCATAATATAGAATTCACTAAAGGATAATCTTATAACCCTTCTGCAGATCAAACCTCTACTTGATAAAAAACCATACTGACATTGGTATGATGGTTCAAAATATTGCCAATATCATTGTGTACTAGGTCATGACATTCAACATTGTTATCATCTTATACATATATTCCAAGACCACATCAATAGTGGAGATATAAAGGTCGATGAGAGGAAACATAAACCTAATAAGTCAATTGATAAGATGAATAGTGAGTTGCATATATACAGATCCTTTTCTACCACATTCACCTAACTTTATCTCTGCATTAGATTTAGGTCCAGTACCAGATGATCATCCATACATTAATATGGTTACTATCACTCCAATCTAGCCTCTTAGCCAGCAGATGAAAATCTTAGACATATCATTCACCCTTTTGGATGCCTATATTGTGGAGAGCATGCTCCTTTGTACATCCCTGCGAATCTTAATGGTCAAACTATTATGAGTGTAATGGTTGATCCTTCATGTAGATTCAACATCATCATAGAGGAGACTTTGTTTGTAAATGGAAATATAGGTCGAGATACAATGAGTTTCATGCTACCTTGAGAACACATAATGGGTTGTCTCTTTCTCCTTTGGGCAATATTACCTTGATGGTCCTCGTGGGACCCAAGGCTATTTCATCATCATTTGTTATCATTTCTGAATTAGACCTTTTTTGTGTTAAACTCAGTATTCCTTGGTTGATTTCTATGGATTTGATCCCTTCAGTTGTCCACAAGTGCTTAAACTTTCCTCGTGAGGGTTCGGTGCATGTCGTCCAAAATACTCGATATTGACTGTTGGTAGCCCGTGGGAACTTTTCATTAGATCAGTTTTGGCCTGCTCTGGTTGGGCATATGCTTCCCCATGTCTATTTGATGTACAAATCCTATTATCAACATAAAATGGGAGAGATGAGTTTTAAATTGGTTCAACCTAGATATTCATTGCCTCCCCCTAGATTAGTTTATGCTTCATCCATTCTTGTGTTGCAATGGGTGGTTCCTTCTGCCCCTTCTTCCTCGGTGGCTAAGGATAAACTTGTTCCTTCAAGTAGACTTCCTCATTGGTCTAGGACTACACATCCTTCAACAGTGTCTTTTGTTCCTACATCTGCACCTAGTACAAATAAAGGAAAGACATATGCGTTGTCAAAGTTTGCAGCCTTCCCTCCTTTTGAGATTTTCATTTTTGTGGATGCTTCTCATCCTTCTCGGTATGGACAGAACCAATGTTCTCCTCATATTCACTCATCACCATTGGATTACATGTCATAGCCTATGATAGCACCTATTGTTCCTTTAGTAGCTCCCAAAGAAAAATGGGGAAGGGCATTAGTTGTTTTGAATGTGGTGCCTATCTTAGGAGCACCTCTTGCTTCATTGGTCATGGTCTTGGAGGCCTCTCCTATGGAGAACGATGCTCTTTAACCTTCACAAGCTTCAGTTCTTGGTCCCCATCTTCATCAAAATTAATGTGTGCATGAGTATAAATGTCAATGATGAACAATGGCCCAAGAACGTGAGGCTTCCTTGAATGCTGAGCATAAACTGTCGATATCCACCCTTGCTAAGTCTGTACCCATCTCAGCCCCTTCGATCACTCCTGCATCATTTTTATCTTCAGTATTGTTACTGGTTGTTTCTTCAACTCTTGATGATCCTCCCCCTAAAACATTGTAGATCTTGATTGCTCCTTCTTTGGAGCCCCCTCTCATCACCTCCTTGCCAAATGTAACTCTATTGTCTCATCCATTGGATATGCTACAAACATAGGTGGTGTCTAGTGTATCTTTTCTTGATCCTCTTATTTCACAGATACTTGTTCATCACAAATTTCTCGGGGTCTTTCAACCTACTATGGTTTATTGAAGACCTAAGGCTCCTTTCCAACCTAAATGCAAATTCGAGTAGGGCCCCATCCTAAAGTTTCATTTTTGTAGGGCAGCTCAGGTAGGTTCTCCTTCTCCATTATCTACTTCAATTTTTTTTGTTTGCCTATTTCTATTTATGTTGTTGAGAAGGACCCGCCTTCTCCTAAGTTTGTTATTACCCCTCTTGCAAAGCCCGATAATTCAACTCTTGCTTCATCTCCTCACTTTGAGTCACCTGCTTCTTCCATCGAGGCATGTTTGTTTGACTCTTTGGAAGAGATCTGAATGTTGTCTATAATATTCACACAATTGTTACTCTTGCCTCTTTAGAGATCTTGGATGAGATCATTGAGGCTATCGCATCTCTTGCTCAAACTGCTAGTGAGGTGCTCGATGTTGCCCTCATAGTTGTTTCTCTTTGGTCTCAACCTCCCTTTTCATATGATCAAGATTGGGAGGACGATGATTTTTTGGAGCACAACCTATAAGATAATAACTCCTTTTCTTTATCTTGTATATTAGAGCATGCTTGTTTATATTCCTTCATGCTTTCTTTATATGTTTGTTCCCTCTTAGAGGACTCAAGTTACCTTGTTGGTGCTTGGAAATGGGAGGTTGACTATCCTTATTTTTTGTGCTCTCCTGGAGGACTCGTGTCACTCTGTAGGTGCTCAAAAATAGGGGATTTTCTATCATAAACCTTATTTTATTTGTTAATCTATTTCTTCTCTTTATTGTCCTTTTCTTTTTGACAGTTGGGGAAAATGCAAAGCATTGGGGGCATTTAGGCCTTCTTCCATGTTGACCCGAATATTTATTTTATCTTTCTCTTCATGTGTTATTTAGATCCAAGAACTTTGGCACCATGATGGAACACCCATTTACAAGTACACTATTTATTTTATCTTACTACTATGGGTTCTGATGCTAAATAATTGGATCCCCTTGTGCTCTTGCATTTTTGTTGATGTTTTAGGTCTCATATGTCATTCATCGAGGGTGACATTCCACAAAAATATCTTGCTATGTTAACGTGACATAACACTTCTTCTCCTTCAAATGATATGCCTTTCATGCATGCCATTATAAGGGGGTCTATCCTATCTGCATATCTACATTCGAATCTTTTGA
Organism: Cryptomeria japonica; assembly: GCF_030272615.1. Classification (NCBI taxonomy): domain Eukaryota; kingdom Viridiplantae; phylum Streptophyta; class Pinopsida; order Cupressales; family Cupressaceae; genus Cryptomeria; species Cryptomeria japonica. The sequence goes on along the minus strand of NC_081412.1, from coordinate 471,992,803 downwards.
TCTATTTATCTTGCTTGCCTTGGTGGGGGCCAAATCTATTTGTCTTATCACCTTTTATGGGGGCCAAACCCCTACTTATCAAATTAATTTACAATCACCCTAGCATATGGCTATCTAGCATAACACACTTTTCTACCCATACCAACACCATCCTTTTTATCTTAGTAGCTGCTATCTTGTATCTTTTGTAATAGGAGTTTTCCTCCATTAAGTGAGGTTCATTTCTATTATGTTATCTTGTCTTCTCTCACTTTGTTCTGTGTGTTATCACTTTTTCATCTAACATGTTTGTCAGCAGCTAAAATCTTATCCAATTTCAAGTTTTATCTCACTAGGGAAAACTTCATTCAGTTGACAAATTTTGCTTCCCCTTTGCAATCTCAATAGCATCTCTATACTTTATCTTTTCATCTCTCGATAAAGATATGCTCACTAAAGTGGGGGCAAAATGTAATGTCGTAAATTTCACCCCGTGAAATTCCCTATCATGTAGGCACCTTGCTTTAAGATGATTGGAAATATTCTTCATCTCCTTATCTGTTTGTTCGTGTAGACTACCTTGTCAACTTAGGATCTGACCTTTTCAAAACCATGTTGACCATTTGACTAATGGACTGAAGCACCATGGAAACATTTGTGCACCATGCAAGAGTCTCGTGAATATGTTAGTCTAAAGGTGGTTGTTTTATCATTATGCCTACACCTGGAAGAGTTCATAATGCCTCTATCTACAGCCACTGACATCAGGATTCTTCTTTGGGCTCTATATCTTGTTCATTCGAGCCTATTTTGGGGTATTCTTGACTATTTTTTGAAATCTCTAAGCTCTTAGTATTCTTCTCAACCTCATAGATAGGTTTTTCAATATTCAACATCCACCATTACCATAGCTTTTGAAGAGTCTTGGCTGCTCAAATTAATTTCCCCAGGTTATAGCTTCTTGGGTGACTGAAGGGGACTTCTCTCTCCTTATTCATTTACATCTCACAATATTATATATGTTGTCTTCCATTAAGAATATCTGTATTTTGGTTATCTAGTTATAAATTTATCATTTTTTTTATCCATGGCTATAATCTGGGTTGTTCATTGAGGTAAAAACACCAAAATGAGGGTTTGACTAGGACAGACCTCTGAACAAAACCCCCCAAAATTTCCTCTCTTGTCTGTGTGCAAGTTTACTATCAAGAAAGGGATATTACTTTGTTGTAGGCTTCAATCCTAGACCAGTTGTGAGCTTCTATTCTCCATTTTTGTCTTTCGTAGATGTTTTCATTCCATTCTATTCTCCCTCTTTGTCTTTTTGTAGTTGTTCTCATTTTGTACATTGTGTTTTATTTGGCAAAAAACCTTTTACTTTTTAGTTTTATTATATTCATGTTTGCTATATGACTTTTGTACTCTATCCATATAGGACGTTAGTGTGTCATGTTGGTGTCCCAATTCTACGTGTTCTGATAACAGATGCTTAGCAGAGGTCGTCCAGAGATCTATGTTGTCTGTATGTTTGGTTTTATAGTTTGCATCCCTTGGCTCACCTTTAGCACTAGTAAAGTGAGGTAGAGTGAAGCTTTATTTGTTCCTTGAAGTTCATCACTTCAAGGGTAGAAAATCCCATCCTCTACATTTTGGTGAAGTCGACGGGATGCCAGTTGCATTATTATTTCTTTTACTACTTGTTTTGTAGTTTCACACACACACACACACACACACACACACACACACACACACACACACACACACACACACACACATATATATATATATATTGAAGAGAACACAATTATACTGAGAGGGGGGGTGAATCGGTATAACAACCAATTTAAACTTTTCCAACTTCAAACCCAAGTATATAACTTCTCATTAACATATTCATTGCATACCAGCATTCATATGTGATCTAACTAATATGAATACAAGTAGAATACAAGATATATACATGGAAACCCTTATGGGGAAAAACCACAATAAATCAATTCTTTTATATATTTCTTCTTTTACAATATTTGTAGGCACCAACCTACTAGAGGCACCAACCCCTAAGTTTGTTTGTGAGCACCAACCCACTAGAAGCACCAACTCCCAAATCTAATTTTGTGAGCACCTACCCACTAGAAGCACCAACTCCCACTTCTGATTTTTTGTGAACACCAACTCCCACTTCAGAATTCGTGAGCACCAACCCACTGTACTTAAATCTGAAATTCCACCTTTTTAATGTTTCTATAACAACGGATGATGGACAATTTGATCTTCTCAAATCTATTGTGATGAATATTACTAATCAGTCACATACATCTCATCATAATCTCCTCATAACTCTATCATAAATATGTTTTCAAATTCCCCATATAAATCTGCTCATATTCCCTTCTCATATCTACATATATTTTCTTTAAATTTACATATGTATACTTATATATTTGCTGACATATACTGAGAAATCTGCCTTTTGAAATCTGCAACAATACTTCATAGAAACCTCCTCTTAATTCTGAAAATTATATCCTTATATATGTGTATTCTCCTTTAATATTCTTCTCCTCAAGGAACCTTGATGTATAAGCTTTTATCTTTAATACACATACATACTCTGCACACTTCCTTGTTATATCTTAATTCATATCCACATACCCTACTGTCTTAAATATATATTTATTTCAATTCAAAGACCACATACTTCTACACTCCATTTCATACTTTATATCTTTCACATGTCTTTTTCAGAGGATTGTGTCTCTTAAAAAGGACGTGACTTTTGATATAAATATTTATTTTATTAAACAAATTACTTTATTTCAAAGTAAATCGTGACTCTTAGTTCATAATTTGTTTTGCTGATAAGTTTGTTTGCTTTTATAATAAAAGCACCATTCTATTTAATTTGAGAATTACATCTCTTCATAATGAACACTTTACTTCTCAAAGTATTTGATGCTCTTCAAAATGGAAGGATTAGTTATGATAACCAAACACAAACAACAAGAAACCAATTTGTTAGTGTTAGAAATCACATGGAAAACACTATCCTAAGCAAGCATATCAAGAAAGAGACTACAAAACAAATAAAAAGTTTAATTAATCTACAAAATGTAACTAAACATATCCATATGCTCTCTACCATGCCGGTAGCTTCTCCTTTCTTGTTCCTCTCCTCTCCAAGTTCCAAATTAGTGTAGCTCTCAACAGCTTTTTGCCTATGGATGCCTTATGGAGGTTCAAGATTGAAAAATAATTAATCTATGTTATGCAAGTGTGAACAAAAGCTAAAATGAGAGATTATCTAATTAGCTAGTGTTGATTTTAAGCCAAAAGAGTGAATATGAATTATTTATGCTAAAATGCTTTCTCTAAAAATGACTATAAGGTAAATGCATACAAGTTTTCAAGATCTGAAGTATGAAGAAATGGGCTCTATTTATAGGAAAAATGGAGCAATGGATGGTTGAGATTGAGTAATCTTAACAAGGGTTAGGATTCAAGGGCTTAAGATCCATGTGAGGGCTTTCAACCTAATCCTAGGATGATAAATGTCAACATGAGATGGGCTAAGGGGAGAGGGAAGAAACATTAAATGCTTGACATGACCTGAGGGTTACTCTAGGGGCTAAGGTTAATGCTAGGTTAGAGTCATCCATTGGATAAAGCTTTTATCCAAGGGGTAAACTTTTGTGCAAGGGTTAATTAATAACCAAGGGTAAAGATGAAGGTTGAGTTATGAGTCAAAGTCTTTAACCATGGGTGCAAGTGGACCATAAATGGTTATGCAAGAACCTTTAATGGTTTGGAAGACTTTAGAGGTTAACCATTTGAAGACATAAAGCCTTAAATGTTTTTCAAAGATTTTGGAGTCTTTGAAAAGTGACTTCAAGTTGCTTAGGAATGTGACAATATTTAGGGGATGGATTAGGCTAATTAGGAAGAGGTTAGAAGAGTCTAGAAGGGGATTTAGGATTGCAAGTGGGTTTGGTGGGAGGGAAAATAGAATTTTTATTAAAATAAAATTTATTTATTTCAACAAATAGGTGCAACTTGCATTTTTAGGAGAATGCAAGTGGGGGTGATTTTAATGATTTAAATAAATATTTTATTTAATTTATTTAAAAGAGGAAAGGGGGTTAAATGAAATAAATAGAATTTATTCATTTAATTGATTGTGAATTTGGTTTAATGAATTAATTAAAATAAATTCAATAATTTATTTAATTAATAGGAGAATGATTTGAAGATGAATTAATTAAATGTTAATTTAATTAACTATTGGCTAGTGGGTTTTTAATCAATAAATAGCAAATTTTCATTTAATTAAAATGCACATATTTATGTGACTACATTTGCCCCTCTTTGAGACTGTGCAGTTTATCACGTCGTTTCAAAAAAAGAAAAATAGGTGTGAAGAAATATACCCCATAAAATGTTAATTTAATGGGTGGTATGCCCCCTCAGGAGATGGGCCAAAAATTTTGAAAAATCGGGCGATCTCTCGAAAAAGAATGAAAATTGGCAGGGAGATAGAAGAGAAGAATTTAGCAATACTAGTGAAAATATAGAAGAAATTGGAGATAAAATGGAGAAATGGGAGGCTCTGGAAGTTCACGGGGATCACGTTGGTGAGTGGGGTAAAATTAGCTTTACGACGGAGGGTATATATGGGGGTGAAGGGGTAAAAAAAAGGTCATTTGCATTCGTCTCCATAGTGATTTCAGAGCTCTGAGAGTGACCTTTTTGAAAGAGCAACCAACAGTGAGGACACTGGTACTGATAGCAGATCATTGGCTAGAGCGATTTCGTTGATTCCAACGGCTAGATGACTACGGACCACTGGTATGTGAATTTGAAATTTTTCTTTTCATGCATTTTTATATGTTTTTGGCCTTGTCCAAGTTGAGTCAAAACAATAGCACTAAAACTATGTTTTGGCGCTGTTGTCAATTTATCTAGCGCTATTGTACCGCTATAGCACTTTTGAATAGTGGTTTTAGCACTTTTGCTTATTTAGCGCATGTGTATAGTTATTTTAGTGCTTTTGTGTGTGTAGTGTTGTTGAGTCCTTCTTGTAGTGCTATGGTTGTGATATGGTGCTTTTGCATAGGTTTTCTAGTGCTATTGTGCATTTAGCGCTAATGTGTAGCTGGTTTAGCGTGATTGTTATCATAGTAGCACTATTGTTTGCAGAGTAGTGATATTGTTAGGAAAATAGATGCACCAGTGTTTAGAAAGAGAATCTCCTGATGCCAATGATGGATGGATGGAGAGGCTTAGTTGTTTTGAACCATAGTAGCCCTGTTGAGACTTAGCTCATTAGAATAAATGTCTATTGTAGTCTAGGTGTGCCATGATTGCTTACCTGTTGAGACCTGCAAAGATACTTGATCAAAGTATCTGTTGATAGTCTAGGTTTAAACTTAAGAAAGTTTGAAACAAAAAAACTGATGATAATGGTTGATGTGCATGTGTAGGAGGAGCTTCACGTCTTACAGATGTGGGAGAGGCATCTAGCCACATAGGTGTTGCGAGATCGATTGACAGAGGCCGAGGTTGATTGAATTTCAGCAACAAGCATGTACGATGTGATGTATATGCCCATGATTCAAATGAATCATGGTTTGATGACAGCATTGGCAGAGCGGTGCCACAGTGAGACTTGTATGTTTCACCTAGCATAGGGGGAGATGACTGTGACACTGGAGGATGTATGGCGTATCCTACACATTCCCATTCAAGGAGAGATAGTCACATATGACCGAGCTTGGGGAAAGCAGTAGTACAACAATTTTTTGATGAAGATGTGTTTATTCATGATGGTTCGATAGCATGGGAGGATATAGCTACCTTATATGAGCCACTATCAGTTGTTTTATCAGGTATTGTTGGGGGCATGCTATGCCCAGATTGACAATCTCATGGACTGGCCATGGGTTGGGGCCAGGTGATAGAGAAGATGATGACTGAGGGGACTCACTTTTCATGGGGACCATGCATTCTATCACACTTATATTGGGAGTTGCATGAGGTAGTATATTGAGAGGTGAGCTCACTGGGAGTGGGGATCACTCTGCTACATATCTGGGCATGGGAGCATTTACCTATGACCTGACCAGTGAGTCTGAGATTTAGGGCAGTGGATTAGCCCTATGTATATATGTATGGCGGTATGATGAGTCAACCCCACCTGGGGAAGTTATAGTGGTGGTGGTGGGTTCTTGATTATTTGGATATAGTGATTTGGAGGCCTTATATTGAGTGCGAGCTCTGGGAGGATGATGCAGAGGCTTTGTCTTGTATATTTATGACATGGTACTTGATTGGTAGGAAAACCTACAATGTGGAGAGACAGGTACCTGGTAGAGTGTTGAGATAGTTTGGATGGAGGCAGGGGTTGTCGAGTGGGTCTAGAGAGTATGCACAGGTGGTACGAGAGAGGTTCCTGTGGGGGCAGTATTACCTTATGATCAAGCTTTACCAAAGTTTTGGACTCTACAGGAAAGACCATATCAAATGAGGTCGGGGGTTGTAGATGCAGGGGTGACAGATGAGTACACTCAATATATTGTGGCACATCCGATTCCTCACATATCAGATCCAGCAGAGCCAATTCCATCCTTTGAGGAGGAGAGGAGACAAAGATGGAGGAGGAGAGGAGGTCACGGAGTGGTAGTAGGAGGATGAGAGAGAGGTGATGGAGGAGGAAGGGATGGAGGAGGAGGTGATGGAGGAGGAGGAAGTGGGGGTGGTGGTTTTGGAGGGGGGGTGGATTTGGAGGTGGATGTGGTGGAGATGGATGGTTATAGCAGAGAGGTAGAGGCGAGCATCCATTGCGAGTGTCACAGGGGCCTTTGATGTAGGGAGGAGTTAGATTAGGTGGCATGGATATGGGGGAGAGGGAGCCATAGGAGGAGGAGAGGGAGCTACTGGAGAGGCACCTATGGATACGAGGGAGGAAGGAGGAGATCTGCAGGATCATATGCTATTATTTTCGCAGACTCGGCTAGAGGATATGGAGGCGGAGGTTGCAGCTAGAGATGTTCATCTATTTGCATGAGAGTCAGAGTCGACTGTAGTGTTGTGAGAGAGAGATGATGGAGTGGAGAGATTGACGGAGTTGCAAGAGAGAGTACTGGTTGGGGTAGGAGCACAGGGTCCTAATGGAGAGGTAATGAGGGAGATTCGGTGAGCACATGCTGAGATAGAGTATTGGTGGGGTTTACATGAGCAGGTAGTGCCAGCCAGTTAGCGAGTACTGAGCTATTCACAGATGCGTCAGGTGAGATCATAGTAGTCTCATAGGATGCAAAGTAGTGGTGGTGTGATGGGTCCCCCATGACGAGATAGTGCAGGTGGTGCAAGGTGTAGTGGGGGAGCAGGTGGTGATGGTGGTGCAACATCTAGTTAGAGTGGCATTTGAGAGAGAATTTACATATTTTATTATATTGTCTTTTGGACTATGTCTTGGATGCCTCTTGGTAGCTGATATTTTAGACATCTTTGTACTTTGATACATGTATGTTTTTGTGAGATGATATGATATGATATATGAGGAGATCCCATATTTTGTGATGATATGCATGTTGATGATATGTATGGATTTATGTAGGATGATGATCTATGCTTTATGCTTAGATAAATACGTGTACTTGCTATATGTAGGTGTCGATGATATGATTCCTATATGCATGTTATGTTTGATTTATATGATGTCTATATGCATGTTTATGAATGTGATACTAATATGTGGGTGCAAGTTTATATATGCATGATTTGTTGGTGAAATGCTTTATGTATGTAATGCCATGATGATTATGTATGCATAATGAAATGATACTAATGATGATATAGATAGTACTTGTGTTTTATGTTGATGAGATGATGATATGCAGTGATGGTTGATTATTTTGAATGATTGATTTGTGTAAATGCATTTAGATGGTTTAAAATGAATGTAATATGGATAACAAATGCAAAGTACAAATGTCTATGTGATGATATCTAAATGAATGTATGTAAAATGTATAAATAGATGTCAAGACAAATGTGTTTGTTTGTGATAATTCTAAATGTTATAAGATATGATTAAGTAAAATGATAATGTGATGATAATGCAACTCATGGGTAATGAACAACTGCACCTTAATGCAATTGAAAAGGATAATGAATGCATTTTACTGAATCCTAAATGAAATCATTTGTAAGATGAAAATGAATGAGTTTAAGAATATACGAGATGGATAGATGAATGCACTTTTAACTAATAGATAGATAAATAAATGTATGCAACTAAGGAAATCTAAACAAATGCATGGTAATTAAGTGTAAATGATGATGAATGATAATGTTAAATGATACTATATGAATACATAGTAATGGTTAATAATGATAATATGTAATAATGAGAAATTCATGCAAATTAATCTAAATGTCATGATTTTACAAGGATGAAATGATACTAATGCAGGTAAATTATAATGAACTATATGTATGCAAATGTAACTAAATGTAATGAAATGATGGTGCGATGTGCTCATGATAGATGAATGTAAGGTTTTTTATACATTGCATGATGCAAAGATGATGTATCAGAGAACTCTATCGTGATTGTATCCAAGACCAAATAATGTCTCATTTTAAAAACTTGTTCACACTTGCATACAAAACTATGCATATGAATAATGAATGATTAAATGGATGGGTGATATGCAATGAAATGCAATAGAAATAGATGAGATGGAATGACGATCCATAGTACTTTATTTTCATCATTGAGCATGGTAGTATCAATCTTGGATGAGGCAGTAGGAACCAAGGATGGAGCATTGTACCTACAAACAAGCAGCATAAATAAAGAATAAAGAATATGGACCCTCCATAATGGTTCATGCTCATATGGTCAAGGTATATGTTGTATTCAGCAAGCCATAGTGATTCATGACTGTATTTTGCATAAGATCACGTAGCTTAGTGAACTTCCACGTAGACACCATTAGTACATGCCCCAAAACTTCATTGGAATAATTCTCAGAAGATACACAAACAAAAATGATACTTAGGAACCATCTCGGCCACTCTAATCACTTGTGGATATCTCGGAGTAGCGTAGGAACCTGATATAAATGAATAAATAACATATCAAACTGACCAAGTACTTCATAGCTTAGATAGAATTTTCTTGTCAAAGAAAAATGGTATTATGTCTTTGTTTTGGTAAGGAAGGATGCATCCTTGTTGAGACAGTTGTGCGTACCTGCATTGATTGTTTGCTCAATGTGATAAGTGATCATTTTGTTAGAGTATCCCAAAAATTTTGTTTGGTATCTGAGTGGATGCGTATGTACAAGGTGTCGCCATGTTGTTTTAATTGATTTTTTGATGTTTTCCGATGCTTTTGGATTTTATGAGTGTTTTTTAATGTTTTTGGTATTTTGTGAGACAATTTTGAATGAATAACCCAATAAATCACAAGTAATGTAGAATCCACTTCCAACAATAGGTTAAGGGCATTGCCCCTAGTTTAGACATGACTATGAAAAAGCGGGATGCAAGAGGCATGAAGTATTATCCTTGACTATAGATCAATAAGAAGCCATGGTTTTGGATTGATGGATGTGTGGATGTAGTGAATGTGATTGTAACAAGTCTGAAAGACAATGGAGCTATAGCGTTTATGAGTGGCGCATGTTTGCCAGGTTTTCACCATCGCACTTACCCAAGGTGCCACCAGAGTGGTTGTTCACCATTTGGATGCATGATTTGTGTTTACTATTTTGATTTTTTTGTATTTTATTTAGGACATTTATCTAAATGTTTTTTATGTTTGTCTAATATGCATTGGAGCCTAATGCTCTATACAACTTTATGTATAAAACTGTTTGAGGTGCATAATGTTGATCGGATCTGCTAGTGGTTCTCCTTCTGAAGTAGCCAACTGATATGCCCCGGACCCAAATAAAATAGTGATAACATATGGACCCAACCAGTTTGATTCAAACTTTCCCTAATGTTCTCTATTTGGTTGGTTAAGAGGATTCTCTTGAAGAACAAGATCACCTACCTCAAATGTACGAGGTCTAACTCGATGATTATAGCTTCTGCTCATGTGCTATTGATAGGCTTTGAGGTGGTTGTATGCAGCTTATCTTTTCTCATCAAGTAGTTCCAAGTCTTGAAGACGTGATACTCGGTATGCTTCATCATCTATCAGATCATGCAAGGAAACCCATAGAGATGGTATCTCGACCTCAATAGGTAAGATAGCTTTTTCTCCATAGACCAATGAGTAGGGAGTTGCACCTGTAGGGGTTCGAATGCTAGTTCGATATGCCCATAGTGCTAGATTTAATTGAACATCTCAATCACGGTTGGCATCATTGACTATCTTCTTGAGGATTCTTAGTATGTTTGTGTTTGATGCTTCAGCCTGACCATTTCCTTGTGGGTAATAGGGAGTGGAAAAGGTTGGATATGAAACTTCTCACAGAGCTCACAGACATCCTGATTTTTGAAAGGAAGACCATTGTTTGTGATGATGGATATGGGTACACCATATCGAAAAATGATGTAATTAAGGATTAATGAGGTGATCTTCTTGCCGGTGACTTGGATAAGTGGAACAACTTCAATCCACATTGTAAAATATGCAGTAGCAGTAATAATGAATTTGTGGTAGTTGGATGAAGATGGATGGATTTTACCCATAAGGTCAAGTCCCCATTGACAAAAGGGCCATGGTGTTGTGATTGGTTGCAATTCCTATGTTGGTGCATGTATCAGGTCTCCATGAACTTGGCATTTCTTGTATTTTTTGGAAAAATAGTAGGAGTCTTTTTCCATGGATGGCCAATAGTATCCAGCGTGTATGATCTTCTTGGCTAGTGAAGGACCACTTGCATGAGTTCCACAAATTCCTTCATGTACCTCTTTGAAGGCCTTTGTTATCTCATCTTGTTCCAAACATTGAATGAGAGTACCATTCATGACTACGTCGGTATATGGTTTCAGCAATGATGGTATATCGAGTGGTTTGGCAAATGAAAGTTTTACGTTGGTTATTTGATTGGTTAGGAGGAAGTGTATGATCACGGAGGTAGGTGTAGAACTCACCCTACCATGGGGATTTAGAACTGCCAAGGCAAAATATCATCTTGGATTTGGGGATATCATAAGCGGGAATCTAAAGTTGTTCTACCAAGAACTCGTAGTGTGTTGAATTTTGTGGAAGATCTAGGAGAGATGCAATGGTAGCCATAGTGTCAATAGCTCGATTCTGATCTCTGGGTATCTACTCAAAGGTGATAGTAGTAAATGATGCCTTTAATTTGTCCTCCATTTTCTTGTATGCCATGAGTTTATCATCCTTGGTCTGATATTCATCTGTGACTTGTCAGATGACCAGTTGGGAGTTGCCATATATTTGTAACTCTTTTAATTTCCATTGTATGGCTAGTCTAAGTCTTGTGATCAAGGCCTCATATTCTGCTATGTTGTTTGTGCATGGAAATGTGAGCCTGTAAGACTTCAGGATGCTGTCACCTTGAGGTGTGATAAAGAGAATGCCTACCCCCAAGCCATTCCTAATGTATGAACCATCAAAGTATAGTTTCCATGGTTGTGCTATCATGATCATGAATATCTCTTCATCGAGAAAATTGGAAATGAGAGGATGATCACCTATGAGTGGTGCATCGGCCAACTGATCTGCAATAAATTGACCCTTGATAGCCTTATGGTCCACATACTCGATGTCAAATTCACTTAGAATCATCACCTATTTGGCCAAGTGGCCAGTCAATGTTGCTTTGTTGAGTAAGTATTTTAGTGGATTGATCTTCGAAATGAGCTGTACTTTATGTGTTTGTTGGGAAATGCACACTCCAATGAGATATTGTAGGTGATTGAAGGTTTTGCCATTGATGGCAACCTTATAATCCTTTGACACCGGCAAGGCAATTTATCGACACTATCAAGGTCAGACTCTACACCAGCACAAAGACCACCGGTAGTGAAAGGAAGCATACTGACACAGAAGACGACATTAATTTTGTTTATAATGTATTTTGTTAATTATTGTAAAATTATTGTAAGTTGACTTGGCAAGTTGTAAAATGACTCATATATATAAGAGATCATTGTAAAAAAAAATTTATAGATGGAAGAAAATATATAGGTGAAATAAGGAAGACCTATTAAGCAAATTATAGGTTAAGGGTTTATGTATGAAGCAGAGCTATAAACTGGTACTAAATCTGGCATAGTAGATGCTATTTTGAAGTAGTACAAGACATTGGATTTATATAATCCATTTTGTAAGTTAGTGAGACTTCCCATTTTGTAATTGAGCAGTGAACACTAGGCACTTGGCCTTCCTGCATGTGCAAACCCCTCTTGTAGCAGTAATATTCTCTTATTGGTCAGTAAGTGAATATTGTGGGTCACAAATCCCACCGAGGTTTTTCCCACTCCGGGTTTCCTCATTAAACTACTATGTTTGGTGTGTTTTTCATGTGGTTGTTGTTATCTTTGTTTATTGCATTACTTTCTGTTTACCAGTATACAGTATTGATATGCTCTACATGTTTTAAGTTAAGAAAATCTTACAACCGGTTAGATACTGATTCACCCCCCCCTCTCAATATCTTTGGGAATCCTAACAATTGGTATCATAGCATGGTCCTCTATTTTGAGAAGCCTAACAACTTGAGGAAGAACTTGACACCGGTAGATATGGAAAACTTGATGAAGCAATTAGAAGCAACTCTCTCAGACTATGATGCAGAAAAGTTGAAAAATATCAAACTTGAAGATGACCTAAAGTCTGCATAGGATATTATTCAAGCACTCCAAGAAAATCTTACCATTGCAAGAAATAAGAGGAGAACTTTGTGAAAAGATGCAAAATGAGAATGATGAAAAGGAAACTCTTAGTGATCTGATAAACCAGCTGAAACAAGAAAACATGACAACAAAGAATGAGATGTAGGATATGACTATGAGATTTTGTAAAGAAATTGAAGATAGAAAGAAGAATGAAGAAGATTTGACTAGAAGACTAAGTGATGCTACAAATGAGAACACAAGTCTTAGTTAAGAAAATGATATGTTGAAGACAGATCTGATGCATGCACAAAATAACTCAAATGAACTCATGAGACAGAAAGGTATCCTGGAAAGAGAACTGGATACTGCAAATCAGCACAAAGAAAAATTCAAGAAAAGCTCAGAAGAACTTGGTGACTTGTTGAAGAATCAGAAACCTAATGGTGACATTAATGGTCTTGGCTTTGAAGCTGGTGAAAGCTTTGGTACTGCAAACACATGGGATCAAGACAAACCGGTTTAGGGTTTGCATTGATTTTGCAAACTCTACAAGATGGGGTGGCGTGATTGGCTCATTTTGGATAGCAACAATATTTGGTTCAATCACTTGTAGGTTTTCATTAATTCATTCTCTTAAATGAATTTCATCCAATCTAGGGGGTGGAGGTGGAGGTGGAGGTGGAGGTGGTGGTGGTGGTGGTGGAGGTGGAGGTGAAGGTGGAGGAGGAGGAGGAGGGGTTTGTGGTGGGGGATTTTCACCTAATAGTTCATCTATGTCAAAGACATCCATGATAACAAAGAGCTCCTACATATATAAAGATACACATGAATTATATACAACTCTATGTCAAAGAAGAATCTATTTTAGTTTTAAAAAAAAACATTTATAAATAGTAACATTTCTATGTTGTTGAATGAGATACACATAAAATATAATATAATATTGAACTTAAAAAAATATACATGTACATACTATTGAATCTTTAAATATTAAATTTGCGCACAAAACTTAATAAAAACTTTCAATGAAACTTCATAAATCTATTATATATTGAATTTAATGCATTCATTTCTTGTAAAATGCATCAACTATTAAAATCAATATAAAATATTTCATACATAAGATCAATAAATAAGTGGGAAATAAGATGATCCTCCTTCTAGTGTAAGAATATATAAGGATTGATGATAAGTGCTTAAGATAAGATATTGAAATGTAAGATCATTACACTCTATAAACCAAGATATGATCATAAGATCATCATGTGAGGTACAATCATATGATACTAAGATGCAAAAATGCGTGATCAAATAGTGATAATCTATTATATTCTCTAAAATAATAGGCCAATGTATGAACATAAGATATAATTATATATAAATGGAAGGATATACAAAAATGATCTAAAGTGATAAATTGCCCAATGTATGAACATAAGATAATACTTTAAGAAGATAGATTAACCAATATACAAACACAAGATAATGCTTTAATAAGATAAAACAAAACACTATATGAACATACATGTGAAGCAAATAGTCTTGAAGATCATAAGATAGAACAAAGATTAAAGTATAAGACATAAATCATAATGAGAAATTAGTAGTTACTAATAAAGATTAGATAATGTAAAATAGGAGATAAAACACATGAAGTAAAAGTAGGATTAAAAAAGGAAATCAAGTGAGAAAATATTAAACATACCCTACAAGTGGGGTAATAGAATATGAAGTAAACATAAAAGATTAAATTATGTGATATCTGGTGGTTTCTCTTTTATGTTATGTGTCACCTCAATGTGTACATTCACTTTGTTGGTGATGTTGGCAAATGCACACTCCAATGAGATATTGTAGGTGATTGAAGGTTTTGTCATTGATGGCAACCTTACAATCCTATGACACTGACAAGGCAATTTACCGGCAATAGCAAGGTCAGACTCTACAACGACACATAGACCACCAGCACCGGTAGTGAAAGGAAGCATACCGACACGGAAGCCGAGAGGAATTTTGTTTATAATATATTTTATTAATTATTGTAAAATCATTGTAAGCCGACTTGGCAAGTTGTAAAATGACTCATATATATAAGAGTTCATTGTAGAACATTGTAGTAATTATGAAAGAAGATGGAAGGAGATTATTAGGTGAAATAAGGCAGACCTATTATACGAATTATAGGTTAAGGGTTTATGTATAAAGCAGAGCTATAAACCGGTACTGGATCTGGCATAGTAGATGCTATTTTGAAGCAGTACAAGACATTGGATTTATATAATCCATTTTGTAAGTCAGTGAGACTTCCCATTTTGTAATTGAGCAGTGAGCTCTAGGCACTTGGCCTTCCTGCATGTGCAGGCCCCTATTGTAGCAGTAATTTTCTCTTATTGGCCAGTAAGTGAATATTGTGGGTCACAAATTCCACCAAGGTTTTTCCCACACCGGGTTTCCTCGTTAAACTATCGTGTTATGGTGTGTTTTTCATGTGGTTGTTGTCATCTCTGTTTATTGCATTATTTCTTGTTTACCAGTACACAGTATTAATATGCTTTACATGTTTTAAGTTAAGAAAATCTTCTTACTGGTTAGATACTGATTCACCCCCCCCCTCTCAGTATCTGTGGGAATCCTAACAATTGGTATCAGAGTTTGCTCCTCTATTTTCAGAAGCCTAACAGCTTGAGGAATATCTTGCCACTAGTAGAGATGGAAAACCCGATGAAACAATTAGAAGCACCTCTCTCAGACTATGATGCAGAAAATTGAAAAATATCAAACTTGAAGATGACCTAAAAGCTGCACAGGATATTATTCAAGCACTTCAAGAAAATCTTACCATTGCAAGAAATAAGAGAAGAGAACTTTGTAAAAAGATGCAAAATGAGAATGATGAAAAGGAAACTCTTAGTGATCTGATAAATAAGCTGAAACAAGAAAACATGACAACAAAGAATGAGATGCAGGATATGACTATGAGATTTTGTAAGGAAATTGAAGATAGAAAGAAGAATGAAGAAGATTTGACTAGAAGACTAAGTGATGCTGCAAATGAGAACACAAGACTTAGCTATGAAAATGATTTGTTGAAGACAGATCTGATGCATACAAAAAATGACTCCAATGAACTTATGAGACAGAAAGAAATCTTGGTATGAGAACTGGATACTGCAAATCAGCACAAAGAAAAATTCGAGAAAATCTCAAAAGAACTTGGTGACTTGTTGAAGAATCAGAAACCTAATGGTGACACTTGTGGAATTGGCTTTGAAGCTGGTGAAATCTCCGATACTGCAAACACACAGGATCATGACAAACCGGTAAGACAACCTACTACTTATAAATTTAATGACAAATGCTTTAATTGTAACAAGCATGGTCATAGAGCAAATCAATGTACATCTACAAATTATCAGAATACCAATACACCCACCGGTCAATGTTCAAAATACAACAAAGTTGGTCATAATTCAGAGAATTGAAGAATGAATGTAAGATGTTATGTTTGTGGAAGATTTGGACACTTATCTAATCAATGCAGAACACAAACCGGCATAGGATATGGGAAAGCTATCCAGAAAAATAATGTGACTTGTTTTGCTTGTAACAAGATTAGACATATTGCAAAATTTTGTAGAAGCAAGTCCTCACCGATAAATAACAAAGGTCCTACTTTGAAAGGTAAAGAAAAGGTTGAAGAAGTAAAGCAGGAATTCTCAAAACAATGGATCAAAAAATCAAATCTAAATGGTGATAGGAACACTCCTCCACCGGTAGAACAGAGTAACAC
This sequence comes from Cryptomeria japonica, assembly GCF_030272615.1. Taxonomy (NCBI): domain Eukaryota; kingdom Viridiplantae; phylum Streptophyta; class Pinopsida; order Cupressales; family Cupressaceae; genus Cryptomeria; species Cryptomeria japonica. The sequence goes on along the minus strand of NC_081412.1, from coordinate 471,976,206 downwards.
TCCACCGGCAAGAGACTCTTCATCTAATTGAAGAAAATTATTTGAGGGTTTTGCAATCAAATGTGAAACATGCTATAATTCCCTCGGTTGATGGTAAGAAGTTGAAATTACTTCTATATCAACAAATAAGTTAAGTGATTACTTAACCGGCAAGCATTAAATGTGATGGTTGGAAAAAATAACATTATAAATCAGTGTTTTGGCTCCACTGAGCATTCAAACATTCGAAGAGAGCGAAAATTCCTGAGCAAAGGCATTTTCGAGCAAAGAAGTGAAGCAATTCAGCAAGCAATCATTCCTAAGGAAGATAAAGGTATTTATAATCATGGCTTCTTCATCTATTCCTGAATTCATAGCAAACCCTACTGTAGTCGAAGTGATTAAACGCCCTAGACCTGTATTTCAGTTAGTTCCCAAAATTGCTAAGAAGGATGATAATGTTGGTGCATTTTCTCAAATCCCCAAAGGAGTAGTTTTTGTTGAAGACCCTAGAATGTATATACATTGTCACATAGAAGAATTAGGTGATGAGGAAATCAAGAACATGTATAAATCAATAATCTATGATGAAACTGGCAATGTTAAAGTTGAACACAAGATAGTGGAAACCCTAGGTTTCACTGAAATTCTCAGTATTCTGGATTTCCCTAAGGATGTTATAAGGATGGTTCTAAGAAGGTTTCATGGTGAATTCTTCTGGTTGGACTCAGTTCACAAAATTACAAAAGAGGCAGTAAAAGATGTGATAGGGTTACCTTCCACCCGTAACAGGCCTAATAAAATAAAGGTCTCAAATGACCTAGTGATTAACCTAACAGGTGCAACATCTGATAAGAGATCCTTAAGAGTAAATGATGTAACCGACATCAATGTCAGATTCATTAGCATTATTTTAGGCTACAAAACCACACATGCAAACAGGTTAAATTCAGTCTCTAGCCTATGCATAAAGAGTGCCTATGATATGATTAATGATAATGCAAAAATAGATGTGTGTGAATGGTTGAAAGATGAACTTATTGACAATCTTGGAAAGATAAAGAAAGACAAAAAGGGGACATTTAGATTTGGAAACCTACTTGTCTGTTTAATGCTACACATAACAAAACAAGTGCCCAGTATCGGTAATAAAAATCTTGGTTTTGATATACCGGTAGGCAAACAATTGTCTGATTTACTAAATAACATGGGTGAAAACAAAGAAAAGAATATAAATGAGTACTTTCAGGCATTGAAGGCCCAGATCAATACCAAAGTTAGATTATCACAAGCAATTGTAAATAAGTATATGGATGAAATATGCTTTGTTATTAAGAAGGATGAGATTTGGATGGAGGCAATTATCCCAAGAACCATTTGGGTTACTGAAATGGGTTATGAAACTGATGACCACATAATTGAAACATATGCAAAAGCCCTCCTGGAAGCACCCAAGGAACCTAAAGAAGAGGTATTTGGTAGTGTTGAGACTATTGAAAATCACATCAAATCAAAGAAAAGGGTAAAGAAGGTGGAAGCAATAGTTAGAAGAGGATCTAGACAAGCTAAAGCTATCAAAGAAGATGTACTTAAACAAACTGGTATTACTGAAGATGAGTTAGAAGCACTACATCTAGAAACTCACCTTTCACTGGTTCCAACTTCCTCGAAAAGTGATATGCCAGTTGCATTTAAAAGAGTTGTGAGAAAAAGGGAACCTTCACCGGTATCTACACCTTCTCCTAGAAGAACCAAATAGAAACAACAGGCAGTAAGGCCCCTGGCTAGAAAAGTAACTCCAAAGAAGAAGTTAACACCCAAGAAGAAGACTCAACAAACCATTGCTCCAATTGACAAACTTCTAGATGAAATAACAGAGGACGAAAAGCTGAAAAACATCAATAAATGATATGATTCATTATCAGCTGATGACAAAGAAAAAGTTGAAAACAGTGTAATTCTACACTTGGACATTTACAAGAAATTTTTAATGCAAGTTGTAGACGAATTACCGGCAGAACTGTTTAAAAGACATGAAGCTAGAAGGCAAGTTGTTGTAGAGCTTGATAAGAAAATAAAAGTTGAAAAACTACTTGTTGTTTATCCAATCAACTCACCAAATGAGATAGATAAATTGATCTCAAAGGCTAACCAGTCAATATTTTCAACTGCACACCGACATGTAGCACTTATGGTTGGTAGAGTGAATGAGGTTGGAGAGGAAACAGCTAATGCATCGGATATATTCCTTGTAGAAAAGGGAAAGTGGGAAGAATATTGAAATCCTAAACCCATCAAGTATACCAAAAAGATAAGGATAAGGGAAAAGGCAAGGTTGGTGGACCACCTAGCATAAAAATAACAGATAATCTATCTCCACTACCTCTGGATACTCCACTAGTAGTTACCACTGACAATCAACCAGCTAGTGAGAGTATGGACATACCACAAGAGGACACAAATCCCAATTCTAAGGTGTTATATACAATTGACATTGGCACACAAAAAGTCAATATTGTGATAGATAAGGATACAACTGGGAAAATAGATATGGCTAATGAGCCACCGGTAATAGATAGTACAGAAGGTAAATCGACAGATGACAACACTGAGAAACACTCTCAGCAATAGGTTCATACAGAGACAGTGCCACCGACAATAGCTGAGCAATCCAAACCTTTGCTTAAAGAAATGGAAACACAGACTGATCTACCAGAGGTCACCACAAGCAAGGAAATTTCTCCCACCAGTGGAATACAGATTGTTGGTTCATCAAATGCAGAATTCAAATCAACTAATGTAACATAAGTTCTTTTGGATTCCATAAAGAAGATAACAGATTGTAGCTCACAAGCATACAAGGCAATAGATGATACCATTCCAATTTTGAAAATGATAGCACCTAAATGTAATGTAGATAATAAAGATTCTTTGAGTCAACTTGACACTTTGTCTAAGTATATTACTGACAACACTGTGACAGTTGAACAAATAAAAGAGGAAGCATTCAAGGAGAGACTAGAGAAAGAAAAACACAAATTCTTTGAGGAAGAAATAAAGAAGTGTACAAGGCAATTTGACACACTTTTACTGGAACTGTGTAGTACACTGAAGGAATTTAAAACTTTGTACAGGGATACATGTAAAACGAACTTTTTGACAGTAGATATAGACAAGAAAATCAGCAAGGTACAGGAGGAAATAAATCAACTAGCTGATAACTTCATTAATTCATCTAATTCATTATCAGTTTTTGAGCAGAAAATAACAAGTTTTGAGGAAGAACTACTAAAGTTGGAAAGAGAGAAGGAAAGAATAAAAGGAAAGTCTAAAGATCTAAAATGGAGACAGTCCAAAATTGGACTACCTCACCTCCTTAAGAAAAGAAATATCTGATGCTTTGATTCAAGGACAGAAAATACCGACAAAGCAAATGCAACACCTCATTGGTACAGTTCAAAGGACTAAGGTCGCAATAAAAGACAACAAAAAGTTCATTGAGAGCCTGAATCTGGTTTTGGCAGATCTTTTTCAGATTGTAACCAACCGGTTACAAGGATGAAATAGGAACCCACACTCATTGACACTTTGACAACCTTTGTCATTGATGCCAAAGGGGGAGTAGTGGAATGAGAAAAATAACCAACAAATGACTCATCAACTCAGGGGGAGCACATATTCTTTTGGTACACAAATTTTTGGTAAGACAATTCTGGAAGACTCTTTTGGATAACAATTTTTGGATTTTTCTCATGAGTGTTGCCATCAATGCCAAAGGGGGAGATTGTTGGAAAATGCACACTCCAATGAGATATTGTAGGTGAGTGAAGGTTTTGTCATTGATGGCAACCTTACAATCCTATGACACCGGCAAGGCAATTTACCAACACTAGCAAGGTCAGACTCTACACCGACACAGAGACCACCGACAGTGAAAGGAAGCATACCGGCACAGAAGCCGATAGGAATTTTGTTGATAATATATTTTGTTAATTATTGTAAAATCATTGTAAGCCGACTTGGCAAGTTGTAAAATGACTCATATATATAAGAGATCATTGTAAAACATTTTGTAATAGATGGAAGGAAATATATAGGCAAAATAAGGAAAACCTATTATGCGAATTATAGGTTAAGGGTTTATGCATGAAGAAGAACTATAAACCGGTACTGAATCTGGCATAGTAGATGTTATTTTGAAGCAGTACAAGACATTGGATTTATATAATCCATTTTGTAAGTCAGTGAGACTTCCCATTTTGTAATTGAGCAGTGAGCTCTAGGCACCTGGCCTTCCTGCATGTGGAGGCCCCTCTTGTAGCAGTAATATTCTCTTATTGGCCAGTAAGTGAATATTATGGGTCACAAATCCCATCGAGGTTTTTCCCATGCCAGGTTTCCTCATTAAACTACTATGTTATGATGTGTTTTTCATGTGGTTGTTGTTATCTCTATTTATTGCATTACTTTATGTTTACCGGTATATAGTATTGATATTCTCTACAAGTTTTAAGTTAAGAAAATCTTACAACCGGTTAGATACTGATTTACCGCCCCCCTCTCAATATCTTTGGGAATCCTAACAGTGTTAACAGATAGTGCCTTAGTTTAGTGGCTGTCAAGATTATTGCTAGGCAAGCTCTCTCAATAGGGGTGTAATTGAGTTCATATACGACTAGTGTGTGAGGGATGTAGTAAACAACACACTCTTTCCCTTCTGCATTATGTTGAGCCAGTAGTACTCCCAATGCTGTATTTGTTGCTGAAATATAGATTAATAGAGGTCTACTCAGATCTGGTGGGATAAACAATGGTGTATTCATGAGATAGTCTTTAAGCATTTGGAATGCTTGCTGGCATATGGTATCCCATTGAAAGTGGATGTTTTTGTGTAACAGGTGTGTAAAGGGGTGACACTTATCTGCCAGTTGTGCAATGAATCTTTAGATGGATTGTAGCCACCCTTGTAATGTCCTTAGCAGTCTAATGTTCTGTGGAGGTGGCATGTCCATGATTGCTTTGACCTTTGCTGGGTTGACCTCAATGCCTTTGCTTGAGACAATGTATCCTAGAAGCTTCCCTAAGGTTACTCCAAAGGCACATTTCTTTGGGTTGAGTCAAACATGATATTGTTCTAGTCGATCAAAGATTTTATCTAAGATTTCTAGATGTCCTCCGCGTGTTAAGGATTTTGCCAATAAGTCATCGACATAATCCTCCATGATGGTATGCATCTTATCATGAAATATGGTGGTCGTTTCTCTTTGATAGGTCACCCCTGCATTCTTTAGACCAAAAGGAATTAGATTCCAATAGTATGTTCCCCATGGACATGTGAAGGTCATCTTATGTTGATCCTCTGACATGATCTTTATCTGGTTGTACCCTGAAAAGCCATCCATGAGAGAAAGCATGGCATGTCCTGATGTTAGGTCCATGATCATGTCAATGTTTGGTAGGGGGAAGTCATCTTTAAGACATTCCTTGTTTAGATCTCTGAAGTTAGTATAGATACAGATGCCCCCATTTGGTTTGTCGATAGGCACAATGTTGGATATCCAATCTGCATAATCAATTGGTCTAATGAAACCAACATCTAGGAGTTTCTTAAGTTCTGCTTTGACTAGTACCACAATCTGGGGATGCATCTTGCGAAGCTTCTGTTTGATAGGTTTGGATTCTTTTTCTATGGTGAGGTGATGCATGACTAAATCGGGATCAAGACCAGGCATGTCTGCATATGACCATGCAAAATTGATCTGACACTTCTGGAAGAATTTGACAAACTTAGGTTGTTCCTCTAGAGTTAAAAGAGATGATAGATGTATGTGGTGAGGAGTTTCAGGAGTCCCCACATTGAATTCTTTTGTTTCCTCGGTGAGAATCATTAATCATTCATGTTGTGTACTAGATGGGAGGATGTCAAACCTTTCATCCTTAGGCGCCTTAGAGAGGTTTTCATCATTGGATACACTCTTTCTTTTTACTTTTGTGGGATCAAACAGTGCCATAGTGTGGTTTTCACTGGAAGATCCATGTTTTATTGTTATATTTTTGTAGCTGAAAGGTTTGGCATCCGCCCCAAAGTATGTTGTGCTTTTAAGTTCAATGGAAAATCTAGCTTTATGATCCCCGCTTGGTATGTTATCCCATAGTTCAAAAAAGTCAATGATCGCCTCATCGTTTTGGAATTGGTCAAGGCATGTGGGATTAGATTGGTTCCATTCGATGAGTTCGGGATGTTTAATAGGCATTACCTCATCAATCAGGTTAAGTTCATAAGAGGTGTTAGTGAGGGTTAAGACGTTGTGGTGAAGGTTGTTGATGGTACTCTCCCTATCAGAATTGGGCATAGGATGTGATCTAGGGTCTGTAGAAGATGTTTCCAATTCAGGAACCCAAGAGGTCTTAATCTACGCTTCTTTGTAAACAGGGATTTATTTGTGAGGTGGAAGTGGTGATGCATCTTCCTCATCTAAAGTATTGAGATGTACTGAATCAAATTCCCACTCATGTGAGTCAGTCTCTGAGTCAGTTTCCAGTATACGATTACTATACCATACCGGGATATCCTTCGAGTTAAATACCATAGGTGTGATCGGTTGATGTACCTTGGAAGATGGAATGATTGGTGTTGTAGGAAGGATTATGGAGATCAATGAATCTGATATAGGTAGCATCGGCGTTGTTAAATCTGCTGCTTCTGATGGATTTCCAGTGTTGTTGATATTGTTGTGGGTTATGATAGTGCTAATGGTGCTATTGATGCTATTGTTGTTGTTGATGGGGTTGCTGGTTTGATTGGTAGGATGATTGGTGATGTGGATGATATTGTTGGGAACTTTAGCCTCAGTGGGGCAGTTGGTATGGTGCTTGGTGTTGCTGATATAATCAAAGGCATCCTCTTTAGAGTTTTGTTGGGTTTTCCTTTCAATGGGAGCTTAGGAAGAGTCTCCTTTGAAAGCCTAATCCAGTATTATCTTTAGCCTTTAATTTTGGCTACAGCGGCTCATGTCGCCCTTTCTTGCAAGGTCCCAATGCACTCTGACCATCATAACCCATTCTTTGCATAATGAGAAGGCCTTTTCCATATTGATATGTGGGAAGCTTAGATTGTGGGATGTTCGTGGTGATAACATCTTTATAGATCCATTCTGCTAAGTCCTCATCTTTGGTCTCTTCTTCTTGACTCTTTCCAAGGATAAAAGGAATCAAAGTGCATGTTGGCTTGACCAGTGGTGTTTGAAGTAACCTTTGAGGTTTACCATGAGTTCTAGGAGAAGTGGGTAGTTGCCCAACACAAAAGAGTTGGCTGAGATTGTACTCCCCAGGACCTTCCTCTGCCATTTTCATCTTAAGCTTCTCTTGCTTGGGTATAGTGGTATTTGAACTGGAAAGAGAGGCTGGACTTACATATGATGTGGATGGGATAGCTTCTCTGTTGTTGGGAATGGTAATCTCTAGTTCATGGTTGATATTGTTACAATATGCAAAAGGATTTGCATCACCCAGGATTGTAATTTCCACACCATTATGAGGAAACTTGATACACTGGTTGTAGGTGAATGGAACTCAGATTGGTAACACAACTGCTCCTTTGGATGAATGCTCTACATCATCATAAGCTTTTATTGTTATCTTTTTGCAGGGATTCACTTATTCAACTGCATATCCCAATGATGTGACCAATTGTAGTGTACAGATATCTAGGCCTGCTCCATTATCAATCAAGACTTGTTTGATCTAGTGTTGGTTGATGAATCCTTCAATATGGAGTGAGGCATTATGAGGTTGCTGGAAGGATGTATTGTCACTTTCAGAGAAAGTGAGACATGGTGATGACCCGAGATTACCAACCATAGCTTGAAATTGATCTATATTTAGATTGGCAGGGATTGACGCTTCTTGAAGAGCTTGATCCAAGATTGTTTTATGAGATGGGGATAGGTGCAAAAGCTCTAAGATGGATATAAGTGTGGGTGTTTTATCTAATTGTTCCACAAGGTTATACTACTTTGGGATGGAGGTGGTGCCTTGTGGAGCTGCTTTAATGGTGATCTCGTTGCGATGCATAACAACATTGCAGGTAGAGCTTAGATTTTTTATGGTAATGGTTGCAATTTGTTCATTAGTATCATATAGGTGATGCACAGTGTAATTATATGTGGCTCGCATATAATCGGTTGTGTCTGTGTTTCACCCTAAAGTGGAAGGACCCCTTTGATCTTGTGATGGAAGTGGATTTTTAAACATAAGATGATCATTGTTGGTAGTTTTCGGGTCATGTCCTTCAATTTCAATCTCTCCTCGGTCAATAAGATCCTGAACAAGATCTTTCAATCTATGAAAATTACTTGTTATATGCCCTTTCCCTTGATGGAATTTGCAATGTTCATTATCCCTCCACCATGGAGGTTTGACCTGAGGTTCGTAATTAGAGGTCTTGGGTAAGGTCACTAGATTTGACGAGACCAATTGACGTAACATTGTTTCTATAAGTCCCCCTAAGGGAGTGTATGTGCATTTTGGTTTATAATTTTGTTGTCTTTGACTTGCTTCTTCTTATTGAACATTGCGTCCTTGATTTGGTGGGGGAGGAACTATGTTGTTCTAGGAGGGGGGTTTTTCCCTGCAAATAGGACCACACATTGTGTACTCTTGATAGTTTGTGCATCTACAACCCCATCATTGATGATGTTCTTTTTTAATTCTAGAAGTTAGGTTTATCATAGTTGAAGCATGGTTGAGGGGCATCTTTTGGTTCATTGTATATTTTGATAAGCCCCTTTTTGATGAGGGCTTGTTCACATTTTAAACCCTGTGTGATCATGTCATTAAAAGACTCTCTGCCTTTCATGTCTAAATAAAATTCCATTTCTTCATTCAAGTTGGAATTAAATATTTTCGCTAGCTCTCTTTCAGGTAGCTGGAGAGAATGTCTGCTAGACATTTGTCACCATCATTGCAGGAAATCTAAAAATAGTTCCCCTGGTTTTTGCTTGGTGTTACACAGATTGACCATGGTGATATCGCGTTTAATGTTATGTGAGTAATGTGCAATGAATTTCTTGACCAGTTCTTAGAATGTCCTAATGTCGCCTATTAGTTGGGAAAACCATTACGTGGTTGTCCCTGCCAAAATTTGAGGAAAGAGTGGCATTAGGTATGTGTCCTCATATGCCACTTCTAGGCAAGCTGAATGAAACTCTCTAACATGATCGTGATGGTCTCCTTTTCCTTGATACTTTTTGAACTTAGGTGTTTCAAACCCACGTGGAAAAGGTGGCATATGTAGGTTCCTATCAAAGGGATAGGGACAAATATCATTAAGTGAAAACTGGTTTGTTTTCACACCACTATGGAGTTGTTGGGCGAGGTTCTCGACTAGTTGCCGCAAAATGTCAATGTCATTTGGAGCTGGAGAAGGTGGGGGATTTTCTTGATGAAGGTTGTATCTGATGTGATCTTGACCTCTTCCATCCTCATTATGACTCTGATGTTCTGATGCTTGCCGTAATTGTGTTGTATCGAAATGAGAGGGTATTTTGGCTCCCTCTTGGGCAAGTCTTAAAAAGTGGGCATCCGCATTGTTTATGAGGATCTCATCAAAAAGTCGATTGAAGAGGGGGTTGTGTTGTGCTCTTTGAATTTCTTCAAGAGTGGGAGTATGAGGATTTTCATCATTTGTGTTTCCTCCAAGAGCTTCTTGGAATTCATTGAGATTTTCCTCTTCTTCCTCTTTGATTTCTTGTTGTCTAGTCCTTGACCTAGTTTGAGCCATTTTGTTTGAAAGTTTTTGTTGAAGTTTGATGAAAATGATGATGAGTTGATGATGAAATGAGAGATAAATGTGTGGTGAAGTGTTTAGCATATGGATCTCTAACATTAAAGGTAGATGTTACCAAAGTACTTCTATGAATTGCTTGTTGTGTTTGTTGACAATGTTTGATATGATAAGGTTTACAGAGGCCTAAGATGTGTTAGAGACCCAACTACCTAGTAATGAGAGGATGCACTCATAGACTAGTTTTAACCTGCGTAGAAATGTCTCTTAGGATGAGTTTACCCTAGATGTAGAGACACTCTAAAAAGTGATGTGTTGTGTTTGATTCAAGCAATTACTAAAAAGAACCTAGGACAAGACCTCTTTATGCTTTGAGTGTGGAAATGGATTGATGATGTGTGAAAATGTGAGAATGGATGGAATGTTAACTTCAATAGAAACTCTATGTCACAAATGGGACAAATTCTTCCTCTTCTTGTTCAGGGGTTGGTGGTTCTTCCCTAGTTGAGTTATATGTGATGCAAATGTCTGGAAAGAAGCTAGGATTGATTTTGCCTCCCTTGTTTTGATGATAGCTCAAAGCTCTATATTGAGTAAAAGCTTTGTGGTTTAAAGACTCTTGATCAAATTCGTTAGATTTTCCTTGAAGATATAGACACATGTGACATAAGGAAGTTCTATGTGAGAAAAACATTTGTCTATTGAGATAAAAAAATCTCCTTCTTTTGATGAAAGCCTTTGAGCTCAATGGTCTTTTCTTCAAGTTTATATTTTGATGAAGATTCTTCCTTCTCAAAATGTGAAGAATGGTCATATAGTTTGATATTTTGTTGTTGCACTTTGTTTTTTATCTTTGTTGGTATTTGAAAATGTTTGTGTTGGATGAATACTTGTTTTGGAATTGATTTTTGATTTTTCTTTGACAAGAAAACAAAGCAAGCACACAAACACAAGAATGTTGCCTCAAAAGGCACAAATAAGTGTGGGTCTAAATCAACTCAATCTTTGGACTTTTTGACCCCCTTTCCAAATGTTTTTGAGTATGTTTTTACAAAAAGCTTGAAGTCAACTCAGCTTATCACTAGTCTTGACACAAAATGAAGACACTTCAAACACACTTTATCCCTAAGGTCAAATGGCCAGTTGCAATAATTTCAGCCCACATCTTGATATTTCTTCAACTTTGCTGCTACATACCTTATGAATCTCATCGTGGCAGGTAAGGATGTGATAAACTAAGTCTTGCATGAGCATAAAAAATAGATGATCCCTATGATGGGGGAGTCACCACTTTTATCAAGCTACAAGTAACCTTTCAAAAAGCTATGTTTCTACTCAAGGAAATATGTATGGTGAGTATCTTGGGAGCAAAACCTTCTATGCTCTTGCACTGAATTTATCACAAATATTCTCAATCAATAGAACGTGTGGGCTACTACATAAAGGTGTTTAGTAATTTTTTATTTCTTTGGACATAAGTTCATTCTGTAGTGACTCACTTAAGAGCCTTGTAACTTGTGGTGGGGCCCATTTGTCCTTTCGGCAAGTTACACTGTAGGAACAGCTATACCCAAGGCTACAGCTTTCACTCACTCCTGATTTTGATAGCAGCTCAAAGGATTTACCATGCGAGGTCATTCCCAAGAGTGATGTGTCTCTTGGTAGGCCTCTCTTAAAAATATAAACTTTGAGTGTTACTATCACTTTTCTCTTGCACCTAGGACCACGAAAGTCAAGGGAGAGGATAGTGTGTGTTAGAAGTAGGACCACTCGACAAACTTTTGCACAAGCATGCCAAACACAAAAGACACTTGTTCCTTTTAACTCATCATTGCAATATTATCTAACTATTTGGATATGTTGCTCCAACAATCATGGTGTTCTTTTCATCCTTCAATGGCAAAATGCTTTGTAATCTAGGAATTGGAAATCTTGGTCAACTGAATTAAGAGCACGTTTTGCTTTGAAGTAAAATCGCTTTGAACTTGAAGGAAAAGTGGCTTGTTCTTTTTAGTTTGCCCAAAACAAAGTGTGGATTGTGAATTTTAGTTTGAGTTGATGCAAGAAAAGAAAAGTTTGACTTATTGATTTTAAGCACCAAAAAATGAAGTTTGAAGTTTCCTAACTTGCAAGAAAAGCAAAGTTTGTTTTGTTGATTTTAAGCACCAAAATGAAGTTTTGAAGTTGCCTAACTTGAAAGAAAAGCAAAGTTTGTTTTTGTTGATTTTTAAGAACCAAAATGAAGTTTGAGGTTGAATGTAACTTGCAAGAAAAGGAAGTGAATTTCTAAAATCATAAGAAAATGGAATTAGTTCAAACCTGCACAAAAAACAACAAGTTAGCAAAATCCGCATACATGGTGGGCTTCTACAAGCCTAAAATTTTTGGTTTTTTCGGTTACAAGGTATTTTTTTTACAACTCTCTGTTATAATCGCACTGCTTTGTGTCCGAACAGAAGTGCTATTTAACACGAAAGCACAATAGAAAATATAATAGCCAACATGAGATGGGATGAGGGGAGAGGGAAGAAGCATTAAATGCTTGACATGACTTGAGGGTTATTCTAGGGGGTAAGGTTAATTTTGGGTTAGAGTCATCCATTAGATAAAGCTTTTATCCAAGGGGTAAACTCTTGTGCAAGGGTTAATTAATAACCAAGGGTAAAGATGAAGGTTGAGTTAGGGGTCAAAGTCTCTAACCATGGGTGCAAGTGGATTTAACCATAAATGGTTATGTAAGAGCCTTTAATGGTTTGGAAGACTTTAGAGGTTAACCATTTGAAGACATAAAGCCTTAAATGCTGGAGTCTTTGAAAAGTGACTTCAAGTTGCTTAGGAATGTGACAATATTTAGGGGATGGATTAGGCTAATTAGGAAGGGGTTAGAAGAGTCTAGAAGGGGATTTAGGATTGCAAGTGGGTTTGGTGGGTGAGGGAAAATAGAATTTTTTATTAAAATAAGATTCATTTATGTCAACAAATAGGTGCAACTTGCTTTTTTAGGAGAATGCAAGTGGGGGTGATTTTAATGATTTAAATAAATGTTTTATTTAATTTATTTAAAAGAGGAAAGAGGGTTAAATGAAATAAATAGAATTTATTCATTTAATTGATTGTGAATTTGGTTTAATGAATTAATAAAAATAAATTGAATAATTTATTTAATTAATAGGAGAATGATTTGAAGATGAATTAATTAAATGTTAATTTAATTAACTGTTGGCTAGTGGGTTTTTAATCAAATAAATAGCAAATATTCATTTAATTAAAATGGATAGATTTATGTGACTATAGTATTAATTAATATAACGCTTAATAAATCACTTCTTTATTAACTTCTTGATAAATGCACCACACCTTTTCTTATGTGTTGTTTATAATAGTTTTCTTCTACGGGAGAGGAGCCATTACATGTGTGAGGACCTAAACATGTGATAGGTCTTAGGTGGTTAGGGGCCCACAGGTGTCTACCTAATCACCCAGTACCTATCAACATGTGTCCCACCACATGTTCAACATTGAACAAATAAATAATACCATTAAACAATCACACGGAGAGGGGGGTGAATCAGTGTTCTACCAAAATGGAGAAATTTGACCTTATTAATACAACAATTCAAAAACCGGTAAACGAAAAATCATATAACAATAAGCAACAATGAAATCACAAAGATGAACACCATAACACCATAGATTTATACATGGAAAACCTCAAAGATGAAAAAACACAGTGGGATTGGAGACCCACAATATCTATCCACTAATCAGATGAATACATATTACAATAAGGAGCCTTCACATTCAGGAAGGCCAACATCCTAGAGCACACTACTCATCACAAAAGGAGTCTCACTGACTACATAAAACATTAGACAACAATCTAGAATGAAGATTGAACTACAAGGATAACATCTCCCATACTTGAGTAGAGTTCTGGTTAAGCTCAATACCGGAGGCCTAAAACCTCTTCCACAAATCCAACTTGATCACCTATGATTGACCAAATCCTCTGCATGAATGATTACAACATTATTCGCATAATCCCATACCATATATGATCTCCTATGATCTACAAAGAGATATTACATCATATTTATACCAACCCGTGACCTAAACAATTAGGTTGGCCACCTAAAAGATAATACAATAAATTCATAACTTAAACCCGCAATCTAATGATCAACCAAGTCATCTTAGGCCAAAAAAAATGTAAACCAATCCTTAAATCTTGTCGGTAACGCATTAGGAACATCAACCAACACATTATAGAAATCAGTCCATAACCTAGAAGAATAACCATCGGGCCTATAATAGGTTGTCATAAGATAAATGAAACACCATGAACAACTGGAACATGAACAGGATAACCATTAGTATCCTAAGAACTTACTATAAGCTACACCAACACCACTTATCAGATTCAGCAAAAGATCTTCAACAAAGCTCTGTTGATGAAACCCTCACCGGTAACCAAAAGGCTTACCAGAACAAGTGATAGCTTCTAGATCCTCAAATTTTGAACCAACTGAATGTGATACACATTAGAAACACATGAATAACCAATCCAAACCTATTCCATAGACCAAAGCATACCAGAGTATACCAGATCAACATGTTCATACCAACCAGAAACAAATCATCCTACCGAGACCAACTAGATACCGGTAAACAACCAAAGCATGTAGTGTTGACATCAATGACAAACATCAATGCAACACATAGTCAATTCCTTCAAATTGCCAACATACCTATCGACGTGTGCCCCACCACATGTTCAATATTGAACAAATAAATAATACCATTAAACAATCACACGAATTAACCATAAAGTGTATCTTTTGCATTCAAAATATAAATCTTTATGTTCACACGTAAACTTTTAAACCATTCACATTGATTCGAATAAAGGTTTTTGAGTTCTATCAAATAAGATCACGTGCCCAATAAAGGGACCACGATGAGAACATTAAATTCTGCATCAAACATTAAAATGATAACATATTAAGCCTAAATAAGCCGACTTGGAGGCAATACAAAAATGACATGATGACAACCCCATGCCATGTGAGTACCCATGGACATTGACATGGCCAATCAAATGTCACATGATGGTCATAGTTTTCCCTCGTCCGCATCAGACCACAAGACCCTTTCAACACCTTTCTGCATCCCTCGTCCCATCTGTCCAGCTCGAACTAGGCTGATATGGTCACTTCAGTGCCGTTATCGGTCATATCACCTACATCCATCACAATGCTTGTGTAAGGCCATGAATTAAACAACAAAAATAATCAACTCGGACATAAATGGAGAAATAAATGTATAAATTTTGTCACATAAATAAGCACTTGAAATCAACACATTTCATTCAATGAGCGAAATCCAGAAGTGAAGAGCAAGAAGATAGAGAAAGAGAATGTTGCAGAGGTGCAAGAAGCCACACAATTCAGGCAAAGAATACGTATTTTGCAGGTATTTTTCTTGTTCCTAGTCCACAAACCTCTTTTAAAATTATGTATAACAGTTCAATATATTGTGTTTTTTTCACAAGCTATGACTCACTTATCAAAATGTTTACAAAAATGATTCAGCATAAGACCAAAAATAACATTTCTGCATTTCATAGAAGTCCACCGACTCCAATCTCACCTGCAGCCTCTACTCGCTGCCTTCATCCTCACCTACCTCACCCACACCTGCGATAGGCACACCAGCTTCCTTTTCATGAATAAATAGCTCAAGCAACCTCCACCCCTCGGCCGCTTCGGACCTCCTCGCTTCTCGGTCCTACCCCACTCTCTATCTAATGAATGGGAAGAGTGTTCTGACTTCTACTTCCACTCCTTCCCCTACCAGATAATCAAACCCAATTCCACGAACAGCATTGTCGAGCAGAGGATTTAGGCCGCCTAACCATTCCTTACCCACTATTCCCTGCAACAACCATGCACACTTTTCAACGTTTTTCTCAATCTCCAGCCCCCATGCCAAAACCATGTTGACAATGTCAACATTTGTGCGGTACCTATGTTCAGTTTTCAAGAAATAGTCACTAAGGAACACCTTCAATACCGTGATAAATTCTTCATCCTGGTACTTAAAAGCTTTCTTCAATCTCTTATCAAATATTGCACTAGGAAATGCCAGTTGCTGCCTTGAGGTGTATCGTGTGAATGTAGCTTCCATGCTTACCGGTACCTGCAAAATGCTTCGCCTTCACTAAAAAAATACTAAAATAAACTATATTCTCAATGCACTTCTTTACCCCTATAAATAGATGCATTGATTTTTTTTGTTTTTTTTCCTCTTCAATGCTTTATACTAATATCGACGAACCAAATTTTTTCAAAGATTTTGGCTTAATTATGCACACTTCCCATCTAAATAAGCAACTGCCACCTTATATTCCCTACATTAATGAGCTTTTGTTGTTTTAGTATGCATCTACCACCTTACATTCCCTACATTAATGCATAGTTCACTATCCTAAAATATCCACTTGACATTATTTGTCCTCGGGGAGAGGACCCACAACGTGTGCACCCCATCTTCGTGGTGTCCATGTAAGTATATATATATATATGTCAAATATATTTGACAGTGTGGGTGTGTGTGTGTATATATATATATATATATATATCCCCATCTTCGTGGTGTCCACGTATACATGTCTGATATTGTATACATATGTATATACATGCTCTCAAATATACATATTTAACAGTGTGTGTATATATATACACTGCCCAAGATATATATTCCACATGCAATACTTATACACTCAATTATGTATTTTTGAAGGTTTCAATATATAATCCCAATTCATTAAACTCAACTTTATACCACCCAATTCAACTTTAAAGAAGTCAATTAAAAATGCACAATTGAACATAGACAAAAGTGTAGATGAATGAAAATGAATATAGACGCATGCAAATGACTGACTTCATGCCAATTCGAACACAACACTGACTCAAGTGGATATACATGAAATAGTGACTCAATTTAGTGTACATGGCCAATTCGAACACAACACTAAATCGTATTTAAAAATTATAAATTCTGAAATTTAGAAATTGACTATTTGAAATGAATCATATTTAGACAGAGACTATTTGAAATGAATTTGACAATTGTATTTATAGCTAGTGACTATACAGATATATACAGATAAGCCCAATTCAAACATCAAAATGCAGTTCCAAATGCACAAGTGAACATTCTTAAAACCTTGCATGATAGAAAACAAACCCTTAATGACTCTAATGAAATGATCTTGAAACAGAAACAAACATCAGATTTTGAATTAATTTAACAGAAATATCCAAACACAATTGAACATCAAACAACAAACTACTTACTGATTTACTAAATTTACAGATATTAAATTTACTAAATTTCCACAACTCATTATTGAATTACATTACTCACTTCTATATTCGATTGTTTGTCTCTTTTTTACACCAACATTTTTTATCACACTTTGTGAGCCATCATCTTGCAAAAGTATAGTGCCCAAAGATGTACAAATTAAATGCCCCAGTTGACACTCTCCTTCATCCTGATGGTGGACCACAAGGTGGGATCCCAAACGTTGATGCAAATTCCAAAAGCATCAAATCCTATATGGTGACATGATATGTGTGTGTGTGTGTGTGTGTGTGTGTGTGTGTGTGTATTCAACTATTAGGTGAAATTATATATTTATAATGTATACCATGATGCAAATGACTACGGAGAAGTCACGATGATACATTCTAGACATTGGTCATGGACACAACTTGGCGTGGATGTCTCAAATAGAGATAAACGTTATCAAATTGTTCAAAATTATTAATACTATAGGGAAAACTATTTGAAGGCTTGTCATACACTAACAACTCAAGGTGTCATTGCAACCCTCAATCCAACTATTGCAGATTATGACATTACAACTTACCTCCATGAAAGTTTTGATCCCTTCTCCCACTCACCTATTCCACCCACTGAATGTTTAGTTCAAATCCCTTACCCATGCATTTGTGCATAGAAAGAATACATTGTGAAGCATTCTCATATTGTTGACCAACTCTTTCTCTATCCAAACCCCTGTGATGATCATCTCTTTCCCACCTGATAGTCTTTCTATTCTAAATTATTCAAGGTTAATCTGGAATCATGGCAAACCAACTATCTAAATAGGCTTTTTTTAGAAAACCATGGACCACAAGTTTGTCAAAGCTCTGCTACTCTGTCATGGCAACAAATGCTTCGTTAGTCAATGAACATATTCCATCATGGATTTTTACCAAAGTATACATTTAGCCTCATTGTGGAAAAACTAGGTTGCATTCTACTCTGCCTTTTTGACTATACAGTCAACTAAATCTTTGGAAGGAAGCCATTTCAACTACACCACCACATCTAGTTGACCCTGAAGGTTTCGACCACAAATCTATGCCAAACTAAGTCTACACATGTACCTCTAAACCCCTATTGTCTAAGTTTCCAATAAATAATACATTTCCACACACATATGCCCATAAAAGATATCATTTCACATAGGGAATCGTACTTCTATTGTTCAAGAATTATTGTCATCTTACACTATATTGTCATCCACTCCTTACTTGCACAAAGGTACCATGTCAAGCATCAAAATTAATATTGTTCAACAGGCTTCGACTTACAACATCACTTGGTTAGTTGGTTCCAACTCAATGTAACCCATGTTGTACTGTATATATGTTTGCAAGTTACATTTTAAATTACAGAAATTTTCCATACATATTGTTCAATTCCTATTGATCTGTATATTTGTCATGGAATTACAACTAACGTACAAATTATTATTGTTCTTGTAGATGAGGAAGGAAAATAAGATGACTGGCCATGGTGCAAAGAAGAGAGCATCAACAAGAGTGCCATCACATAAACGAGGTGTGAAGATCCCAGTTCAGCCATAGACCCTGCTTCCTAATGTGGTCGAAGTAGAGCCTATTCCCCCTATTGTCATTGTGTTGTCATTGATGTCAACTGGTATAAGAGATGTATGTGTAGAATTGTCATTGATGCATACATGATATGATGTCTTTGATATCACCTTGCGTTGCAGAACACTGGTAAGCTAAGGAAGATAATGTCATTTAGTACAATGACTATTGGAGTCACCAATACACAAGTTAGTGTTTGACTTGTGTTGAAGATATAGACAGGTTAATGGTATAGCCTATGACCAGTAAAGAGCGGATGTCAACTGGTAAGTGATGTGTTGATGGTGAGTAGTTACCAACCGGCAAGCTTATGACCGATGTACAAGAAGGATGAGAAAGATGTTGAGTTGTTGTTTGTGATGAAGAGGCAAAATGTTACCTAAATCACATCAACATTGAAGTAGAAGGATGTACAGGTCACCTGTATGCTCTATGGATGTAGAACAACAGGACTCCCACTGGATAAAGATGTAGTCACCATGTGAAGAGATGACTGACACTGAGTGTACCCCAACCAGATCACATGTGCTTGTTTGAAGATATGTTGAACAAACAGGGATGCCACACGAGCGCATTGCAAGATGCAGATGACAAGGATCCATTACCATGGGTAAGTGGAGCTTATCTCCTACTATGGAAAGTGTGCATCATAGTTCTGTGATATAAGTTGAAAGAGTTAAAGGTAGGTGTTTGAAGGCTCACACTGGATCCACCAGTGAAACACTAAGATGCCTCAAGTGCATGAAATCAAGGATATGCACTGGACCGACACAGAAAGCATGATGAGTTGTTGGGATAGATGTAGAGTGATGGGTTTGTCACTTTGACAAATCGATTGAGATGATGTTTGGCATAATGATGAAGAAGGAAAGACTGAGAAGTTGTAGATAGAGAGTGCAACCGACATGCAGATACCTTAGATGGAAATAGTTGAAGGTTGATGACTAGGTGTCATCAAGGTGTTTACCGGTATGTAAGTCCACCAGTAATGCAACAAAGTACAGATGCAGAAGACTCTCATCTGATGAAGATGTGCATAAGGTAGGTTAGAAAGAGTGCTAACCAAATGAGTGTTCCACTAGAAGAGAAGCAAAGTGCAAGGTTGATAATAGACCAATTAAAGGTTTAACCGGCAAGGTTAAACAACTAGTAGAAGAACCCAGTAATGGAGTTGGTCGGTGATCTTGTCTGAACCAACATAATCAACCTAGAAAAGGTGGATGCCAACATAGAGGCCACATTTAGGTGAAGTGGCATGCATGCACAGGTCAACATGTTAAGTCGATGAAGTGTCAAGCGGAGAGGTAGATGGTGACAAGTTGACATTTATGTCGACTGTGAGATTCTTTGGACGTACAACAAAGGTTGGCATCTTGAGGTCAAGAGGAAAACTAAGATCCAACTAGAACTGATTCAGCAGATTGAGGTAGGTGAAGGAAACCGTGAAGCCATCCTTGGTGATTGACTAAGATATCTATCGACAAGTTAAAAGTAGATTGATAAAAATAGAAGGTGTAATAAGGAACACACAAAAATGGTGGGATTGATTGATGAGTTACAGGTCATCAATCAAGGTGATCAGATCTCATGAGATCTGATTGGTTTTGGTTTGCCTCATGGTTGATGAGGAAACCCTAATCACCCTAAAATTTGAATTGGCTTTTGGCAGGAAAACCAAGTTATAAATATGCAAGCCAAAATCGTTGAAGGTTGTCGGTGAATGAGAGAGTGTTTCTGCATGTGAGAGGAAATTAGTCAAGTGCTCACCAAGAAGAAAAAGAAGAAGAGACTGAGTGTGAGGAAGAACATGGTTGAAGTGTTCAATCGGCAACAGGGAGAGAACCAACAGTCAGCAACTAGGTCTGACAGAAGAGAGAACCGATAGTTACCATACTAGTAGAGAAGAAATGAAGAAGACTGCAGTGAAGACAGACATAGAACCCCCAGAGAGTAGTACTGGTGGAAAGTAGTGATCTAGTAGAGAGAAGAGAGAACTGGTAAAGTGCAGAACTGACAGAGAGAAGAACCGACGGGGAAGGAGAAGAAACTGAACCGACAAGAGTGCAACAGAGAGAAAGATGCAGCAGAGAAAAGGTGAATAGAGAACCAAAAAAGATATGTAGAGAGGAGAACTAGTGGAGAGACATACTTGAGAGTTACAAAGTTCTTTTGTAACAAGAAGATAACTTTGGTATCAAAATATGACTTTGTAATCACTGAGTTATAGCTCAGTGCATCAATTGTAGCTCCTTGGGTTGGTGCTCCTTGGGTTGGTGCCCTAAACATTGTAATCACAAATTCATTGTGAGGCTGGATTGGAGCAGTAGACTCGAGCAACATTTCTCACCAAGGTTTTTCCCATCTTGGGTTTTCCTCGTATATGTTGGTGTTATGTGATTTATCTGTTATGTGTGAGTGCATTTGTGTTTGTCTCCCATCTAACCGTTAAGTATGCTTTCAGTTAGATCTGTTAACCAGTATACTCACATAGGATATTTGAAGGGAAAATTTTGAGAACCACTGATTTACCCCCCTCTCAATGGTACATTGTGTCTAACAATTGGTATCAGAGCACTAGGTTCTCGGTTGATAATATTTCTCTAGCTTGGGTAGATTTTGGCTTAAGGACATAATAGTTTGTTTAGTGTCAATCCCTGCTCTGGTATTTGATGGTTCAAACTATTCCATTTGGAGTTGTAGAATGTTAGTCTACTTGTCCTCCCTAGGTTTTGATGTGTGCATGTCTAATGTAAATGGTTGCCCTAGTAAAGTAAGTCCTCCCATCGATTAAGATGCCAGGGAGAAGAAACCAGTATAATGATGAAACAATGAAGGCTATACTTTGTGGATAAATGCAGATCGGCAAATAGCTTCTGCAACAAACTAAAGAAGCTCTATGGAAATGAGCCTACTACTACAAAATCAGCTTGTGGAGATAGAATGAGAAATGCATCTCATGTATCTGAAGATGATGAAGGAAGATCTTCTAGCAGCTGCAACAATGATGATGAAGGAACCCACCTCTTCATGGCTCAAGAATCAGAAGATGAGAGACACCCATTTGAGAATGATCATGCAAATCACTCCTACCAACAAAATATGTTTGGCAGTGATAGTGAAGGTGAAGAAGAGGAAGAAGAAGTTTATCTTGAAGGAGAACTTGTAAATTCACTTGAAGAACTCAGTAGAGTAAGAAATGAATACAAGTTATTCAAGAATGCTACTATTGTGGAGCAAAACCCGTTGATCATATGCCTTGAAGAATATGAGAAGTGTGTCTTAGAGTTGAAAACTCAACAAGAAAGCACTAAGGAGTGCTGGTGTAATGATATAGCATCTGAGATAGAAGTAAAAGATAAATAATATCAGTAATTGGCTGGAGAAATGGAGTTTCTTTGAAATGACCTTGAGAAATGTCAGGATGAGCTCAAGTAAGAATTTGGTTTTATGGCAGCAGTGATGCCTTGGAAAAAATGTTGAAAAAGAAAAAGCATGCCAAGGACACTAAAGGATTAGGAAGTGGTGCCAGTGAATTCTCCACCAGCAAGAATGTCCCCCACAATGACATTGTGTTTATCTCCTCAAATAGAGAGAACAAGGGACAAAACTTCAAAGTTATAAATGCTCCCTAGAAGAAGGTTGATCTAACCACAACTGGTGACAACATTTAGACAAGAATGAAGATCAATGCTACAAGAAGGAGGAACAATGCAGATCCCAAAGGAAAAGAGAAGATGGGAGAGGACTGTTTCACTAGAAGCATGAACATGAGAAGACAACAAACAAGACCTCCTACTGGTAGAGGAGAAAGGAATACTACTGCCCATCGGATAAAGCAAGTGTGGGAAAAGAAGAGAACATATGGAAGAGTTGTAGTGCATGGACAACCTAGGATCCATCCCTAGAGAAGCAGGAATAGAGATTCTAGACTGGTAAGATCTCCCCATGCATGGCTGAATAGATTTGTAAGTTATAAACCTCCCTTCTCCGAGTATTGCTTTGCATGTAATGGTTATGGACATAGGGGTAAAGAATGTAGAAAGGGATCTAGAAGGAATCATATAGGATCTTACAAATATCATGCATATGACCAAAATGCATCTAGGATTAGATACATGCATATCCCCTCTCTTGGTTATGCAAATGGTATTTGTTATAACTGCAATCAATCTATCCATAGAGAGTTTAAATGCAAAAAGAAGAGCTTGTAGTCATATGGAAGCCGGTATAGCAACTATGCTCAACATAGAAATGGATACGGAGCATATGGAAGTCAAAGACATGCAAGGAACCAAAGGAGAAATGTCCCTACAGGATCAAGAGGCCCACTGGTTTCGGTTACCAGTCACAACAACATGACCAGAGGAAGATGGTCTAACTCGCATGTTAGAAGGTTCCCCAATCATGAGATTGGCATTGATACTATGTGCTACTATAGCACTGCATCCGGTTATGATGTAGAATCCGTAAATGGAAGGACCCATCGACAGAAGAAGGCAAAACCTACTCCCAGGACTGAAAATGGGAAGAAGAATGAGACCAAGAAGGTGTGGAGGAAGAAGACCATGGACTGACACTGTGCATTCAACACACAAGTGATATCTCCTAAGGCTTAAAGGAGATGCGGGACCATAGGGGGAGTAGTACACTGAATTTCTCATTCACCCCCTTAGTGAAGAAGGACACATGGAAGAACAAGTTGTTTCCGGTATGAAGGAATAAAATGAGATGATAAGTGTGCATAGTGGCGGCCTTGGCTACACACCTACAGATGAAAGATGGATCACTATTGTTGTGTCAATGGATGATAGATTAACAATTGGAATAAGATGCAAAGTGACACAAAATGTCAGGAGTTACAAGAAGGTGCTCTGGTAATGATAATGGACCAGTACAGGAAACTGGTATGTGCAGGATGTTACCGGTATGAATGTTGATAGGTACTTGCAGGCTATGTAAGACATTAGCCCTGATAGCATGGAATGAGGAGTTTATATCTTAGGTAGTCTTGATGAAGACCTCAATGACATATGTTGGCCCAGTTGTTGATCATGCAGGCATGCATGTTTTGGGGCTAACCAGTTTGATTTATGGAATGATGATGACATTCTATGGCATTGTCTACATCTGGGATAATGTCATAGGCTATGGTGAATATAATGAAGTTGAAAGATCATCAGATGATCACATTTGTATAGCTCAACTAGTATATGGTGAAGGTGAATATAATGAAGTTGAAAGATCATCAGATGATCACATTTGTATAGCTCAACTAGTATATGGTGAAGATTGGAGCCCTGTTATTGGACCTGACATGCTTTGAGGACCTGAGATGTATAACTCAAGGGGAGTTCAAGTGCTTATGAAGCAAAGCCAACATGCTTGAACTTATGATGGTACTGACTGCCTAAACTACAGATGATGGAAATTGTTGTAGGAATACTCAAGAGAATTTCATGTTTAGGGGTATCTACTTTTCATCTGGTTGGTTCTATTCATAGTACAATCACACATGATTCTAAATAAATTTGGGATCAAATGGGAGGTGATGTAGTTTGACCAACATGTATGTAGTATTCACTGACACATCCTTTTGCAAATGAGTGCTTTAATAATTAGCATAAGATTTGTATACTCAATTAGTGTCAATTAATGGTTGAGTCCTCTGTCTCAAGAGTTGTGACTTGAGAAGATGTAACAAAGTATGAAGCTTAAATGAGGAGATGCATCCAGTAAAGAAAAAGGGGAGAAATATTTTTGTCAATGCCCAGTAGATACAAAGAGGAGTGAAATCTCGACAATGCCCTTTGCCATTGTTGTCAAAGGGGGAGAAATATTTTGTAGTATACCACATACTACATGTGTGAGAATCCATGGAGTATACAAAGGGGGAAAGTCGGATCACATAAAGGGGGAGAGAGATTGTGTAGTATGTTGGATAATACATGAGTTGACATCAATGCCAAAGGGGGATATTATTGGCATTGTGTTGTCATTGATGTCAACTGGTATAGGATGGCTACCGGTATAAGAGATGTATGTGCAACACTGTCATGGATGCATATAGGATATGATGTCTTTGATATCACCTTGTCTTGCAGAACACCGGTAAGGTAAGGAAGAGAATGTCATTTAGTACAATGACCATTGGAGTTACCACTACACAAGTTAGTGTTTGTGTTGAAGATATGGATAGGTTACCGGTATAGTCTATCACTGGTAAAGAGAGGATGTCAACTGGTAAGTGATGTGTTGACAGTGAGTAGTTACCAACCGAAAAGTTTATGACCGGTGTACAAGCAGGATGAGAAAGACGTTGAGTTGTTGTTTGTGATGAAGAGGGTGAATGTTACCTAAATCACATCAACACCAAAGGAGAAGGATGTACAGGTCATTGGTATGTTGTGTGGATGGATAACAGCAGGACTCCTACCGGATAAAGATGTAGTCGCCATATGAAGAGATGACTAACAGTGAGTGTACCCCAACTGGATCACACATGCCTGTTTGAAGATATGCTACACAAATAGGGATGCCACATGAGTGCATTGTAGGATGCAAATGATAAGGATCCACTGCTACCAATAAGTGGATCTTATCTCCTATTATGAAAAGTGTGCATCATAGTTCTATGAGATAAGTCAAAAGAGTTAAAGGCAAGTGTTTGAAGGCTCACACCGGATCCACTGGTGAAACACTAAGATGCCTCAAGTGCATGAAATCAGGGATATGCATTGGACCGATAGAGAAGGCATGATGAGTTGTTGGGATAGATGAAGACTGATGGGTTTGTCACTTTGACAAACCAATTGAGATGATGTCTGACCTGGTGATGAAGAAGGCAAGATTGAGAGGCTGCAGATACCTCAGATGGAAACAGTTGAAGGTTGATGACATGGTGTCATCAAGGTGTTTACCGGTATATAAGTCCACCGATAATGCAACAAAGTGTAGATGTAGAAGACTCCCATCTAATGAAGATGTGCATAAGGTAGGTTAGCAAGACTACTAACCAGATGAGTGTTCCACCAAAAGAGAAGCAAAGTGCAAGGTTGATAATAGATCGGTTAAGGGTTTAACCAGCAAGAGTAAAGAATGGGTAGAAGAACTCGATAATGGAGTTGGTTGGTGTTCGTGTCTAGACTGACATAACTGACCTAGAAAAGGTGGATACCAACATAGAGGCCATGTGGAGGTGAAGTGGCATGCATGCACAGGTTGGCACATTAAGTCAATGAAGTGTCAAGTGGCAAGGTACATGGTGATAGGTCGACATTTATATCGACTGCGAGATTCACGGGATGTACAAAAGAGGTTTGTGGCTCAAGGTCAAGAGAACAACTAAGATCCATCTCAAACTGATTGAGGAGATCAAGGTAGGTGAAGGAAACTACGAATCCATTCTTGGTGATTGACCAAGATATCCGTCGACAGGTTAAAAGCAAATTGCTAAAAATAGAAGGCGTAATCAGGAAGGCATGACAATGGTAGGATTGATTGATGAGTTATAGTTCATCAATCAAGGTGATCAGATCTCGTGAGATCTAATTGGTTTTGGTTTTTCTCATGCTTGATGAGTAAACCCTAACCGCCCAAAATTTAAATTAGCTTTTGGTGGGAAAACCAGGTTATAAATATGCAAGCCAAAACAAATGAAGGTTGTCGTTGAATGAGAGAGTGTTGCTGCATATGAGAGGAAATCAGTCAAGTGCTCACCAAGAAGAAGAAGAGACTAAGTGTGACGAAGAAAAGGGTTAAAGTGTTTAACTGGCAATAAGGAGAGAATCGACAATGAGCCATTGGGTCTGAGAGAAAAGAGAATCAATAGTGACCATACCGGCAGAGAAGAAGTGTAGAAGACTACAATGAAGGCAGGCATAGAACCAGTAGTGTGTAGTACCAATGGAAAGCAGTGGTGTAGCAGAGAGAAGAGAGAACCGGTAAAGTACAAAATTGGTAGAGAGAAGAACCGGGAGGGAAGGAGAAGAGACTAAATCAGAAAGAGTGCAGCAGAGAACAATGTGCAATAGAGAAAAGGTGAATAGAGAACCAACAAAGATCTGTAGAGATGAAAACCAGTGGAGAGACATAATTGAGAGTTACAAAGTTCTTTTGTAACAGGAAGATAACTTTGGTATCAAAATATGATTTTATAATCACTGAGTTGAAGCTCGGTACATGGGTTGTAGCTCCTTGGGATGGAGTCCTAAATCAGGGGTTGGTGCCATAAATCAGTGGTTAGTGCTCCTTGGGTTGGTTCCTTAAACATTGTAATCAGAGATTCATTGTGAGGCTACATTGGAGTAGTAGACTCCAATAGCATTTATCACTGAGGTTTTTCCCATCTTGGGTTTTCCTTGTATATGTTGGTGTTATGTGATGTTCCCTTTATGTGTGAGTGCATTTGTGTTTGTCTCTCATCTAACCGGTAAGTCTTCTTTCAATTAGATTTGTTAACCGGTATACTCACATAGGATAGTTGAAGGGAAAAGTTTGAGAACCACTGATTCATCCCCCTCTTAGTGGTACAATGTGTCTAACACCCCCATCACTAGTTGAGTTATAATTCACACTTGATTATATCTGATGAGTTCATGGAACAGTTAATGGTTCAAGAGGTGAGGAAGATGGAAGTAGAGGAGACCAAAAAAATAAAGAAGCGCTTGCCAAAGAGAAAAAGGCAGAAAGCATATTGGCAAAGCAGAAGAAGGAACTGGAAAAAAATAAAAGGAGATATTGCATAAGGAAAAGGAAAGGCTAAAAGAGATAGAGAAGAAGGAGAAGGAGGAATGAAAAAAATGAGAGAAGGCTTTAAAGGAGTAGGATGAAGAGGAAAGGATCATCGAGGAGCAGAGAATGATTTTGGCAAGAAAGAGGATGCTTAATAGTCCATCGACTCCATCGACTCCATTGCAAGAATGACATCCCATAGTGCAGGACATGTTGAACACAATGATCCCCACCTTTCAACCACCTTCAATTTTTCAACCAAGCTCCCCCCGTGACCTTTTCTATTCCTTCAACTCACATGTCATTTCTCAACCAACTTCCCTACCCGTGACCTTTTCTATTCCTTCAACACACATGGTAGTAGTTGTCGGCAGCCCTGGATATAGCAGCCCAATACAAGGTGATGAGAACATGGCACCCGTCGCAGGCTCAGGGGTACCACCTAAAGTTAGAAGAAGTTCATTTCCCCCTTGGATGAAGTGACATTGACATGAAAATATGTGCTTTTTGTGACTTTTCTGATTTATGAAGTCAAACCAAAACTATGTAAATGTCTTTTCAAGACACAGATTTCACATGATTTTTGTTTCGAATTATGCTCATATGGTATTTTTTTGTATGTCGATGGCAATACAAAACAAGTAATGGGATGATTGAGGAAGTTGTGGAGTAGTACATGACAGTAGTTTCCAATTATGTGCATACTTATTTTATATAAATATTATGCAATTGTCTACATGTGATCGGATGAGTGATCAACTTGTAAATAACTACTTGTTATATGTATCCATTTAGGTGCGTTTCATTTTTTTTATATGTACATGCAATTCAAAATATGTAATGGTATGAATGAGCAAATATGATTGAGGATGTCATGAACTAGTATATGATAGCAGTTTCCAATTATGTGCAATACTTATTTTATATAGATGTTGATGCAATTGTCTACATGTAATGGGATGAGTGATCAACTCGTCAATAAATTATTGTTTTATGTATCCATTTAGGTGCATTTCATTTTTTTTATATGTACATAAAATTTAGAACATGTAATGGGATGAATGAGAAAACATGATTGAGGATGTTGTGAACATGATAATACTTGTAGTTTCCAATTATGTGCATACCTCTTTTATGTAGATGTCATTGCAATTTAGTACATGTAATGGGATGATTGAGCATAGATGTCAACAACTACATGTTTTACGTTTCCAATTATGTACATGAAAGACGAACAAGCAAAGATGACAATTTTATGTGTCAATGCAATTGTAAAAATGTTATGGGATGAGGAGAAAATATTGACAAGTATCGTTCAGTTGGCAACCCAAAATCAAAAGTTGGCATGCCACCGATGATTTTTTCCATGTCAACAATGAGTTGTCATCGAAGTTGCCAAAAAATACCACTTCGGACCCTCAATCGAAATGAGAGTGTGTACAACCCCAAAACCTGCCACACTTTCCATCCGCATCGAACAAAATGGCCTTGTAGCGATCAATCACTTGCACGCCTTACCGACCATCTACTCTGCCCAACACTCATTCCCCCATATTCAAATTCCAACTACAGAGGCATTAACTATGTGTCACCTCTCCTTACTTGCACCTCCATAATCAACTATAACGAGGACACACAACAGTTTGAAAACCTTTATACTTGAGAATTGTACAGCACGAACCATTCAATATGAATGTGAAAGTCCAACATAAATCACGAGTACAAAGATTTTAAATGACACCATGTCCTCGTTGTTTACAATTACAAGGATGGCATGTCCTCATCCAATGACTTAATGTAGTTGTTCCAATTGTTGAGGCCTTGGCATAATCATCACATTACATGTGAATTGGATTGAATGTAATAGAAGACTCCTCTAAAAAACTAGTTTGTGGACCTTTCAAGTTTGGTTGTGCTACTTATACATGTGTTTTGAATACTGCTACTTTTGCCCTCATGAACAATATGGACCACAAATATGTACAGATACACATGTATATACATATTTGCATATACATGTACATACATATATGCATATACATGTACAAACATATAAACATGTATGCATATACATCTACTAGAATATTGTGGCATCCTGATTTATATGCCATATTTCACATTTTCAATTTTATTGTCAAATGGTTTTGAATTGGGGTAGCCAATTCAACAGTCTACATGGGTGGGTTGAAAAGTTGGTCTCTGGGTCCACTTTGTGTGCCATGTGGACTCCCAAAGTTAGGGTGTGCATGTCTTGGATCCTCTCCCCTACTCACCTCCGAAAAAATATACATATATACATGTACATTTGTGCATGCATGTCAAAGTGAATATGTACATGCATGTATTTACATATGTTCATGCACATCCATGCACATATGTAGTTACCCTGGATTTATATATCTGAATGCACATGTGCACGTACATATTTCAATGTAAAAGCATATACATATATTCACATCCATGTACATACATATATGCATGTGCATGTATGTACAAATATGCATGTACATGTACATACAACATAGGTAGATACTTGATTTATATCGACACATGTATAAGGGGTTCAATTTCAATGTTAATATATAAGGCAATAAATTTCCATGTACAAGCACATACATATATGCACATCCATGTACATACACATATGCATGTACATGTATGTACATATATGCATGTACATGTACATACTTCTAGGTAGATACTTGATTTATGCTGACACATGTAGAAGGGATTTAATTTACATGTACAAGCATATACATATATGCACATCCATGTACATACATATATGCATGTACATACTTGTAGGTAGATACTTTATTTATACTGACACATGTATAAGGGTTCAAGCATTCTTAATAATTAATTGTATACATGGACATACATAATGTATTCAATGAACTTCACAACTATAAATGAAATTTGGCAATCATTTGTAAAAGTATGATACATGTAAAGTGATTGCAACAAATTAGAATGTAAACCCTTAGACTATGAGCACAATGCAAAAGTGTTATGCAAATTAATTTAACAGTGAACCGTAAGCCACAAACCCTTTAATAGTAAAAGTGAAATTGCAACCCTAAATGAAGTGAACCCCAAAATCAAGTCAACTTTGAAACCCATAAAACACATTGTAAATTAAAAGTGAGAATTTGAATCCATATATACATTAATAGTGAAGAATTGTAATTGAAATCCAATAAGTATGTAAAAGTGTTCACATTGATTTAAACCCAGTTGACAACGAACACAATGACTTATTGATTTATACCCTGCGACAATGTTCTTTTTAGAAAAGTGAAGATGTAAATAACATTAGAATGAACACAATACCCCACGACATAAGATAATGAATGAAGTGAATCCAATAATCAACTGAAGTTGGAAACCATCAAACACATTGGACAAAAAAAGTGAAAATGTGAACCCTATACATGAACAGTTCAACATTGAAATTGAAACTGAAGGAACACAATGAGCCATGGAATTAACCTCTTAGAAAAATAAAGATGTAAAATTGAATTTGAAAGCCAATATTGAAACATTTATTTATACACCGCGACAATATTGTTTTTAGAATAGTGAAGATGTAAATCATATGAAAATGAACACTTCATAGATGTGCAATCCGAATCACTTTAACAGTGAACCCTAAAACAATGAAGTTAATCCCACAATGAATGAGGTCAATCCAATAATGCATGAAGTGAATCCAATAATGAAGTGAAGTTGGAAACCATGAAACACATTGGACAATAAAAGTGAAAATGTGAACCCTATACATTAACAGTTCGACATTGAAATTGAAACCGAAGGAGCTGATTCAAAGTGGTCACATTGATTTAAATCCTCTTACAAGGAAGACAATGGAACATGGAACTAACCCCTTCTAAAATGGAAGATTAAAAGTGAATTTTAAAGCCAACATCAAAACCTGGAAACCCAATTTACAATAAAACTAAAAATGTGAACCCTTTTACATTAATAGTGAAACACTAAAAAGTCGTCAAACCATTTTGATAGTAAATGTGAATTTTAAAGCCAACATTGAAACTTGGAAACCCAATTTCCAATAAAACTGAAAAATGTGAACCCTTTTACATTAACAGTTGAACACTAAAAAGCCGTCAAACCCTTTTGACAATAAATGTGAATTTTAAAGCCAACATTGAAACCTGGAAAGAACCCTTTTACATTAACAGTGAAACACTGAAAAGCCACCAAACCCTTTTGACAGTAAATGTGAATTTTAAAGCCAACCTTGAAACCTGGAAACCCTTTTAAAGTCATCAAACCCTTTTGTCAGTAAATGTGAAATTAATAGCGTAAATCCAATGAATCCATAAATAAAATAAACATTTAAACCCACAAACCCATTATACATTAACAATCAACCAAAAGAATTGAAACACTTGAACCCTTGAAACATTAATGGTGAAATGAAACCCTTAAACATTAACAGTGAAATTCAAAACCATTAAACCTTTAAACCACAGTGATGTTGCAAATCGATGCCAAAAGTCCCAATAGATTCATTGTTCAATGAAATGAGCCAAAATTTTAGTCACACGACACCATTAAAATTAAAATAATGCTTGAACAGAGGAGTACAATTCCCTTTTGTATGTAATTGTGTTTGTGAACACATAAGGTTGTGCTCAAAAAACACAAAAAACAACCATAAAATTTTTCTGAAGAATGCCAAACATTTAGAAACAAAAAATTTATGAAGAATGCCAAACAGTTAAAACATTTTTTTAAATGAACAAGTAAGAGGACAAATGTGGAAAAGAAAACAATACAAAACATTGTAAATTCATGAGCCTTAGTGAGGAAAATTCCTCACCAGGGTCGAAGGGGAAATGAGCCACTTCAACATCTGCAAGTAGATGCTCGTCGTCCTCATCGTTCGGCTCTGTACTTGCGAAATGGAGGCGACGAGAGAGTAAAAGAAAAAAAAAAGCAGACAAAATCCTGTGAAATAGGGTATGCACTAAGTCGTTACCTAGTTTTGGGTGGGCATGTTCTGCTCCAAATCCAAGTTGAAGATGATCCATGACGAGCAAGTTGTAGCAGCAGTTGAAACCATCAACAAAGCTTCCAAGGGAAGGAAATGAATGGGATTCAAGACAATGTACGAGGAGTCAAGTGCAACGAAGTCCAAACACTTCAAAAAATGTGATCGAGCAGAGATAATGAAGGTGAAGTGATGTTTAGTAAATGCAAGTGCAGTTGGAATTTGAATGTGGCGATGGAAGAATTGGGAGAAATACATGGTTCACCATAAGGTGGGCAAGAGAGTGATCACCACATGGCCAACCCATTCGATGAGCACAAAAAGCGTGGCATGTTTTGGAGGTGGGCCCGCTCATGTTCAAATCGACAGTCCGAAGTGACATTTTTTTGACCACTTGGATGACAACTCAGCATTGAGATGGAAAAAATCATCGATGGCATGTCAACTTTTGATTTTGGGTTTCCAACTTAGCAGTCCACGTGGGCGGTTTAAAAAATTGGTCTCTGAGTCCACGTGGAACATGGACCCCCAAGGTTAGAGTGCACACGTAATGACTCCTCTCCCCTAATAGACATATTATATTATTCTCAATGAATTGCACCCTTTTCTTTAATACTTATTTTATGACTCGTTGTCTTATGACTTTAACCCAAACCTCTTCATGAATCGCTTTAATTAATACATTGTGTAATTTATTTTATTGATCATGAATTAATTTCTTTTATTGATGATATTAAATATATTATTTTTGTTGGCTTCTTTAATAATAACGAAACCTTCTCAATACTTTTGTTTAACTGTGTCTCAGCTTTTTTTGTGTTTGGTGTTTTACTATTACCGTTCACGTAATCATTTTTTTCTGATTTATTATCATCTTTTTGTGATTTATTAATACATCCATGTAATCAATTTTTTTGCACTCATACTTTGTTCATATTTAATCAAACTTTATTCCAATCATTTAATATGAAACATATTTCAATCTCCCATGTTCTTAATTTGACTTAGAACAATCTTATCTATTCCCCCCTTTATTTAGTATGAAATACATCCATCACTTCTATGCTACCCCCTTTATTTAATATGAAATACATCCATCACTTCTATGCTAAGCCATCTTCATAGTCTGAAGATAGATATTCCTCACAAATTCACTACTTTATCAACCTTGTTAATTATATATTAATCACCTCTTGAATTAATATTATTGCTATCATTAAACATGTTGATTGCAAACCCTGCCTTTTTTTTTTGTCAGTATTATCTGTTGTCTCATCACACTAACCTGCACTTTAGACTTTGTATACACCATGTATTATATATAAATTGTTGTAAACTTCATTCAAGCAATATAACAATCACGAATACATTTCAGCCATGATTATATCAGATTCTTTGATCAAAATTATAAATAGATATTTGCAGCTTTTTACTAGATGGATTCTAAGGAATTTTGAGGATGTTTGCGAATCTGAGAGTAATCCCTTATCACTTCTCTTTAGTCTGAATATAAGTTCTCTACCTTTCTTAATGTTAATTATCAGCATCTCTTTCATTGGCACTACTACCAGTGTCTCCAAATGAAAGACAAACATTGTATTTCTCTTATTAAATCTAAATGGTATGACTTCTCCTTTGACATTGATCTTATTTTCATCAATGATAATCATAACAACCTTTTAAGCATTCTTTTATATATAATATTTCTTTTGACATCAATGATGGAGTCTAACAATCACAACTAAGTGCTTTGGACATCAATGACAATGTTTCCATCATGTGTGTGTGTGTGTGTAACATCCAAAATTTACATAAGATTATTTATCATCAAACGTAGTGAAACTCTATAAATTAGTCCCTTATTCCATCGTCATCGAGTGGTCCAAGTGTTGTGGAGCTTGTCTACGAGCATTATGACCTAGACTTCCACAAGGGCTATTGTAAGGAGAACTTCCACATAGAGTGTTCCTCTTAATTTTTATAGCCCTACCCAAACTATTCCAATGTTTGCGGATCTTAGTGCCCCTTTTGCTACTCATCCCCTTAAGAGCATTATCACAAGGGACTCTTCTACATCTAGTTCACAACATAATTCATAGAACAATACCCCAAAAAACACTCCACCACCTTCTCTTATTATTGATTATGATTTTGCCATCACTATATGCATTTACTAAATCCATTCACTAGAGGAGAACTTGATGTATTTTGAAGGATTCTTAAATTGGGAAAATGTTCTCTCTCGGGATGGAAGTGTTGTGAATTCTCTGAGAGTATAAAAGAGGCCTCGAGATGTTGAGATCATTATCTTTGATTGTTAAGAGTTATGTACCTCTAGCGAATACTCCTCCCCAAGACGACCAGTTAGACACCTCTAGTTCTCAAATCAGCATTGACATACCTAGGATGACAATCCACATGGTTGACTCTAGACCTACCATTCCTAGCTTCAATTCCTCTTCTATTGCCTAGGATATACTTGTTAGATAGATCTGATATCGAGAGTAAATTGAGAGGGGGGGTGAATCAATTTACCATCAGAAATCAAAACTAATGGATATCAAAACCATTAAACTGGAGCACAAAGAAACCAACACAATGAAGGATAGAACATGAAAGCACAGTACACACAACACCAATATTTTGATGTGGAAAACTTGGTAAAGGGAGAACACGATGGGAAACCCTACCCACAATCAGATAATACTTCTACAAGAGTATGTGAAATTACAATGGGGATTGCACTTGTAATCAGGCCAACTACTTAGAGCTCACTGCTCATCACTAAAATAAGTCTCACTGACTTAGAAAAACATCAGACTACAATTTGGAAAGAATGAATTGTGAAAGTAGCATCTCCTAATGCTTGATACAGTTCTAGTTAAGCACATATGTCTGCCCTATAATACAAAACCTTCACCGAATGATATATCACTTGTTCGCACATAAACCTTCCTTTGATAATGCAGAGATAACCATCGATCCCATCCATATATAAATTACATGAATAAGTCACATATAAATACAAATCATCAACCTTATTGACAAGGTCAACTAAACCCTAAACCCACAAACCCATAATAACAAAAATTACATTAAAAGTATCACCAAACCAATATTATGATTTACATTACATAGCATGGACCTAAATCAAGTAACCAAACAATTCCATCCACTAGAAATTCCACTAAGACCAAAATCCAACATGCTTCACCAACCGGTAGAAATCCTTAGTGAAGTAACACAGAAAGTCTAACTGGATCCAAATAGGACCACCATAAGAAACACGCAAGCCAATGTGAAGTCACCAAACACTTAGAATATGATCAAGAAGCACCTTTAGCATGATAGAAATCAATTCCATAAGCCATACCAAAATCGTCTAACCAAAAAAACAAATATCACTTACTGGTAAAGCTAAGTGGTACCGAGAAATACCAACCAGGAACATAAGTGATAGTTACCGAAGCACCAAAACATGAACCAACAAAATATGGCAAACAAATAACTATCTAGAGTAAGCATCCAAAACCGATTTCAAAGATCTGATCATACCAGATCAAAATCATAGCCAAAATGAAGATGATCACTAAGACTAATTGGGATAGGTCCAACCAGGGTAGCCTCCAGCTGGGATATAGTGTAGACATCAATGACAACACTTAACCAAATCCAACATATTGCCAACAATCTCCCCCTTTGGCATTGAAGGCAACACTGAATGTGAAAAATATCCAAGTGCCAAGGAATGCCAACAATCTCCCTCAAAGATATGACTAATTTTCACATGAATACCACCTCTCCCCCTTTGACATCAATGACAAAGGATGCATACCAAATCAAAACTACTGAACCAAATAGTTGACTACTCCCCCTGCGTAGTAGCATCATATCATCAACTTGGATCAAATAAAATATCTTATAAGCTTACCGGATTGTTTTATTCATGCATCTATAAGTCTCTTCCAGAGGGTTGGTAAACCCTGAATTGATCTCTAAGATATTCAAAAGCATCTTTAGGCAATGGTTTAGTTATAATATTTGCAATCTGCTCCTTAGTAGGCACACAAACCAATCTGACTTCGTTTGCTTCAACCTTTTCCTTCAAGAAATTTTACCTTGTAGAAATGTGTTTCAAATGAAATGTTGGATTCTTTGACATATCAATAGAAGCAGTATTATCATAGTGAATAACAATAGGCTCATCATAACTTACCCTTATATCTTTTAATATTTGTTTCATCCATAAAATATGAGTACAATTGGTAGCAGCAGCTACATATTCCACTTTCAGCGGTAGATAATGGAGTACATAATTGTTTCTTGCTAAGCCATGAAACTAGCTTATTCCCAAGAAAGAATGCACCTCCATTATTTCTCTTCTTGTCATCCACATCTCCTTCCCAATCAGAATTTGTATATGCACATAATATGAAGTCATCATTCTTTGGATACCATAACACAAGGTCTTTTGTACCTGCCAAATACCTAAATATCCTCTTAACAACAATTTCATGTTTCTCTATGATCTGACTGAAATCTAGAGGCAATACAAACAACATTCATAATATTAGGTCTAGTCTGAGTTAAGTACAACAATCCACCAATTATTGATTTTTATATAATTGGATTCACTTTAGGGGATTCATCATCTTTTGACAATTTACATGTGGTTATCATAGGAGTATCGTCATGTTTGGAATTCTCAAGTCAAAATTTCTTAAGTAACTCCTTCACATACTTAGTTTGACAAATGAAAATACATTTATCGATCTGAGTAATCTGCAAACCTGAGAAAAAATTCATCTCACCAATCATAGACATTTTAAATTCATTCTTCATATAATCAGCAAATTTCATGCATAGACTATCTTCTCCTCCAAAAATGATATCATCCACAAATAATTCAATGATCAGTATGTCATCATGCTCAATTTTGTAATATAGGTTACTATCAGCATTACCTTTGCTAAAACCAAGCTTAGAAAGATATTTGTCTAATCTAGCATACCTTTCCCTAGGGGCTTGTTTTAGTCCATATAAAGCTTTCTTCAATCTGCAAACCATGTCCTTGTCTTCTGGTAAATAAATCCATCAAGTTTCTCAATGTAGACTTCTTCTTCAAGATCTCCATTTAAAAATGTGCATTTGACATCCATCTAATATACTTTGTAGTTCTTGTGTGCAACATAAGCAAGCAAAAGTCTTACCGGTTCAATTCTTGCATCCAGGGCATAAGTCTCACCATAATCAACTCCTTCTTGTGAATAACCTTTGAAAACCAATCTAGCCTTGTTCCTCATAATTTGACCTTCCTCAATCAATTTATTCATGTAAACCCATTTAGTTCCAATAATGTTCTTGTCTTTAGGTCTAGGAACTAGTTCCCATGTCTTATTCTTTTTAATCTTACTTAATTCTTCTTCCATTGCTTTTATCTAATTTTCATCTTTACTTGCTTCAATAAATGATTCATGTTCAATTTCAGAAATAAAACATACCTCTTCAGTAGCTAGCCTTCTCCTAGTCATCACACCTTTGCTTTTATCTCCAATGATCTGATCTTTAGAATGATTTAGTTTCACATACCTGGGATTCTTTGAATTTTCTTGATTTACTTACTCTTTCTTGTTTTCCTCTATCATAGTTGAGTTTTCTCATGTTACTGGAGTGACAGGTTCATTGTTCTGGGTAACTTCATGCATTACCAGTTTAGGTCTTATAAATTCATCTTTCAATCCACAGTCATATGATCCGATCTGATTACTGCCATGTTCATCCACCTTGACATTTATGTTCTTCGTTATCCTATTCAATCTTTTTTTATAACATCTATATGCTTTTCTCTTAGTAGAATAACCCAAAAATATTCCTTCATCACTTCTAGGATCAAATTCTACCAATGCATCATCTCTTCTAATGTAACATTTACTTCCAAAAATTCTAAAATATCTAATAGTAGGAGTATGACCAAACCATAATTCATAAGGAGTCTTATCGGTATCATCTTTTATGTGTACTCTATTGAAAGTGTATATAGTTGTATTGACAAATTCCCTCCAATAAATATTAGATAATTTAGCTTTTGTCATCATAGTCATTGCCGCATCCAATATGGCTCTGTTCTTCCTTTCCACCAATCCATTATGTTGTGGATTCCTAGGTGCAGAAAGTTGTCTTTTGATTCCATTCTTCTCACAAAAGTAGTTGAATTCACCAGATGTAAACTCACCACCTTGATTTGATCTCAAACACTTTATCTTCAATCCTATCTCAGTCTCAACCATAGCTTTAAAGATTTTGAATTTCTCAAAAGCTTCAAATTTTTCTTTCAAAAATGCTACCCACATCATTCTAGAATAATCATCAATAAGTAACATAAGGTATCTATTACCTTGAAAACTTTTAGTCCTTATCGGTCCACATAGATTAGTATGAATAAGATCAAGAATTTTATTAGATTTATCATGTATGATTCTAAAAGAAGTTCTGACTTTCTTACCCATTTGACATTCTCTACATATTGAATTAAGAGGTTTGACAATTTTGGGCAACTCTCTGATAGCCTGTGTTGAACTGATCTTCACTATGCAATCAAAATTTACATGACACATCCTCTTATGCCATAACCAACTTTCATCAATCTGAGCAATCAAGAAAGCTTTCTCACCAGAGTTCAAATGAAATATGTTTCCATTGGTCTAGGTTTTGGAAGCAATTTCCAATCTATATCTATTGATGATCTTACATTTCCCATCCTTGAATTGTAAATGAAATCCTCTATCCACCATCTGACCTACACTTAAAAGATTATTCTTTAAGCCTTCAACATAATAAACATTATTAGTGTTAGTCTTACCATCCAATTATATTGTTCCCTTTCCTTTGATCCTACATGCCTTGTTATCTCCAAATTTGACTAATCCGCCATCAAATTCTTATAGTGATAGAGATTTTCTCTTGTCACCCATCATGTGATGTGAGCATCCATTGTCTACAACCAATTCATCATTTTCTTTAATTTTAGTAGCTAAAGCCTTTTCCTCAGTATGAGTTGTTTCAATGATAGGTTCTGGAGAATCATCATTGATAGCAATAAAAACCCATCCCCTACCAGAGGAAGCTCCATTATCAGTTCACTCACAAGTTCATCATCATCATCATCAGTAATACCAAAATCATCATCACCAACATAATAGCATGATTTATCCTTATTCCTTCTGAATCTAGGTTTGTTTTGATATTTTGTATTAGGCTTATAACTCTGAACAAATATTTCATGATTCTTAGTAGCTCTTTCAAGGCATCTAGAAGCAAAATGACCAATCTTATTGCATGAAAAATATTTAAATGGGACTTTTACTTCATACTTACTTCTAGTTGGTCCTTTAGGAAATCTTCTAGCAATCAAGGCTTCCACCTCTTCAAGTTCTCTTTCTTCTCTTTCAATGTCCTCCATATCTTTAGCCTAGAGCTCACTGCTCATCACAAAAAGAAGTCTCACTAACTTAGAAAAACATCAGACTACAATTTGGAAAGAATGAACTGTGAAGTAGCATCTCCTAATGCTTGATACAGTTCTAGTTAAGCACAAATGTGTGCCCTACAATACAAAAACCTTCATCGAATGATATATCACTTTTTCACACATAAACCTTCCTCGGATAATGCAAACATAACCATCAATCCCATCCATATATAAATTACATGAATAAGTCACCTATAAATAAAGATCATCAACCTTATTGACAAGGTCAGCTAAACCCTAAACCCTAAACCCATAAACCCATAATAAGAAAAATTACATTACATGGTATCATCGGACCAATATTATGATTTACATTACATAACATGGACCTAAATCAAGTAACAAAATAATTCCATCCACCATAAATTTTGTTAAGACCAAAATCCAACACGCTTCACCAACCAATGGAAACCTTCAGTGAAGTAACACAAAGTCTAACCATATCCAAATAGGACCACAATAACAGCACGTCAGCCATTGCAAAGTCACCAAACACTTGAAATATGATCTAGAAGCACCTTTAACATGATAAAAACCAATTCAATAAGCCGAACCAAAATCGTCTGACCAAAACACCAAATATCACTTACCGATAAAGCTAACCGGTACTGGTAAATACCAACTGGGAACATAAGTGATAGTTATTGGAGTACCAAAATATTAACCAATAGAATATTGCAAACAAATAACCATCCGAATTAAGTATCCAAAACTGATTCCAAAGATCTGATCATATTGGATTAGAATCATAGCCAAAACCAAGATGATCACCAAGGCTAACTGGGATATGTCCAACTGGGATACAATGTTGACATCAATGACAAAACTTAACCAAATCCATCATATTGCCAAAAATACTGACATGTTTAGTAGTTCCACTAATGCTTCTACTGCAATTCACATCACTTATGCAAATGTTGATACAGGTGTTGGTACTATCCTTGGTGGTGGTACTCATCCTCATGCTAGTGTTGGTGGAGGTGGTGGCATGGATGTGCACCTCCACCCCCTCCACCTTCTAATCCCATCTTGAATAACAACTTGTAGAATATGGGACAATTACAACAGCAACTCATAAACCTTGCATCCACCTTTGGCCAATTTTTTATGCCTAGTAACTACCACAAGAGCTCACTTGATATTACCATCCTTAACACCATCCTTCCCTAGTGGGATGAGGTTATAAATTTTGATAATTTTAATGGTGATGGATATACCATTGTCCACATTGATTCATTCATGACCATGTGTAGCGATTATCATAGTCTGGACTTTATCTTGCTTAAGCTATTCTCTTGTTCCCTTAAGGGAACCGCATTGGAATGGTATAGCTCGTTAACTGACAACTCTATCCAGACCTCTGATCAACTTATGAATTTGTTCCTCAAATGATTTTAGGCCAACATTGGCAATAGGGTAACCATCATAGGCCTTGTTCAATGTAAGCAAAAGTCGAATAAGAAGGTTACCGACTTCATTTCTCCATACCAATCTTTCTCTACTAGGATTCCCTTTTCCCTACTAGATAGTGACTTACAATGGATGTTCATTGATAATTTGTAGTCGACATTGAGACAAATTTTCTCTAAATTGCTATTGGAAAATTTCCAATTTGTGCTATGTACTCACCGATTACTAGCATACAATGACTTGGTTTGGAGAATCTACTTCAAATTCTTGTGTTGGTGCTTTGGTGCATGTCCACAACAGGGTCTAGAAAGAATAAAGTTGTGTCTAATGTTGTGATTGCACCACAAATAGTTGTTGCATAGGAACCACAACGCAATAGGGTCTTCACTGAATTTAATGACTCCTATCTGAGCATAATATAGAAGTTGCTAAACGATAATCTTATAACCCTTCTGCATATCAGATGTCTACTTGATAACAGACCACACCCACATTGGTATGATGGTTCAAAACATAGCCAATATCACCATGTTCTTAGTCACAACATTGAGCATTGTTATCATCTTAGGCATATAGTCCAAGACCACATCGATAGTGGAGCTATAGAGGTTGGTGAGTGGAAACATAAACCCAATAAGTCAGTTGATAAGACAAACAATGAGTTGCATATTTACACAGATCCTTTTTTGCCACATTCACCTAACCTTATCTCTGCATCAGATTTAAGTCCAGTAGCAGATGATCACCCATTAATTAATATGGTTACTATCACTCCAATTTGGCCTCTTAGCCAGAAGATAAGAATATCTAACATATCATTCACCCTTCTAGATGCCCCATATTATGGAGAGTCTTCTCCTTTGTACAGCCCTACGAAGCTTAATTATCAAACTATTACAGGTGTAATGGTTGATCCTCATGTAGAGTTGATGTCATTACAAAGTACACTTTGTTTGTAAATAGAAAGCATAGGTTGAGATATGATGAGTTTCGTGCTACCTTTAGAATGCATAATGGGTTGTCTCATTCTCCTTTGGCCAGTATCGCCTTGACAGTCCTCATGGGATCCAAGGCTATTTCAAGATCATTTGTTATCATTTCTAAATTAGACTTCTTTTGTGTTGAACTTGATATCAACATTGGTTGATTGCTATGGATGTGGTCCCTTTAGTTGTCCAGAAGTGCTTAAAGTTTCTTGATGAGGGTTTGGTGCATGTCATCCAGGATACTGTGTATCAACTGCTGGTAGCCCATGGGGACTTTTTCGTTAAATCATTTTTGGGCTGCTTCAGCTAGGCCTATGCTTCCTCCTGTCTATTTGATGTACAATGCCTATTATCAATATAAAATGGGAGATATGGCTTCTAAATTGTTTCAACCTGGATATTCATTGCCTCCCCCTACATCAGTTTCTGCTCCATTGATTTTTGTGTTGCAATGAGTGGTGACTTATGCCCCTTCTTTGTTGAGGGATAAGGATAAATTTGTTCTTCTCAGTAGACCTCATCATCCATCTAGGACTACACATCCTTCAATGGTGTCTTCCATTTCTGCATTTACACCTAGTACAAATAAAGGAAATACGCCCACATTGTCAAAGTCTATAGCTTGCCCTCCCTTTGAGATTCTCATTTTGGTGGATGCTCCTCATCCTACTCGGTATGGAAGGAATCGACATTCTCTTCGTATTTTCTAATCACCATTGGTTTCCATATCATAGCCTAGCATACAACCCGTTGTTCCTCCAGATACTCCCAAATAAAAATGAGGAAGGGCACCAATTTCTATGAATGTGGTGCCTATCTTAGGACTCTTGGTTCATTGGTTGGGCCCTCTCCTTCATCAGTCATGGTCTCAAAGGTCTTTCTTATGGAGAAAAATGCTCTTGAAACTTCATAGGCTTCAGTCCTTAGTCCCCATCTTCATCATAATCAATGTGTGCATGAGTATAAATATTAGTGACGAATGATGGCCCGAGAACAT
This sequence comes from Cryptomeria japonica, assembly GCF_030272615.1. Taxonomy (NCBI): domain Eukaryota; kingdom Viridiplantae; phylum Streptophyta; class Pinopsida; order Cupressales; family Cupressaceae; genus Cryptomeria; species Cryptomeria japonica. The sequence goes on along the minus strand of NC_081412.1, from coordinate 471,932,803 downwards.
GAGGCTACCTTGAACATTGAGCGTGAATTGTCAATATCCACCCTCTCTAAGCCTGTACCCATCTTTGCCCCTTCAATAACTCCTGCATTGATTCTTTCTTTGGTGTTGTTATCGGCTGCTTCTAGGAATCTAGTGAACCACCCCCTAAAAGGGTGTAGGTCTTCATTTCTCCTTCTTTGGAGATCACTTGTTGGCAACAATAATGAAGGAAAACTAAGAGGGGGGTGAATCAATTTCACTGGATTAAACAAATTATGAACAATCTCATATCAAATCAACTGCAGTAAGAATAAAGATAAAGATAATAGTAGCAACACACTTAACACCAATATTTTTGACATGGAAAACCCAATTAAGGGAAAAACCACGATGGGAACCTACCCATAATAAGATGACACTTTGTACTAGTATGTGAATATTACAATAGGGAATGCACTTGCATTTAGGCACACTACCTAGAGCTCACTTCTCAAGATACAATGACCCAAAAGTCTCCAACCCTCAAGGAAGGTTCACTACCTAACAATAATGATTGGACTACAATATGGATTACATGAACTACAAAGATAGCATCTACTAATGCTTGATGACAGTTCTAGTTAAGCTTATTTGTCTACCCTACAACAATCTTTGCTCAATACATCATACCAAAGGATAAATTCTCTTATGCACACATACACCACTCTCTGATAATGAAGACACCACATCGACACCCATATTACATGAATCTAACACCTATTTATACATTTCATCAACCTTGACTATAAGGTTGGCCAAACCCACAACCCCTAATAACAAAATTACATCACACGATACATAAATCAATCACTGGACCAATACAATGACATAGACAACATAACATGGACCTAAACCAAATCCTTGAACATGCATCACCACCTGAAATCTTGCCAAGATCAACTGCAACACGTTACACCACCAAGAATACCATATAACACAAATAATATCACTAGACCCATAAGATCTTCAATAACTTGCACAAGGATCAATACAGACCAACAAAACAAATAGGACACGATCAAGAAACACCAAGCATGTTAGAACTATCTACAATAGCTACACCAACACCACTTATTCAAATCCTCATCGATCAACATGCTAACAATCAAGAACACTTAACAGCAGCAACTCAGACTAGAAAGATAAATTGTAGAGCACCAAATCACAAATCATCTAAACTGTAGATACACATGAACATCCAAAAAACTCTCCCAAATATGCAAACAAAGATATAGTCATACCAAAGTACAATGGATCACATACCATAACACTAGTACATTGAACATAGATGAACAGTCTTCATACCGAAATTCACAACTTGACCAAATCACCACATAGCATTATGGAATCAATAAAGAATGAGGTATCTCTAGTTGATTCAGCATCCCAAATAGATAAACCAACTAGATCAACTCAATGCAAACACTAGAACATAGGAACAACTCTCTGCAGCACCAGGACACTCGAATATGTTGACATCAATGACAACAACATATACTAGCAACAAAAATATCCAACATCTCTGTCATCACCTCGTTGTCGGATGTACCTCCATTGTCTTGACCATAGGATATGTTGCACATGGAGGTGGTGGCTAGTGCAACTATGCTTGATCCTCTTGTTGTATAGTTGTCTCTTCATCAGAGCTTTCCCCAGTTCCTTCAACCCACTATGGTTGATCGGACGCCTGAGCCTCCTTTCAAACCTAAACGCAAATTTTGAGTGGGGTCTAGTCCTGAAGGTTTATCGTCATGAGGCATCTCAGGTATGTTCTCATGCTACATTGTCTACTTTGGTGTGTTTTTTTGCCTATTTTTGTTTGCATTGTTGAGAAGACCCTGCCTTCTCTTGAGTTTGTTACTACCCCTCTTCCAAAGGTCGACAGGTCAACTCTTGCTTCATCTCCTCACTTTGAGTCACCTACTTCTTCCACAGAGGCATGTTTGTTTGACTCTTTATAAGATATCCTAGCATTGTCTACAATCTTCACATGATTATTGACTCTTGCCTCTTTAGAGCTCGTGGATGCGATCATTGAGGCTACCACATCTCTTAATTAGACTACTAGTCAGCCGCCCAGTGTTTCCCTTGTAATTGTTCCACTTCAGTCTCGACCTCCCTCCCCATATGATCAAGATAGGGAGGATAGTGATTTGTTGGAGAACAACCTATAAGATAACAACTCCTTTTCTTTATCTTGTAGATTAGAGAATTCTTGTTTTTGTTCTCTCATATTTGCTTTATATGTTTGTTCCCTCCCAGAGGACCCAATGTTGGCATTGTGTTGTCATTCATATCAATCGGTATAGAAGGAAAACCGGTATGGGAGTATTGTTGAAATGCATTTATTGATGTCAACTAGTGTTGCAGGTCACAAGCAAAGAAGAGAATTCCATTCAGAAGAATGACCATTGGAGTCATTGATACACAAGTTAGTGTTTGACTTGTGTGGATGATATGGATAGGTTACCAGTATAGTCTATCACTGGTAAGGAGAGTATGTCAACTGGTAAGTGATGTGTTGACATGGAGAAGACAAATCAACCAAGTGAGTGGTTGTCAACCAACAAACTTATGACCAGTGTACAAGCAGGATGAGTGAGATGTTGAACTATTGCTTGTGATGAGAGGCAGAATGTCACCTGAATCACATCAACATAGGAGGAGAAGGATGTACAGTTCACTAGTATGTTGTGTGGATGTAGAACAACAGGACTCCCACCGGATAGAGATGCAGTCACCATGTGAAGAGATGACTAACAGTGAGTGTGCCCCAGCTAGATCACATGTGCCTGTTTGAAGATATGTTGCACAAAAAGGGAAGCCACATGAGTGCATTTTAGGATGTAGATCCAAGGATCCACTTCCACCAATAAGTGTAGCTTATCTCCTATCATGCATGGAATGCATCATAGTCCTCTAAGATAAGACAAAAGGTTAAAGGCATGTGATTGAAGGCTCACATCGAATGAACCAATAAAACAAAAGGATGCCTTAGGTGCATGTAATTAGAGATGTGCACCAGATCTGAAAGGGTTGGCATATTGTACCACTGGGACAAAAAAGGAAGAGTAAAGAAGTGATGGGTTTGTCACCTTGACAAACCGGCTGAGATGATAAATAAGACAAAGTGGTGTAGCTGTAGATAGAGAGTGTAACCAACATGCAAATGTCTCAGATAGAAACAACTGAATATTGATAACATGATGTCATCAAGGTGCCTACCCATAAGTATGAGAACCGTTAAGAGAACAAAGAGGCTAAGTGATATGCTCCTACCTGATGAGAATGAGCATGCTATGGATAGGCATGTCTAGTGACCAGTTAAAGTGTTCCACTGACAGACCGGCAAAGTACAGACATGATGGTTAACCGATAAAGTGTGAAATACTAATAGGGTTAGAGAACTGGTAGGAAAGAAGGACTGGTTGTGTGTTGATTTTCAATGACCAAGTCTAGCCGACACAGAGATCTTTGTTGAGTTGGATATTGACAAGGATGTCACGTGGAGTTGAAGTGGCAAGCTCGCAGAGGTCGGTGAAGTGCCAAGTTTGTGAGGTAGCTAGCGGTTGGTTGACTGTAAATGTTAACTATGAGGCTCAAGGAAGAAAAGTAGAGAATTGTGGCTCGAGATAAAGGAAACAACAGAGATCCAGAAAGGATGGATCTTGTTGATCAAAGAGGATGAAGGAAACCACATCACTCATGTGATTGATCTGACAAAAGGCTAGAAAACATGCTACAAACAGCTAAAGAGAGAAGACGTGTTTGGTAGGGTAGGCATGCTCATTGATTGAGTGTTGAACATCAATCAAGGACATGATATCAGATTGGATTTGATATGACATGATGATTAGAGATCAGATCAGATGCAGATTCAATGCATGGCGGAAACCCTAACTGTGCCAATGTTCAAACTCACATCTTGGCTGGAAAATCTGGCTATAAGTATGTGAGCCAAAGATATTGTTTGTGCTGCTAAATAAGAGAGTGTTGTTGCATGTGAGAAGAAATCAGTCAAGTACTCAATGAGTATCAGAAGAGAGACTTGAGTGTGAGAGAGACTAGGGTTGAAGAGTTCAACCAGCAACAGTGAGGCAACCGGTAGACAAGGGTTGTAGAAGATTACAGAGAAGGCAAGTTGAAGACTGACGGGTTTAAGATGGTAGACATCTGACTAAGTTATCAAGATCAGTGGTGGAGAGTAGCAATGTGAGGGTTAGCAGAGAACAAACAGTGGCATAGATAGAAGATCCAGTAGAGAGATTTGAAGTAGAGTTACAAAATCCATTTGTAACAAGAAGATAACTTTGGTATCAAAATATGATTTTGTATTCACTGAGTTGTAGCTCCATGAAGGGGTTGTAGCTCCTTGGGTTGGTGCCCTAAAATCAGGGATTGGTGCTCCTTGGTTTGGTGCCCTAAACATTGTAATCAGAGATTCATTGTGAGGCTGGATTGGAGTAGTAGTCTCCTGTAGCATTTCTCACCAAGGTTTTTCTCATCTTGGGTTTTCCTCATATATGTTGGTGTTATGTGATGTCCCCTTTGTGTGTGAGTGTATTTGTGTTAGTCTCCCATCTAACCGGTAAATATGTTTTTTATTAGATCTGTTAACCAGTATACTCGCATAGGATAGTTAAAAGGAAAAGTTTGAGAACCATTGATTCACCCCCCTCTTAGTGGTACATTGTGTCTAACAATTGGTATCAGAACCTAGGTTCCCAATTAGACAAGCTTTCTCTAGCTTGGGTAGATTTTGGCTTAAGGACATAATGGATTGTTTAGTGTCAATCTCTACTCCGGTATTTGATGGTTAAAACTATTCCATTTGGAGTTGTAGAATGGAATTCTACTTGTCCTCCCTAGGGTTTGATGTGTGGATGTCTGTTGTAAATGGCTTCCCTAGTAAAGTTAGTCCTCCCATAGTTTCTAATGCAAAAAGAAGAAACCAATGTAATGATATAGAAATGAAGGCTATACTTTGTGGGTTATCAGATGATGTTTCCTCACATGTGGATAGATGCAGATCGGTAAAAAGCTTATGGGACAGACTGAAGAAGCTCTATGGAAATGATCCTACCACTACAAAACTAGTTGGTGAAGATACTATGAGAAATATACTCATGTGCATCTGCAGGTAATGAAGGCAAATATGTTAGTAGCCGCAACAATGATGAAGAAGGAACCCATCTCTTCATGGCTCAAGAATGAGAATATGAGAGGCACACATCTGAGAATGATCATGCAAATCACTCCTACCGACAAGATGTGTTTGGCAGTGATAGTGAAGGAGAAGAAGAAGATGAAGCAGAAGTTGATCTTGAAGGTGAGCTTGTGAATGTACTTGAAGAACTTAGTAGAGTAAGAAATGAATACAAGCTATTCAAGAATGCTGCTATAGTGGAGCAGAACCAGTTGATAATATGCCTTGAAGAAACTGAGAAATGTACCTCTGAGTTGAAGACTCAATAAGAAAATACCAAGGAGTGTCAGTGTAATGATTTATCATTTGAGCTAGCAGCCAAGAAGAAAGAATATCAGAAGTTGGTTGGAGAAATGGAGATTCTCCAAAATGACCTTGAGAAATGTCAAGATGAGCTCAAAGTAAGAATCCAGTTTGATGGCAGCAGTGATGCCTTGGACAAAAATGTTGAAAAACCAAAAGAATGCCAAGGACATTGAAGGATTAGGAAGTGGTGTTAGTGAATGCTCCACCAACAAGAATTTCTCCCACAATGACATTATGTTTGTCTCCTCAAATGGAGAAAACAAAGGATAGACCTTCAGTATCCAAAATACCCCCTGGAAGAAAGTAGATCTAACTACAACTAGTGAAGACATGCAGACAAGGATGAAGACTAGTGCTACGAGAAAGAGAAACAATGCACATCCCAAAGGGAAAGTGAAGATGGGAGAAGACAACTTCACCGGAAGTAGGAACATGAGAAGACAACAAAGAAGACCTCCTACCGATAGAGGACAAAGGAAATCTACCACCCACAGAACAAACCAGGTGTGGGAAAAGAAGAGATCAGATGGAAGAACTGAAAAGAATGGACAACCGAGGATCCATCCTCAAAGAAGGAGAAATGGAGATGTTAGACTAGTAAGATCTCCTCATGCATGGCATAATAATTTTGTAAGTTATAAACCTTCCTTCTCTAGTTATTGCTTTACATGTAATGGTCATGGCCATATAGTAGAAGAATGTAGAAAGGTATCTAGAAGGAATAATCTAGGATCTCATAGATATCATGCATATGAGAAAAATGTATCCAGGAGTAGATACATGCATATCCCCTCTCTTGGTTTTGCAAATAATGTTTGTTATAACTACAATGAAATTGGCCATAGAGAGTTTGAATGTAGGAAGAGGAACTTGTAGTCATTTGGAGGCCGGTATAGCAACTATGCTCTGCATAGAAGTGGATACAGAGCATACGAAAGTTAGAGGTTTGCATGGAACCAAAGGAGAAATATCCCTACAGGATCAAGAGTTCCACCGGTTTCGATTTCATGTCACAACAACATGACCAGAAGAAGATGGTCAAACCGGTATGTTAAGAGATTCCCCAATAAAGAAGTTGGGATGGATGTTGTGTGCTACTATAGCACTGCCTCTGGTCATAATACAGAGTCTGGAAATGAAAGGACCCACCAGTAGAAGAAGCAATACATGCTTCCAAGACTAAAAATGGGAAGAAGGATGTGACCAAGCAAGTATGGAGGAAGAAGCATGAAGATGCTACCATGGATCACCACTCTGCATTCAATGCACAGGTGATATCTCCTAAGGCTTAAAGGAGATGTGGGACCTTAGGGGGAGTAATATACTGAACTTATCATTCATCCCCTCAATGAAGAAGGATACCTGGAAGAAAAAAATTATTCTGATATGAAGGATGAAAATGAGAAGATAAGTGTGTGTAGAGGCTGCCTTGACTACACACCTATAGATCAGAGTTGGAACACTCCCATATGTGTCAATAGATGGAGATTAGCAATTGATATTAGATGTAAAGTGGCACAAAATGTTAGGAGTTATAGAAAGGTGCTCTGGTAGTGATAATGGCCCAGTACAAGGAAATGGTATGTGCTAGATGTTACTAGTATGAATGCTAATAGGTACTTGTAGGTTATGTAGGACAATGAGGCTAGAGATCATTGCATTAGCCCCGGTAGCATGAAATGAGGAGTTTGTGTCTCAGGTGGTATTGGAAATAACCTGAATGACATAGGATGGCCAGGTTGTTGATCATGCAGACATGCATGTTTTGCGATAACCGGTTTTACTCATGGCATGATGATGATATTGTATGGCATTATGGAGATCCTGGATCATGTCATAGGATGTGGTGAATTTAATGGAGATAAAAGATCATCAAATGATCATATATTCATAGCTCAGCCGGTTTAAAAGCCAAGATGATCTTGCTATTGGACCTGACCGGCAATGAGGACCTAAGATGTATGGCTCAGGGAGAGTTCAAGTGCTTATGAAGCGGAGCCGACATGCTTGAACTTGTAAGTGTACTGACTGCCTAAGCTACAGATGATGGAAATGGTTGTAGGAATACCCAGGATAATTTCATGGTTAAGGGTATCTACGTTTCATTTGGTTAGTTTTATTCATAGTACAATCACACTTGATTCTAAAGAAATTTGGGATCGGACGAGAGGTGATGTAGTCTGACTAGAAATTAAGTAGTATTCACTGACACATCGTTCTACAAATTGAGAGCTTTAACAATTAGTATCAATTTTGCATGCTCAATTGGTGTTAGTTGATGGTTGAGTCCATCTCAAGAGTTGTAACTTGAGAAATTGTGCCAATTGGTATCAAAAGAGGAGATGCATCCGGTAAAGAGAAAAAGGGGAGAAAAATATCTAATAGTGACTGGTAAATATAAGGAGGTGAGAGACCCTGACAATGCCCTTTTCCATTGTTGTCAAAGGGGGAGAAGGATTATGTAGTATACCACATACTACATGTGTGAGAATCCATGGTTTATACAAAAGAGGAGAAAGATTTTGTAGTATGTCAGATACAACATGAGTTGACATCAATACCAAAGGGGGAGATTGTTGGCATTAGGTTGTCATTGATGTCAACTGGTATAGGAGTATTTTTTACATACAGTTATTGATGTCAACTAGTGTTGCAGGTCACTGGAAAAGAAGAGAATGTCATTCAGAGGAATGACCAGTAGAGTCATTGGTACACAAGTTAGTGTTTGACTTGTGTAGATGATATGGACAAGTTACCTGTATAGTCTATCACTGATAAGGAGAGTATGTTAACTAGTAAGTGATGTATTAACATGGAGAAAATAAATAAACCAAGTGAGTGTTTGTCAACTGGCAAACTTATGACCGATGTACAAGTAGGATGAGCGAGATCTTGAGTTGTTGTTTGTGATGAAGAGGCAGAATGTTACCTGAATCACATCAATGTTAGGTCTCAGAGACAATTGAGAGGGGGGAGGGGGGTGAATCAATTATCTAATAAATTCAAACCAAAAACAACATTACCAACTTAATGCTTAATACTGGTAAACCAGTCTTTTATGCCAATAGACAGTTTTATCAATTAATTGTAATACTAGTAAAGATTAATGCATGAAACAAAAAGACAAAGTCATCCACAAAACATAACACCAATATTTGTACGTGGAAACCTTGTAAGGGGAAAAACCACGCTAGGAAACCTTACCCACAATCAGATGATACTACTGTAGATAGTATGTGTATACAAATGGTGTCTGCACATGCAGAAAGGCCAAGCGCCTAGAGCTCACTCCCCAAACACAAATAAGAGTCACACTGACTACAATTGGATGGTTAAATCCAATAAGGATGTACTGTTCAAATTTGCATCTTTCTATGTTGGATTCAGTACCGGTGTAGTTCTAATTGTCTTCACAAAAACCCTCCTTCAATCTTCAAATGATGTCTATGTGTAAAGCTCTGCTTATTCTGGCATATAGCTTCACACAATTCTTTTTCCCATTCCACACATGATATTACAAATAAGATCTTACATTTATATCATAACCTAAGACCAATTTTAGTAGGTCAGCTCTAAAGGATATTACAATAAAATCAATTTACAAACAAAACAATGTCTAATGCAATAACCAATTCAACATGTTGGCTTAATGCATTTAAAACAATAACGAGACATCTCCATAGCGTGTTGTGCTGATCTGGAAAAGATAAAGCTGCCGGTGTATATCCTAGACCTATTTGTCGATAACAACAAATATGCAAATATGAATATGCCAATGAACAAAACTCAAAGACAAAGTGTCCAAATGATGTCTTCAACATAACTAGGTGTTTTCCATGCTATTCCAAGTGTCAGTGAACATTATATACTGTGATGTACCAGATACCGGTGACTGTGCATAAGTCACTTGCTTGTCGGTGAATGTTGTTGATTCTCCAAAGTTGATAAGTGTTTAGTAGATGTTGACATCAATGAAAAAACCATACCAAAATACCAACAATCTCCCCCTTTGGCATTGATGGCAACACAAGATGGAAAAACCATCAAAGTGCCAAAACAAAAATGCTAAATACCAAAAACCAATAATCTCCCCAAAGTAACAGTCTCTCCCCATGGGAGTGTCATGAGTTTTCCTTGTGTTTTTCCATACCAGTCTCTCCCCCTTGACATTAAATGCCAAAGCAATATAAAGACCATTTTTCAGATACAAAATACCAACCAATTCAATATACCAACTACTCCCCCTGAGAAGTAGCTTTCTCATCAAAGCCGAAGTAAAAGATTTCTATGTTATTTCTATTGATTGATGACTATCATCAACTGTCTAAGTTTCTACCAATGGGGGTATGACCCCAAGCTACTCTCTGAGATATTGAAAAGTCTCCTTAGGTAGAGGTTTAGTGAAAATATCTACAATCTTCTCTTTAGTATTCACATAAACTGGTTTAATTTATTTTGCTTCAACATTTTCCCCTAGAAAATTCAATTTGATAGAAACATGTTTGGTTTTAGAATGTAGTACCGGATTCTTAGATATGTCAATTGTTGCAGTGTTATCACAATAGATAGTAATAGGTTCCTTGCATTTTACCTTTATATCCTTCAACATTAGCTTAAGCCATAGTACTTGTGTACAATTGGTTGCTGCTGCAACATATTCTGATTCAGCTGTTGATAAAGATGTTCAACTTTGTTTCTTACTCAACCAAGAAATTAATCTGCTTCCAAGAAAAAATGCTCCGTCGGTGGTGCTTTTTCTATCATCCACATCTCCTGCCCAATTTGCATCTGTGTATGCACATAATTCAAAGTTTTCATCTCTAGGATACCATAATCCAAGATTTGTAGTTCCTTGCAAGTACTGGAAAATCCTTTTTGCTACGGATTCATGATTTTCTCTAGGATTACTCTAAAATCTTGAAACAATACATACTGCATTCATGATATCAGGTCTTGTTTCTGTTAGATACAGTAAACCTCTTATCATTGATTTGTACCTAGTCAGATTAACAGGTGTAGATTCATCTCTTAGTGATAATTTGTCATTTGTAGTCATAGGTGTGCTTACTGGTTTAGAGTTCTTGATTCCAAATTTATTTAATAACTCCTTTAAGTACTTGGATTGACTCAAGAATATACATTTATTAGTTTGTGAAATTTGCAATCCTAAAAAGAATTTTATTTCTCCAATCATAGACATTTCAAATTCTTGTTGCATTTCAATAGAAAATTCTTTACATAATCCATATTCTCCTCCAAAGATTATATCATCAACAAAAACTTCTATAACCAAGATGTCATCATTTGTTACTTTATAATATAAGTTGTTGTCAGCATTACCTTTAGAAAAACCAATCTTCAAAATATACTTATCCAATCTTGCATACCAAGCTCTTGGAGCTTGTTTCAACCCATAGAAAGCTTTCCTTAACCTACAAACCATATCTTTGTTATCTATCAAAGAGAATCCATCAGGTTGTTCAATGTAAACTTCTTCTTCAAGATCTCCATTCAGAAAAGCACATTTAATATCCATTTGATGTACTTTGTTGTTCTTGTGTGCTGCAAAAGCCAAGAATAATCTGATTGCCTCAATTCTAGCTACCGGTGCAAAGGTTTCATTATAATCAATTCCTTCTTTCTAAGAATATCCCTTACACACTAGTCTTTCTTTATTCCTGATTACCTTACCATCTTCATTAAGTTTGTTTCTAAATACCCACTTTGTTCCAATCACATTTTTGTCTTTAGGTTGGGGAGCTAATGTCCATGTGTTATTTTTCTCAATTTGTTCTAGTTCCTCTTCCATAGCTTTAATCTAGTGTTTATCTTCACATGCCTCATTAATTATGATGGTTCAATTTGAGAAATAAGACATACCTCTTCATTTTATAGTCTTCCTCTTGTCATAACTCCTTTATTCTTGTTCCCAATTATCTGATCTTCAGAGTGATTCAATCTTACATACCGAGGTGTCTTCATTTGCTGTTGTTTCTCAGTTAGTGTGGAATTTTTAGATGATACTGGTGTAACTGGATCTTTATTCTGTACCAGTGGGTTTAAATTTAGGTTCATTTGTTAGAATCTGTGTTGCCGGTTCAGAGTCTATGTACCTTGAAGTTCCTCTGAATTGTTCATCAATCTTCACATTTGTACTCTCAACAATTTTCTGCAATCTTTTGTTAAAACATCTATATGCCTTCCTCTTAGATGAATAACCAAGAAATATCCCTTCATCACTTCTAGGATCAAATTTGCCAATATACTCATCCCTTCTAATATAGCATTTACTTCCAAATATTCTGTAATATTTAAGAGTAGGAGTAATACCAAAGCATAGTTCATGAGGGGTCTTACTAGTTTCACCTTTGATGTGAACTTTGTTGAATGTATAGACCGTTGTACTTACTGCCTCTCTCCATTACACATGTGGTAGATTTTCTTCTGATAACATACTTCTTGCTTCATCCAAGATAGTTCTATTTTTCCTTTCAACAACTCCATTCTGTTGTGGTTTCCGGGGTGCTGATAGTTGTCTTCTGATTCCATTCACTTCACAAAATGCATTAAATTCCTTAGATGTAAATTCCCCTCCTTGATCTGATCTCAGACATTTTATTTTCTTACCAATTTCATTCTCTACCATTGCTTTGAATGGTTTGAACTTTCCAAGTGCTTCTGATTTTTCTCTGAGAAAAGTAACCCAGCACATTCTAGAGTAGTCATCAATGATTAGCATGAAATATCTATCACCTTGCAACCCTTTAGTTCTAGCTAGACCACATAAATCAATATGAATTAAGTCAAGAGCATTATTTGATTTTTCTAGAATACTTTTAAAAGTAGCTCTAACTTGTTTTCCAAATTGACATTCCTTACATACTGTATTGTGAGGTTTGACAATTATAGGTAAATCTCTAATTGCCTTAGTAGTACTGATTTTTACCATGCAATCAAAATCTACATGATAGAGTCTCTTGTGCCATAGCCAACTTTCATCAATATGTGCAATCAAGCATGTATTTTCACTGTTATTCAAATGAAAGATATTACCTCTAGCTTGATCACCGATTGCAATTTCCAAACCAGTTCTATTCATGATTTTGCATTTTTCATTTTTGAATTGTAACTGAAATCCTTTCTCAACTAATTGACCAACACTCAAAAGATTATGTTTTAAACCTTCAACATAGTAGACATTGTCAGTATTATGCTTACCATCAAGAGATATTGTACCTTTACCTTTGATCAAACAAGCTTTATCATCTCCAAATCTCACTAAGCCTCCATTAAATTCCTGAAAGTTCAAGAATTTACTTTTATCCCTAGTCATATGATGTGAGCACCCTGAATCAATGATCCATTCATCCTTAACTTCAACTTTAGCTGCTAGGGCCTGCTCTACTGGTTGAATAGTAGGTGTTGGTTGATCTTCTATTATAGCAACAAAAACCCATCCCTTGTCTGTCAGATCTTCATCAAAATCATCAGTCACTCCTTCATCAGCAAGATAACAAGATTTATCTTTATTCTTCTTAAATCTGTATCTCTGATATTCAGGGTTAGGCTTGTATGTTCTCCTAGCTTCTTCTCTTAGTCTAGCATGTCTATCAAGGCATCTAGAAGCCATATGACCAATCTTATTATAGTTAAAGTATTTAAAGGGTGCTTTACCTTCATACTTACATCCAAATAGACCTTTAGGCATTTTTCTTGCAAATAGTGCTTCAAGTTCTTCAAGTTCTTCATTTTCCCTCCTGCTTTCCTCAAGTTCTCTTGCATAAAAGGCTTTCCAATCAAACTTGTCAAATAATGGTGTAGATGATGTTGATGCCTTAAAAGCTAAATCTCTCTTTATACTAGCAACAAGACCAAATTCCTCAATTTCAAAAGCTGAAAGTTTTCCAATCAATGTATCCCTAGTTACTGATGTATTAGGCATTATTCTTAACTCATTTATAGCAGTAGCCTTCATTTTATATGTCGGTGGCAATCCTCTTAAATTTTTTGAAACAATTTCATCTTTACTTAAGGTTCCTCCACAACATTTAATACCCAAAATAATTTCATTTACTCTTTTCATAAAAGCAGAAATCCTTTCATCTTCTTCCATTTTCAGATTTACATACCTGACTCAGAAGCTTTCAAGTTTTGCAATTTTGACTATGGAATCTCCTTCATTCAGTGTTTCCAAATAATCCCAAATAGCTTTAGCAGTTGATCTATCTGATAATCCCATGATTTGCTAATATGTTAATGCGCTCAAAAGTGCTTCTCTTGCTTTGCAATCATTTTCTTCATCTTTTCCCAAGGTAGGTGGATTAGGCTGACCGGGAGTAGGAGCAGTATAGCCATTCTTTGTAACTTCCCAGATGTCCTTTCCAATGCAATTTAAATGTGTCTCCATTCTGATCTTTCATATGCCATAGTTGGTTCCATCAAGTTGGGTATGTGCAAGCTAATGAGTCACAAATTCGTGGAAGTCTGTGCATTGGAAAACATGCTCCGCAAAATGGGCCCCCATTGTTCTAAAAAATGGGGGCCCATTAATGGTTCGGCCTCCCAAGCCGAAAGGTCACGGGGTGCTGAAGCTAAATAAAACGGGCCCCCGTTTTGTTACAAAACGGGGCCCCGTTTATAGACAAAACGGGCCCCCATTTTGAAATTCTATTTTTACCATTTTATTGGGCAAATTTTTCATTTTCACCATGACAGTTAATTGACAAGAAGAGATAAAAAAACGGGCCCCCGTGTTGTGGTTTCCACTTCAAGCCTCCACCACTATCCCAAGTACACATTCAGTCATCTATTTTCACATTTCGTAATTTTCTTATATATTTTTCTTGTTTTTTTCTGTATTATTTAGTTTTTTTTTATTATTTTAGCTTTTTTTTTATAGTAGCATATAAATAAATTATTTTTTATATTTGTAAATTCTTGATTTTGATCTAAAATATTTTTGAACAGTTAACCCTAAACCGTAATCAACAAATTTAGAAATCAAAACCAAACTTAGATAATTAACAAAACGAAATCGACACAAACAAAAAAATGAAAATGAAATGGAAACAAAAACAAAAATGTTCGAAAATGAAATTGAAATAAAACCGAACATATGTACCTAAATTGTTCTTAATCCTCATTAGGCAATACAAAAGTTACCACTAAATTAGTATAACCTTAAAAGTAATTAACATTACTCTTCAAATTTTAGATATCAAAGTTTAGGCTTAGATTTATGCCATGTCATGGCATAAAGGTCCTATTATGGTCCTATTATGTCATGTGATGGTATAAAAGGATCAATTATGGACACAATTTTAGAGCAAAGCTAGATAAGTTACTAAAATTGGAGTTTGGTTTACATAGGTTCATAAAGGAAGCTAATATGCCAAATATATAATTCATTAATACAAAATAAAAAATATTCTTGATTTATAATGTTGATTGATAATGAGTTTTCTAAATGGGGTGCTAATTATATATACATCCGAAAGATTTGAAAAATATAATTCCCAAGAAGTATTTTGAATATCTTTAGAAGTATATTGGTATATCTAGAATGTAATTTATATTATAAAAGATTTGATATATGATTTGAAGTTGGTAGATATTTTGAGGAAGATTTATTAGATTATGTTATGATTAAGCTAATATTAGAAGAATGGTTTTAACAACATCGTTTGGTTTTAAAAGGTGCACAAGGTTTGAAGTTGAAATCATATTCGATTGTATATAATATTAAATTGTTAAGGAGCTATTTTTTTTTAAAATAGTTAATTTAAGATATTAGTTGAAGCTATTTGAGAACGTAAGATAGTCCTAATGAACACATGAATTAAATTAATGAACCTAGGACAATCACAATGAACATATGATAGTCCCAATGAGCCTCAAATGATCCTAATGAATGTAGGGCAGTCTTAATGAACCTAAGAAAGTCCTAATGAGCCTAAGAAAGCCATAATGAACTTGGGACAATCCTAATGAACCTAGGATAGTCCTAATGATTATAGGACAATCCTAATGAACCTAGGATAGTGTAAACAAGCCTAGGATAGTGTAAGAAAAAATCACTACAAAAAAGACCTCAAATGTGTTAAATGAATTTCCCAATAATGCACTCATGTTTATCTTTTTTTGGTCATTTGGCTACCTTTTTTTACAACATCTTGATGTATACGCCCCTAAGAAGACCTTTTCCTCAAAAATTTCTTGGATCATGAACTCCTCATGTGCACCAAACATAAGTTGCCACTCAGAAGCTTCTAATGCACACAATCCTTTCAATCAATCTACTCCATTGATCTCTCAAAACAATCTTAGTCTTTAATCCTCTATCCTTCATGACTATAAATAAATCATTGTATGAGCTATTTTCAAGAACTCTTGTAATGCAATATTATGTTGCCAATTTAAGCACCTTACATCCTATCTTGGTCACAAATCCATCTTGAAGCCATCAACCTTTAGCTACAACAAGAGTTTTCTTTCTGAGATACTATTGTCTTTCATCTTTTATACATTATCCTTTAACTCGATCTAAAGGTGGTACTTATGCATAGCATAATGGTTTGAAATTCATAGTTTAAGTCCTTTATTGATTTTTTATGCTTGCTTGCATACACATATATTGCTAGAATTTAGAAATTCTTTATAGCTTCTATTTTAGTTTATTTATGAAAGAGTATAAATGAAGCTATATTTAAAGTCAAAATTGTAAGATCCCCTCAATCATTGAGGTAGAATTCAAAATTGATTTCACCTCTAATTATATGAAAAATTTAATTTGTCTGTACATAACAAAATCTTTCAAAATTTTGCATATTAAACAATAAAATATTGTGATGAACAAGTCTCTAGAGTCTTAAAAACCTTTATTTTCATAAAGTGCCAACACTGCATTTTTTCCCTAAAATATTCTCTTTGATTAATACGAAATTTTAAAATGGTTGCCACTAAAAGTATTAGGTCAGCGAAAGGAATTGGGATATTTAAAAATAGGCTTGCATCACTTTTTTAGCTTCATTGAGTTGTAGTTTCTTCATTGACTTAATAATTAAGTGCTTGCAAGTATGATAGTGGACCCCTTTGTGCGTGAGCGCACCCCTAAAGCTTTCGATTATTAAAATAAAAAGCATTATGATGTGATGATTTGAAGGAGATGTATCCGTTAAAGAAATATTATGGATGGGTATTAATTAGGATCATATAGTATGTTAGGAATTTTATTTGGAATGTTAGTCAAAATAATATTCTAGTTGATAATTATAAATGCATGTGTAAAATATTGTTGAAATTGATTATTTTAAAAGTAAATATTGCAAGGTTAATTTTGTTTTTAATTGTTGGCATGTTGTGTTGATTTTTATGTAAGAGTTTCATTTCTTATTCAACTTTGTAAGAGAATTTGTGTATGAATTGATATCTTAAATTTTATAGAAAGAATATATATGAAAACAAATGATTGCGGAGTTTTATGATAAATGATTTATAGGAAATAATATTTTTTGAAGGTTTTGTAAATTATAATCTTGTGTAGATTTGATTATGGGAGAAATTTAATGGTGAAATATGCTTAACTCTTCAAAAGTTTTGATGTTTTGTCTTTACATGACAACCACTTAGAATATAATATGTTTTAAGTAGGTCATTTATAGTCATGGGAGATTAGTTTTTTTTTTAAGATTGTCTGAAGACTAATCAATGTAATATGAATTGATGGCAATTATCTCAAAAATATGTAATTGAATTCTAATAAATTATCATGTACACTAAAACACTAGAAATATGGAGCATCCAAACACACACGTGCATTTTTCTAGATTTATTAATATTATTGTGTTGTATCTCATTATAATTTAGTTTCAAAATAACTTTAAGTTAAAGTTAACAAAATATTATGTTGTCTTAGTAATATTGTTTCCATGCTATATATTCTTACACTAGAAGGAAGATCATCTTATTTCTCACTTCTTTATTGATCTTATGTATGAAATATTTTATATTGATTTTAATAGTTGATGCATTTTACAAGAAATGAATTTATTAAATTGAATATATAATAGATTTATGATGTTTCATTGAAAGTTTTTATTAAGTTTTGTGCACAAATTTTATATTTCAAGATTCAATAGTATGTACATGTATATTTTTTGAAGTTCAATATTATATTATATATTTCATGTGTATCTCATTCAACAACATAGAAATGTTAATATTTATAAATGTTTTTTTTTAATTTAGTAAAATAGATTCTTCTTTGACATAGAGTTGTATATAATTCATGTATATCTTTATATATGCAGGAGTTCTTTGTTATCATGGATGTCTTTGACATAGATGAACTATTAGGTGAAAATCCCCCACCACAACCCCCTCCTCCTCCTCCTCCTCCAACTCCACCACCTCCACCACCACCACAACAACCCCCTAGATTGGATGAAATTCATTTAAGAGAACGAATTAATGAAAACCTACAAGTGATTGAACAAAACATTGCTGCTATCCAAAATGAGCAAATCACGCCACCCCATCTTGTAGAGTTTTCAAAATCAATGCAAACTGTTGTCGAGTCAGTTAGATCTGTTGATTCTCAATTAGATCAATTTCATAGACGACGACAAGAGTTGCATGATTTTTATGCCGATGGTTTAACTTATAGGCAAATCACTGATTTGAAAATAACTAAAGCTCATTTATGTCCATATTTTACCAACCCAAAAACAAGAGAACCAATGCAACCTAACTAGAAAAGAATTTCAATTAGGTGGTGTGTGCATCCAAAAATGGCTAGATACTTTTGGGATAGATGGTGGATGGTTTTTGATTATCCACCACATCGTAATTATGAGGTCCCTTTTTATTTTTTGAAGAAATTATACTGTGAGTTTGTAATGAACCAAAAACCAAATTATTTTGACATTAAGTCATTCCAAGGTGTTGGTCGTGGAATGCCATAGCATAGATTAGGGGCACGGAGTAATAATCCCCTACCGGATCCACCCATAGTTCCACTTGTTGCTCCATCGATTCCTGCAGATGTCCAAAATACATCATTCATTTCGACATTAGATGCTTTGACTTCCCTCACAGGTAACCTGAGTGAGCAAGATACTCACATGGCATATGCTCCTCGATGGATGCCACATATGTGTTTGAGTTGTCATGAGATGTGTGTAGGTCCTACTGCTGCTGTAGGATCTACTTCAGTTCCAGCTGAGCATGATGCAGCAGATGATAGTATGATGACATCTTATATGGATTTTCTTTGCTCGGATGTTCATCTTGACCAGGTATAGATATATATACATGTACATGTCAATCTTTTTATACTTCATTAAATATAGGTATAAACTAAGTGCATCTCTTTTTTTATACAATCTAATACTTCATTAAATAAATTTTGTTTATGTAGATAAGAACTACACCTAATATTAGAGTCAATATTGCATCTACTGGAACACAACTCAGCACACCTTATGGGGTATAGTATAAATTTCTATCTAGACATTGTACTATCTTTTTAAGTTAATATGTTATCATCATATACTATATAAATTTTCATGTTGATCCTTTGAATGCTTCTTTCTCCAAGATTCGGGTCATGAGGGACCCTCTACATCACATCAAGAAGAGGGTCTGACTATTGTGACACCATCTATGGTATGTATCTTATAATTCTTAAATTAAATATGAACTCTTACAATATTGTAACTTAACTTGAAATTATTTAGTACACATATATATGTTCACTAAATATGATTTCATTAAATGCATGTATGCAAGTGGACACTACCATTAGGATGGGTTATCCTCATAATTTTGATTAGAGCCAATTTGAATGCACATCGACATCCTTTGAGGTATTAATATGTAATACTTAATTTGATCTTATTTTGACTCTTAATTTAAGATTTAATTGGACACTTTGAATTTGACCTTGTACAGGAGTTAGCTAGCACTACATTTGGTGTTGATACTGCACAAGATACTGCTAGAGGAGATACTGCTAGAGGATCTTATGAGCATATGGTAAGTTTGTAACTTAATTTTTGAATTCTACTATATTTGATAAATGATTCTTTTAATAGTTAATTTCAAGTAATATTTTAATATTATTTTTTTATTGTACAACATGAGACGGGTGGATCTGGACCACGTCCCAGGGACAAGAGAGATACTGCTAGAGGATCTAATGAGCATATGGTAAGTTTGTAACTTAATTTACGAATTCTACTATATTTGATAAATGATTCTTTTAATAGTTAATTTCAAGTAATATTTTAATATTATTTTTTTATTAAACAGCATGAGACAAGTGGATCTGGACGACGTCCCGGGGACAAGAGAGATACTGCTAGAGGATCTGATGAGCATATGGTAAGTTTGTATCTTAATTTACGAATTCTACTATATTTGATAAATGATTCTTTTAATAGTTAATTTCAAGTAATATTTTAATATTATTTTTTTATTGTATAGCATGAGACAGGTGGATCTGGACCACATCCCGGGGACAAGAGACCACGAGATGTTATTGATGATAGCACTTAGATTTTACTATTTATTTGGCTTTGATATGTACTTTTTAATGGACTTCACACATTTGTTTACACGTGCACATACTTTATATATATGGATAGTTGCATAATAGGATTAGATCATATATATTTTGTGCATACTTTATATATTTTGTGCACATTAGATATTATGTGGAGTGAACATCATGTTACCATCTAGACATATATATGGATTAGATATTATATGGATTATGTGGACTTGAAATTTTACTATTTATTTGGCTCTAATATGTACTATTTTATGGTCTTTACATATTTGTTTACACGTGCACACACATACTTTATATACATGGATATTTTCATAATAGGATTAGATCATATATATTATGTGCATACTTTATGTGTATTGTGCCCATTAGATATTATGTGGACTTGAAATTATGTGCACATTAGATCATATATATTGACTTGAAATTATGTGGACTTGAAATTATGTGGACTTGAAAATTTGTGCATACTTTATATATTATGTGGACTTGAAATTTTATTTATGGAAGTTGTACTTAAACAACTTTATAGGCATTATGTGGACTTGTAATTTTATTTTTGGAATTTCATTTAAATAGTTCTTGTGATTAGATAAACTAAAGGTGCATACATCATGAACTAAGTATCGAAACATATCTTATAATTATAACATATTCTAAATTAAATAGTATCATTTAACAAATATAATGAATAGAACTTGATTAAAACATAATTATCTCATTCATAAATTTGACCAATAGTCTCTCATTTATGTATATTGTACACAAAATGTAATCAAGAAGACATATCTAAAATAAAATAAATAGTCTATTTAAATAACTTTGTTTTCATTGATGCCTTCTACTTGTGGTAGACCTTAAACAAAATTTTACTAGATTCATTCCATTATACCATCTGCATCCTCTCTCTTTTGCAAAGCATCTATAATTGTCCCGTGCTCTTCCATAGAGAGAGTCCATAATTGTTTATTAGCAAGCCTGCCACGATATCTATCCAATTTTATATTAGTTGCCACTACCAAATGCGAGTAATGTATAATCTTCTTCTCTAATTCATAATCTTCAAATGTGGGAAATCCATTCTTTCTTGTTAGATATTTGTGTAGCCAAGTGCCAACAACAACCACAGATCCTGTTGGATAGTCATAACCATCATCATCTACTCGAGGAGTAGTTAGCTTATGTTTTGGCTCTACACTTCGAGCCAACCAATACTCTGTCCCCTCTTCATTGTCCTCTGGTGCAACAACAGCATAGACATGTCCTGTGCACAAAACAATTTTATTTTAATATTTAATGAGAAATAAAAACAAAAATATACACTGTAAAGTTTCATAAATTTATGTACTATTTAATAAATCAAAACAAATTTCAAAAATAATTTTACCTTGTTGTATAAGATCTGAAATGCGATCATAGTCATTTGATGCAAACATTTGATCCATATCTTCATCAGTTCTTTCATGTGGATCATTTGCATCTATGGGTGTCAATGATCTTTGTTGCCATTCTTCAACCCATTCTTTATTCTCACAAAATTCCCAATCTCCGAAAACACAAAACTGACAAAAGCAAGCAAGTTGCCTTGTGAATATAGTCCATGTGTTTGAATTAGAACTCTGAAATGAATGCCATTTAGCTGATCCAATTATGGTATTACAATCATGCCGAATAGGAATACTATCTTCCTCTATCAACCAGAAGAAACGTCGAATTGCAGAGTTTTCAATTGATCCTTTTGACAACTTTGAATTGCACCAATCTACAACTGCATGAGCATCTCTGAATTTCACTGCATCCTCAAATTTCAATTGTTCTCTAGCAAGAGCTCTTTTTATACAGGCACCGGCTCCATTGTGTTCCCCCTTACCATGTCCCGCTTCAAAAAAACTCCATAAATGTTGGACATTGGTTATCTTGTGAACTTTGCATAGCCAATAAAACATTCTTGCATTTTTGAATTGCCCAATGTAGTTATCTGACCATATCATATGTTGTTTCATGTCAATTTCTCTTTCCTTAAGATTATCATAAAATACCTCGAAGCAATGTTGAACAAACTCTAAAGAGTGTAATCGATTATCGCTAACATAGAAATGATACTCCCTCAAAAAAAATTTGTTATCTTCTGTACTGTCATGGTCATGTCTATATATAATGTGCACAAATACAGCCACTTGCACTGAGTTGTAGTATTGTGATTGAGTTTCCTCTTGTGGTTTTAGAGTATAATTTTCTGCAAAATCCACAACTGATACTATTGTTCCAACTGGAAATGTGTTCTTGCATATGCAAAACTATCCATCAAGCCATCGGGCATGTTGGGAATGTTTCACATATTTTGGAACAATATGAGTTTTAAACTCACTAATAAATGCATTCACACTATTCTGTTCTGTAATCAATTCTAAACGTTTCCCTATCTTTCCATCCTTTAGAGGGTATTCTATATTTTTAAATCTCCTAACATCACCATTTTTTGTCCAAACTCAGATGAAACATGTTCATGCAAACATTCACCTATCGAAGAATAGTCCCCACATAAATTGCAAAGGCCATAAATGCATGAACTGGAAAGAAATAATTGTTCACTAGGTGGTTTACAAAATAAACTTCCAATAAAATCTTTTATAGTTTCAGGTGGAACATAAACACCACAATCCTGCACAAGATCATTACCATGCAACATACAACGTATATATCGAAAAACATCATAATAGTAACGAAACTAGACATGAGTTTTACAACAACAAGATATTCTTTGTTTATTGATTTTAACATACCAGGGTTTGCATTTTTCAAATGATCTTTGACTAATTCGTAAATTCATTAACACAGATTCATCAATAAATTTTTTAAAGAATTCATTTTGAGTCATGTCAAGAAGATGTTTTGGATGAGAATCACGAATTTTTGATCCCACCCTTAACTTTAAAACATCTCTAGCATTTGATGAAACTCTAGTATTATCATGCCAAAATTTTGCAATTAATTGTTTAGTTTCATCATTTAATTTCATGTCTGACCTTTGAAGTCTACCACTAAATTCCAACAATGGTTTAGTGGATGAATTTCAATTGTGTCTCTTCTTTTGGCCGCTCTTGACAAGGTTCTATGATGTAAGTTCAAATAGCCACTTATATCACTTAACATTATTTTACTAACAATCATTTTGTCAACTATAGCAGTCATTATAACTCTACGTGTTGCATTCTTATCTTTAGATCAACTTGTTTTTCCTATAGAATCGATGGCACTGGCAACAGTAGATACAACTTGCTTATATGATTCATCTTTTCTTTTTGGTTTTGCATAAATACCTATTTTTTTCATGACTTTATGCATTTTTAACATTTTTATTAATTGTAGCATTAATTGACATTGGAATCCTAACTTTTTATTATAGAAAAATTGTTTATATAATCTTTTCTCATGTGTTCTGATTTGTCTCCAAGAAACTAACCCATTAAGATTATCTAGCACATTGCTATCAATAGTAAACAAATTACATTCATTTTCTTTCAAAGAGGGTGATGTAATATTTTCAATTTTTATTTATTTTCGTATTGGTGTATGAAATTTATATCCACCTTCATTTAAATCAGCAATTTGATTGGCATCATAGTCATCAAGATTTAAAAACATACCAGGATTCGCATCCACATCAACATTTGCATCAACAGTCATACTCGTGTGTGGTTCTACATTTCTTGCATCCATCATGATGTCTTCAATGGTCTCATCTACAACGGGCACTAAACTAGATGCTTCAGAAGTGTTATTCAATTGTCATTGTTGTGATCTTCGATCTCTTTGGCGTTTTGCCTCCTTCTCTCTTTGTGCTTGAATTTCGTCCACTGTCATTGTCCTCTTTTTTTTCTTTTGACGTTGCTTAGAACCCATTTTTACAAACTCGTCTTCAAAAAATAATATCTTTTTACTGAGTTCTTCAAAAAATCGTCTAAAAAATATTAAAAAGTACTGCCAAATGATGTAAAAAATCTTTGTCAGTATGGATTTCAATGATAGTTTGGTAAATCAATGCAATCTATCTTTTTTTTATAGTAACGGTTATTTAGAAACAGGGGCCCGTTATTAAATCCAACAGGCAAAAAATGAAATGGGCCCTCGTGGGGCCCGTTATGTAGAATTTGAATTCACAACCCACCACTTGCCTCGGGATTAGGCCCGGGATAGGCCTGGGATGGCCACACCTGAGACATGAACCTGCAAATTCAAAGCTCCATGAATGAAAGCACAAATATGATGAAATGAAATAGTTTACGTGCCTCTAATTAGAGAATTTTTATACGAAATTGAAACCCATTTCAGATTATACTGTCTAGATTCTAAATATGTAAATTAATTTAAAAATTGATTATTTTAACTATTTTTCATTTAATTTATACTAAATCAGGTCCATAAATTTGAAATATTAACTAATTTTCTTAATTTAATAACTTTTTTATTTTAATGAATTTTGAAAAAAAAATTATATGTCATCAATCTACACAAAATTCTTTTCAATTTAAAAAAAAAAAATTCAAAAAATGCTAAGTTTACGTCAAATTATGTGGGCCGTACACGTCAAATTTTTAAAAAGATAATTACGACCATTAAAAAATTAATTAAAAAAAATATATTTGAAAAAAAAATACAGAAAAATATGTTTATCAATCTTCGATGTGTTACAAACCATTTCTCAAAACAATTTGAGAAAATAATTTTAATTGTGTCAAAAAGTGTGGGTCGTACACATGCATGGTATGGTCCTGAAAAAGGCATTTTTAAAACATAGTTTTTAGAACTCCATTCAAAAAGTTATTTTTTATTATGTGGGTATTAAAATAAATTACATATTTGAAAAGTACACTCAGAGAGCTATCTTTTATATTAATGACTTTTTCCAAGATTCATTCTCTAAGTGTTTCAAAATTTAAGCTCAAGTGAAACAAAATTTGAAAAACAGGGAAAACGCTTCCACTTTTTGGCCAAAAAGTGGACTCATCTTCTTGCACTGACCCAGTTTAGGACTGTCCTTCCTGAAATAGTTAGTAGACATTGGATCTCCTCAAGTTGTTAAACTTCTGCAAAAAGAGGACTAGGCTCTGATACCAATTGTTAGGTCCGAGAGACAACTGAGAGAGGGGGGGGTGAATCAGTTGTCTAATAAATTCAAACCAAAAACAACTTTAACAACTTGATACTTAATACCGGTGAACCAGTCTTTTATGCCGGTAGATGTTTTTATCAGTTAATTGTAATACCGGTAAAGATTAATGCATGAAACAAAAAGACAAAGTCATCCACAACACATAACACCAATATTTGTACGTGGAAACCTTGTAAGGGGAAAAACCCCGCTGGGAAACCTTACCCACAATCAGATGATACTAACGCAGATAGTATGTGTATACAAATGGGGTTTGCACATGCAGAAAGGCCAAGAACCTAGAGCTCACTGCTTAAACACAAATAAGAGTCACATTGACTACAATTGGATGGTTAAATCCAATAAGGATGTACACTTCAAATTTGCATCTTTCTATGTTGGATTCAGTACCGGTGTAGTTCTAATTGTCTTCACAAAACCCTTCCTTAAACCTTAAAATGATGTCTACATGTATAGCTCTGCTTATTCTTGCATATACCTTCACACAATTCTTTTTCCCATTCCACACATGATCTTACAAATAAGATCTTACATTTATATCATAACCTAAGACCAATCTTTGTAGGTCAACTCTAAAGGATATTACAATAAAATCAATTTACAAACAAAACATTGTTTGATGCGATAACCAATTCAACATGTCGGCTTGATGCATTTACAACAATAATGAGACATCTCCATAGCATTTCATGCTGATCTGGAAAAGAAAAACCTGCTAGTGTATATCCTGGACCTATTTGCTGGTAACAATAAATATGCAAATATGAATATGCCAATGAACAAAACTCGAAGACAAAGTGTCCAAATGATGTCTTCGACATAACCAGGTGTTTTTCATGCTATTCCAAGTGCCGGTGAACATTATATCCTTCTGGTGTACCAGATACCGGTGACTGTGCATAAGTCACTTGCTTGTCGGTGAATGTTGTTGATTCTCCAGAGTTGATAAGTGTTTAGTAGATGTTGATATCAATGACAAAACCATACCAAAATACCAACAATCAAAATAGAAGAAGGATGTACAGGTCACTAGTGTGTTGTGTGGATGCAGAACAATAGGACTCCCACTAGATAGAGATGTAGTCACCATGTGAAGAGATGACTGACAATGAGTGTGCCCCAACTGGATCACATGTGCCTATTTGAAGATATGTTGCACAAACAGGGAAGCCACATGAGTGCATTGTAGGATTGAGATGACAAGGATCCACTACCATCAGTAAGTGGAGCTTCTCTCCTATTATGCATGGAATGTATCATAGTCCTCTGATATAAGACAAAAGGTTGAAGGCGGGTTATTGAAGGCTCGCACTGAATGAACTAAAGAAACAAAAGGATGCCTCAGGTGCATGTAATTAGAGATGTGCAATGAATCAAAAAGGGTTGGCATATTGTGCCACCAGGATATAAAAGGAAGAGTAAAGAAGTGATGGGTTTGTCACCTTGACAAACCGGTTGAGATGATGTTCGGCCCGATGATAAAGAAGGCAAAGTGGTGGAGCTGTAGATAGAGAACACAACTGACATGCAGATGCCTTAGATGGAAATAGATTAAGGTTGATGACATGGTGTCATCAAGGTGCCTACCAATAAGTATGAGAACCGGTAAGAGAGAAAAGAGAGTAAGTGATGTGCTCCTACCTGATGAGAATGAGCATGCTAAGGATAGGCATGCCTGGCAACCGATTAAGGTGTTCCACCAGCAAATCAGCAAAGTACAGACATGATGGTTAATCGGTAAAGTATGAGATATCGGTAGGGTTAGAGAACCGACAGGAAAGAAGGATTAGTTGTGTGTTGATTGTTGGTGACCGAGTCTAGCTGACACAGAGATCTTTGATGAGATGGATATCCACAAGGATGTCATGTGGAGTTGAAGTGGCAAGCTCATAGAGGTTGGTGAAGTGTCGTGTCCTTGAGGTAGCTAGCGGTTGGTCGACTTTAAATATTGACTGCGAGGATCAAGGAAGAAAATCAGAGGATTGTGGCTCAAGATGAAGGAAACAACAGAGATCCAGAAAGGATGGACCTTGCAGATTGAAGAGGATGAAGTAAACTACATCACTCACATGATTGATCGAACAAAAGGTCGGAAAACATGCTACAAATAACTAAAGAGAGAAGACGTGTTTCGCATGGTAGATAGATGGGAGACGCTCATTAATTGAGTGTTGAACATTGATTAAGGACATGATATTAGATTGGATTTGATATGTAACAATGATTAGAGATCGGATCGGATGCAGATCAGTGCATGGTGAACCCTAACCCTGCCAATGTTCAAACTCACATTTGGTAAGAAAATCTAGCTATGAGTATGTGAGCCAAAGATATTATTTGTGTTGATAAATGAGAGTGTTGCTACATGTGAGAAGAAAGAAGTCAAGTATTCAACAAGTATCAGAAGCAAGACTGAGTGTGAGAGAGACTAGGGTTGAAGATTTCAACCAGCAACAGTGAGGCAACCAATAGACAAGAGTTGCAGAACATTGCAGAGAAGGCAAGCTGAGGACCAACAGGTTTCAAATGGTAGACATCTAACTAAGTTATCGAGACTAGTGGTGGAGAGCAGCAGTGTGAGGGTTAGTAGAGAATCAACAGTGAACTAGATAGAAGATCCAATAGAGAGATTTGAAGAAGAATTAAAAAATCCATTTGTAACAAGAAGATAACTCTGGTATCAAATTATGATTTTGTATTCACTGAGTTGTCACTCTATGCAGAGGTTCTAGATCCTTGGGTTGGTGCCCTAAAATTAGGGGTTGGTGCTCCTTGGGTTGGTGCCCTAAACATTATAATCATAGATTCATTGTTAGGTTGTATTGGAGTAGTACTCTCCAGCAGTATTTCTCACTGAGGTTTTTCCCATCTTGGGTTTTCCTCATAGATGCCGGTGTTATGTGATGTCCCATTTATGTGTGAGTGCATTTGTGTTAGTCTCCCATCTAACAGGCATGCCTACTTTCTATTGGATCTGTGAACCAGTATACTCACATAGGATAGTGAAAGGGAAAAGTTTGAGAACCACTGATTCACCCCCCTCTCAATTGTAGATTTTTTCTAACACCCAAGTTACTCTGTTGGTGCTTGGCAATGGGAGGTTGGTTATCTTATATGCTCTCCTAGAGGACACGAGTCACTCCGTAGGTGCTCAGAAACAAGGTATTTTCTGTCGTAAACCTTCTTTTATTTGCTAATCTCTTTCTTCTCTTTCTTGTCCTTTTCTTTTTGACATTCAGGGACAAAGAAAAGAATTGGGAGCATTTAGGCCTTCCATGTTGACTTGAATCTTTATTTTATCTCTTCATGTGTTCTTTAGATCCGATAACTTTGGCACCATGATGAAACACCCATTTGCAGTTATACCATTTATCTTATCTTACTGCTATGGGTTCTGATGCTAAATAATTGGATCCCCTTGTGCTCTTGCATATTTTTGATGTTGTGGGTCTCGTGTGTCATCTGTCGAGGGTGGCATTCCATGGAAACATCTCAATATGTTAATGTGACAGAACATTTCTTCTCCTTCAAATGACATGCCTTTCATGCATACCATTTTAAGGGGGGCTATCCTATTTACATTCAGATCTATTGATCTATTTATCTTGTTTGTCTTGGTGGGGGCCAAACCACTTGATCTATCTATCTTATCACCTCTTATGGGGGCCAATCCACTATTTATCAAATCAATATACAATCATTGTATCATATGGCTATCTATCATAACACAACTTGCTATCCATACTAACAAAATCTTGCAAATCGTCACCTTCTCGTATGGCTATCTAGCATAACACACTTTTCTACCCATACTAATGCCATTCATTTTATCTCAGAAGTTGTTATATTGTATCTTTTGTAATAGGGGATTTCCTCCATTATGCGGGGTTCATTTCTTTTACAATATCTTATGTACTTTGTGTCTGATCACTTTTTCGTCTAACATGCTTGTGATGAAGCAACCTAGCAAAATCTAATCCAATTTCAATTTTTATCTCACTAGGGGAAACTTCATTTAGTTGATGAATTTTTCTTCCCCTTTGCAATCTCTATAACATCTCTATATGTTACTTCGCATCTCTCGATAAAGATGTGCTCACTAAAGTGGGGGCAAAATGTAACATCGTAAATTGCAGCCCATGCAATTCCATGTCACACAAGCACCTCATATTATGCTGATTGGAAAAATTCTTCATCTCCTTATTTGTTTGTCTGTGTACACTACCTTTTCAACTTAGGATCTAACCTTTTCACAACCATGTTGACCATTTGACTAATGAACTAGAGCATTGTCGAAACATTTATACATCATACAGGAGTCTTGAGAATATGTCAGTCCATAGGTGAGCATTTGAGCGCTACACCTACACCTAGAAGAGTTCATAATGCTTATATCCATAGCCATCGATGTCAAGATTCTTCTTTGGGCTCTATATCACTACTATATTTGGCACCAATTTCCGATGAATGTTTGTTAAAATTACGACAAACATTCCTTGGACTACCGACGAAAGTCCCAAAAAAAATTCATCGCTAAAATTTCATCTTTTTTTCGACGCATCGTAATTCATCAAAACCCCAACAAAGAACCATTGAAAAATGCCACAAAAAATGCAACTGATTTACATCGAAAAATCAACAAAAAGTTTGTCCATCTTCCGACGAAAAAACCAAAAAGATTGCAAAATGTTGTTGACAATATGAAGGAATTAATTATGTGTTGCATTGATGTTTTGTCATTGATGTCAATACTAGTTGTTATGGTTGGCTACCAGTAGACAGATTTTGGTTACTAGTAGAAGAATTGGTGTTACTGGTAAGCGTTTAAGGTTCTACCAATAGAGCTTTTACTGAGAATCTTTGACAGGATGCACAAGTGGTGTTGGTGCGAATTCTAGATGGAATTCTGGATGTGGAAGGTGATCTTAGTTCGAGCCTCAACTGATTAGAGACATCTCTTTGGCGTGGTGAATATTTTTAGGTCTGGTACCTATCCAAGTTATCTATTGGTATCATGTTAACATGTTCTCTACATGTTACCAAGATGATTTATGGATTGGTTAATGTTGTTTTGATCTAAAGCCGACATGGCATATCATTGTAATATGGATATATGTAATGATCTTATTGTAATATCTTTTAGGTGGCCGACCTAATTTTTTTAGGCCTTACGGTTTGTATAAATTTATGTAAGATCTCAATGTAGATCATGGGAATGGAAATGTAATGTTCATGGTTGTGGAATGAAATATCATATACGAAGGAGATTTGGTCGATCATAGGTGATCGAATTGGGTTTTAGTAAGAGGTCAAAGGCCTCCAGTATTGAGCTTAACTGGGATTGTAATCAGGCATGGTAGATCCTATCTCTGGTAGTTCATTCTTCTGGATTGTTGTCCAATTATATTGAGGTGGATATAACCTCTCTATAGTTAGTGAGACTCCTTTGTAATGAGCAGTACACTCTAGGTAGTATGCCTTCCTGCATGTGCAGGCCCCTTATTGTATCACATACTTTTTGTAGAAGTATCATCTGATTGTGGGTAGACTTCCCACCATGGTTTTTCCCTTTACCAGGATTTCCACATACAAATCATGGTGTTATGTGGTATGGTTGCATTGTGTTAATTCTTTATTTCATTCTTAAGTTTTATTGCTTACCGGTATTTGTTTGTGTGCTTCAATTAAAGGTTATTAAGTGGTTTGATTAATATAATCTGTTGAGAAGTGATTAACCCCCCCCCCTCTCAATTGTCCACTGGTTATCCTAACAATTGGTATCAGAGCTTTGGTCCTATTTTTCAGAAGCTTAACCGCTTGAGGTAGATCCTGGTGCAAGAGAACCTCATCAAACCCTTCAAGATGACAAGTCAAACTCTGAGAAGGGAGGATAAGGCATTAACAATGTCTTTAGGATGTTTTATATAGTTTTTAATCGTGCATTATATGTTTGTAATAATGAACCCCATCTTGTGAGCCAAACTCCTATTTTGACATTTCTATGAGCCAATTAGAACTTTTGGACAATAGGGGATCAAATATGTTAGTTTTAAGTGTTTTAAGAATTTTTAGGAGGGGTTGAACTTGACCCAAGGCATTAGGAGGCGAAAGATGACATTTTTGACAACTTTTGCAAAAGTTGTCATGAGCAACTTTTATGCACTTTTTACATTTTGTTAATTTGAAACTCCTCCAACAGCTCTAACCTCTTGATTTTCGGTTGAGAGAAGTTGATTAATGGTTTATACACCTTGTGGATCCAATTTCCAAGAGGTTATTGTACGGAGAAGAGTTCTAATGCCAACAAACTAATAGAATTCTGAGTTTTTCCTGCAATTCTAGAGTTTTGGTCTGTGGTACAGTTCTGTACAAATTGGGATCCATTCCCAATTATGTGAATTAATTTGAGAGGAGAGTTAACTCTATTTTGGTTTTGATTTGAAGTCTTTATTGTGTGTGGTTCTCTTGATATTCAAGTTTTGTTGTAGGTACCTGGAAAACCAGGGTTTACCCTAGGTTTTTTCCTCCTTCATGGCCATATCTAGCACTTTACCAATCTGAAGCTCATGGGATTTGGTGAAAGGAAAGTATGGTCAATTTATTCTAGGATTCCAAGAGTGTTTTACAGGAGGAGCAAGGGAGAGAAGTGTTTGGAGTGACCCTAGGTAGACATCTCTATGTGGCTACCTAGACCTTGAACAAACATAAGTACCTTGTATGCAAATGGTGATGCTTCTAGGCGTGTAACCCTAGAATCCCTATTGATTTATGTTTCCCAACATTCCCATGGGATTTTAATTGGCTGATTCATCCACCTGAGCATAGTTGCTTCACAAACAAGGCCTAATTAGCCCTTTTAGGATAGTCAACATCCTACCGGCAAATGGCTTTAATTTCCAGACCCTAACCCTTCCTTTTGAGGACTTGTATAACATACAAAAGAGTGTTTTAATCCATAATTTTTTTGCCAATGTGTGTGAAAATTTGAACTTAAGGTCCCTTTACCTGCTAAATAGAGCTACAAGAAACTAGGCCTAATTGGATGAGTTTTTTAAGGAATGAGCATGTATCCTTGTAACTGGTGCTTTGTCTGACCTTAGGGAGTCTTGTATGACCCAAAACTAGTGTACAAATTATTTTTAACCATTGGAGGTATCATGGAGTGTGTTGTAGTAAGATACCCCTGATTGAGTAGGCAAGAGTCTTGGAGATGTTGAGAAGATTGCACTAAAGTTGTAGAGCCTTGCCTTGATAGGATCCCATTCATGTGCTAGTGGGTTAGTGTCATACATTTTGAGGTGTTCGGTAGGTAACAAGGAGGGCTCTGCATCAAGTGGTATCAGATCTAGTAACGGATTTGGCAAGGAGATAGAAAATTCAGAGATGTCAGAGGGACAAGAAGAAGAGGTCCCTAGAGGACCAATCACCAACATGGAATTGGAAAATATTGTGAGAGAGTAGGTCACTGCTTGCAAGGCAATGCAGAGGGAGCTAGAGAGGTTGAGAGGCAGAGTAGATGGGAAGGAAGATGGAGGCACTAGTAGTTGTGATGAAGGGGATGAAGATGAGATCCCTATGCTGGAGGAAGAGGCAATTCCTCCTGACTAGAGGCACTTCCTTAATGCCCTCAAGTCCATGGAGAGAAGAACCATGGAGCAGAAGATTGATTTGCCAACTTTCACTGGGAAGATGGAACCAGATGTTGTGATGGATTGGATAGACTCCCTGTCTAGTTTTTGTGAGTGTGAAGACATTCCAGGACACCAGAAGGTGAAGATTGCTAAGTCCAATTTGAAGGGAGCAGCCCTAACTTGGTGGAACTTTGTCCAAGAGGAAAGAGAGAAGGCCAATAAGCCCAAGATTATTTCTTGGAAGAGGATGGTTGCCTTAATCAAAGAGGCCTATGTACCCAAAGACTATGAAATACAAATCCATAAGAGGAGACAAAATCTCAAGAAGAAGGAGATGGATG
The DNA here is from genome assembly GCF_030272615.1 of Cryptomeria japonica. Lineage (NCBI taxonomy): Eukaryota > Viridiplantae > Streptophyta > Pinopsida > Cupressales > Cupressaceae > Cryptomeria > Cryptomeria japonica. Next base: position 471,899,559 of record NC_081412.1, on the reverse strand, counting down.
TGAACTCATATACAGAGGAGTTCCAAAGTATATGTATGAAGTCTAAAACAAAAGAGGAAGAGAGTGAGAAAGTTGCCTGGTACTTGAATGGATTAAGGTACAACATTCAAGAAGAATTGAACCTTCTTAGCCCAGATACCATTGGTAGATGCCATCAAATTGCTATCAAGGTGGAAGAGAAGATCAAAAGGAGACAAGAGAAGAATAATAAAGGAAGAGGAAGACAGCAGAGGGGTGGAAGAACTTTTTTCATAAGTAAAGGAAATGGCTTTGGAAATCAAAGTGAAACCAGTCAAGAAGGCACTAAAGGAGAGAGTAGTTCCAATAACAATGGAGGATACAATCAGAGAGGTAACTTCAGAGGAAGAAGACCACCATTTAGAGGGAGATCTCAAGGTAGAGGTCCAATCAGATGTTATAACTACAATCAAGAAGGACACATGGCTAATAGATTCCCAAAGAAACCTACTAGTTCCATGGGAGAAAGAAGAAGTAACTTGATTTTAGAGGCTGACTGCCAAAGTGTGGCAAGTGCAAACACATACCAAAGTGTCAATACCCCTAACAACTATGGATACCCTGAAAGAGGTGAAGCCTTGATGATCAGAAGAGTAGTAACCACTATGAAGATGTCTGATAGAGAACCACCACAGAGGAAGTCCCTATTCAAGACCACTTGCAAAGCAGGTGGAAAGGTCTGCAAGGTCCTAATAGATTCCAGTTCAACTGAGAACTTTGTGTCTCTATAGATGGTGGAGAAACTAAAGTTGAGGAGACTACCTCACCCTTGTCCCTACAAGGTCTCATAGCTCACACAAGGGCAACAAGTTGTTGTGGAAGAGAAGGCTTGGGTGGAATTTCAAATTGGAACCTATAGAGATAGGTTGATGTTTGGCATTGCAAAGATGGATTCTTTTCATCTCCTATTTGGGAGACCATGGAAGTTTGATTTGAAGGCACAACATGATGGTTCTAGGAATACATATTCCATCACCAAGGATGGTAAGGTGATTGAGTTGCTACCTTTAATGGAGGGTGAGGAGGAGACCAAACAAAAGGAGGTCAAGGTGTTGATATTAGGAGGGAAGCAATTCATGAAGAACATGGCAAATGAAGGCATGGTCTATTATGCCCTTATCCCTTTTCCAATAGTAACAAAGGTGGAGAGGTCTAAGGATAAGAAAGAGGATAGATTGAGGTTGATTGACCCTGCAGTGCAGCAGCTACTAGACAAATACAAAGGTGTCATCTCTGATGGCATGCCAAGGTCACTACCTCCCATGAGGGACATAAACCACTATATAGACCTTATACTTGGATCCACCTTGCTTAATAAATCAGCATACAAGCTCACATTGGATCAAAATGATGAGATGGCAAAACAGGTTGAAGAATTGTTGGAATCTGGATTGATTGGAAAAAGTTTGAGCCCATGTGCAGTCCCTGCAGTCTTGGCACCCAAAAAGGAAGGCACTTGGAGATTTTGCACCGATTCAAGAACCATCAACAAGATTACTATTAGGTATAGGTTTCCCATTCCTAGGATTGAAGATTTGTTAGATTGTTTGAGGGGTTCTAGATATTTTACAAAAGTTGATTTAAAGAGTGGTTATCATCATATTAGGATTAGGCCGGGAGATGAATGGAAGACTACATTTAAAACAAATGAGGGGTTGTCTGAGTGGAAAGTCATGCCCTTTGGCTTATCCAATGCACCTAGTACCTTTATGAGGTTAATGAATGAAGTCTTGAGGGATTTCATAGGGAAATTTGTTATAGTCTATTGCCATTATGTGAACCGGTATGAGGACATAATGACATTATGTGTTGTCATTGATGTCAATATGATGAAGAGAAGAAAACCGGTTTAACACTATGAACCGGCATTTGTACCAAAGTGAAGTGGCATGTTTGTTCAAGGTGAAATGACATATGGCTATGGGAACCAGTACATGGAAGCATTGTATGACTACTGGTTGGTAGTCTCAACTTCAGGGTTTCAGGTTGAAGTGCTTCAAGCCTGTGTGGCTCAACCGATGACTCTATGCGATGAGTTAGCATGATAACGAAGAATAGATCATGTTGCCATGTAAGCCTTGTGTGCGTGAAGGATCTTGCATGAAGGAGATTATTCCTATCTACCTCGGGAATGTGCGAAGTCTGTAAACGGTGATAACGTGTGATGGGTTATCAGCCGCTATGAAATTGGTGGAAAACGAATGATAGAGAATGTCTTGAGATTGGATCAAGATTGTTGCATTTAATGTAGTGTGCTCAATGGCCAGGATTGAACCTTTGAATTCCTTAACCTAACAGGTTTAGGGTTTATGCTACCGACCTATCTATTTTCCTATAAGGTCGATGTTGTGTCTCTTTCTGAGGTTGTTGGCAAAATTTGTGTGTGTGTCCAAGAGAAGAGATACGTGATTCTTGCCAAACCAGAGGAGAGAAGCGATACTTGCAGAGTGTAAGTGCAGAAGGTGAAGAGGAGCTTAAGCGGATCTGCATTGGCATTGAGTGTTGTTACTAGACCATTGTAATACCTGTTGATCTCTAACCACCTCAACAGTTGGAAAATCCCTTAATAGGGTAGCCTTAACCGGCTTGTTGTAAATCCTTTAACAGGGTGACTCAAGACCATTGAGTTCTTGAAATCCTCTAACAAGGTAACCTTTAATAGGGTTTAACCCTTAATCGGGTATTCTAGCCATCCCTTAACCGGGTGATCCTTAACAAGATCGGTTCCTAATAGAACCTATTGTATCAGTCTTTAACCGGGCAAGGCTCCTAACATATCGAACTTCTAAAGAGTTCAAAAACAAGCTTGTGGGTATTCATCCCCACTGTGGTTTTTCCCAGTTGGGTTTCCACGTGAAAAATATGTATGCCATGTGTGATGTCTTCTTCATGTGATGCTATTTTATTTTATGTCAAGCAATGAATCATGTTGATCTAGTTGCTTATATGTATATCTTTGATAGTAGATTACCTGTTCATGCATAATGGTGAAATGGAAATGAAGTGTTAGATTGTATAAGAAGATAAGTGTCAACTGGTTCATGCTTGTCTCAGTTATTCTGGGTTTTGCCGGTTGTACTATGTTTAAGGACTAGTGTTACTGTTTGTCTGTCAATACACAGTGTCTACTAACAACCAGTTTAAGAGTGTGTTTTTGCATGTACTAATTCACCCCCCCCTCTCAGTATCGGGTTGGTACTATCCGTTCATCATTGAGTTATCATAGTCTACCTAGATGACATTCTAGTTTTCACTCAAACCAAAGGAGAACATCTAAAGCATGTAGACCTGGTTCTAAGGAGATTGTATGAACAACAATTAATGATCAACTTGGAAAAGTGTTTCTTTATGCATGAAGAGATCATTTACTTGGGATTTGTAATCTCATATGGTGAGTTGAAAATGGATCAAGAAAAGGTGAGTGCCATACTGTCTTGGCCTACACCTAGGACAATGAATGATGTTAGAAGTTTCCATGGCTTAGCTACCTTCTATAGGAAGTTTATAAGAGGCTTTAGCCATATTTGTGCCCCTATTCTTGATACAATAAAGGGAGGACAAAAGTGCAGGTTTAGTTGGATAGAAGAAGTAGATAACTCTTTTGAAACATTGAAGAGAAAATTTGTAGAGCAGTCGGTCCTTGCTCTACCTGGTTTCAACAAGATCTTCCAAGTGGAATGTGATGCTAGTCATATGGGTATTAGAGCAGTGCTCAGTCAAGAAGGAAGACCTATTGCTTTCTTCAGTGAGAAGTTGAATGAGGCAAAGAGCAGATATTCATCTTATGACCTAGAGATGTATGCTCTAGTCCAATCCTTGAAAAAAAGGAGACACTACTTGCTACCAAAAGAATTCATAGTTTTCACAAACAATCAGGCCCTTAGCTTCATAAATAGTCAAGAAAAGTTGAATCATCGGCACATGAAGTGGGTAGAGACCCTACAAGCTTTCACTTTCATTCTTAAGCACAAGAAAGGAGTCAAGAATAAAGTGGTAGATGCTTTGAGTAGAAGAGTCCTAACTACAAATCAAATTTAGTTGGAGAGTTTTGGAATAGACTCTTTGAAATCCATGTATAAGGATGATGAAAATTTTGAAGAGGCCTAAAAGGCGAAGACACAATTCAGGACATTGATGATGATGACATTCCCAAACATGAACCACCAAAGTTGCATAAGGTTCTAGATACTAAGGTTGCCAAGTGAACCAGTTGCAAATTTTACATGGATTATTTGGTGGCTTGGAAACGACAAGCTGATTCTAAAGCAATCTAGATGACAGAGCAACAAATCACATATTATGGTGCAGACCTGCAGACTCTCATCTCAAGTGGACTTGAGATTTCTTCTTCTGGGGAGTATGGTGTAGGAGCACCTCATCAAACCCTTCAAGATGACAAGTTGGACTTTGAGAAGGGAGGATAAGGCATTAACAATGTCTTTAGGATGTTTTATATGGGTTTTCAATCATGCATTATATGTTTGTAATAATGAACCCCATCTTGTGAGTCAAACTCCTATTTCGGTATTTCTATGAGCCAATTAGGACTTTTGGATAATAGGGGATCAAATGTGTTGGTTTTAAGTTTTTTAATATGTTTTAGGATGGGTTTAACTTGACCCAAGGGATTAGGAGGTGAAATATGACATTTTGACAACTTTTGCAGAAGTTCTCAAAAGTTGTCATGAGCAACTTTTATGCACTTTTTGCATTTTATTAATTTGAAATTCCTCCAACGGCTCTAACCTCTTGATTTTCAGTTAAGAGAAGTTGAGGAATGGTTTATACACCTCATGGATCCAATTTCTAAGAGGTGATTGTATGGAGAAGAGTTTTGATGCCAACAAACTAATAGAATTCTGAGTTTTTCCTGCAATTCTGGAGTTTTGGTCTGTGGTACGGTTCTGTACGGATTGGGATCCATTCCCAATTATTTGAATTGATTTGAGAGGAGAGTTAACTCTTTTTTTGTTTTTATTTGAAGTCTTTATTGTGTGTGTTGCTCCTAATATTCAAGTTTTGTTGTAGGTACCCGGAAAACCAAGGTTTACCTTGGGTTTTTTCCTCCTTCATGGCCATATCTTGCACTTTACCAATCTGAAGCTCATGGGATTTGGTGAAAGGAAAGTATGGTCAATTTATTCTAGGATTCCAAGAATTTTTTGTAGGAGGATCAAGGGAGAGAAGTGTTTGGAGCGACCCTAGGTAGACATCTTTATGTGGCTACCTAGACCTTGAACAAACAAAGTACCTTGTATGCAAATGGTGATGCTTCTAGGTGTGTAACCCTGGAATCCCTATTGATTTATGTTTCCCAATATTCCCATGGGATTTTAATTGGCCGGTTCATCCACCTGAGCATAGTTGCTTCACAAAAGAGGCCTAATTAGCCCTTTTAGGGCAGTCAACATCCTATCGGCAAAGTCCTTTAATTTCTAGACCCTGACCCTTCCTTTTGGGGACTTGTATAACTTCCAAAAGGGTGTTTTAATCCATAATTTATTTTCCAAGGTGTTTGGGAAAATTTGAACTTAAGGTCCCTTTACCCGCTAAATAGGGCTACAAGAAACTAGGCCTAATTAAGTGAGTTTTTTAAGGAATGAGCATGTATCCTTGCAACTGGTGCTTTGTCTGACCTTATGGAGTCTTGTATGACCCAAAACTAGTGTGAAATATATATTTAACCCTTGAGGTATCATGGAGTGTGTTGTAGTAAGATACCCCTGATTGAGTAGGCAAGAGTCTTGGAGATTTTGAGAAGATTGTACTAAAGTTGTAGAGCCTTGCCTTGATAGGATCCCATTCATGTGTTAGGGGGTCAATGTCATACATTTTGAGGTGTTTTGTAGGTAACAAGGAGGGCTTTGCATCAGATCCTATGACAACTAATACTTCAAATCCACCGGCAACTATTTTTAGAAGATAAATCCCTAAGCTTGATGGAACAAACTATGGTATATGGAAAATCCGAATGGAGACTCATCTTATATGTCTTCGCAAAGATATTTGTGAGATTACTGAGAAAGGATATACACCTTATGATCTAGTATCTGGAAATCATGCTCCTACAGACTTGGACAAGAATATTGAAAATGATTGCAAAGATAGAGAAGCCCTCCTGTGTGCACTTACTGATCAACAAATCATGGGATTGACTGATAAATCATCTACAAAGGTTATGTGGGATAAATTGCAAATCTGAATGAAGGTGGCCTTATTGTCAAAACTTCTAAACTTTAAGGTGGAAAATAATGAAAGAATTGCTACATTTATGGAAAGACTAAATGAAATTGTCATGGGAATTCAATGTTGTGGAGGATCTCTGAGTGAAGATGAAATAGTTTCTAAAGTCTTGAGAGCCCTACCACTAGCTTACAAGATGAAGGTGATTGCAATTAATGAATTGAGAACAATGGCAAACACTTCAGTTAACAAAGACATTATGATTGAGAAATTATTTGCTTTTGAGATTGAATAATTTGGACCTTCTAGAGCTACAAAATCTGAACTTGCTTTTCATGCATCATTATCTACCAGAAAAAGTGATTGGAAAGCCCTATATGAAAAATAATTGGAAGATATGAGGAAAGAGGATGAAAAATTTGAGCAAGTTGAAGCCTTATTTTCTAGAAGAGTACCCAAAGGACTGACAGGAAGTAAGTATGAAGGAAAAGAACCTTTTAAATGTTTTGCATGTAATAAGATTGGTCATTTTGCATCTAGATGTCCTGAAAGGAATGCAAGATTTGAAAAAAGAGTTAACAAATCATTTAAGCCTAATTAGAACAGATATAGATTCAATAAATATAAACAATTCTACATAGCGGAGGAGGAAGGAGTAAGTGATGACTTTGAGGATGAACTGGCAAGAGAATCTGCTAGTGGATCTAGCAATGGAAAGGAATGGGTGTTCTATGCTTTAAAGGAAGATGAACTAGAACCGACTATCAAGAATGAAGAAAAAGCCCTGGAAGCAAAAGTTGAAGACAAGGATGAATGGGTAATTGATAGTGGATGCTCACATCATATGACTAGAGATAAAAGAAATTTTTTGTCCCTGCAAGAATACAATGGCGATCAAGTCATATTTGGAGATGACAAAGAATGTATGATCAAAGGTAGAGGTATTATTTCTCTAGATGGCAAGTATAATACTGATTATGTCTATTATGTAGAAGGTTTAAAGCATAATCTTTTAAGTGTTGGTCAATTGGTGGATAAGGGTGCTGGCATTTGCATGAAGATTGCATTAATGATATGTTATGTTGTCATTGATGTCAATTAACTGGTAATGATATTGTTGATAATATTGTAATAACTCAATGATGAACAGACAGTACCAAACCAGTACTGAGAGGGGGGGTGAATCAATATAGACAAAAACACACTCTTAAACTGGTTTGTCAGCAGACATTGTGCACTGACAGACAAATAGTAACACTGGTCCTTAAACAGAGTACAACCGGCAAAACCTAGAATAACTAAGACAAGCATAAACCGGTTGATATCTATCTTCTCATATACTCTAACACTTCATTTCCATTTCACCCTAATACATGAACAAGTAATCTACCATCAAAGATATACATATGAGCAGCTAGATCAACATGATTCACTGCTTGATAGAAAACAACAAAGCATCACATGAAGAAGACATCACACATGACACACATATTTTTCACGTGGAAACCCAACTGGGAAAAACCACGATGGGGATGAATACCCACAAGCTTGTTTTTGAACTCTTTAGAAGTCCGCTCTATTAGGAGCCTTGTCCGGTTAAAGACTGATACAATAGGTTTTGTTAGGAACCGATCCTGTTAGGGATCACCCGGTTAAGGGATGGCTAGAATACCCAGTTAAGGGTTAAACCCTGTTAAAGGTTACCTTGTTAGAGGATTTCAAGAACTCAATGGCTTTGAGCCACCTTGTTAAAGGATTTAGAACAAGCTGGTTAAAGCTACCCTGTTTAAGGGATTTCTCAACTGTTGAAGTGGTTAGAGATCAACAGGTATTACAATGATCTGGTAACAGTACTCAATGCCAATGTAGATCCGCTTAAGCTCCTCTTCACCTTCTGCACTTACACTCTACAGGTATCACTTCTCAAATCAGAAAGAATCACAACATTGACCTTATAGGAAAATGGATAGGTCGGTAACATAAACCCTAAACCCTAAACTTGTTAGGTTAAGGAATTCAAACGGTTCAATCCTGACCATTGAGCACACTGCATTAAATACAACAGTCTTGATCCAATCTCAAGACATTCTGCATCGTCCATTTTACACCAATTTCATAGCGGCTGATAACCCATCACACGTTATCACCGTTTACAGACTTCGCAAATTCCCGAGGTAGATAGGAACAATCTCCTTCATGCAAGATCCTTCATGCACACAAGGTTGATGTGGCAACATGATTTGTTCTTTGTTACAATGCTAACTCATCACATAAAGTCATCGGCTGAGCCACACAGGCTTGAAGCACTTCAACCGGAAACCCTGAAGTTGAGACTACCAACTGGTAGTCATACAACACTTCCATGTGCCCAATTCACCTTGAACAAACACACCACTTCACTTTGGCACAAATGTCGGTTCACGGTGTTATATCGGTTCTCACCTCTTCAGCATATTGACATCAATGACAACATACAATGTCATTATATCCTCATACCGGTTCACATAATGCCAACATATTGTAATGATGTTGTGTAAAAGGTAGGATGAACTTGTAAAGGAAATTGTAACCGATAGGAAGAATTTGTGGAGTGAAGTGGTATTTCTATATTGGAGAGTTCAATAGGTAAACCCTACCTATTGATTTGATAAACCCTAATCGATTAAGTTTGGTGAATTTTTATATTGGTTTATGATCTGATGATGACCGGTAATGATTATGACATGTATTATTATTGTATGAAGACAATTTCAAGTGATTTTGGTGCATTGATGTAATGGTTTTTTTCTAGGGAATGAGAAAGTATATTGCATATAATGCAAAGCACGTGATGAGTTACTAATTTTGATGAAGTGGTGATAAAGGAGCGATCAATGTTTTCTTGATTGATGTCTAGAGATTGCTATGTAATCCAATGGTCATACTTGAACCAACTTGTTTGTAATCTCTATGACAATTATGATTTTGTTGTGTTACTGACCTAATTGATTTGTTTATAAGGTCGATGAGCTGTTTAGTTTCAGAGTTGGCAAAGTTTTAGCTGTGTGTGTGGTTGTTGAATAGGATGATGTATCTGCAATTTGAGTAAAGGCGGATAGGAGCATGAAAAGGATTTGATCAAGCAAGTGCAGTGCTATTCAAATAGATCAGCAAACTCCTATTGTTTTTTAACAATTACAACAAAATTGAAATCCCCTAACCGGGTAAGCTCTAACAAGCTTGGTGCTATTCAAATCCTCTAACTAGGTAATCCATTAGCTTGGATTTTCAAATCCTCTACCAAGGTTACTCCTTACAGGGTATTGCTTCTAACAAGGCATTGTATTCAATCCCTTAACTGGGTGGTCCCTAATAGGATTTGTTCTTAATAGAACTTTGTGTAAAGCTTTAATAGGCTAGGCTCCTAACAGGGTGAACTTCAGAAGAGTTCAAATAGTAATCTTGTGAGTCTCATCTCACCGTTATTTTTTCCATTTGGGTTTCCACGTCAAAAATATTTGTGTCAAGTGGTGAATGTTTTTGTGGTTATGATTTTATGGTTAATTTGCCTAACTACTTAACTACTTTGATAAGTCAAGATAACCAGAAGCATTGAGAAATGACATCTATTGACATATGAAAAAGCATTTGGATGTTTATGAGATTGAAGTTGTTTACTGTTAATTTGTTGTAAAAGTCAACCGGTTTCTCTTATGAGTTTTTTTCTTGACAGTGGTATTGCATTGATAGTTCTAAGTTTACTTTGAGAGATTGATTTTGAGATTGGTGAAGTCAATATCAGTTTTTATATCTACTAATTCACTCCCCCCCTCTTAGTAGTTGACCAGATTCTTATTCTTTCATCATACCATCAATTGCTATTAGAGCCAATCAGGTCCTCTAAGGTCTAAGCCTAACAACTTGAGGTAAATATCTTGCAGAACATGATGAAGAAGGAAGGTCTAAGGTTTAATAGAGAGACCTATAGGATATGGACTGACAAAATGAAAATTTATATCAAGAGTCTTGGAAATCAGTACTGTGAACATGTTGTTGTTCAATATGTTGCACCTACTGGGATTTTGACTGATGATCAGAAGAAAGAGCAACAAGAAAACAATCAAGCATTAGAGGCTATTATCATTTCTTTGTCTGATGCAGAGTATGTAGATGTTCATGGTCTAGAGACTGCATATGAGGTATGGAAAAAACTTGAAGAGATTTATAGCGGTGATAAACATGTTAATATTGCTAAAGAAGAGAGTCTAAGAGGAAAGTTTGATGACATGTGGATGGTTGAAGATGAGAATATCCAGTAGTATGGTCAAAGGATAAAAGAGATAGTCAATGAAATTAAGAGTGCAGGAGGTAAAGTGGGAGATGCCACAGTGATCAGTAAGGTACGTAGAACCCTACTACTGGTCTATGTTGTCCAATTGCAGCCATTCAGGAGCTCAATTCTATTCACAAAACTAAGGTAACTCTTGACTCCATCATTGGAAAGCTTACTGATTTTGAATTAAATGGTTATGATGGTAGTATACATAAATCTGAGTTTGCATTTAGAGCTTTTGTTTCTAACCCATCTGTGAGAAAAAGTAGAGATGTAAGTCACAGTTATGAATCTAGATCCAACAAAGAAGTCGATGATGAAGACAGTTTAGTTGAGCTTGAAGTAGTGTTGGCCAAGCGGTTGTCCAGAGGCACTAGTAAATATAGAGGTAAATTAGCTTTGAAATGTTTTGCGTGTAACAAGATTGGTCACATAGCTACTAACTGTCCTAATGGTGATAATGAGAAAAAATGAGAGAAATTCAAGAAGTATAAAGGTAAAGGCAAAAGAGATTATCTTATTATTGTTGATGATGGTATCACTGATGAGGAATCTGATGGTGATGCTAATCAAGACATTGTGTTTGTAGCCATTAAAGAGGAGATATTTGATCAGAAGGCATTAGAATCTAGGATGGATAACTTTGATGATTGGATCATTGATAGTGGTTGTTCACATCACATGACTGATGATCGGAGAAAATTTCTTTCTTTGAAGGAATTTGATGGCGGAGTTTTAAGATTTGGTAATGACACACCTTGCATGGATAAAGATAAGGGAACTATTTCTCTTAATGGAAAGAGAAATGCAGATGATGTCTACTGGGTTGAAGGTTTAAATCATAATTTTTTGAGTGTGGCACAACTCAATGACAGAGGATACCCATTGGAGTTTAAGAATGGTATGTGAAAAATCTATGACAACAAAGGTGAACTGATTTCAACCAGTAAGAAAACTAAAGGTAACATGTTTCACCTTAATCCTAAAGTTAGCAACTATTTAATTGCAAAGATAGATGATAGTTGGCTTTGGCATAGGAGATTTTGTCACATAAACTTTGATAACATTGTTAAAGTGAGTAAGTCTAAGACAGTGAGAGGTTTGCCTCAATTGGACAAATCGGTTAACGCTCTATGTAAAGAATGTCAATTAGGAAAGATGACATCTTCAACTTTCAAGAGAAAATATTTTTCAGCAGAACATTTGTTAGATTTGGTTCATACAGATCTTTGTGGACCAATAAGAATAAAAAGTATTCAAGGTGACAGATATTTAATGATCTTCACTGATGATTGCTTAAGGATGATGTGGGTCACATTCTTGAAGGATAAGACTGAAGCTTTTGGTAAGTTCAAGGCATTCAGGGCCTTAGCTGAGAAGGAGAGCGGTAAGAAGATAAAGTGTATGAGGACAAATCAAGGCGGTGAATTTACTTCTAAGGAATTCATTAGGTATTATGAAGAAAATGGTATCAAACAACAACTTTCTGCACCGAGGACACCAAAACAGAATGGTACCACAAGAGAAACAACCGGTCAGTTGTTGAAGTTGCTAGAATGATGTTGATACAAGGAGGTGTAGTGAAAACATTTTGGAGAGAAGTTATGAGCAAAATTGTCTACACTATGAACCAGATTTTGTTAAAGAGAGGTAAGGACAAGACTCCTTATGAATACTGGTATGGAAGATCACCTAATGTTTGTTATTTCAAGATATTTGGAAGAAAATGTTTTATTAAGAGAGGTGATTATGTTAGCAAATTTGAGGCTAAAAGTGATGAAGGTATATTTCTTGGCTATTCCACCAAGAGTAAGGCCTACAAGTGTTTTAACAACCGGTCATAGAGAATTATTGAGAGTGTTAATGTTCGAGTGGATGAATATCCTAAAGTCTCAGAGGAAACCAGTTTGGAGAAAAAAGATGAAGATCCTTGCATTTTGTTTTTGGAACCAGAAATTGTGAAATCTGAAACCGGTAAAGAAAATATTGATGTGCCAGTTCAACCAAAACAGACAAATTCAGAAGAAGATGATGGTAATGAAGAAGCTGAACCTAAAGATAATGATCATGTTATTCTAATATATGTGAGAATAAATCACAATCCTGAGTAGATTATTGGGGATAAGGATGTTGGAGTACTAACTAGAAGAAGAATCGGAGAGAATTCCTACATGATCTCCACAATTGAACCAAGAATTGCCAAGGAAGCATTTAGTAATTATCATTGGGTTAAAGCTATGGAGGAGGAACTAGATCAAATTGAGAAAAACAACACTTGGACCCTAGCACTTGGACCCTAGTACCTTGACCAGTAAATAAAAATGTGATAGGTACTAAGTGGGTATTCAAGAACAAGTTGAATGAAGATGGTGTTGTAGTTCGCAACAAAGCTAGGTTGGTTTGCAAAGGCTATGCACAAGAGGAAGGAGAAGATGGTGAGACATTTTCACCAGTATGCAGATTGCATAAGGCTATATATGGATTAAAGCAGGCACCGAGAGCATGGTATGAAAGGCTTCATACACATCTGATGAAGATAGGCTTTCTAAGAACCAGTAATGATAGCAACATATATCTCAAAACTGAAGGAGATAAAATACTGCTCAAAGAATGTTTTGTAGATAATATCATATTCAGAGGTAATGATGACATGAGCAATGATTTTGTGGATGAAATGAAAAATAAGTTTGAAATGTCTTTAGTGGGGGAAATAAAAAATTTCATAGGCTTGCAAATACAACAAATGAAAAATGGTATTTTCATCACACGGTCTAGGTATGTGAAAGAGGTTTTGAAGACATCTGGTATGAGTGACTGTAAACCAGTTGGGACACCAATGGTTACAGGTTGTAAGTTGTCTAAGGAAGATGAATCTACAACTGTTGATGAGAAGGAATACAGGTCAATGATTGGAAAATTTCACTATGTTGTTCATAGCAGACCGGATATAGCTCATGTAGTTGGCATAATTGCTAGACTCTAGAAGAATCCTAAGGAAACACATCTGATAGCAACCAAGAGGATTTTTAGGTATTTGAAAGGTATTGTTGACTATGGATTATGGTATCTATATGGAGGAAATTTTGACTTGAAGGTGTACACAGATGCAGATTGGGTAGGAAATATTGATAATCGGAAAAGCACAACTGGTGGAGAATTTTTTTTTGGAGGAAGACTCGTTTCATGGAGTAGTAAGAAGCAGAGTTGTACTTCATAATCTACTATTGAAGCTGAGTATGTTGCAGATTACATGAATTTTACCCAGGCTATCTGGATGAGGTACATTTTGGAAGGTTTTAAGATGAAGATTTCAGAACCTGTAAAGATCCTATGTGATAATACAAGTGCCATAATATTTCCAAAAACCCTGTTTTGCATGCACGAACCAAACATATTGAATTGAAATATCATTTCTTAAGGAAAAAAGTGAAGAGTAAAGATTTGATCTTGGAGCAAGTTTCTACCAAGGAGATGCTTGCAGATATCTTTACTAAACCTCTGCCTAAGATTACTTTTGAGTATCTTAGAAACCAGCTAGGGGTTGTACCCCTTCATGAGGCCAGTTTAACATGATGTAGATTACATCAACCCCATAGCTACTTTTAGAATTTTACAGGAGGATTGGTGTAGAAGTGGAGTTATTCCACAGGGGGAGCATCAAGTTGCAGGTTGTTGATGCTACACAGTGAAATTTGACATTACATGTTTTACTTTCAATTTGGCATTGTTGTCAAATGGGGAGAAGAATTATATGATTATGAGGAGAAGAACTAGCGACAAGTTAAAGACATGTAGAGCATGGTGAATACTTGCTAATGTAAACCAAGATTCCTATTCACAATCACAATAGCAATCAATGGTATTGATATTTTTATTTCCATCAATGCCAAAGGGGGAGATTGTTGGCATTTGCATGAAGATTGCATTAATGATATGTTATGTTGTCATTGATGTCAATTAACCAGCAATGATATTGTTGATATTGTTGATATTGTTGTAATGATGTTGTGTAACTGGTAGGATGAACTTGTGAAGGAAACTGTAACTGGTAGGAAAAATTTGTGGAGTGAATGGGTATTGCTATATTGGAGAGTTGAACAGGTAAACCCTACCTTTTGATTTGATAAACCCTAACCGATTAAGTTTGGTGAACTAGTTATATTGGTTAATGATCTGATGATGAGCGGTAATGATTATGACACGTATGATTATTGTATGAAGAAAATTTCAAGTGATTTTGGCACATTGTTGTAATGGTTTTTATTTAGGGAATGAGCAAGTATATTGCATATAATGCAAAGCTCGTGATGAGTTACTAAGTTCGATGAAGCAGTGATCAAGGAGCGATCAAGGTTTTCTTGATTGATGTCCAGAGATTACTATGTAATCCAATGGTCATAATTGAACCGACTTGTTTGTAATCTCTATGAGAATCAGGTTTTTGTTGTGTTACCAACCTAATTGATTTGTTTATAAGTTCGATGAGTTGTTTAGTTTCAGAGTTGGCAAAGTTTTAATTGTGTATGTGGCTGCCGAACCAGATGATGTATCTATAGTTTGAGTAAAGGCATATAGGAGCATGAAAAGGATTTGATCAAGCAAGTGTAGTGCTATTCAAACAGATCAGAAAACTCATGTTGTTTTCTAGCAATTACAGCAAAATTGAAATCCCCTAACCAGGTAAGCTCTAACAAACTTGGTCCTATTCAAATCCTCTGACTAGGTGATCCATTAGCTTGGATTTTCAAATCCTCTACCAAGGTTACTCCTTACAGGGTATTGCTTCTAACAAGGCATTGTAGTTGTAGCGTCGTAAATTGTACTCACTTGCTAGGGTGGTACAATTTCAAACCTAGTTTAGCACCCGCCTTAGTGCATTTTACATTTTGCATTGCATTGCTCCTTTAGCACTTAATTAATCAAATTAATTAGGTCTAAGGTCCTATTTCATCATCCTTCACATCATAAAGTCGGGCCCTTTCGTTAAAGTGTGCCCCTTTTCATTTTATTCCTCCAATACATCATCTAATCAAAAACCCTAATTAAGTCCTATTTCGAACTTGGGGGCTTGATTTCGGGGGTCAAAACATCTCGAAATCACCTGTAACTTCGGGATTCTCTCTAAAATCATCATATCTGACGACCCTGAAAATTTGGTGAAAAGTTGTCGGGACCGTGGCGCCCGGAGTGCACACGGTCCCAGACATTTTTCCTGAAATTTTAGGAGCGCGATCCAATCATAAAATAAAGCTTAACCCCAAGAAATTGGTGGGATATTCAATCTCTAGGTCGGCCAAAAGACAAAATTGCGACCTAGGGTTTCATACATAAGAGCTCTCTTTCTTCATTTGAAAGGATCGGATTTTTGTTTCCAGGAACCTCATATGCAGCGAAAGAGCAGATCTTCGAAGACTTCAACATCTTACAACATCCCTCTATCAAGAATTTATCAATTCCATTCATCCATTTAGGGCTTGGAAGACATTGAAGAACAATAGGAGATTACCGACTGAAGATTGGCTTGTACCTCTCCCTTGAGGGTTGGGTATGATTTCGTATTGTTTTCATGTCTTTGCATAAGCTTCAATATCTCATTTATTCATGCTTTAGATCACTTTGCATCTTGATTTAGAGCATTTACATTATCATTTACAAGCAATTAGGGTTTACTTTCTAGGTTGCTCTAGTTTGCTTTCTTGCATTTTAGGACCTTGCACACACAATACATTTTACAAAACAACTTGGCTATTCGTGGAGGTGGAAATCACCGAAGCCGGGGTTTGACTAAGGCAAAACCCTATATAGCCGCCCATACACCCTTTTTCAGATATAAGTGCAGGTTTCGGGACTTGGACGACGCCGCAGGATACAGATCCGGAGAGAACAGGTCGAGACAGCACTCTACATCAAATTGCAGAGCAAAAGACTGGGACAGGGGCGCTGGGCACCCTGGTCCTACCAGCATAGGGGCATTGGGCGCCCTAGTCCCTGGGACAGAGGCGTTGGGCGCCCTGGTCCTCCAGACAGACAGCATTTTTGACAGTTTTCGACAGTGTTCCAGAGTGCAAAACAGCAGTTTCCGGTGCAGTTTCAGGTGCAGAATCAGGACAGTGGCGCCCGCGCCCCCGTCCCGAACATTTTCAGTCCGATTTTGACTCTGGGTATGCATTTGCATTCTTGTTTTATCCTTGTGTTTACAGCTTTCCATTGTCTAAGTTCAATTCTGCAATCTTGTTGTTAGTTCATACTTGCATTTTAGGGTTAGGAATTGGACTTGCATAATCTTGCCTTTCAATTACAACAAAGGAATAGAAACCCTAATAGGTAGCCCGTGGCTCTCTCTTTCACAAAAAGAAGTAGCCAATTGTGCGATACCTCTAGGCTCTTTCGTATTCCGTAATGTGTGACAAGAGGTAGGATTAGGGCATGATAACCTAGTCTTGCTTTTTCCCCCACACATTTTGGTGAACCCGACGTGAATCTATCATTGCTTCTTCTTGCATTGCATTTGTTAGATCTAGATCTAGATTTAGTGTGTTTTCATTTCATTTTCATTAAAAAGAAAAAAAAAAAAAAAAAAGAGTGTGTTTTGTATTTTATGCAACTTTTTATTTCAAAATGTCAGACTTTTATTTGCAAAATGTTCATGCTTATGATGATTATTATGAGTATAGCCAAGATGAATTAGATGAAGCTTTAGATGAGTTTTTGAACCCTAAAGATGCCAAACCTTCATTTTACCAAAAACTTATAAACCTTGTTACTATGCCATTTCGTTGCGATGAGAAAGATAAGTTGAATGAGTCCTCTCAAGGGTACATTCCTATCACTCTTCCACTAAATCTAGTAACATGGTTGTTTTCAACAATCCCCTCTATGAGGAGATGTCTCCTTTTGAATCAAAAGATAAACCTTTTAATAGATATGATCATGCTTTGTTGGATGATGCTCTTGATGACTTTGTGGCTTTATCGAAGTCTTTAAACAAGAACAAGACTTCTAAATTAGTTAACATGATAAACTTGAATGAGCATAAAAAGCCTCTCTTTGAAGTCCAAGGAGCTTATCCTTCTCCTACCTTTCAAGTTCCTAAATCACCTCTTCTTACTGTCCAAGGAGGGTATGATCATGATTCCTTTCGTACTCCGAATAAACCAATCATCATTGTGCAAGGAAGAAAACCTATAAGTCCTTATAGTTATGCCAAGCAAATAACTAGAGAGAGTTATCATGCGGTTACCCATACTTATCATACCAGCAATAATAGGCAGCCTAGTCCTCCTCCTGTTATCCCAGTTTCTCTTCCGAATCCTCAACCGATTCTTCCACAAGCTCCCCGTATTTCGCAAGTTCTTAGTAAGGAATATGATCTCATAGAACAACTTAAAGCTACCCCTGCTAAGATATCCCTTTGGGATTTGATTCAAACTTCTTCCGCTCATCATGGAATATTACAAGATGCCTTGAAAGATTTGAATGTTCCTCCACCGAATACATCTAGTAATATAGCATCTTTGGTTAACTCTGTGATGAATCCTAAAGCTCAAATTGTGTTTACTCAAGATGAGTTGCCTACTAGTGAAATCCAACAACAATATGATCCCTTGATGATTGTGGTTATCATGAAAGACACTGCTATAAGACGAACACTAGTGGATAATGGTTCTGGTATCAATGTGTGTAGCATTAATCTTTTGCATAAGATGAATGTGGATACATCCTTAATTGAGCCAGACTCTCATCCTATTCGAGGCTTTGATAATGTGGCTAAAACTTCATTAGGTACTATCACCTTACCCATCACAGTGGGGCCTATTACTTTGCCTACACCTATCCATGTTATGTCGAGAAATCTAACATACAGACCTTGGATTCACAGTATGCAAGCTGTCCCCTCTACATTGCATAGACAAGTTAAATTTATTTATAACAATAAGACATATACCTTGATAGGTGATACTAATTTTCAAGCTTGTTTGCAAACATCTACTTCCAAGGGGGGTTCTTCTAAGCCGTCCTCATCTAGTGATGACTCTTTAAATAAGATACCTATCGATGAATCCTCGCTCTCCGATGATCAAAATTCTTTGGATGAGTCTGGAGCTCATGAAGAAGATTCTTCTCGACTTGAAACTACACATAAGAAGGATTTTGATCCTGGGAAGATCCTCGAAGAAGACGATTGGGGATCTCTTGATTTTAATCCCACCTTTGTAGGTGAATATAAGGTTCCTTCTAGAGAGCTTAAAGTTGAAAAGAAGGAAGAAGCTAAAAATCAATCAATCTTACCTAAACCTATGAGTAATAATTTTGTGGCCGCTTCTCAAACTTCTTCTCCTCACACCTCTAATTATGAAGAGTTTGATTCTTTGTCTTATGAAAAACCACCTTCTCTTCCTGAAATGGCTGATCGTTATGGTTGTGGTTTTCACATTTTTGCTAAGCATGGGTATCATGGAAATGGTTGCGGTGCTCATGAACAAGGGATAAAAGTTCCTCTAGAGACTAATTTTCACAGTTATGCCTTTGGACTTGGCTATAATCCCTGCAAGCGCACTAAAGCTTCTAAAAGACCATGCATTAGTGTTAATGTTATTTCTACATCTCTATCAATGCAACACCCTGAGCATATTGATGGGGATCCTTCGTGTGCTTGTGCTTTTGACGTTTTCCCTACTGATGATGCTTTAGCTGAATTTTTAGGAGCATATGACACTCTTCCTCGTTATCATCACAATAGGGGACTCCCTTATTGTTTGAACACTGAAGCCTACTTTGGAAAAGAGACGGATAATGATGAGATTGTGAAAGAATTCCCTCAGCTAAAGGATACTCCTCAAAAAAGTAATCTTCTCATAAGTGACACCACTAATGTTAAGATGGACCCTTGCAATAAAGAGAAAGTTATTAAAATTGGAAAATGTTTGGATGAAGAGGAACAAAAACAATATGAAGATTTATTGCATGAATTCCCCGAGATCTTTGCTTGGACATACTCTGACATGCCTGGTATAGATCCTAAGATTGTTACTCATAACATTGTCTTAGTTCCTGATGCTAAGCTCGTGAAACAAAAGATTCGAAAAATGAATCCTAAGGTGGCTCTGCTTGTTAAGGCTGAGATTGAAAAGTTATTGGAGGCTGGATTTATCCACCCTATTGATTATTCCCCATGGATTTCAAATATTGTCGCTGTGGCTAAACCAGATAACAAAATAAGAATGTGTACCGACTTTCAAGATCTAAATAAGGCTTCTTTAAAAGATGATTTTCCTCTTCCAAACATTGACATGATAGTTGATTCTACGGCAGGACATGCCTTGTTATCCTTCATGGATGGTTTTTCAAGATACAATCAAATTTTTATTAACCCTCAAGATCAATTCAAAACCGCTTTCACCACTCCTTGGGGTACGTTTTGTTGGATAATGATGCCTTTTGGACTTAAAAATGCTGGTGCAACTTATCAACGAGCGATGACCCTTATCTTTCATGATTATATGCATAAGATTTTAGAGGATTATGTTGATGACATTTTAGCCAAATCCTTTCTTCGCATGGATCATATTAAAATCCTTCGTCAAATCTTTGAAAGAATTCGTAAATATCACATGCGCTTGAATCCCCGAAAATGTGTTTTTGGTGTGGATAGTGGAAAACTATTAGGATTCATAGTTTCGCATCGTGGGATTGAGGTGGACACTAAGAAAATAGATGCTATTGTCAACATGCCACCTCCTAGAAATGTGTCTCAACTTAAAAGCTTACAAGGAAAGATTCAAGCCATTCATAGGTTTGTGTCTCAACTGGCGGATCGTACCTTTCCTTTTACTCAACTCCTTAAAAAGGATATCACTTTTCAATGGAATGAGGATTGTCAGCAAGCATTTGAAGATTTAAAAGTGTATTTGGCTAGTCCTCCTATTCTTCAACCTGCCGAACCTTCCAAACCCTTCCTTCTGTATACAACTGCTTCCTCTCATGCTCTTGCAGCATTATTGGCACAACATGATAAAGATGGTAAAGAATGTCCGGTTTTTTACATAAGTCGTACCTTACTCGATTATGAGACCCAATATTCTGCGATAGAAAGACAATGCTTGGCCTTGGTGTTTGCGACTCAGAAATTGAGACATTATCTCTTAAACTCAGAAGTCCATGTCATGGTAAAGTTTGATCCGTTGAAACATCTTTTCTCTAAAATTGATTTATCAGGACGCCTAGCTAAGTGGGTTATGATGTTAACTGAATTTGACCTTAAATTTGTTTCACAAAGATCAATTAAAGGGCAAGCGTTGACTGATCACCTAGCTGAGGCCCCTTCACCTTTCTCCTTCCCTAACCCTGAGTCTTTTCCTGACGACTTCATTCTTTCTATAGAGAAAGATGAAACTTGGGAGTTATACTTTGATGGCTCTAAGTGTCGTACGGGATCGGGGGCAGGTGTTGTTCTGATTTCTCCTACAAAGAAACCCATTCCCTTATCCTATCGTCTAAATTTCCTGTGTACCAATAACATTGCTGAGTATGAGGCTCTTATAGCGGGAATAAAAGCAGCCTTAGCTCTGAACATAAAACACATACATATCTATGGAGATTCGCAATTGATTATAAGACAAGTAACAGGAATATATCAAGCAAAACAAGACAAATTATCACAATATAAAGACCTTGCCATCTCTTTATTACAAAAATTTGATTCTTATACCATGGAACCTATTCCTCAAAAAGATAATCGACATGCAGATGCAATGACATGTGTGGCTTCTCTTGTATCTTTAGAGGACCCTGTGGTTGATCTTAAATTTGTTATTCACAACCTTATTTCTCCAGCTATTGTAGATGATCCTAGTCTGGTAACATGTTGTGACTTTATAGACTCAGATGAATGGTACTTGCATATCGTAAAATATTTGACTGATGGTACCTTTCCTGATTCTGCTAATCGAAACACTAGGGCTAGAATCTACAAGCTATCTGCTAGATATATCATTCTTTCTAATGTCCTTTACCGAAGGGGTTATGATGGTTTTCTCCTTCGCTGTCTTAACAAATCGGAAATCCCCATTGCTCTTGAAGAGGCACATTCAGGTGCCTATGGGGGGCATTTTGGAGGCAAATCCTTGGTTCATAGATTGCTTCGTATGGGATACTATTGGCAAACTATGCAGAAGGATTCTTTTTCATTTGTTAAGAAATGTCATCAATGTCAACAACATAATAATCTGATTCATGCTCCTGCCCAAGAACTCCGTTCTCAAGTAGCTTCTTGGCCTTTTTCCGCATGGGGTTTGGATCTTATTGGTAAAATCTCTCCTCCTTCATCTCAAGGACACACCTTCATTATAACCGCAACAGATTACTTTACGAAGTGGGTAGAAGCTATTCCCCTTCGCTCTACCACTGCTGAAGTGATTTGTCAATTTCTTCTAGAAAACATCATTTCTCGATTCGAGATACCTTCTACTATAATCTCAGATAATGGGACATCATTTAAGAACAAGGACGTGAAGAAATTCCTCGAGAAGTATCATATCAAACATCGATTTTCTACATTATACTATCCTCAGTCAAATGGTCAAGCCGAATCATCCAAAAAAATAATCGAACAAATTCTTCGCAAAACTGTGAATAAGCATGGTAAGGATTGGAGTAACTAGCTAATCTATGCTCTTTGGGCCTACTGAACGAGTGTACAAATTGCTACGGGAACTTCTCCTTATAATCTTGTTTATGGTGTTGATGCTATTATGCCTTTAGAGCTAGAGATTCCATCACTTAGGGTTTCTCTCAAAGGTATAGTAGATGGTGACTCTTATAGAGAACAACGACTTCAATAGCTTGAGATGCTTGATGAACAGCGTATAAACACTCTTGAGCATATTCAAGCGTATCACAAAACTCTACAACGAAGCTATAATGATAAGGTTATTCAACGTTCCTTCTCAGTAGGTGACTTAGTCCTTTATGAGAATCAGTGCAATGTGAATGCCTTACCTACAGAAAAGGGAAAATTTAGTCCTAATTGGCTTGGACCATATATCGTTATTGAGGATTATGGATCAGGTGCTTACAAAATAGCAGATGTAGATGGTACGCCTCTTAAAGAACCTATAAATGCTATGCACTTGCGTAGATATTATGCTTAATTCTTCATTCCTTATTTATCTTCTTTTCAGTTCTTCAACATTGGGTAATATGTTAGTATCTCCTAATTTGAGCAAAATAGAATTAAATGTTATGATGTTTAATCTATATTGCTTCGTTCTTGACAAGCGTGTTTCCTTACTTCATAGTTTGTCTTGAATTCATTTATGTAAGTTGTAAAAGATTTACATTTCCATTATGCTAGCATATTATACAGTGTCTTTATGTGTTAAGTAGAATCGTATCATGTTGTGTTTAAGTTCAAAATTAAATCACGTTAGTTATATGATTCTTAGACTTAATGCATATTTCTTCCCTATCATCAATGTAGTACTTGATTAAATTAAGTCCCACATGTATCAATTTAGTCATGGTGCATTGAGAAATCAATCGCATGGAAATTAAATTCTGAACATACATGTACATTTACCAAATGTATTAGATTTAATCAAAGCAAAATATACATTGTTTTAAGCATTAAAGATAACACATTTGAGACAAAAGAGAAGCATGTATATATACATATATATATGTGGATCATATACAAATATAGGTCACTATACATCCAAAATGTGACCTCTCCTACATCATAAAATCATCTCCTATCTCTAGGACTAGTGGTTGGAGAGTGTCGACTGGACGCTCCCTCCTGATCTAGCCGTGAAGGTGGACCGATGGGTGTGTAGTGCGATACAGACCGTGAGTGACTCCGAGAGGAACTCCTACGATCCCTATCCATAAGGATCACGTGATAGGTGGTAGCCTCGGCCTGAGCTGCTACTAGATCTCGCCGCGCCCGCTGAAGGTCCTCTGATAGGACTCTCTCTCTCTCCCTCCATATGTCTACCTGTACTTGGAATGGGGAAAACAAGTCCTCATGCCGACCCACGTTCCCTTGAGGCCTATAGGCAATCTGTGAGGAACTGGGGATCTGTGCTATCGTGGAAATGTCTGTCACTGCCTGCTGAATCAGGGAACGCCACTCCTGCACATTAGTTGTGGCAGTAGAATAGATTTTTGTATTAGTACCATTCTATATCATCAAAACATTAATAATCAATTTAAACCTACTATACCTAGGTCTCCCTCACGCCAGTAGGGATCATGATACGGTAGCATCTGTGACTGGGATCTACTAGGCTCCCCTCGCTCGACTAATCTGTGCACGATGGGTGTAGGCTGGATGGTACTAGGAACAGGTCTCCGTATTGCCTCATGTTCCCCCTGTTGGGGAATAAGAGGAGGATCCAGAGCTATGGTATCATCCCCTGAAAGGTGAGGAGCTGCATCTGACTCCTCGTCATCATCTCTATCCTCATCTGCATCCTCATCCTCATCGGCATCCTCGTTCTCCTCATCATCAGTTCTCTCCTCCTCGTCCTCATCTCTATCTGTGTCCTCCTCCTCCTCGGCGCTGGGCTGATCGCCTATAGGTGGATCAGGATCTCCCGCCTCCTCATGACCCTCTCCCTCCTCTGGCTCCTTTGACCTGGATCCCTGGTCCTCATCTCGGTCTCCATGTCTCCATGGGCCTAGATGGCCTGTCGGGTGATCCGATGGAAAGATAGGACCTGGATATGATCTCATAAACCATGAGACATACCTGCGCTGTGCTCCAGGCTCTGCAGAATAACCAGTGACTACATCCTGATCAGATCCCTCTATATCTGTAGTCTCGATGTCATCTATCGTCGGTCTCGCTACTGCTCTAGGTCTGGGAAGGACCTGTGAGTGTCGAGTATAGATGGGCACATCGGCTGGAACACACTGCTCTAGCCCGAACTGCCTCCGTACTCGGTCAAAGTAGAAAGGGACTATGATGTGTGAATATCGTCCCTGCAGTAGGCGGTTCCTCTATAAGCATGCTAACTGTCTCTCCATCCCATCCCATCTGTGCATCCGCAGGTAAGGTCTCCACACTGTCACCTCGGCTGTCAGTCTATCAAAAATCACTCTCCAATATAACAGATCTCCAAATCTCCACTCGCTGGTAAGTGGATAAGCAAACACCCTAGGTCGCTCGCTAGTCGTACTCAGCGGAAAGCCAACAGGCCTGGTGCATGTGAAGTGCTCTAAAATCCATACCTGCAGAAGTGTGCATGTCATCAAACTGCAACCCTGTCCAAATACATACTCCTCAAGGTCATGATAGAGATGTGCAAGCATACTCTGACCCCAAGCATACACTCTCCTATGTCTCTCCATCGCTCTGATGCACCATGTGAGACCCCCATGCATGTGTGTACCTCGCCCATTAGGGCAGACGGCTAGTGCTATGATGGCGATCATAAGGCGTCTCAGAAGGGGTACCTCCCCTGTAGGATGTAAGAGCCAGCTAACCATGATACGACCTCTCGTCTCGCTCGGCATGACTCTCCCTATTCAATATACCTGCTCCCTCTGATGATCCTTTGCTGACCGATCGGTCGCGTATGTAACAGTCGCTCCTCTGATAGGAAGACGAAGTATACGGTACACATCCTCGAGTGTAACTGTCAGCTCCCCTACTGGAAGATGAAATGTGCATGTGTCAGGATCCCATTGCTCCATCAATGCCATCAGCATTGCAGGATGGAACCGAATGGTTGGCATGAGGATCACATACCATAATCCCACGATCGATAATGTGTCTCTCTCTGCCTGAGTCAGCCGCGGAATCTGATCTCGCAAACTGCGAAGAATATGTCCCGCTGTATGCTCTCTCATGTACGGGAGGCCCTGCAACACAAAAACATAACCGTAATCAGTACTCGATCATCAAAATCGCTCATGCAAACTGTCGAACATCATATGCCAAGCCCTGATTGGGACCATGGCGCCTTGTCAGGGACCATGGCAGCCTGGTTGGGACCATGGCACCCTGAGGGGACCATGGCACCCTATCAGGGACCATGGCACCCTGGGGGGACCAGGGCGCTCCACAGGGACCATGGCACCCTGGGGGGACCATGGCGCCCTGGGTGGGGCCCGGGTCAGCCTTCAGGGCCCGCAAATGATCACAGAAAAGTCAAAATGCAGAAAATCAAAAGTCAAATGTTCAGTCAACTCACCTCATCCAGTGGCTCGTCATCAATCACAGCCTAGCGCAGGATCTCAATCCTCGTGGGATGCTCTAATCGTCGTGAAGGCATAATGATGGCTATGTGGGCTCCGCTGCAATGAACAGTATTCAGAAAACAACAAAGTGACAAATGCAAATGTCTCTTTCAAGGTATATACTTTCATTTCTTTATCTTTACCTTTCAAACCCTAATTTTCCTCTTTCACTCATTTCATCATAACTTGAGTTTGGGAGATGCGATTTTTGAACCGTTTTTTGCGTAGGAATCGTATTTTCACTCCCCTACTCTCAGAATGTTCCAAAAAGTTCTCTGATGAAGCCTTTTCAGTGAACATCCCTCATCAAATACTCTCTTACATGATTTGTCGTAAGTAAACATGCTACCCTGTTTCACCTCCCTGATAAGCAAGTCGAAACAGGGGGGGCATATAGCTACTCACAAATTTCATCACTTTCTTTAGTAAGCATTAGGTGATTTTTTGATCTAACGTGTGTTTTGTAGGGTGTGGTTCCTAACTGTGTACTGCAGATACCGCTGGGGGCTTCGTCCGACAACTTATGGATATATCCTTTTTCAAATGATGTTTACTTTTCTGTACTTTAGCTTGCATATGCACGTAGTACTCATATGACCGCTAAAGTGGGGGCTAAATGTAGCATCGTAAATTGTACGCACTTGCTAGGGTGGTACAATTTCAAACCTAGTTTAGCACCCGCCTTAGTGCATTTTACATTTTGCATTGCATTGCTCCTTTAGCACTTAATTAATCAAATTAATTAGGTCTAAGGTCCTATTTCATCATCCTTCACATCATAAAGTCGGGCCCTTTCGTTAAAGTGTGCCCCTTTTCATTTTATTCCTCCAATACATCATCTAATCAAAAACCCTAATTAAGTCCTATTTCGAACTTGGGGGCTTGATTTCGGGGGTCAAAAAATCTCGAAATCACCTGTAACTTCGGGATTCTCTCTAAAATCATCATATCTGCGGCCCTGAAAATTTGGTGAAAAGTTGTCGGGACCGTGGCGCCCGGAGTGCACACGGTCCCAGACATTTTTCCTGAAATTTTAGGAGCGCGATCCAATCATAAAATAAAGCTTAACCCCAATAAATTGGCGAGATATTCAATCTCTAGGTCGGCCAAAAGACGAAATTGCGACCTAGGGTTTCATACATAAGAGCTCTCTTTCTTCATTTGAAAGGATCGGATTTTTGTTTCCAGGAACCTCATATGCAGTGAAAGAGCAGATCTTCGAAGACTTCAACATCTTACAACATCCCTCTATCAAGCATTTATCAATTCCATTCATCCATTTAGGGCTTGGAAGACATTGAAGAACAATAGGAGATTATCGACTGAAGATTGGCTTGTACCTCTCCCTTGAGGGTTGGGTATGATTTCATGTTGTTTTCATGTCTTTGCATAAGCTTCAATATCTCATTTATTCATGTTTTAGATCACTTTACATCTTGATTTAGAGCATTTACATTATCATTTACAAGTAATTAGGGTTTACTTTCTAGGTTGCTCTAGTTTGCTTTCTTGCATTTTAGGACCTTGCACACACACTAGGTCTACACACACAATACATTTTACAAAACAACTTGGCTATTCATGGAGGTGGAAATCACCAAAGTGGGGGTTTGACTAAGGCAAAACCCTATATAGCCGCCCATACACCCTTTTTCAGATATAAGTGCAGGTTTCGGGACTCGGACAACGCTGCAAGATACAGATCCGGAGAGAACAAGTCGAGACAGCACTCTGCATCAAATTGCAGAGCAAAAGACTGGGACAGGGGTGTTGGGCGCCCTGGTCCTACCAGGACAGGGGCACTGGGCGCCCTGGTCCCTGGGACAGAGGCGCTGGGCGCCCTGGTCCTCCGGACAGACAGCATTTTCGACAATTTCCGACAGTGTTCCAGAGTGCAAAACAGCAGTTTCCGGTGCAGTTTCAGGTGCAGAATGAGGACAGTGGCACCCGCGCCCCCGTCCCGAACATTTTCAGTCCGATTTTGACTCTGGGTACGCATTTGCATTCTTGTTTTATCCTTGTGTTTACAACTTTCCATTGTCTAAGTTCAATTCTGCAATCTTGTTGTTAGTTCATACTTGCATTTTAGGGTTAGGAATTGGACTTGCATAATCTTACCTTTCAATTACAACAAAGGAATAGAAACCCTAATAGGTAGCCCGTGGCTCTCTCTTTCACAAAAAGAAGTAGCCAATTGTGCGATACCTCTAGGCTCTTTCGTATTCTGTAATGTGTGACAAGAGGTAGGATTAGGGCATGATAACCTAGTCTCGCTTTTTCCCCACACAGTAGTCAATCCCTTAATCGCGTGGTCCCTAACAGGATTTGTTCTTAATAGGAATTTTTGTAAATCTTTAACAGGCTAGGCTACTAACAGGGCGAACTTTACAAGAGTTCAGATAGTTATCTTGTGAGTCTCATCTCACCATAGTTTTTCCCATTTGGGTTTCCACGTCAAAAATATTTGTGTCAAGTGGTGAATGTTTTTGTGGTTATGATTTTATGGCTGATTTTCTTAACTAATTAACTACTGATAAGTCATGATAACTAGAAGCATTAATAAATGAAGTCTATTGACATATGAAAAAGCATTTGGATGTTTATGAGTTTGAAGTTTTTTACTATTAATTTGTTGTAACAGTCAACTGGTTTATCTTATGAGTTTTTATCTTGACAGTGGTATTGCATTAATAGTTCTAAGTTTACTTTGAGAGATTGATTTTGAGATTGGTGAAGTTAGTATTAGTTTTTCTATCTACTGATTCATCCCCCCCTCTCATTAGTTGACTGAATTCTTATTATTTCATCATACCATCAATTGGTATTAGAGCTAATCAGGTCCTCTAAGGTCTAAGCCTAACAGCTTAAGGTAAAGATCTTGTAGAACATGATGAAGAAGGAAGGTCCGAAGTTTAATAGAGAGAACTATAGGATATGGAGTGACAGAATGAAAATTTATATCAAGAGTCTTGGAAATCAGTACTGGGAATATGTTTAATGTTCAATATGTTGCATGTACTGGGATTTTGACTGATGATCAGAAGAAAGAGCAACAAGAAAACAATCAAGCATTAGAGGCTATTATCAGTTCTTTGTCTAATGCAGAGTATGTAGATGTTCATAGTCTAGAGACTGCATATGAGGTATGGAAAAAACTTGAAGAGATTTATAGCGGTGATGAACATGTTAATATTGCTAAAGAAGAGAGTCTAAGAGGAAAGTTTGATGACATGTGGATGGTTGAAGATGAGAATATCCAGTAGTATGGTCAAAGGATAAAAGAGATAGTCGATGAAATTAAGAGTGCAGGAGGTAAAGTGGGAGATGCCACAGTGATCAGTAAGGTACGCAAAACCCTGCTACCGGTCTACACTATCCGATTTGCAGCCATTCAGGAGCTTAATTTTATTCACAAGACTAAGGTAACTCTTGACTACATCATTTGCAAGCTTACTGATTTTGAATTAAATGGTTATGATGGTAGTATACAAAAATCTGAGTTTGTATTTAGAGCTTTTGTTTCTAACCCATCTGTGAGAAAAAGTAGAGATGTAAGTCACAGTTATGAATCTAGATCTAGTAGAGAAGCTGATGATGAAGACAATTTAGTTGAGCTTGAAGCATTGTTGGCCAAGTGGTTGCCCAGAGGCACTAGTAAATATAGAGGTAAATTACCTTTGAAATGTTTTGCATGTAACAAGATTGGTCACATAGCTGCTAACTGTCCTAATGGTGATAATGAGCACAAATGAGAGAAATTCAAGAAGTATAAGGGTAAAGGCAAAAGAGATTGTCCTATTGTTGTTGATGATGGTATCACTTATGAGGAATCTAATGGTGATGTTAATCAAGAAATTGTGTTTGTAGCCATTAAAGAGGATATATGTGATCAGAAGGTGTTAGTATCTAGGATGGATAACTTTAATGATTGGATCATTGATAGTAGTTGTTCACATCACATGACCAGTGACTGAAGCAAATTTCTTTCTTTGAAGGAATCGATGGTGGAGTTGTAAGATTTGGTAATGACTCACCCTGCATGGTTAAAGATAAGGTAAATATTTCTCTTAATGGAAAGAGCAGTGGGGATGATGTCTACTAGGTTGAAGGTTTAAAGCATAATCTTTTGAGTGTGGCACAACTCAATGATAGAGGACACCCATTGGAGTTTAAGAATGGTATGTGCAAAATCTATGACAACAAAGGTGAACTGATTGCAACTGGTAAGCAAACTAAAGGTAACGTGTTTCACCTTAATCCTAAAGTCAGCAACTATTTAATTGCAATGATAAATGATAGTTGGATTTGGCATAGGAGATTTTGTCACATAAGATTGATAACATTGTTAAAGTGAGTAAGTCTAAGATAGTGAGAGGTTTGCCTCAGTTGGACAAACCGGTTAACACTCTATGTAAAGAATGTCAGTTGGGAAAGATGACATCCTCAACTTTCAAGAGCAAATCTTTTTCAGGGGAACATTTGTTAGATTTGGTTCATACAAATCTTTGTGGACCAATAAGAACAAAATGTATTCAAGGTGACAGATATTTTATGATCTTCACTAATGATTGCTCAAGGATGGTGTGGGTCACATTCTTGAAGGATGAGACTAAAGATTTTGGTAAGTTCAAGGCATTCAGGGCCTTAGCTGAGAAGGAGAGCAATAAGAAGATAAAATGTCTGAGGACAGATCAAGGCGATGAATTTACTTCTAAGGAATTCACTAGGTATTATGAAGAAAATGGTATCAAACGACATCTTTTTGCATCGAGGACACCACAACAGAATGGTATCATAAAGAGAAACAACCGGTCAGTTGTTGAAGATGCTAGGACAATGTTGATATAAGGAGGTGTAGCGAAAACATTTTGGAAAGAATTTGT
The DNA here is from genome assembly GCF_030272615.1 of Cryptomeria japonica. NCBI lineage: Eukaryota > Viridiplantae > Streptophyta > Pinopsida > Cupressales > Cupressaceae > Cryptomeria > Cryptomeria japonica. The sequence continues at coordinate 471,868,920 of NC_081412.1, read as the reverse complement.
CAGCACAACAGTCTACACTATGATCCAGATTCTAGTAAAGAGAGGTAAGGACAAGACTCCTTATGAATATTGGTATGGAAGATCACCTAATGGATTGAAACAAGCTCCTAGAGCTTGGTATGAAAAGTTGGATAAATATCTTTTGAAGCTTGGTTTTACTAAAGGCAGTGCTGACAATAATTTATATTACAAGATCACTGATGATGATAGTTTGATTATTGAAGTATTTGTTGATGATATCATTTTTGGAGGTGAAGACAAATTGTGCATAGAATTCTCTAATAATATGAAGAATGAATTTGAAATGTCTATGATTGGTGAGATGAGATTTTTCTTAGGTTTGCAAATTACTCAAACTGACAAAGGCATTTTTATTTGTCAATCTAAGTATCTAAGGGAATTGTTGAAAATTTTTGTTATGGATAATTCCAAACTAGTAAGTACTCCTACGGTGACAAGTGAGAAATTATCTATCAAAGACACATCTGCACCGGTAAATTGGACAAGGTATAAGTCTATGATTGGTGGCTTGTTATATATAACTCAAACTAGACCAGATATTATGAATGCAGTAAGTATTGTTTCAAGATATATAAGTAATCCTAAAGAAAATCATGAATGTGTAGTAAAGAGGATATTCTGGTATTTGCAAGGAATAACAAGATATGGCTTATGGTACCCTAGAGATGATAACTTCACTTTATGTGCATATACAGATTCAAATCGGGCAGGAGATACTGGTGAAAAGAAAAGCACTTCTGGTGCAGCTTTCTTTCTTGGAAATAAATTGGTTTCATGGATCAACAAAAAATAGTCATGCATTTATTTATCTACTACAAAAGTTGAATATGTTGCAGCAACAAGTAATTGCACTCAAGTCTTGTGGATGAAGAAAATGTTGAAGGATATCAAGGTAAACTGTAGTGAACTGGTAGTTATCTATTGTGATAACTCTGCAGCTATTGACATGTCTAAGAATCTGGTATTTCACTCTAAGACTAAGCACATTTCAATAAAATATAACTTTCTGAAGGACAAGGTGGAAGAAAAGGAAGTCAAATTGGTTTATGTGAACACTAAAGAGCAGATTGCAGATATATTCACTAAACCGTTGTCTAAGGAATCATTTGATTATTTAAGAGATAGGTTAGGGGTATCTACACCTCTAGCAGAAACTTAACTGATGGAGCAGTGCATCGGTCTAGTATGCATCATCAGCTTTATACTTTGCTCTGGGTTGATGTAGTAGTGCTACTACTCAAGCGGAGTAGTCAGCTTTGAGATTCACATAATTTTGATATCTATGTCATATCTTTGACATTGATGTTAGAGGGGGGGAGTTATATGTGAAAAATAATTTTTATGGGAGAAATTCATATTAGTTTTAGATTGGACTGCACTCCTCAGGGGGAATTGTTGGGATTTTTTAGTTTTTCATTGTTATAGCTTCCTTTGAGAAATGTTTGGCATTTCTTAGCACTTAGATGTTTTGTTTTTCACATCTAGTGGTTCCATCAATGCCAAAGGAGGAGATTGTTGGCAATATGAAGGAATTTGTTATGTGTTGCATTGATGTTTTGTCATTAATGTCAAAACTAGTTGTTATGGTTGGCTACTGGTAGACAGATTTTGGTTACCGGTAGAAGAACTTGTGTTACTAGTAAGGGTTTAAGGTTTTACCAATAGAGATTTTAATAATAACATTTGACAAGATGCACAAGTGGTGTTGGCGTGGCTTCTAGATGGAATTCAGGATGTAGAAGGTGATCTTAGTTCATGCCTCAACTGATTGGAGACATCGCTTTGGCATGGTGAATCTTTTTAGGTCCAATACCTATCCAGGTTATGGACCGGTATCATGTTAACGTGTTCTCTACATGTTACTAGGATGATTTATGGATTGGTTAATGTTGTTTTGGTCTAAAGCCGACATGGTATTATTGTAATATGGATATATGTAATGATCTTATTGTAATATCTTTTAGGTGACCGACCTCATTGGTTTAGGCCTTAGGGTTTGTATAAATTGATGTAAGATCTCATTGTAGATCATGGGAATAGAAATATAATATTTGTGGTCATGGAATGAAATATCATATGCAAAGGAGATTTGGTCGATCATAGGTGATCGAATTGGGTTTTAGTAAGAGGTCAAAGGCCTCCGATATTGAGCTTAATCAGGACTGTAATCAGGCATGGTAGATGCTATCTCTAGTAGTTCATTCTTCTAGATTGTTGTCCAATTATATTGAGGTGGTTATAACCTCTCTTTAGTCGATGATACTCCTTTGTAATGAGCAGTATGCTCTAGGCAGTGCGCCTTCCTATATGTGCAAGCCCCTTATTGTATCACATACTTTTTGCAAAATTATCATTTGACTGTGCGTAGGCTTTCCACCGTGGTTTTTCCCTTTACCAGGTTTTCCACATATAAATCATGGTGTTATGTGGTATGGTTGCATTGTGTTAATTCTTTATTTCATTCTTAAGTTTTATTGCTTACTGATATCTATTTTTGCTATTCCGGTATTCAATGTTTATGTGCTCTGATTAAAGGTTATTAAGTGGTTTAATTAATATAATCTATTGACAACTGATTCACCCCCCCCTCTCAGTTGTCCACTAGTTATCCTAACAAATGTCTCTTATCGAACATCAAAAAAGTGTTGGCGATTTGGAGGAATTGATTATGTGTTGCATTGATGTTTGTCATTGACGTCAACACTAGTTGTTTTGCTATGTACCGACTTCCGGTAGAGTGGTTGGTCTTTGATGTTGATCTGGACATTTGTCTCCAGTTTGGTTTGGTTGTTGGAATTGGTTTGGATTGGTAATTCATGTATTCTTGATGTGTATCACATTCAGTTGGTTCGCGATTTGATGATCCAGATGCTATCATTTGTTCTAGTAAGCCTTTTGGTTACTAGTCAGGGTTTTACATACAAAGATTTGTTAAAGATCATTTGGTGAATTCGATAAGTGGTGTTGGTGCGGCTTCTAGAAGGTTATCAAGATGTTGATGGTTATCATGTTTGTGTTCCAGTTGATTGGTGGTGTTTCATTTGTCTTATGGAAACCTATTTTAGGTCTAGAGGTTATTTTGTTAGGTTATGGACCAGTGTATGTAACGCGTTGGTTGATGCTCCCAATGCATCACCGGTTAGATTTATTGTTTTGGTCTTAGGCCAACTTGGTTTATCATTGGTTTGCAGGATTATGTAACGGATTCACTATATTATCTTTTAGGTGGCCGACCTAATTGTTTAGGTCCCAGGTTGGTATAAATATGATGTAAGATCTCTTTGTAGATCATGGGATTAAGGTTATAGGATTATCTATGTGCAAATAAAGTTGTAATCATATGCAGAGGTTTTGTTCGATCATAAGTGATCGAATTGGGTTAGTGTAAGAGGTTTAAGACCTCTCGTATTAAGCTTAATCAGAATTGTACCCAGGCATAGAAGATTATATTCTTGTAGTTCATTCATTTTTCCGGATTGTAGTTTGGATTTCTTTTGTAGTCAATGAGGCTCCTTTTGTGATGAGCAGTGCGCTCTAGGTTGTTGGCCTTCCTGCATGTGCAGACCTCTTTTATTATAATCACATACTTACTGTAGAAGTATTATCTGACTGTGGGTAGGCTTCCCACCATGGTTTTTCCCTTTACCGGGTTTTCCACATACAAATCTCGGTGTTATGTGTTGTGGATGGTTGGTAATTGTTATGTGGTTTATGTTTGTGCTTAATTGTTATATTTGTTATTTTGGTATCTGGTTTATACATTCTGATAAAAGGTTGTGTGTGCTTAAATTTTTATATTCTGTTGACAACTGATTCACCCCCCTTCTCATTTGTCCACCGGTTATCCTAACAAAAAGTGCTAAAAGTTCATCGTAATTTTGACAATGTAGAGCATATATTACGACATAAACATTGTCGCGCATACAGCGACCTCGTCAGATGTTTTTTAGTATATAATTGCAATTATGATGATATTGAACATTTCATTGTGATGAAAATGTCAACGCGCAAATAGTGCACTCGTCAAAATTTTGTGGTTGTTCGTCGTAATATTAATGATATGTAGCAAGCCTTTACAACAAAAATTATGTCGTGCATACAACAACTTCACCAATTGATGGAGTGATAAGGAGTTCTTGCTCATGGGAAACAATGTGGAGAGGTAAGCCACAAGAGTCAAATCTAGGAGGTGTTAATACCTCGTCAATGTAACCATGGGGATAGGATCCCCCAATGTGATCCCACTAGTTCAAATCTCCAGTCAAAAGCATAAGAGACCCAATTACCGATCGAAAAAAAATAGAATATAATATATTAATGAAATATAATATAATAATAGAATATATTAATATAATATAATAGATTACAAATTTTGGTTCAAAGAGCATACATGACCAAAATAGTTCAATTAGCCAAAATCATATAGTGATTCTATACAAAACAAAATGGCCAGTATATCAAATGGTTGAAGTTGATAAAATTATAGAGGATGCAGTCACAAAATAGTCTTCACATATTACCCACAAAATAAATAACTTATCATAATTATCCTCATTATTCCATGGCTTGCATGTCAACTTCATTGTCATCCTGCTTCTCTTGAGGTAACCCAACTTGTTGTGTAGGCGACATTTCTAAGTTGTTGGTTGTTTGTAAATTATCGATATTCTCTATTCTTGGAGGGTTGTTCATGTCAAAGATTGGAGGATGAATGTTGTCATGAGCATGAGGACCTTGATCACCTTGGGATGGAGTACCATTATCCTAAGCAAGAGGATTGTGAGAAGCTAGATTACGCTGAGCAGGGGTAGAGTCAACATTATCATGGCATAACAAGAATAAGAGAGAATTGACTTTTTTATACTCTTTCTATCATATCTTGTCCAATGACCCTGTTGTGTCCATCGAATGCTTGTTGAATGAACCTAATACTCTGCATTTCCAAAGTATGTTTAATATTGTCATACACTAAGATATAAGAATGACCATTGAGGATAAAATGATGGGGAAAAAGAACCCCAATATGGGCTTGCCCTCTCTAAAGATCATAATGTTGGACTGCATGAAATAATTTGTTACCAAGGATGAATTATTCTCTTACAACCCTCCTTGCAATTATTTCAAGAGAATCGAATGATTGAAGCAAATCTAGGGCATTTGATAAAAAGATAGAAAGCAACTGAGAAGGGAAAATGATTCTTCTTGCTTGTGGGAATATAATTTCTTCCCCAATTAGTCACTTCACACATTTCCTGACTTGAGAATTATGAACTTTAAACACTTGCCCTAGGATTTCATCCAAAATATGGTCTGTGAAAGGTATTTCCCACTATTAAATTGAAACATTCACCCTACAGTTATGCGACATAAAGTCCATATGTGCCAAATGATAGCCTAAGCACCAGTTTGTTGTTTGAATTTTGCCTTCGTCTGAAGAAGATGAAATTTGCTACATTTGAAAAAAGGCATATAAAACATGTATTCTTATAACTTCAATGAATATTAGTATGCATACATCTTTTACCCCGGCCGATTATAATTACTATTACTATCAATAAAAACAATGCAAGATTTAAATCATGCAATATAATGATGATCATCCTTGATAATTGCCATTCCCGTGAGTGCAACATTTATGATAAATTTTGCTAACATTCATAAAGATATGCCGCTTGTTAGTTTCATTTCTTTGTTAAACACAATTCCTCCTTCACAATGTCTTCTAGGTGAGGAAATATTTTTAAGTCAATTCCATCAATTATCGAGTCTACTTCTATGTTATTGCACCCCATATTTGCTAGGTTGTTAGCTAACCTATTGTCTTCTCTGTATGTGCATGAGATACTGTATGATTCAAAGGAATCCAAGAGAACCCAAACATGTTTCAAAACATATTGAATGTGCCAATTAAGAACAATCAAAAGACCATTCCTTACATAGTAAGATATATTGTTGTTCTCTGCTCTATCATGAGTTGAAGAGGCTTTGTATGCTTTTGTTGAGCTGCAACCATGCCTTATTTCTTACTCATCTTACCTCTGTATCCTCATTCTTAGGAAATGAAGTGACCTTTGACATCATGCTTTATTAATACCTTTATCCTCACTGTCTTCCTATCATAACTATATCTAGCACTATCCTCTTAAGGCTTGATTCAAAGCTCTTATGACTGTCACAACCTACAATGACTTCTTTTGGTCTAGGTTACTACATTTGCTTTGAAAGTTTGTCCTTTTTCGATGAATGTTTTGTGTAGAGGATATGCCTTCACAAGTTTTGTTGCTTTAACAATCCCATATACCTTTGGTCTATATAGAAAATAATGCCCTATGAGTTGTTACTCACTGTATATTCTCTGAGTTTGACATTTAAAACTATTTTTTTATGACAAAGATCCTTAATGAAAATCAAAACATCCTTTGAAATTCTTCACAAAAAGACACACAAATACAGAGAAAGGAAAATAATGCTTTCTACATCAAGGTCTTTACTTGTTAATCTTTTCTTGGAACTAACCCCACATATTGTTATAGTAACAATATTGTCTTCCTGTAACAGTCACAAATACTTAGGACAGTCATAAGAAATAGGGTTCATTCTCAATTCCCCTTCACATCACTCTCAATTCCCCATACCCTATCATATAACATTAATCATTCATTCATCCATTAATAACATATAACATTCATTTGTTAACATATTCACATTCATTCATTAACATATAAGATTTATTGTTTCAGTCTTTACAAATTATCAAAAAATATGTAGGTTCTCATTATATGATTACAATCACTTTTTTTTTGTTTCTTTTTTGAAGCTAAGTAGAGATGAAGTGGAACATTGTTTTCTAAATCATCTATCCCCCCTTTAGTTGTTATGCCCCTGCTCGTGATCTTAATGTATTCCTAGTTGTGTACTTGCGACGTGGAGGCCACTATATAGGGGGGTTTGCTGCAATAAAAAAGAAATGTTAAATTGATATGTTTTAATATTATTGTTACAAGTATTTCATTTATTAAAAGAACATTAGAGTGGTGCTCTTTACCTGATGGGGCCGCATCATGTTCCTGGTCTTGTCTTATATCTTCATGCTTAACATGTTGAACACCCTCTAAATCCTATGGAGTTGAAACACAGAAGGTTACATTAATTAATACACCAATTGTAATTAAAAATGTAAATTAACATTAGAATGGTTCTCTTTACCTGATGGGGCCACATCATGTTCCTAATCTTGTCTTATATCCTCATGCTCAATATATTGAACACCCTCTAAATCATCTCGAGTTGAAACATGAAAGTTTACATTAATTAATACACCAATTCTAATTAAAAATGTTTAAAATAACATTAGAGTGGTCATCTTTACCTGATGGGGCCACATCATGTTCTTGATATTATCTAGCCTGATCATGCTCAACATGTTGATCATGCTCTAAATGCTCTAAAGTTGAAATATGAAAGATTACATTAATTAATACACCAATTGTAATTAAATATGTTTAATTGTATTAATTCATAATGTGTTTTGTATAGCACATGAATACATCCAATACCAGGATGCACACGACCATGACCGTCATCTACAGGTTGTGCTCCACCCTCACCAGGTTGCATTCCAATATCATGTGCAATATTATCATTTATTGTATGTTTAAAACAAATAGGCACATAATTACTTTATGATAGAAATTAATATTTAATAGATTGCACAAGTATTCAATTTATAATAAACTTCATTGAGTTTATTTACCTACATGTCGGATGCAGTGGAAGCTTGTGTTTGCCCTATCAAGAGTCTTAGGTGTTCAGCCATGACTCCATAGCCTTGCTAGAAGGCAATCTTCATGTCATCTTCTATGGGCACTCTCTTGAATTTAGAGCCCTGCATTTTTGCATAAGGTCATGAATTTTGCTTATATGGTGTGAAAAAACCAAAATTCTTTGCAATTTATTATTTGGATGCTATATTTTATTTATTGATACTTACAATTCGTGTGACTAATTTCATATAACCACCAGAGCCAAGTTTGTGTTGTTTGTGTTTTTCTACTCTTGCCTTTGTTTCCTTCAATGTGTCAGATAGCCTATGAAAAGTTTGAAATACAATAGATTATGTAAAAAAAAGAGTGATCAGTATATAATTACATTGTTGATAGTATCACATACCTTCCTTGGCCCGGTGGTATCTTTCCTTTTTTTCTTTTTAGCCTTCTCCTTTCGATCTGACACTAGGTCCATCCACTTCCTCTCAGGAATCATGGGGGATGCTCGTACTTTTTGTTTTTCTCTAAATGTGACCTATATTGGTCCCTCACATACTTTAGATAGGTACCATCTTTCTTAAGGACCTTTGTTCAATTGAATGTGTTATTACCGAACAACACAACTAAACGGTTAATGAGCTCATCTTTTAAATCTTGATTTTGGGCATTCCATCATGTATGTATTGTGGGATCGAAGATCTCCAATGTAATATCATTTAGATGTTTATTAAAAACATCATTTCCTGCAAAAAGATCATGGGATCATTAGTCTAAAATGAGTGATCAATAAGTAAATTTCAAATGGATTATATATATTAATAATTAAATCATTTTAAAGTACCTAGGACATTCTCTATCTTTATGGGAATGAAATCTTCGGTCACCATAAATGTGACCAGAAATGTTCTCATACTAGTAATACGGGAAGATCTAGGAAATGTTGCTAAAACTTCACCAGTATTAGTGGCCTTTGCATCCTCAAGTACATGTCCTAATGCATGTTCTCGCATTTGTTCATTGTCAAAGGGTGCAGCACGCAATGCCTACATGCTATGTGTTGCCGACATTTGAGGCGGCAATATAAGAATGGAAGATGGGGTAAGATGATATGTTGAATGCACAAGAAGATCAGGAGCAACACTTGAACCAACCCTTACTCCCAGGGTAGCACCTACAATAACCTGATCATGGCCAGCAGCATCATGAGGATGCAAAAAATCCTGTAGAAACAACTCATATTTTAGTTCATGACATAAAAGAGTACAAAATATAAAACCATGAATGAACTTATGTTATAATTAAAGATCTCATGATAGCTTTCCTGCAAGTTTCATGCTCTCATAGTCAATATTTGAACCCTTTCTCTTATCTCATATGTTTGAGGCACTATAAATAATAACTGCAGGATTTCTTCATTACATTTTTTGGGGGTCTTCCTTATCACTCTCCTCTACTACTGCTGCCTTTCCCTGATCATCTGTTTGCATGAAGAATATCAAAAACATTATCAAAATTAACATTATCATTGAGTGTGGATTTAGCTTGATAACTTAATGATGAATGAATAGTACCAAACCGGTACTGAGAGGGGGAGGTGAATCAGTACAAGCAAAAACACAAACTTAAACCAGTTTGTCAACTAACACTTATGCGCTAACAGACAAACGGCAGCACTGGTCCTTCAACAAAGTTCAGCCGGCAAAACCCAGTGTAACTGAGACAAGCAAAGACCGGTTGACACTTATCTTCTCATATAATCTAACTCTTCATTACCATTTCACCCTAATGCATGAACAGGAAATCTACCATCAAAGATGTACATATTATAGCAAGATCAACATGCATCACCACTTAATCAAAAACCAATCATAACATCACATGAAGAAAGCATCACACATGACACACATATTTTTCACGTGGAAACCCAACTGGGAAAAACCATGGTGGGGATGAATACCCACAAGCTTGTTTTTGAACTCCTTGGAAGTCCTCTCTATTAGGAGCCTTGTCCGGTTAAAGACAGATACAATAGGTTCTATTAGGAACCGATCATGTTAGGGATCACCCAGTTAAGGGATGGCTACAATACCTAGTTAAGGGTTAAACCCTATTAAGGGTACCTTGTTAGAGGATTTCAAGAACTCAATAGCTAAAGGATATGAATGACTCAATAGCTTTGAGTTACCCTATTAGAGGATTTTCAACAAGCCAGTTAAGGCTACCTTGTTAGGGGATTTCACAACTATTGAAGTGGTTAAAGATCAACAGGTATATTAATGACCTGATAATAGCACTCAATGCCAATGCAGATCCGCTTAAGCTCCTCTTTACCTTCTGCACTTACACTCTACAGACATAACTTCTCTCCTCTGGTCTGGAAAGAATCACGTATCTCTTCTCTTAGATACACACACACAAATTTTGCCAACAACCTCTAAAAGAATCACACCATCGACCTTATAGGACAACAAACAGGTCGGTAGCATAAACCCTAAACCCTAGACCTGTTAGCTTAAGGAATTCAAACAGTTCAATCCTGACCGTTGATCATAGTGTATTGAATGCAACAGTCTTGATCCAATCTCAAGACATTCTCCATCATTCATTTTCTACTAATTTCATGGCGGCTGATAACCCATCACACATTATCACCATTTACAGACTTCGCACATTCTCGAGGTAGATAGGAACACTCTTCTTTATGCAAGATCCTTCACATGCACAAGGCTTACGTGGCAACACTATCTATTCTTCATTATCATGCTAACTTCATCACATGAAGATCACCTTGAAGCACTCCAACTGGAAACCCTGAAGTTGAGACCACCAACCGGTAGTCATGCACTGCTTCCATGTGTCGATTCCCATAACCTTATGTCGGTTCACCTTGAACAAGCACACCACTTCACTTTGGTACAGATACCGGTTCACAGTGTTATACTAGTTTTTACATATGTCGATTCTCACCTCTTCAATGTATTGACATCAATGATGACATACAATGTCATTATGTCCACATACCAGTTCTCATACCGGTTCACATAATGCCAACAATCTCCCCCTTTGGCATTGATGGAAATATACAAAGATATCTCTTTGCTAACTCATCTTCTCCCCAATTTCTGCAGATATCTTCTCCGGTACACTTCTTTTCCCCCTTTGACAACAATGCCAAAGTGGAGACACAAACAACCCTGTTCCATTATGTTGCTCCCCCTGAGGAGTAGCATCCTTCAACACATCAATCAACAAAAAATTGACTAGGCCATACCTGACTGATGTGGAACAAATACTTTTAATTTACCTCCTGAAGGGGTAGTACCCCCAATTCACCTCTTAAATACACAAATGTAGTCTTTGGGAGAGGCTTGGTGAATATGCTTGCTAACTACTCCTTACTGGAAACATGTTCTAGTGCAATCTCTTTATTCTGAACCTTTTCCCTCAAGAAATGATATTTAAGCTCAAAACACTTGGTTCTAGACTGTAAAACCAGATTCTTTGAAATATTGATAGCACTTGTGTTATCATAGAATATACTTACCGGTTCAGATATAGGGATTTTGAAGCCATCTAATACATGCTTCATCCAGATTGTCTGAGTGCAATTCATGAAAGCTGCAACATACTCTGCTTCCACTGTAGACTGAGAGATACAACTCTGCTTTTTACTCATCCATGAGACCAGTCTACCACCAAGGAAGAATGCACCACCGGTTGTGCTCTTCCGGTCATCCACATTACCAGCCCAATCAGCATCTATGAACACTTTCAAGTTGAAATCATTGATGTATGGATACCACAATCCATAGTCAACTGTTCCCTTCAGATACCTAAGAATCCGCTTGACTGCAACCAAGTGGGATTCTCTTGGACTTTTCTGGAACCTTGCAGTAATGCCAACTGCATGTGCAATATCTGGTTTTCTATGCACTACATAATGCAACTTACCAATCATTGATCGGTATTCCTTCTCATCAACCAATGCGGAATCATCCTCTTTTGATAATTTACAACCGATCACCATCAGTGTACCAACCAGTTTGCTATCTTCCATGCCAAAGGTCTTCAACACCTCTTTGACATATTTGGACTGAGTGATAAAGATTCCATCTTTCATCTGTTGTATTTGCAGTCCAATGAAGAACTTAATCTCCCCTATGAGTGACATCTCAAATTCTTCCTTCATCTCATCAGTAAACTCATGACTCATCTTGTCATCTCCACCAAAGATAATGTCATCAACAAAAACATCACAGATCAGGATCTAATCTCCTTCAGATTTCAAGTAGATATTGCTATCTTCACTTGTTCTCACAAATCCAATCTTCACAAGATGGGAATATAGACGTTCATACCATGCTCTAGGTGCCTTCTTTAGACCATATAAGGATTTATGTAGCCTGCAAACCATATCATTGTCTTCAGATAGGGAAAACCCATCTGGTTGCTCTATATACACCTCCTCTTCAAGTACACCATTTAGGAATGCAGATTTTACATCCATTTGATATACCTTGAATCCTTTAAAAGATGCATATGCAAGAAGCATACGAACTCCTTCCAATCTAGCTACAAGAGAAAAGGTTTCTCCATAGTCTTCTCCTTCTTCTTGAGCATATCCTTTGCACACCAATCTGGCTTTGTTCCTAATCACTGTGCCATCCTCATTCAGCTTATTTCTGAACACCCATTTTATGCCAATGACATTTTTATGCTCCAGTCTGGGTACCAAGGACCATGTACCATTTTTCTCTATCTGGTCAAGTTCCTCTTCCATTGCCTTGGTCCAGTCTTCATCTTTATGAGCCTCTTTGAATGACTTAGGCTCAAATTCAAAGATCAAACATGAGTTTTCTATGATCTTTCTTCTTGTAAGGATTCATGCATCCTTATCTCCTATGATCTGCTTAGGATCATGGTTCAGCTTGACATACCGAGGAATTGTCTTGATAGATTCCTCTTTCTTTTCTTCTTCATCCTCATCTCCATCAGTATCAGAATTCACCAGTTCAGGAACACTGTTACTGGTACTTGGTTGACTGACAACTGGTTCCCAGAAGGTTGCAATCAGTTCATTTATAGCTTGCTCATTGTCAGTTTCCTCCAGTTTCTCAGAGGTTTCATCAACTCTCACATTGATAATTTCCATAATTCTCTGAGTCCTATTGTTGAAACACTTGAGAGCTTTACTCTTGGTGGAATATCCTAGGAATATTCCCTCATCACATTTAGCTTCAAACTTGCCTTGATGTTCACTCCTCTTGATGTAACATTTGTTACCAAATACCCTAAAGTAGCTAACCACAGGTGTCTTACCAGTCCAATACTCATAAGGAGTTTTGTCCTTACCTTTCTTGATGAGTACCCGGTTCATTGTGTAGACTGCAGTGCTTACCGCTTCTCTCCAAAAGGTGTGAGCTACCTTTCCTTGAATCAACATGGTTCTAGTTGCTTCGACCACAGTTCGGTTATTCCTCTCTGCTAGGCCATTCTGCTATGGAGTCCGGGGGGCAGACATTTGCCTCTTCATGCCAAATTCTTCACAATACTTGTTGAATTCACTGGAAGTGAATTCCCCTCCTTGATCAGTTCTGAGGCACTTGATCCTTTTACCACTTTCATTCTCCACTAATGCTCTAAAAGCTTTGAACTTCACAAAGGTTTCAGACTTGTCTTTCAAGAATGTGACCCACATCATTCTTGAGCAATCATCAGTGAGAATCATGAAGTACCTATCACCCTACACACTTCTAGTTTTCATAGGACCACACAAATCAGTATGCACAAGATTAAGCAAGTTGTCAGCAATGAAAGATTTACCTTTAAAGGTTGAGGAAGACATTTTCCCCAATTGACACTCTCTGCACAAGGTATTATCCGGTTTGCTTAGCACCGACAACCCTCTAACTGCCTTGACCTTACTAGCCTTCATAATGTTATCAAAGTTTACATGGCAGAGTCTCCTATGCCATATCTAGCTATCATCAAATTTAGCCATAAGACATGTACTTATATTTGCATTCAGCTGAAATAGGTTTGTAAAGCGGAAAATCGAACCCTAGGTGTTCCCCCACTCCAAGGAGAGAGAAAGGAGGTCACTAGGATTGACGGCTTTCACTTAGGAGAGACTTTACATTCAAAAGAGGGGTTGAAACTCACAAGATCCAATCCCACACAATGCAAGATTGAATTCTAAATGAGTTTCAAGGGTTGAGACAGCAAGGATACCCTCTTTTGTAAAGAATGTAGATAGAAGGATTGAACTAGGAGTGTATGTAAAAGTAAGAAAGATTCGCTTGTAGACGGAGATAGGGACACGGGATGAAGCTACGGACCTGAAATTAGTAGTAAAATGTCAAGATGATGTTGTCCTGCAAGTTTGAGCAAAAGTTGACGGGATGATGGCGCCCGGAGTGCACACGGTCCTCCGAAAAATCCACGAAACGAAGGGGGATCTGTTCATCTCTGCACAAGGATTCCAGATCTTCAATTACAGCCGCGTACCTGCAACCTACATACAGAAAAGAGAGGATGATTAGGGGGTTAGGGATTAGGGGTTTGCCTTCAGGTCAAACCCCAGTTTTTGGAATTAACCAAGAAATGAGAATGCTATAAATGTAAGTGTTTGTAATGTAATCAAGTATTGATACCTTTTTGTAAGAATGTTTGTATTCTTACATGCAAAGGTGTAATGATGTTGTATGTTGTATGTTGTAGGTGATCCCCTCTTCAATGGTTGAATCCTTGTCTTGAATGCAACACCTAGCCTTGAATGGAGACCTAGAATGCTCAATTGCTTGAAGGAATGCTTGAATGCTTGAATGTTTGAATGTTTGCCTATCGCTTCCGCCTCTTGCACACATATCTTTTTTGCCCTTTTTTCTTTTTGGGAGGGGAAATGTAGTTTATATACTTGTCAATTAGGGTTAGGAGACTGATTTTTTTGACCTTAGGCTGACCTAGGAGCATTATTTTCCAAATTGCAAACTTGAAGACCCGATGCCCAGCAAGAGACTGGGCCCAAAATAGGGCCAGGGACTAGGACACTGGGCGCCATGGTCCTGAGGGACCAGGGCGCTAAGCGCCATGGTCCTGAGGGACCAGGGCGCTAAGCGCCATGGTCCTGAGGGACCAGGGCGCTAAGCGCCATGGTCCTGAGGGACCAGGGCGCTAGGCACCATGGTCTTAAAGGACCAGGGCACTGGGCGCCATGGTCCCACCTCCCGGGACAGCAGAGTGCAAGGAGGATCAGGCCAAGGTGTAGAAAGATACAGTTTTTGATGTCGTAAATAGGTTTCAGGGTCTCCATTTAGGTTCAACGTTGCGCTGCCATCGTGAAGACCCAAATGCAGTCAAAATTGCAAGTGTCACAATTTTACCATGCTACAAGGTTACCTTTGGTCTGCATACCGGTAGCCACAATATCACCATTCTTTCCTTTGATTTTGCACACTCCATTCTTGAATTTCAGAGTAAGACCACTATCATTCAACTAGGAAACACTCAGAAGGTTGTGTCTGAGACCATCAACCCAATACACATTGTCAGCACTACTCTTTCCATTCAGAGAGATGGACTCTTTTCCTATAACCATACATGGTGCATCATTGCCAAAATGAACCACACCACTATCATACTCTTCCAAGGATAAAAACTTGCTCCGGTCACCAGTCATATGGTGAGAGAAACCACTATCAATAATCCACTCATTGGAATTATCAAAGTGGGAGACAAGTGCCTTCTTGTCTGACACATCTTCCTTTACAGCAACAAACACAATGTCTTCATTCTCTTCATCTTCCGATTCCTCATCTGTGACACCTTCATCAACTGCAACAAAACAGTTTCTCTGGTTTCCTCCTTTGAATTTCCTGAATCTTTCCGGTTTATCCTTGTTGTCACTATTAGGACAGTTCATAGCAATATGTCCTATCTGGTTACATGAAAAACATTTCAAAGGGAGCTTACCTCTATATTTACCGATTCCTTTTGGATATTTCCTAGTAAGAAGAGCTTCAAATTCCATCAAAAACTCCTCATCATCCATTACTCTACTCTGTCTTGGTTCACCACTAGTGCTTGCTTCTTTTCCTTTCCTGGATGGTACAACAGAAGCTCTAAAAGCTAATTCAGTCTTTTGAACACTACCATCAAAACTATTTAGCTCATAGGTTGTCAACTTTTCTATGATGGAGTCCAAGGATACCTTAGTCTTGTCTATTGATCTCAGCTCCTGAATAGCAGCAACCCTTATTGCATAGACCGGCAATAGGGATCTCAGGACTTTGCTTACCACAGTGGAATCTTCCATTTTACCACCTGCACTCTTGATATCTCCGACAACAGTTTTGATTCTAATACCATACTATTGAATGGTTTCACCTTCAACCATTCGCATGTCTTCAAACTTTCCTCTAAGGCTTTCTTCCTTAGCTTGTTTTACATACTCATCACCTCCATAGATATTTTCAAGAGCATCTCATACCTCTTTGGGATTAACTTTATCTTGGACATCAATGAACTCAATGTCAGATAAACTACTGATTAGGGCTTCCATGACTTGCCCATTCTCTTGTATCTCTCTCTTTTGATCATCGGTGAGAGTACCAGTAGGGGCAACATAGGGATTCTCAACATAGCTCCAGTGTTGAGCACCCATGCTTTTGATGAATATCTTCATTCTATCTTTCCATATACTGAAATTTTCTTTGTTAAACTTTAGACCTTCCCTCTTCATCATTACAATAGGATCTTTCCCTCAAGCGGTTAAGCTTACAACATAGAGGACCTGGAGGAGGCTCTAATACCAATTGATAACTTAATGATGAATGAATAATACCAAACCGGTATTGGGAGGGGGGGGTGAGTTAGTATAGGCAAAAACACAACCTTAAACTGGTTTGTCAACTAACACTTATGCACTGATAGACAAATGGCAGCACCGCTCCTTCAATAGAGTTCAACCAGCAAAACCTAGTGTAACTGAGACAAGCAAAGACTGGTTAACACTTATCTTCTCATATAATCTAACTTTTCATTCCCATTTCACCCTAATGCATGAACAGGCAATCTACCATCAAAGATGTACATATTATAGCAAGATCAACATGCATCACCACTTAATTAGAAAACAATCATAACATCACATGAAGAAAGCATCACACATGACACACATATTTTTCACGTGGAAACCCAATTGGAAAAAACCACGGTGGGGATGAATACCCACAAGCTTGTTTTTGAACTCTTTGGAAGTCTGCTATGTTAGGAGCCTTGTCCGGTTAAAGACAGATACAATAGGTTCTATTAGGAACCGATCTTGTTAGGGATCACTCGATTAAGGGATGGCTACAATACTCAGTTAAGGGTTAAACCCTGTTAAGAGTACCTTGTTAGAGGATTTCAAGAACTCGATAGCTAAAGGATATCAATGACTCAGTAGCTTCAAGTTACCCTATTAGATGATTTTCAACAAGCTCGTTAAGGCTACCCTGTTAGGGGATTTCACAACTATTGAAGTGGTTAAAGATCAACAGGTATATGAATGACCTAATAATAGCACTCAATGCCAATGCAGATCCACTTAAGCTCCTCTTTACCTTCTGCACTTACACTCTACAGACATAACTTCTCTCCTCTGGTCTGGCAAGAATCATGTATCTCTTCTCTTAGATACACACACAACTTTTGCCAACAACCTCTAAAAGAATCACACCATCGACCTTATAGAACAATAGATAGGTCGGTAGCATAAACCCTAAACCCTAGACCTATTAGGTTAAGGAATTCAAACAGTTCAATCCTGACCGTTGATCATACTGTATTGAATGCAACAGTTTTGATCCAATCTCAAGACATTCTCCATTGTTCGTTTTCTACTAATTTCATGGCAGCTGATAACCCATCACACGTTATCACTGTTTACTGACTTCGCACATTCCCGAGGTAGATAGGAACACTCTTCTTTATGCAAGATCCTTCACATGCACAAGGCTTACATGGCAACACTATTTGTTCTTTGTTATCATGCTAACTTCATCACATGAAGATCACCTTGAAGCACTCCAACTAGAAACCCTGAAGTTGAGACCACCAACTAGTAGTCATGCATTGCTTCCATGTGTTGGTTCCCATAACCTTATGCCGGATCACCTTGAACAAGCACACCACTTCAATTTGGTACAGATACTGGTTCACAGTGTTATACCGGTTCTTACATATGTTGATTCTCACCTCTTCAGTGTATTGACATCAATGACAACATACAATGTCATTATGTCCATATACTTGTTCTCATACCGGTTCACATAATGCCAACATAGTTGTAGTATGAAATCCTTGAAGGCTCCAAGACAATAGGATTCACTCCCAATTGTGTTTTCTTTATGAAAGATTGTGATCGAAATCATAATGTGATCAGGTAATGAAACCAAGGAATTGGCAGTACTAATTGGAGACAATAACATGAAACAATGAGGTAAACCTCTCGGGTAGAAGCACCTGAATATGCATCGTGATCTATTCTTTGGGCCAGAGCCTTCCCCGTATGATCAATGTCCCACTGTGACAAAAATTGAATATAAAAAAATATTAGAGAAATGAAACCAATAGACTTATAAAAAATAACATAATAATAAAATGGTATATTGGAGTCATTAATTGGAGGTTGGGTAAAATTGTATATAGTATGTACCACCCCCATAGTAACTGTTTTTGTATCTATGCGATTCAAATTGTAATCAATTAGCAACTCTTCCCCTACAGTTATTGATTTTATTGCACATACGAATACACAGTTTCCCTCGTGTGCCTCGAAAATGCAATTGGGTTTCTTATTTGTTGACCTAGGTCGTGTACTATTTATAAACCTTACAATATTCCCTAATGATTTTGGCCTTCCACCAATGTATATAGCCACTCCTTTATTTTGATCCCTATCTTTGAGTTGTATATAATTTGCAGACAGTGCATGTTGGAATCCAAGAACACTGAGAGGGGGGGTGAATCAATGTTCTACCGGTAATGTTAGTTTTGAACTTATTACTTATCAACAGGTTAACAGTAAATAAAATTAAAGTGCATATACCAAATAACACATAGAAAGGAAACACCATAACACCAATATTTTTACGTGGAAAATCCTGCAAAGGGAAAAACCACGGTGGGGTTGATACCCACAATATTTATATAGTTGATCAAGGTATACAAATATTACATGAGAGGGTCTACACATGTAGAAAGGGCAACTTCCTAGAGCTCACTACTCAAACACAAAATAAGAAATCTCACTAACTTACAAAATATTACAAAGTGTTTTACAACTAAAAATGAACTTATAAATTGCATCTGACCATGCTGGATAATTTTCGGTGAATGCTTTGATAACCTTATTTGTATATTGGTTCATTGATTCTCTATTCTGCTCTATTCTGCTACCGTTTATGTTGTGCACGTGAAATTGCACACAGACGCTTCTAATCACTGACCAAAATACTCACTAAAAATATTCGCAACCAATAATTCGTATTGCATCACCCATATGATCTATCACTGAAAAGGTATTCTTAAATATCCTTCTAACTTTACCATGTCAGATTCAATGAGAAATAAACATGTAAGCCATCACATGTTACCACAAATTCATAAAAGAAATATTCAGGACAAAAATATTTTTTGACTGGGTCCTATCCATTACCCGGTTCCATATACATGTTACCGAGATCAGAACATGTTACTAGGATCCGGACTTAGCTGGTTATGAAGTGAATGTCGGTGCTGGTGTCAGTCCTAGTGTAAAGCAATGTGAATACCAATATCGGTCAAGTGCAATGAATGTCGGTTAACCAAACAATGAGACCATTGACCATGAGATAGTGAGTTTCCATCAATGACAACCCAAAATTCCATTAACTTTTACCATATGAGTGTCAATTGCCAACAATCTCCCCCTTTGGCATTGATGGCAACATTCATGTGAAAAATGATACCATCCGTGAAATTGCCACTGAATCTCCATGACCTTCTAACCTATACATGAATCTGCTATATACATCTAATTCTCCCCTTGAGAAATATATACATTTTTCACCTAATCCTCCCCCTTTGACATCAATAACAAAGCGAGGTACCCACAAAGAATTTTTTACAGTTGTAAACATGAGTCAATTCTATACAAAATTTAAAATATCTGCATATATATTCTTCAAAAATGAAAAGTAGTTATCTCAACCATGCTTAAGAGATTCAAGAATGGAGATGAATTCATTCAAGATACAGGCATAATACTCTATTTCTTCTTAGGTAGTGGGATCCTCCTTCTGCAAGGTAGAAGTACACTCTGTTCTTCCAAAATTTTAACTTTTTGCTCAACTTTGGCCCTGTCATGAGCTTCACTTATCAATGTCTCTCCTGCTACCTTGGTCATCTTCTTCTGAATCGCCAGAGCTACTTGTTCCTTATGAAATTTAAGTCCTTTCTCTTGAGTAGTACCAAATTTTCCTTCATTCTCATCTACCAATGCCTGCAATAGGTGTTGTGCATAGGCATCCAGTGTGGCCTCATCAACCTCATAGTCCATTGGCATTATCCAAATTGTCCTAGGTTGTAAAACCTCCATCAAACATTCATCTATATCAGCCATAAAACAAATTCTATCCTTATATTTCTATATTATAGATTTGGGGATTCGAGACCTATTTTTCATTTCTTCCTGAAATGTCTTGAAAAATGCCCATAAATTTGTGCAATTTGTTTGGCTACCGAGCGATCAAAAGTCCACTGAATCTTGCCAAAACCGAGAATAGTGCCGAAAAAGTAAAATACCAAACAGATAATGAAGGAGCCATACCGAAAGTGTTAGATGCAATGACAGTCCCAATGACACTGAGAGGGGGGGGTGAATCAGTGTCTAACCGTTGTATGGAATATTTGAACTTATTTATAACTTTGCAACCCAAATTAATGTACCGGTAAACAAGTAATAATGCAGCAAAGAGAAATAACAGAGACAACATAAATGCACACCATAACACAAGATATTTTGGCGAGGAAACCCGGTAAGGGAAAACCCTCGGTGGGATTTGTGACCCATCATATTTACTCACTGGCCAATATGAATAAATATTACTTACAATAGGGGCCTGCACATGCAGGAAGGCCAACAGCCTAGAGCTCACTGCTCAATGAAAGAGTCTCACTGACTAGAAAATGGATAATTAAATCCAAAACAATGTACTACTCAAAATAGCATCTACAATGCTTGATTCAGTACTGGTTTAAGATTAGTCAGAAACCTTAACCAAAAACCTGACGGTGAATGATATTCACTTACATAACCTATCTACCTTATTACAAACTCTTTTTTCTTCTACATAATACCATTATTACATATCACACTCTCTTATCAAAATGACCTATAAGATCTCATACATATATGAGTCTTTACAATACATCATGTTGGCTTACAAATAATTAATTACATTTACAATATAATCCATATAAACAAAACTTGTCTCATGTCAGCCTAGATGTCGGTATGCTTCATTGTTGGTGTAAACTAAATGCTGATGAATGAACTTTGTTGTGCCTGTCAGTGCCGATAAATGATGTATGCATTGCCAGTGAACCTATAGAATCTTGTTACCAGTTGGTTGCCATCAATGACAACATCAACCATTCTCATGTGAGTGTAGAATGCCAACAATCTCCCCCTTTGGCATTGATGGCAACACTCATGAGAAAAATCCAAAAACTGTTGTCCAAAACTGATCCCAAAAAAAAGTGTGCTCCCCTTGAGAAAGTGATTTCTTCTGTGCATTTTCTTTCATACATTTTTCTCAATACTACTCCCCCTTTGACATCAACAACAAAGGATGTCAAAAAGAATCAAAGAATACAAAAATTATACCTCATAGCCTGTAACCGGTTGTTTACAATTTAAAAGATATCTGCCAAAATTAGATTCAGGCTCTGCATGAATTTATTACTATCAGAGATAATGGTTTCTGTCTGCTGGATCATACCGGTCAGATAATGCATCTGTTGCTCTGGTGATCGGTCTCCTTGATTTAATGCTTTAGATAGCTCAACCCGCTGAGTTATAAGACTGTCCAATCTTGGACCAAGTTTTTTTTTGAGCTCTCGGGCCTTCAACCTTATCCTTGCTTTTTCCTGCTCCAGTTTCGCTATCTTTTCCTCAAAAACTGTCATCTCTTGATCAAGAACTGAGGTAAGTTCCGAAGAACCTATCATATTTTTTGCTATATCATCTATCTCCTTTTGTGCTCTGTTAATATCCTCATCAATGTCTTTAGTCATGTGGTGAGGCTTGCAAGCTTCTTTATACAAATCCTTATATTTCAAAATTGTTGAATTAATTACCAATAATAGGGAATTAATATGCTCAGTACAATCCTTGATAGTTTTCTCAAAGAATTCACCTTTTTCTTTATTTACCATTTCCTTAATAGTTTCTTCATTGATCTTATCTACAGTTAGAACATTTGAAGCAATAAATTTGGACAATGCATCCAATTTACTCAAATAATTATCAATATGGTCTACCTTACATGCCAGTGCAATCATTTTCAAAATAGGCAATGCATCATCAATGGTCGTGTATGCTAAGGCGTTGCACTTTGTGATCCTCTTAATTGAATCCAAAAGAACATCTGTTACATTTGTAGGTCTGAAATCTATGCAATAACTTTCTTTTCCACAAATACTTGACCAATTACCTTAACAATTTCTTCCTTGTTTCCATAATTTGTTTCCTCTTTATTTGCAGTTGCTTCTGGTATCTCATTTTGTATTATTACCTCTTCTTCTATTGGTTTCTCAGTGTTAGGCTTCTCATCTTCTCTCGGTATTTCAATATTCTGAGAGTCAGCAGTATTAATTAGTGACTCGGAGATCTCAATGTTCATAGCAGTAGCTGTCTTAATCTATGTAGTCTCTTTATCCATAACATTCACATCTTGTGTATCTACATTCATAGTAAAGAGAATTTCTAGATCTGAATTAGTATCATCATGAGTTGATTCTTCAGCCTCCTTATTCGGTTGAGTGTTTGTGTGTACCGGTATATCTGAAGTTATTGGTGGGGTGTCTTGTGTTGGTGGAGAAAGGTTTTCTATGACCTTTATAATAGGTACATTACCAATTTTGCTTTTACCTTTGTCCTTTTGATATACCTTTGTAAAATACTTATCCGATTT
Organism: Cryptomeria japonica; assembly: GCF_030272615.1. Taxonomy (NCBI): domain Eukaryota; kingdom Viridiplantae; phylum Streptophyta; class Pinopsida; order Cupressales; family Cupressaceae; genus Cryptomeria; species Cryptomeria japonica. The sequence goes on along the minus strand of NC_081412.1, from coordinate 471,845,915 downwards.
TTGTTTGTCCCTTTCTTCTTTCTTTTCTTTCTCAACAAAAAATATGTCCCATTTGTCTGTAGTTTCATCTGCTATCTCTTTCACTCTCCTAGCCATTAGGCTGACCTGCCAGTGACCACTCACAAAAACTGACCAGTTGGCTTCAACAATCAGTTCATCAATCTCCTCCCTGGAATTAACAAGGTGAACAACCAACAATGCTTCAACCTTTAACTTTTTATCCAATTCCATCACTGACATTCTTTTAGCCTCTAATCTTATGTATAAGTCATTAGGCAGATCATCTACAACCTCAATCAAAACTTTCTTGTAGATGTCAAGATGCAAAATGATGCTTTCCTCTATTGTCTCCTTATCAAAATCCTTGAATGAATGATAAAATTTATTTACATTACTAAGATTACCTTCTTGAGTAATTTCATTTACTAGTTCCTCTGGTGTAAGGGTATCTAGTGTCTTGGGTTGTTGTTTCTTCTTTGGAGTTAACTTCTTCTTAGGCTCCCATGTAGCCTACTGCTTCTTCCTTAATGCTCTTTTCCTTTCAGGAGAAGGACAAGGTACCGGTGAAGGTTTCCTCTTCCTCCTTTCAACTCTCTTGAACTCTGTTTCCTTACCACTATTTGTATCTGAAGAAGTGACAACCAATGAAACATGAGCTACCGGTTCCAGTCCTTCCAGTTCACTAGTAGAAATGCCACTTAAGTTCATCACATTTTCTTTAACTTATTTAGCCATTTTGGGTGCATCTCTGATGAATTTTTCTCTTCTTTTTCTTTGCTTTTGCATACCACTGCCTTCTCAATAGTGTCAGCATTGCCAAATATTTCTTCAGAAGGTTCCCTTGATGCATCAAGAAGTGTCTTAGCATAAGCCTCAAGAATATTCAGATCCACTTCATATCCCATCTCTGTTATCCAAATGGTTCTAGGAGTAACAACTTCCATCCATGTTTCATCTATTTTTATTACAAAATAGATTTTCTTGTCATACGTATCCACAATACTTTGCCATATCCTTTCTCTAGCCTTCATTTTGGTTTGGAAGCTTTTGAAATAGTCTTTTACCATGTCACTGTTAGTACCTATGTCAGTAATAGCTTCCATGATTTGTCTACCTACCGGGATTTCATATGCAAAGTCCTTGTGACCAATGTCGGGTATCTCCTTTGTGAAGTAAAGCATTAAACACACAAGTAGATTCCCAAAATGGAATATTCCCTTCTTGTCACCCTTAATATTTTTCAAGTTATCAAGCAGTTCATCCTTAAGCCACTCACAGATGTCAATTTTAACATTTTTCTTGACCATCTCATATGCACTACGAATACACAAACTAGAAACCAAATTTAACCTATTTGCATGAGTAACTCTGTATCCAAATACCATGCTCACATATTTCACATTTGCATAAGTGATATCATTAACCCTAATAGATGTGTTGTCAAAAGTATCTCCGATTAGTTCCATAACACCCTTGTTTGGTATCTTCTTCTTTTTGTCGGGCCTAGTACCGGTTGAGGGTAAACCAGTAACTGCCTTGATTTCTTCCTTAATGATTTTAAAAATAGAGTCTAGCCACATAAACTCCCCATGAACTCTGCTCAGAACAAGATGAACTATTTTATCCAAAAATTTGGGAATGTTCAAAATTTCAACAAATCCTAAATCCTCAAAAATCTTATGCTCTGGCTTGTTTATCAGTTATAACATTTATGTACATGTTCTTCAAGTCATCTGACCCTAAATTCTCTATGTTGCAGTGAGTATAAATCCTCGGGTCTTCGACAAAAGCAACTCCCTTCATAATCTTAGAAAAGGCTCTGATGGAATCATCTTGGTTAGCAATCTCAGGAATGATTTTAAACATGGGTCTAGGGCGCTTAATATTCTTTACCACAGTAGGGTTTGCAATAAAGTCAAGTGCAAAAGATGAAGATGCCATTGTGAAAGATAAATATCTTTTAACTTGAAATTCTTGAATGCCTGAGAACACCTTGCTGCTTCGCCTTTAGAATGCCTTTGCTCTCTCTTTGGGCTCTTCTAATGCTCGGATGCTTGGTGGATTGAAATGAGGGATTTCCAATGCTTTATATCCAAAAAGTTCTCCAACAACCGCATTAAATTCTTGCCAGTTAAGTGAAGACTTAACATATTTGTCGATAAAGAAGAAATATAACTTCTCACCATCAATCGAGGGTAGAATGCATGATTTTCAATTTTCTACCATTACCCTCTAAGGATTATTCCTTAGTTAGATGAAGAATCTCCTACCGGTGGAGGGTTACCCTATTCTACCGGTGTAGAGACAGATTCATCAACTCTCTGATCTCTCTTCTTATTCCATTGTTTTGAAAACTCTTTCTTTATTTCATTTACTTTTTCTTTTCCTTTCTCATTAGATCCTTTATTGTTCTCTGGTATAGTCTTGCTTCTACAAAACTTTGCAATATTCCTAGTATTGTTACATGCATAACAAGTTATGTTATTCCTTTGAATAGCTTTTCCATATCCTTGACCAATTTGTATTCTGCATTGATTAGATAAATTTCCAAATCTACCACAAACATAGCATTTCACATTCATTCTGCAATTTTTTGAGTTATGACCAACTTTATTGCATTTAGAACATTGACCGATGGGCAAATATGTATTCTAATTATTTCTAAATCTGCACTGATTTGCTCTATGACCAAATTTGTTGCAATTAAAACATTTCCCATTAAATTTATAAGCATTAGGTTGTCTTACCAGTTTACTGTGATCTTGATTATTTGCAGTCCCAGAACTTTCTCCATGTTCAAATCCAAGTCCAATTGTATCTCCATTAGGTTTCTGTCTTTTCAGCATGTCATCAATCCTTTCTAAACTTTTCTTGAATTTGTCTTTGTTTTCATTTGTAGTGATCAACTGATTTTCCAGAATGCCAACTTGTCTCCTAAGCTCCTCTTTATCATGTTGCATGTGAATTAGCTCTGTCTTTAGCATATCATTTTCATGACAAAGTCTCATATTTTCATTACCTCCATCATTAAGTCTCCTAGTCAAGTCTTCTTCATTCTTCTTCCTGTCTTCAATATCCTTACATATCCCCATGGTTAAATCTTGCATTTCATTCCTCATGTTACTGTTCTCTTGCCTCAACTTCTCTGCAATATCTCTAAGAGTTTCCTTTTCATCATCATGTTTTTGCATTTGTTCATGAATTTCCTTCCTCTTGTTTTGTGCTATAACCAAATTCTCCTGAAGTCCTTTAATGAATTCTTGGGCAGTCCTTAGATCATCTTCAAGTTTAATATTCTTCAATTTTTCTGCACCAAAATCTTCAAGAGCTCCTTCCAACTATTTTCTCAAACTCTCCATTGGTACTGGTTTCAGAATCTTCCTCAAGTTGTTAGGCTTTTGCAAATAGAGGACCAAGCTTTGATACCAATTGTTAGATGCAATGACAATCCCAATGACACTGAGAGGGGGGTTGAATCAGTGTCTAATTGGTGTATGGAATATTTGAACTTATTTATAACTTTGCAACCCAAATTAATGTACCGGTAAACAAGTAATAATGCAGCAAAGAGAAATAACAAAGACAACATAAATGCACACAATAACACAAGATATTTTGGCGAGGAAACTGTTAGGGTTTCAAGCAGATCCAAAGCAAATATGAACTAACAATTATATGCAGATTTAAATACAAAAGATAAAGAAATAAAATAGGACACAGATAACACGGAGATTTAACGTGGTTCACCCAAAATGGGTTACGTCCACCATACACTGTTAGGATTCCCATAGATACTAGGAGGGGGGGTGAATCAGTATCTAACCGGTAATAAGAATTTCTTTAGTTAAAACATGCATAACATAAAATAACAGTGTACCGGTATGCAAGAATTAATGCAATAAACAGAATCAGAAATATCCACATGAAAAGAACACCATAACACAAGATGTTTAATGAGAAAACCTGGTGTGGGAAAAACCTCGGTGAGATTTGTGACCCACAATATTCACTCACTGGCCAATAAGAGAATATTACTTACAATAGGGGCCTGCACATGCAAGAAGGCCAACTGCCTAGAGCTCACTGCTCAAAGAGAAGTCACATTGACTTACAATAAGGATTATACTAATCCAATGACTTGTACTGCTTTACAATAGCATCTTCAATGCCAGATTCAATATCGATTCTTGCTTTGTTCTTTACATATACCCTTGACCTATAATTCGCACATTAGGTTTGCCTAATAATTTTGTTTATGCTCGCTACATTACCTCCTTAAATGTCTACAATGATCTCCTTTATAAACAAGAGTCATTTTACAATTTGCCAAGTCGGCTTACAATAATAAAAAAAATATTACATAGCAAAAATCTTGTCAGCCTCTATGCCGGTATACATGTTTTCTTCTGTGTTGGTGTCGATGCTGGTGTACTGTCTTGCCTGTGTAATGCTTTGCCAGTATGATGTCTTGCCGGTGCCATAGGATTGCAAGGTTTCCATCAATGACAAAACCTTAAATCACATACAATGTCTCATTGGAGTGTCCATATGCCAACAATCTCCCCCTTTGGCATTGATGGCAACACTCATGAGAAATTTCAAAAAGCGTCCAAAATATGTAGTCAAAAAAGTTACCAAAAATGTTTACCAAAAATATGAGGGCTCCCCCTGAGCATATGATTCCTGTCTTTGAACTTTCTCATCCTACTACTCCCCCTTTGGCATCATTGACAAAGGTTGTCAAGATGTTAGTAGAGTTTGTAGTTATATCTTATCCTTATCCTCAACCCTATAGTTGGGTAGTTATTATCTGAAAAAGATCTCCCAAAATTAAGTTTATACTATCCATAAACTTTTTACTATCTTTTATTGTTGTTTCAGTCCTCTTCACTATACCAGTGAGATGCTACAAATGCTCTATCGGTGTTTTGCTTCCCTGTGCTAATGTCTCTGAGATTTCCTTCCGCAGAGATGCTAAATAGTCCAATCTTGGACTCAGTTTAGATCTCAAGTGTTTTGCCTAGTTTATTATTCTTTCTTTTTCTCTTTCCAATTTGAGCAATTCTTCCTCAAAAACTGATAATGAATCCGATGAGTTGACAAAATTGTCTGCAAGCTTATTTATCTCATCCTGTTGTCAATATCTACAGTCAAAAAGTTTGTTTTGCATGTATCTTTATACAGATTTTTGTATTCTTTCAACAAACTACATAGTTTTGGTAAAAGTGTGTCAAAGTCTCTGTTACACTTCTTTATTTCTTCATCAAAGAATTTATGTTTCTCTTTTTCAACCTTGTCCTTTACTGATTCTTCCTTTATTTTCTCAATATTTCTAGAAATATATTTACATAATGTGTCCAATTGTCCTAAGGAATCTTTATTATCTATGTTACATTTAGGAGCAATTATCTTCAAAATTGGTATTGAATCATCTATTGCTTTATAAGCCTATGAACTGCAGTCAGTTATTTTCTTGATGGAGTCAAGTAATACCTCAGTCACATTTGTTGACTTGAATGTTGATGATGACCCATCAATCTGAGTGCCGGTGGAAACCATGCTTGTATTGACCTCTGGCAGGTCAGTTTGTGTCTACATTTCTTTTAGCACTGGTTTTCCTACTTCACTACTTACCGGTGGCACTGTTTCCTTGTGAACCTATTCCAGAGCCTTTAGCTCTGTTGGTTTCTCTGTATGTGCCTCAGATTCTATCTTTTTCCCTGTATCCTCTATCGGTTTCTCTATTTCTCTTGTTACTGAAGGCTCATTACCCATATTTGACTTGTCAGTTGTATCTTTATCAACTATTATGTTGATCTTTTGGGTATCAACATTTACAATGTATAGGACTTCAAAATTAGGATTGCTATCCTCTACATCCATACTTTTTGTTGTCGGTTGGTCTTCAGTGGTTGTAATTTTCACAGGTGGGGGTAGGTTGTCTTTAACCTTTATGCTTGGTGGTCCACCAACTTTGCCTTTCCCCTTGTCCCTATCCTTCTGATATACCTTTATAGGTTTAGGGTTCCTGTATTCTTCTTGTTTTTCCTTGTCAACCAGGAATATATCCCAACCATCTTCTGTTTCCTCTATTACTTCAGTAACTCTTCCTACCATCAGTGAAATATGCCGATGTGCAGTAGAGAATACTGACCGGTTTGCCTGAGCAATCAAATCATCAATTTCCTTGGGAGAGTTTACTGGATATATAGCAAGTAGCTTTTCTATTTTTATTTTCTTATCTAATTCAATCACTGCTTGCCTTCTGGCCTCAAGTCTTTTGTACAAATCATCAAGAATTTCATTGACTACTTCCATCAAAAACTTCTTGTACATGTCCATATGTAGTATCACACTTTCCTCAACTTGCCCTTTCTCATTAGCAGATAGAGTGTCATAAATTTTCTCTATGTTTTTCAGTTTTCCTTCATCTATGATTTCATTTAACAATATATCTAGAGGTGCTAAGTCACTGTTTGTCCTTTTCTTTTTCTTTGGTGTTAGCTTCTTCTTAGGTGTGACCTTTCTAACCAGAGATCTCACTGCTTGTTGATTCTACCTTGTCCTTCTAGGTGAAGGAATGGTTGCCGGTGAGGGATCTCTTTTTCTAACAACTCTTTTAAAAGTTGTTGTCTTGTCACTTTCTGAAGAAGTACCTACCGGTGATAGATGAGCTCTAGGTTGTGGAGCTGCCAACTCATCTTCTGTTATGCCAGTTTTCTTTAATACATCTTCCTTAATGGCCTTTGCTTGTCTAGATCCTTTCCTCACAAATGCCTCAACCTTCTTTACTCTTTTCTTAGATTGTATTTAGCTTTCTATGGTCTCAACACTACCAAATACTTCTTCCTTAGGTTATTTGGGGGCTTCCAGAAGTGCTTTAGCATAAGTTTCAACTATGTGATCATCTGTCTCATAGCCCATTTCGGTTACCCAAATTGTCCTTGGGATGACTGCTTCCATCCATATTTCATCTTTCTTAATAACAAAGCATATATCATCTTTGTATTTGTCTACTATTTTCTGAGATAACCTTATTCTTTTCTTCATTTTTGTCTTCAATGCTTGGAAAAAGTCATGGATATTGTTCTCCTTGTTCTCACCCATGTTATTGAACAGTTCTTTCAATTTTTTTCCTACCAGTATGTCATAGCCTAGTTCTTTATATCCTATACCGGGAACCTATTTTGTTATGTGAAGCATTAGGCATACTAACAAATTTCCAAATCTGAAAGTTCCTTTCTTATCCTTCTTTATCTTTCCAAGGTTGTCTATCAGTTCATCTTTTAACCATTCACAGATGTCAATTTTTGCATTGTCTGTAACCATATCATAAGCACTCTTAATGCATAAACTTGAAACTGAGTTAAGTCTATTAGCATGAGTGGCTTTATAACCTAATATCATACTTATGAATCTCACATTGATATCTTTTACAACATTAACCCTTAGAGATCTCTTATCGAATGTTGCACCTGTTAGGTTTATAACTAAATCATTGGAAACTTTCTTGTTTTTATCTGGTCTCTTACCGGTGGTCGGTAACCCTGTGACAGCTTTTATAGCTTCCTTGGTGATCTTATGAATTGCATCTAACCAAAAAAATTCTCCATGAACTCTGCTTAACACTATCCTAATCACATCCTTAGGAAATTCAGGAATGCTAAGGATTTCTGTGAATCCTAGGGTTTCAATAACCTTGTCTTTAGCTTTAACATTGCCGGTATCATCACATATCATGGTTTTATACATGGTTTTGATTTCCTCATCTCCTAATTCTTCAATGTTGTAGTGGATGTACATTCTAAGGTCTTCAACATATACAACACCTTTAGGGATTTGAGAAAATGCACCTAAGGTATCATCCTTCTTTGCTATCTCAGGGACTAACTGAAATACGGGCCTAGGTCTTTTAATTACTTCAACAATAGTAGGGTTCGCTATGTATTCAATTGCAGAGGTGGATGCCATGATTAAATACCTTATTCTGCCTTGAATGGATGATTGCTTGGAGTGTGCTTTCTTCTTGCTCGAAATGCCTTAGCTCGGAGTTTTCGCACTCTCTGAAAATTTAAAAACTTGGTGAAGTGAAACGGAGCCAAAACTTTACTTTTATAGTGTCTTATCGCCATCTACCACATTAATTGCATGTCGGTTAAGTATTCACTTAACATTGTTTGCCGGTAATAAGTAATTTTCAACTTCTTATCTCTAACCGAGGGAATAATACCACATGTCATTAGATTGCCAAACCCTCAAGGAAATTTTCTTCAATTAGATGAATAACTTCCTGCCAGTGGAGCATTGCTCAGTCCTACCGGTGAAGCATCACTTTGTCCTGTCGGTGGAGGAGTATTCCTAACATTTAGATTAGCTTTTCTAATCCATTGCTTTGAGAATTCTTGCTTAACCTCTTCAACTTTTTCTTTACCTTTCAAGCTAGCACTTTTGTTGTCTACTGGTGTACCTTTACTTCTACAAAATTTAGCAATATGCCCAATCTTGTTACATGCATAACAAGTTACATTATTTTTCTGAATAGCTTTCCCATAACCTATGTCGGTTTGTGTTCTGCATTGATTAGATAAATGTCCAAATCTTCCACAAACATAACATCTCACATTCATTCTGCAGTTTTCAGAGTTATGACCAACTTTGTTGCATTTTGAACATTGACCAGTGGGTGTATTGATATTTTGATAATTCTTAGATCTACATTCATTTGCTCTATGACCATACTTATTACAGTTAAAGCATCTTCCATTGAATTTATAAGTATTAGGTTCTCTTACCGGTTTGTTGTGATCCTGAGTATTTGCAGTACTGGAGCTTTCACCAACTTCAAAGCCAATTCTAGAAGTGTCACCTTTAGGTTTTTTATTCTTCAACAAGGTACCAAGTTCCTCTAAGCTTTTCTTGAATTTTTCTTTATGTTGATTTGTAGTTTCCAGTTCCCTTTCCAAGATTTCTTTTTGTCTCATCATTTCATTCGAGTCATTCTGAGTATGCATCAAATCTGTCTTCAACATGTCATTTTCATAGCTAAGTCTTGTTTCCTCATTTGCTGCATCACTTAGTTTTCTGGTCAATTCTTCTTCATTCTTCTTTCTATCCTCAATCCTACATTTCATTTTTTGTTGTCATGTTCTCTTGTTTCAACTTGCTTATCTAATCATTAAGTGATTCCTTTTCATCGTTCTCATTTTGTAATTTTTCACAAAGTTCTCTTCTCTTATTTCTTGCAATAGTAAGATTTTCTTGAAGTGCCTGAATGATATCCTGAGATGCTCTTAAATCATCTTCTAATTTGATATTTTTCAACTTCTCTGCATCATAGTTTGTAAGAGCTCCTTCAAGTTGCTTCATCAGATTTTTCATCTTTACCAGTGTCAAGATCTTCCTCAAGTTGTTAGGCTTCTGAAAATAGAGGACCAAGCTCTAATACCAATTGTTAGGATTCCCATAGATACTGAGAGGGGGGGTGAATCAGTATCTAACTGGTAATAAGAATTTCTTTAGTTAAAACATGCAGAATATAAAATAACAGTGTACCGGTATGCAAGAATTAATGCAATAAATAGAATTAGAAATATCCACATGAAAAGAACACCATAACACAAGATGTTTAACGAGGAAACTTGGTGTGGGAAAAACCTCAGTGGGATTTGTGACCCACAATATTCACTCACTGGCCAATAAGAGAATATTACTTACAATAGGGGCCTGCACATGCAGGAAGGCCAACTGCCTAGAGCTCACTGCTCAAAGAGAAGTCACATTGACTTACAATAAGGATTATACTAATCCAATGACTTGTTCTACTTTACAATAGCATCTTCAATGCCAGATTCAGTACCGGTTCTTGCTATGTTCTTTACATATACCCTTGACCTATAATTCGCACATTAGGTCTGCCTAATAATTTTCTTTATGCTCGCTACATTACCTCCTTAAATGTCTACAATGATCTCCTTTATATACAAAAGTCATTTTACAATTTGCCAAGTCGGCTTAAAATAATAAACAAAATATTACTGAACAAAAATCATGTCGGCCTCTATGCCGGTATACATGTTTTCTTCTGTGCTGGTGTCGGTGCACTGTCTTGCCTGTGTAATGCTTTGCCGATATGATGTCTTGCCAGTGTCATAGGATTGCAAAGTTGCCATCAATGACAAAACCTTCAATCACATACAATGTCTCATTGGAGTGTCCATATGCCAACATACACAGCCATCCAATCTTTCTTATTATCCAGCAAAAATAGTACATCAACATTACAATGCCTTACGCATCCCAGCCGCTTATAACATGCATTTTTAGGGCAACAAACAAAGTTGGCCTTTTTAGGGTTTTATTACAATGTTGGTTTTCATCAACAAAAAAAATGGCAAAAAAAAATTTCTCGGGGGCTACTGCCCCCGAACCCCCATAGCGGGCTTCGCCCGCTTTGGGGGCTGCCACCCCCAAACCCCCGCCCGAGGCCCGGCCTGGCCCTAGACCCCGGTGAGGATACATGTTGAGTGTACAGTACTTTGCTGATCAGTCACCACATTTCAACAATCTCCCACTTGGAGACTGATCAGGCTCCACACCAAACAGAAACCGGGTAAGGGAAAAACCTTGGTGGTATTTGTGACCCACAATATTTACTCACTAGCCAATATGAATAAATATTACTTACAATAGGGGCATACTCATGCAGGAAGGCCAACAGCCTAGAGCTCACTGCTCAATGAAAGAGTCTCACTAACTACAAAATGGATAATTAAATCCAAAACAATGTACTGCTCAAAATAGCATTTGCAATGCTTGATTCAGTACTAGTTTAAGCTCAGTCAGAAACCTTAACCAAAAACCTGCAAGTGAATGACATTTACTTACATAACCTATCTGCCTTATTACAAAATATTTTCGCTATCTTCTACATAATACTATTATTACATATCACACTCTCTTATCAAAGTGACCTATAAGATCTCATACATATATGAGTCTTTACAATACATCATGTCGACTTACAATTAATTAATTATATTTACAATACAATCCATATAAACAAAACTTGTCTCATGTCGGCCTGGATGTCAGTATGCTTCGTTGTCGGTGTAAACTAAATATCGATGAATGAACTTTGTTGTTCCTGCCGGTGCCGGTAAATGATGTCTGCGTTGCCAGTGAACTTGTAGAATCCTGTTACTAGTTGGTTGCCATCAATGGCAACATCAACCATTCTCATGTGAGTGTAGAATGCCAACAGGAAGGTATTCTTCTTGTCTTTCTTGATCTTCTACAGGATAGTCATAAGTTCTTTCAATATTATACTACATAGATCATAATGGACATCCTCCTTAATCATCTGATGTGCCCTCAAAATTGTAGTTACAGAGATAGTTTGACTGGTTTGACTGGTAAAACTTATATCTAATAATCATTGTTGTAAACTTTACATCTATTTCTCTGACATCATCTACCCTCAAAGAATGTCCATCAAAATTTGTGCCAATAAGTCTTTTGAGCTCAATGTTAGATAACTTACACCTTGTGTTGAGAACACCTCTAATTTTGTGAAAACAGGTGACATTCTTGATGACTTCCTCTATAATCTTGTACGACCGGTCCAACTAGATGAATTCTCTGTGAATGTAGCTCAAGACATAACACACAAATCCTGCCTCATCAAAAATTGACAAATCCATGAAGTGTGTAAAACCCTTTCTCTGTAGGTGTGCAAATTCTGGTTTGAGCTGGTTGCCAAAAATTAGGTTTTGGGTGAAAATGCAGGACAACTCATAATCTCCAAGTTCTTTGATATCAAAGTGGATATAGGCCCTAATATCCTTAGTATGAAGAACTCCATGATAGACTTTTGAAAAAGCACCCAATGGTTCATCCAAAAGAGATTTGTACGGATGCTTCTTGAAAATGGGACGAGGGCAGTTCTTAATCTCAACCACAAAAGGAGTATCAATGCTTGATGAAGATGAAGCCATTATGACCAAACACAGAAACTAGGGTGTCTACAAACACAAAAATACCTTGAAAAGTTATCGGGAGATCAAACTGCCTTGAAAGAAAGTGCTCGCTCAAATCGCCTTTGAACTCTGAAATGCTCTAGAAATTCTCTCTTCTGATCGCTATGTGAAGAAATAACTTAACCTTTTCCTTTTTATCATCATTAACCCTAATTTTTTATTGTAATAAATGATGTTGGTTAGGCTTGACTGGTTCACATAGTCTATGAGTCAGTTTTGATGAACATCTGAAATCTCTTGAGTATCCATCTGCAATCAGAATTTTTTGACTACAAACCTAATTCGGGGTATTTGCATGATCTTCAATAATTTGCCTACCCCTAAGACCTAGTGCCTTGGTTATCGGTTGTATCTATTGCCAGTGCAGGACCTGATGACTCTACTAGTTATTCTATTAGTGGTGTATCAGATCTTCTTACCTATCTCATCTCATGTTGCTTCCTGATGTCTTCCACTTTTGCCTTTCCCTTCTCATCTGCACTTCCATTAGTTGTCGGTGGGTTCTTACTTCTGCAGTATTTAGCAATATGCCCAATCTTGTTGCATGCATAACAAACAATATTGTTTTTCTGTATTACCTTGTTAACTCCTTGATTTCCTTGATTTCCTTTTGATCTGTATTGGTTAGTCATATGTCCAAATCTACTACATGCATGACATCTTACATTTCCAAGACCGATGAATGATGCATTGTTTTGATTATTCCTATTTTTGCACTGACTAGCCATATGACCATATTTATTGCAAACAAAGCATGTACCATTGAATTTGTGAGAATTAGGCTATCTTACCAGTGATCTTTGGTTTTGGTTGTCATGTTTTTGCTTCTGTCCAGATGATTGATCTTGTTGTGTAGTACCGGAGCTTTATCCTTCTTCATAACCAATACCTCTTTTATCATTAGCATCTCTCTGATTTTTCAGCATTTCATCAAGTTTAGCTGAGCTATAATTGAACTTGTTCTTGTACTCATTTACAATAACCAAATCATCCCTCATGATTATAATCTATCTTTCAAGTTCCGGTTCATTTTTTTAGGACTGGAGCAACTCAAGTTTCAACATATCATTCTCATGAGTCAATCTATTGCATTCTTCGGATCTATCCTTCAATGCATGAGCCAGGTTTTCTTCATTTCTCTTTATGTCCTCAATCTCCTTGCACATTCTCATGGTTAGGTCTTACATCTCATTCTTCAAGATAGTGTTCTCCTGAGTAAGTTTTTGACAATGATCCTTCATAGCATCTTCCTCATCATTGTTCTGATTTTGCAATTGATCACAAAGTTCCCTTCTCTTAGCCTTAACAATCGAAATCTTTACTTGCAATGAAATGATGTGTTCTCTGGCTCACTTAAATTCATTCTTCAGTTTACTATTCTCCATCTACTTATTATCAAGATCCTTAAGAGAAAGTCAAAGTTGTTGCTGCAGACCGGTTTCCATTGATTCAAAATTTTGGATCTTCCTCAAGTGGTTAAACTTCTTCCAAGGAACCAAGCTCTGATACCAATTGTTGGAATCCAAGAACACTAAGAGGGGGGCTGAATTAGTGTTCTACCAGTAATGTTAGTTTTGAACTTATCACTTATCAACCAGTTAATAGTAAATAAAATTAAAGTGCATATACCAAATAACACATAGAAAGGAAACACCATAACACCAGTATATGTACGTGGAAAACCCTGCAAAGGGAAAACCACAGTGGGGCTGATACCCACAATATCTATATACTTGATCAAGGTATACAAATATTACATGAGAGGGACTACATATGCAGAAAGGCCAAATGCCTAGAGCTCACTGCTCAAACACAAAATAAGAAGTCTCACTGACTTACAAAATATTACAGAGTGTTTCACAACTGAAAATGAACTTATAAATTGTATTTGACCATGCTGGATAAGTTCTGGTGAATGCCCTGATAACCTTCTATGTATACTAGTACATTGATGCTATGTTCTACTCTGTTCTACTATCAGTTATGTTGTGCATGTGAAACTACACAGAGACGCTTCTAATCGCCGACCAAAATACTCACTGAAAATATTTGTAACCAATAATTTGCATTGTATCATCCATATGATCTATCACTGAAAAGATCTGAAATATCCTTCTAACTTTACCATGTTGGCTTCAATGAGAAATATAAACATGTCAGCCATCACACGTTACCACAAATCTATAAAACAAATAGTTGGGGACCAAAATATTTCCTAACTGGGCCCTATCCATTACCGCATTTCATATACACATTACCAAGATCAGAACATGTTACCGGGATTAGGACTTAGTCGGGTATGAAGTGAATGTCGATTAACCAAACAATGAAACCATTGACCCTAAGATAGTGAGTTGCCGTCAATGACAACCCAAAATGTCATTAAGTATTACTGGATGAGTATCAATTTCCATCAATGCAAACCTACACATACTTCATGTATATCGAACCAGCTGCATCCAATCTTTGTAACTGTAACAGGGTTTGACATAATCCATCAATTTAGTAACTTTGTCGTAAAAAACCTTTATGCCGTCCATGCAAAATAGGCCCAAACCATGTAATGACGATGGTGGTATGCGATATATCCTCTCATCGACACAAAAATCAGTGTTTATTGGAGGAAGTTCCTTGGGTACCCATTGTTTTTGTATATGTTTGTACCTCAAGGGCACCTCGCTATCGCCTATGATCTCATCATCATTAGAATATGACTCCCCTTTGGCAAGAAAAAAATCCATGCGTTTAAGGAATTTTCTTCTAATCTTTTCACCTCTAGTTGATCTCCCTCTTTTAGACCTAGTACATGTCTCCCTTTCTTCTTCTCTTCCTGAATTTACCTCGCTCAAGGAAGATAGATCTAACAAATACCTATTTGGTGGTACTTGCACTCCATCGAATGAAAGAGATAGTTACCAAAGATTCCTTGAGGTTTTTCATGGTGCATCAAGACGTGAGCGAGCATAACTATAAGGTGAGAAAGAGCATCTATAAGAGATCATGGACTTAGTAGAGGTTAACTAGAAGATGGACTTAGTTTTCCTCACCCTTCAACTTGTTTGGTTATTTTTTATGGAATTTGATTTGATTTCAGAAGGCATTGATAAAGCTAAGATGTATGTCATCTTGTGCCATTCGAGATCCAAAAGATCATGTGGTGGTAGTAGGCTATGGGAGGATACCAAATGCAACCAACATTCTAGCGAAAGAAGAGAAATTTGGTGTTAAATCAATGATTAAAAATAAGGTTAAGAATCTTATAATTGAAGGGGATTCTCATATCATTATCACAACTTTGATCAAGTCTCAAACCCCCAACTGGCAGTTAGATTATATCATTAAGGAAGAAAGAGAGTTTCTCTCTTGTCTAGATTCATATCAGATTATGCATTGCTATAGAGAAGCCAATAGGATGGTCAACATTTTGGAAAATAGGGGATATGAATAAGAAGATAAAAAGACTACTCTTTCATCAAGGGAGCTCCACGAAGACAAAATTCTAATGGAGCACTTGGAGAGCAATTTCAACAAAGTTTAAGTATCATTTTACTAATATATTTTGTTGTTGTTGATCACAAGAAAGACCTTTTGTTCATTAAATTAGTGATACAAGATGTAAATGTCTTATCCAAAAATAGGTTTCTTATTGATTAACCGTTGTATGGATAAAGATATGACAGGTTGGGCTTATGATGTAGGACACAACAGAAAACGTACTCCCATGACTTGGAATGCCACTTCAAGTGGATGCAAAGTATTCAGTGCAATGATGTAATTGCAAATAATGACTTGTATATGGGGTGTATAGCCAACTCAAGTTAGTCAAATCGCACATTCAAAATAACATCTTGCAATGTTTCAAATATGGGAATTAAAGAGCATGTTTTTCACAGAGGTGTCACTTTATGACATCGGGCCAGAGATAGGAAGACATGTGGAGAATCAAGAACCAGGGTAATAGTCTATTCAAAAGTGGCAAAGGATTTAAAAAATAATCCATATCCTTTACAATGGGGATTCTTATGTATGACATTATGGAAATCATTTCAAGATTCAATTTGATGCATGCAAAGGCTACCAATGTGGAAGTCGAGGACAGAGTAAGGAATTCATACAGAGCTACTCCACACGAGCACAAAGGTACTCCATATGAGTTACTGGAATTCCAATATCCTTCCTCACCGGATGTGTAATTTTATATATTTGTATTCCAAAAGTTTTTTACAATGTGGAAAGGTTAAATTCATCTTTGTGTAGTGTTTTGGCTCCAAGGTCTTCATTACAAATAGTGTTATACAATTTTGAGTGGTCTACCTTCATAAGTAGTTATTATGGCATCAAGAATCCAGCTTCATAGGAGAATGCAAAACTTGGATCTTTACGCAAATGTCCATCCACTAAGAATGTTTGACACATTCTCAATATTGTGTGGAAGTGTTGAATAGGCTGTGAGGATAGTCATAGCTGAAGAATGGATTATGGCACGTTCGGTGGCTACTCCAAGCATGGTGGCTTCAAGGTTGGCTTCGGTAGTTATGGATCTCACACATTCAAAAGACTATACCAGATTGATAATTGTGGCCTTTGTTCACTCCTTTCTTGTCACTTGGGAAGAGCTCAATTTATAATTAAACAAATATGATATTTTTGTTGGAGATATCTGGTGGGGTGGTTTCCTGAATAAGGGTTTCTTTCTTTTTGATTCAATGCCACATTCAGTAATTCTCTCCTTCATATATGGGTTTGGATATGTTTCTCCCCAACCCTTTCTTCAATGGGTCCAACAACATGCCCTCCAAGTTGGTGAGTCCCTGGCTACAATAGCAATGGCAAAGTTTTATGCATTTTGGGTTCTTAGGGAGCATGCTTTGTTAGATCCACATGGAAGACATTATGTATTCCCTCTTCCAATGGATGGCGCATTGTCTCACGAGTCCGACATTGCTGCATGAGAAAAGCTTGAGAGGGTGTTGAATTAGGTTTGATATTAGTTGTCTCCCTAATACAATTTTGTTTCTCCCAATTCATACTTTGTATATTTTGTTGGAAATCTCCTATTGTCCATAGTTGGGCAATATTAGTTGAGGTGTTTTTAGTTTGGATCTTGTAATCTCTATGTAATCAAGTTATTTAATTGAAAAGCTAAAAGGATCTATAATGAATGTCTCATAAGGCACCACGCTTGTTGTAGGTTTTGCAAAAAACACAATTTTCTGCCCCAATAAGCCCTACCAACTCAATGTAAAAAATCACACTACCATTTCAACCCTGTTTAGTAAATTGGAAGGATTTATAGTGGATTTGAATATTAATGGGAGTTGACCAAAATATAGAATGCAACACTTACAATGGATTTGCTGGCACTTACACTTGTTCATCCTCTTTCTCCCTCCATTTTTCAATTTTTTGCTGGATGGATGCTTTGTGGGCGGCTTGGTATTTCAATTGATCCTTGTAGTCATTATGCAAATGGGGGTTATGTTGGAATTGCTTACAGAACTGGATTATGCCTTCTAGTGTATCATAGCCCCAACTTTCTGCTCCTGCGTGCACGAGATTCAAATAACAAGCCAAATAGACTATAAGTTCATTTTTTATAATTTCAAAAGAAAATTTAAAATTTAAAATATAATTTGGGTCCAATTATTTTCCTTTATTTTAATTATTATGTAAACTTGAAGCACAAAATGTCTACAAAACACTTTATTTGAACACCTCTTATAAGATATCAAGGCCTACAAATAATAATCTAATAAGAATACTAAATTTGAAATTGCTTTGACATTCTAGAATAATATGCACATTTCACTAAATTAATGTATTGTAATATTATTTGTCCATTTTAGTTGGCTTTTGATTAAAGAGTTTGATCTAACATATAATATTATGCAACATTTCCTCTAAGTAATCTCTTTAGTTTGCATGAATAAACTTCTTCATAGCTTAAATATTAGATAGATATTGATGCACTGCAAAAAGGATTAGAATGGTGATGGAAACACAACAACACAAGAAGCAAGTTCAAACGTTAGTGTTAGCAACAAAAGACTATCCTAAGCAAGCATATCAAGAGAGATATAAACATGAAATAGAAAACATGCAAATATAAAAGAGATAAACTACACTCCTCCAAATGCTAACCAAGATGCTCATAGTTGCTCCTCCCTTGTTCCTCTCCTCTCCAAGTTCCACATGAGTGTAGCTCTCATCTTTGCACTACTATGGAAGTCTTATGGAGATTCAAGATTGAAGATAATTATGAAATATGCAAATGCAAGCTAGCTAGGAATGAGAGAAAAATGAGTTAATTAGGCTATTAAAAATTTTAACCAAAAGACAATGTGGATTATGATTTTATTCTAAAATGATCTCTCAAATTCACTATAACTTAGATGCATACAAGATTTTTGGATCTGGATTATGAAGGAATGGGCTCTATTTATAGGAAAAATAGAAAAATGGATGGTTGAGATTGAGTAATCTCAACAAGGGCTAGGATTGAGAGGTTTATGATCCATGTGAGGGTTTTCAACCCAATCCCAGGATGTTAAATGTCAACATGAGATGGCTTGAGAGGAGAGCGAAGAAACATTAAATGCTTGACATGACATGAAGGTTAACTTGGGAGGTAAGGTTAGGCTTGAGTTGAATGAATAAAACTATTATCCAATGGATGATGCATTTATCCAATGGATAAACTCTTGTGCAAGAGTTAGTGAGGATAACCATGGTCAAAGCAATGAATGCTTGAATAAACCCATGATTCAAATGGAGGTTGAGTTAGAGGGAAAGTCTTTGATCGTGTAGGTGAGTTGAGTTAACCATTAATGGTTATGTAAGAGCCATAAATGGTCATGTAAGAGCCATTAGTGGTTTGGAAGACTTTAGGGGTTAACTTGTTGAATACATAAAACATTAAATGCTTTTCAAAGACTTTGAGGCTTTGAGAAGTGACTTCAAGTTGCTTAGGAATGTGACAATAATTAGGGGATGGGTTTAGGCTAATTAGGAATGGTTTAGAAGAATCTAGAATGGGTTTAGGATGCAAGTGGGTTTGGTGGGTGAGGGAAAATAAGATTTTAATTAAAATAAAATTAATTTATTTCAACTAAATAGGTGCAACTTGCATTTGTAGGAGAATGCAAGTGGGGGGGGTAATTTAGAGATTTAAATAAACATTTAATTATTTATTTAAATGAGGAAAGGGGGTTAAATTAAATAAATATGTTTTATTTAATTAATTGATTGTGAGTTTGGTTTAATGAATTAATTTAAATGAATTAAATAATTTATTTAATTAATAGGAGAAGAGGTTGAGAATAAACTAATTAAATATTAATTTAATTAACTGATTATTGAGGGTTAAATAATCAAATAAATAGTAAATATTCATTTAATTAAGTGGATAGATTTATGTGACTACATTTGCCCCTCTTTGAGAAGGTGTGGTTTATCGCGTCATTTCAACAAAAAAAAAAAGGTGTAAAGAAATATGCCCCATAAATGTTTAATTTAGTGGGTGGTATGCCCCCTCGAGAGATGGGCCGAATGTTTTTGAAAAATTGGGCAATCTCTCTAAAAAGAGAAAATAGAAGAATTTAGAAATAATGGTGAAAGAATGGGAGAAAATAGAGTGAATACGGAGAAATGGCAAGCCAATGAGTACCCTTAGGTCATGCTAGAGATATAGTGCAAAGGTAGTGTGTGATTTCGATCGATACTGTACAATTGATCAAAATTGGTTGGACAATCTGGTGCAATCAGTTAAATTGCCTTGATCGAGTCAAAGCGTGATGTCAGTTGGTCGCTTGGATGGGATAAAGTCTAAGTAAGTAAGTCAAATGACCTATTGTGACTTAGATAAATGATGGAATTTCCTGATGAAGTCAAGGTGTCTGAAGAAAAATACTCGTTGAGACTTAGATAATTGATGTAATTGTCTATTTTGATTGTGCTTGATTGGTTGATCAATTGATAGTGTTTGCGTTGTAGGTGGTTTGTGGTGAATCATAGCAGCCCCATTGAGACCAGGCAAGTGATGTAAATGCATGTTGTAGTCTAGATTTGCCATGATCAATTACTTATTGAGACCTGAAGATACTTGATCAAAGTATATGTTGATAGTCTAGGTGTGCATGAGTTGATGTACCTATGTAGACAAAGTAACTTGCTTGGCTTATAGGATGACTTAGGATGGGAAACACAACCCCTCCTGCTAGAGATGAACAGTGATGAATGTGGCTTGATTGGGTTGATGGGGCATGAGGTAGGATAGGTGATGTTGATGATCGAGATGGAGAGGGTGAGGGGCGGATTCAATGTTAGATAAAAGATATGGAGGACTTAGGACCCATTCTTGTGGAAGAGGATAAAAAATAGAGTATGCCTTGTTATGACTATGTATGAATTATATGCAGCTATATGGATGTATGGATGGATGGAATGCAATATATACATATGAGATGAAATGACGTTCCATAGAGTATTCATAGTGCTTTATTTTTCTCATCAAGCATGGTAGTATTGTTCTTCGCTGAGTTAGCAGAACCCAAGTTTGGAGCATTTCACTGCCCACTAGTATTGTTCTTGAACAAGGAAAAGAAAGTGACCCTCCATTCTAGTTCATGCGCAAATGGTCGAGGTATACGCTATAGTCAGTAATCCATAGTGATCCATGACTAGATTTTTGCATATGATCACGTAGCTTAGTGAACTTCCCACGTAGACACCATTAGTACATGCCCCAGAACTTCATTGGAACAATCCGCAAATAGCAAACAAAACGATATTGTAGGAACCATCTCGGCTACTCTAATCACTTGTGGATATCCTAGAGTAGCATAGGAACCTGATATAAATGAATAACTAAGAGATTGACCAAGTACTTGATAGCTTAAACAGAATTTTCTTGTCAAAGAAAATGGTACCATGTCTTTGTTTTGGTAAGGAATGATGCATCCTTATTAAGACAATTGTGTGCATATTTTTTTATTGGTTGGTTGATTTGATAAGCGATCATTGTTTGAGTAGCTCAAAAAATTTGTTTGGTGGCTGTTGTGATGTGTATGTACAAAGGTTTTTATGTGTTGCCATGTTTTTGATTGATTTTTGATGTTTTATCATGTTTTTGGATTTTGTGAGTGTTTTTTAATGTTTTTGTTGGATTTTGCCAAGATCAAGAGGTCAATGAAATGTACAAGATAGAGACATAATATGGGACAAGAATAAACTGTATTCTCATCAATAGAAAATGATCAATAAATGTTGTTCAATAGTTGTTGTTACATACAATGTAGATGAGCCTGCATATATAGGCAAGGCTAGGGATATGTATGAGCACACAAATATGACATGTGGCTCAATAAGAAACAAGGGTAGGTAGGAAATAGGTGTGAGTAGGTAGGAGAAATAATATAATATTCCACATGAGGTGGATCACCCACCGAAGGTGGAATTATCACTCCACTATAAGTGGATATGATAGTGTAATAACAAGATCAACACCATAAGAGGTGGAATTTCTCCTACACACACTATCCCAATGTGGTACAAACACCCAAGTGTCTCATATCCAAACTACTATGAAATGCATTATCCTAAGTAAACTTAAGTAAGTGTAATAATATCCATGATGAATAATTATTTACACCAACAGTTTTTGGTATTATTTTCAGACAATTTTGAATGAAGAAATCAAGGAATCATAAGTATTGTAGAATCCACTTCCATCAATAGGTTAAGAGCATTGCCCCCAATTTAGACGTCACTATGAAAAGCAAGATGTAGGACGCATGAAGTACTAACCCGGATTGCAAATCAATAATAAGTCACGGTTTGAATGATGGATGAATGGATGCAATGGATGTGATCGCAACAAGTCTGAAAGACAATGGAGCCATAGCCATTATGAATGGCACCTGTTTGCCAGGTTTTCACCATCGTACTTACCCAAGGTGCCACTGGAGTGGTTGTTCACCGTTTGGATGCATGATTTTTCTCTCTACTATTTTGATTTTTTGTATGTTCTTCAGGACATTTTTCTGAATGTTTTTGGTGTTTTTCTAGTATGTGATGGAGCCTGATGCTCTGTACAACTTATGTATGAAACCACTTGAGGTGCATGTTGTTGATCGGATCTGCTAGCGGTTCCCCTTCTGAAGTAGCCAACTGATATGCCCCAGACCCAAATACAATAGTGATAACATATGGGCCCAGCCAGTTAGATTCAAACTTTCCCTAATGTTCTCTATTTGGTTGATTACGAGGATTCTCCCTGAGAACAAGATCACCTACCTCAAACGTACGAGGTTTAACCCGATGATTATAGCTTTTTCTCATGCACTGCTGATAGGCCTTGAGGTGGTTGTATGCAGCTTGTTGCCTTTCATCAAGTAGTTCCAAGTCTTGAAGATGAGAGACTCAGTATGCTTTATCATCTATCAGATTGTGCAAATAAACCTGTAGAGATTGTATCTCAACCTCAATAGGAAGGATGGCTTCTGCTCCATAGACCAGTGAGTAGGGGGTTGCGCCTGTAGGGGTTCAAATACTAGTTTGATACGCCCATAGTGTTGGATTTAATTGAACGTGCCAATCACGACCAACATCATTGTTTGTCTTCTTGAGGATTCTCAATATGTTCTTGTTTGATGCTTTGGCCTAATCATTGCCTTGTGGGTAATAGAGAGTGGAAAAGTGGTGTTGGAAGTGAAACTTCTCAGAGAGCTCACAGACATCCTGATTTTTGAAAGGAAGCATGTTATCTATGATGATGGAAATGGGTACACCATACCGGTAAATGATGTAATTAAGGATGAATGAGGCGATCTGCTTGCCGGTGACTTGGGTAAGTGGAATGATTTCGATCCATTTTATGAAGTATTCGGTGGCGGTAATGATAAATTTATGGCCATTTGATGAAGACGGATGAATTTTACCCTCAAGGTCAAGTCCCCATTGAAAAAAGGGCCATGGTGTTGTGATTGGTTGCAATTCTTGTGCGGATTCATGTATCAGGTCTCCGTGGACTTGGCACTTCTTGCATTTTCTGATAAAATAGTAGGAGTCTTTTTCCATGGACGGCCAATAGTATCCAGCGCACATGATTTTCTTTTCTAGGGAAGGACCACTTGAGTGAGCCCCACAAATTCCTTCATGTACTTCTTCTAAGGCCTTTGTTATCTCATCTTGTTCCAGACATCGAAGGAGAGTACCATTAAGACTTCACCGGTATAGGGTGTCGGCAATGATGGTGTATCGAGGGGTTTGGCGTATGAAGGTTTTGCGTTGGTTATTGGATTGGTTGGGAGGAAGTGTGTGATCGTGGAGGTAAGTGAAGAACTCACTATACCATGGGGTTTTTAGAACTGACAAGGCGACATATCATTTTAGTTTAGGGGATAACATACTCGGGGATCCAAAGTTGTTCTACCAAGAACTCATAGTGTGTTGAATTTTGTGGAAGATCCAGAAGAGGCAATTGTAGCCATTGCGTCAGTAACTTGATTCTGACCTCTAGGTACTTGCTCAAAGGTGATAGTTGTAAATGATTCTTTGTAACTATCCACCATTCTTTTATATGGCATGAGCTTATCATCCTTAGTTTGGTACTCATCGGTGACTTGTCGAATGACTAGCTGAGAATCTCCATATACCTATAGCTCTTTGAGATGCCATTGTATAGTCAATCTGAGTCTTGTGATCAAGGCCTCATATTCTGCTATATTATTGGTGCATGGGAAAGTGAGCCTATATGACTTCGAGATGCTATCACCTTGAGGTGTGATGTAAATAATACCTACCCCCGAGCCATGTCTAGTATATGAGTCATCAAAGTATAGCTTCCAAGGTTGTGTTATCATGATCATGAAGATCTCTTCATCTGGAAAGTTTGAAACAAGAGGATGGTTATTTGTGAGGGGTGCATTGGCCAACTGATTTGTAATAACTTGCCCCTTGATAGCCTTGCGATCTACGTATTCAATGTCAAATTCACTCAGAATCATAACCCATTTGGCCAAGCGGTCTGTTAATGTTGCCTTGCCGAGTAGGTATTTGAGTGGATAGATTTTGGTGATGAGTTGTAACTTGTGTGTCAACATGTAGTGCCTTAGTTTGGCGATTGCCAAGATAACTGCTAGGCAAGCTCGCTCAATAGGTGTGTATTTGAGTTCATAGCCTATAAATGTGTAAGAGATATAGTATACAACACACTCTTTTCCTTCTGCATTGTGTTGTGCTAGCAATACTCCTAATGTCATATTAGTAGCTAAAATATATAGCAATAGAGGTCTACTTGGATCTGGTGGGATCAGCAGGGGCGTATTCATCAGGTAATCTTTAAGCATTTGGAACGCTTGTTGGCACTTTATATCCCACTAAAAGCAGATATTCTTGTGTAATAGATGTGTGAAGGGATGACACTTATCATCCAATTGCGCAATGAATCTCTGAATTGATTGTAGCCACCCTTGTAGTGTCCTTAACTGGCTGATGTTCTTGGGAGGTGACATGTCAATGATTTCTTTGACTTTCACCAGATCTGCTTCAATGCTCTTGCTTGAGACAATGTATCCTAAGAGCTTCCCAGAGGTTACTCCAAAGACACATTTCTTTGGATTAAGACGGACATGACATTGCTCTAATCTGTCAAAGATTTGACCCAGTATTTCCAGATGACCCTCTTGTTAATGATTTAGCTAGTAAATCATCAACATAATCTTTCATTATGGTGTATATCATATCATGAAAGATGGTAGTCATATCTCTTTGATAGGTTGCCCCTGCATTTTTCAGACCAAATGGCATCACATTCCAACAACATGTCCCCCATGGGCATGTGAAAGCAATTTTATGTTGATCCTCTAGAGCAATCTTGATTTGGTTGTACCCTGAAAAGCCATCCATAAGAGAAAGCATTGCATGACTTGCTGAGAGATCAACGATCATGTCAATGTTTGGTAAGGGGAAGTCATCTTTAGAGCATGCCTTGTTTAAATCTCTGAACTTTGTGCAAATACGGATGCCCCCATTAAGTTTGTCGACAAGTGCAATGTTGGAGATCCAATTTGCATAATCGATTGGTTGGATGAAACCAACATTTAAGAGCTTTTTGAGTTCTGCCTTGACAAGTACAACGATATGTGGGTGCATCTTTTTGAGTTTTTGTTTTACAGGTTTATCTCCTTCTACCACGGTTAGGTGATGAATGACTAAATCAGGATCTAAGCCAGGCATGTCTGCATAAGACCATGCGAAGTTGATTTGACGCTTCTAGAAGAAATCCACAAACTTTGGTTGTTCCTTTGGAGTTGGTAGAGATGCCAAATGTATTTGGTGAGGAGTCTTAGGGGTCCCCACATTGAATTCTATTGTGTCTTCAATTAGGATCATTGATCTCTCCTGATTTGTACTAGAGGGGAGGATGTCAAACCTTTCATCCGTAGGTGCCTCAGAGAGGTTTTCACCATTAGATACACTCTTTCTTTTTACTTTTTTGGGATCAACAAGTGCCACAGTATGGTTTTCACTGGAAGATCCATGTTTTATTGTGATATTTTTGCAGCTGAAAGGTTTGGCATCTGCCCCAGAGTATGTTGCGCTATTAAGTTCAATGACAAATCCAGCTTTGTGATCCCCGCATGGTATGTGATCATGTATTCTGAAAAGTCAATGAGCACCTCATCGTTTTGGAATTGATCAAGACATGGGGGATTTGGTTGGTTCCAATATATGAGTTCAGGGTGGATGATGGGCATGACCTCATCAATTAAGTTGAGTTAAGAGGAGGTATTAGTGAGGGTTAATACAAATGAGTGAAGTTCGCCAATGGTACTCTCCTTGTCAGATTCTGGTGTGGGATTCGATGTAGGACCTGTGGAAGGTTCTTCTTGCTCACGAACCCAAAAGGTTTTAATCCAGGCCTCTCCGTAAACTGGGATATCTTTACGAGGTGGGGGAGGTGATATGTCTTCCTTGTCTGAAGTATTTAGATTCACTGAATCAAATTCCCACTCATGCTAGTCGGTCTCTGAATCACTCTCTAACATCTGATTACTATACCATGTTGGGATGTCTTTTGAATTGAAGAGTGTATTGGTCACAGGTGTATGTACTTTTATAGGTGAGATTGCTGGTGTTGCTGGTAGGATTATCGGTGTGGTTGATACTACTGCTGGGATTATTGGTGTGGTTGATGCAATTGGTACTACTGCTGCTACTGATGGGATTATCAGTGTTGTTGATGTTGCTGGTGGGTTTGGTGTCAGTGAGGCTACTGTTGGGATTATGGGTTTTGGTGATGTTGTTGTTGGGATTATGGGTTTTGGTGATGTTGCTTCTTACTGGTGGTTTTATTAGTGCTATTGATACTACTGGTGGGATTGATGCCACTAATTTGATGATTAGTTTTGTTGGTGCAACAGATATAGTCAAGGATGACCTTCTCGGAGCAACTGTTTGTTTGTTAGGCTTTCCTTTGAATCTGAGTTTAGGAAGAGATTCCTTTTGAAAACCTAATCCAATTTTATCTTTGGGTTTTAACTCAGGTTTTAAGGGTTTGTGTCATCCTTGTTTGCAAGGACCCAAAGCACTCTAGTCATCATAGCCCATTCTTTGCATGATAGTGAGACCTTTGCCATATTTATCAGTGGGAAGCTTAGCTTTTGGGATGTCTTTGATAGGATCTTTGTAGATCCATTTTGCTAGGTCCTCATCTCTGGTTTCCTCTTCCTGACTCTTTCCAGGGATGAATTGTGCCAAAGTGCATGTTGGCTTGGCTAGTGGTGGTTGAAGCAACTTTTGAGGCTTGCCATAAGTTTTAGGGGAAGTGGGTAATTTCCCAACACAAAAGAGTTGACTTAGATTATATTCCCCAGGACCTTCCTCAGCCATTTTCGGTTTCAACTTCTCTTTCTTTGGTATAGGGTGATTGAACTAGAAAGAGAGGTTGGACTAACATAGGATGTGGAAGGGATAGCTTCTTTGTTGGTAAGTATGGTGATCTCTGACTGATGGTTAATATTGTTACAATATGCAAATGGATTTGCATCGCCCATGATTGTGATTTCTACACTGTTATGGGGAAACTCGATACACTTATGATAGGTGGATGGAACGACTTGCATGGCATGTTTCCAAGGTCTTCCTAGCAAGAGATTATATGGAAAAAGAAGGTCTAGAACTTGACATATGATGTTTTTCACCACTGGGCCCACTCTGATAGGTAATACAACAGCTCCTTTGGAAGAACGCTCTGCATCATCATAGGCCTTAATGGTTATCTTTTTACTAGGATCCACTGATTCTATCACATATCCCAATGTCGTGACCAACTGCAAGGTGCATATATTCAGGCTAAAGCCATTCTCAATAAATACTCGCTTGATTCTATGTTGGTTTATAAATCCTTTAATGTGAAGGGATGTGTTATGTGGTTGTTTGAATGAGGCGTTATCACTTTCAGAAAAAGTAAGGCATGGTGATGACTTGAGACTACCAACCATGGCTTGAAATTGATCTATGTTAAGGTTGGCGGGGACTGACGCTTCTTGGAGAGCTTGATCCAAGATTGTTTTGTGTGAAGGAGATAAGTGCAAAAGCTCTAATATGGATATGAGTGCGGGTGTTTTATCCAATTGTTCTACAAGATTATATTGCTTAGGCAGGGATGTTGCTCCTTGTGGTGTTGCTCGAATGGTAATTTTGCTATGACGCGTAACAACATTTCATGCAGGACTTGGATTTTTGATGGTGAGGGTTGCAACTTGTTCATCGACGTCATAGAGGTGATTCATAGTATAATTATAGGCAGCTTGTGTATAATTGGTTGTAGTATATGTGTTTCACCCGGAGGTGGATGGACCCCTTTGATCATGTGATGGAAGTGGATTTTTGAACATTAGATGATTGTCATTTGATGTTTTAGGGTCATGTCCTTCTATTTTAATTTCTCCTTTATCAATGAGATCTTGAACAAGATTTTTCAGTCGATGGCAATTGCTTATTTTATGCCCTTTCCCTTGGTGGGATTCACAATGTTCATTATCTCTCCACCATGGAGGTTTGATTTGAGGTTCATAGTTAGATTTTTTTGGTAAGGTCACGAGTTTAGAAGAGACCAATTGGCATAATATTGTTTCAATGGGTTCCCCTAGGGGTGTGTATGTACATTTTGGTTTATAATTTTGTTGTCATTGTCTTGGTTCTTCTTGTAGCACATTTTGACCTTGATTTTGTGGATGAGTGATGGTGTTGTTTTTAGGAGGGGGATTTTGCCCCGCGAATCTGACCACGGGTTGTGTAGTGTTTTTTGTTCTTGCGTCTACTACCCCATCATTGACAATGTTCTTGTTCTTGTTCTAGAAATTGGGTTTATCACTATTAAAAGGTGGACGAGGGCTATCTTTAGGCTCATTATAGATTTTGATGAGTCCCTTTTTTATGAGGGCCCTTTCACATGTCAATCCTTATGTGATCATGTCTTAAAAGGACTTTGTGCCCTTCATGTCTAAATGGAATTCCATCTCATCATTCAAGTTGGAAATGAATATTTCCACTAGTTCTTGTTCAGGTAAATGAAGAGATCATTTGCTAGACAGTTGCCTCCACTGTTGGAGGAAAGCTGAAAACAACTCCCTTGATTTTTGTTTGGTGTTACATAGATCTGTTATGGTAACATCTCGTTCTATGTTATGTGAATAATGAGCGATGAACTTTGGACTAGTTCCTTGAATGTTCTAATGCCACCTGGTAATCAGGAAAAGCATTGCGTGGTTGTGCCTCCCAAACTCTGAGGAAAGAGGCACATTAGATAGGTGTCTTCATAAGGAACTTCTAGGCAAGCTAAGTGAAATTCTCGTACATGATCTTGAGGGTCTCCTTTGCCCCTGTACTTTTCAAACTTAGGTGTTTCAAACCCTTGCGGAAAAGGTGTCATATGTAGGTTCCTATCAAAGGGATAGGGACAAATATCGTTAAGTGAAAATCGGATAGTCTTCACACCACTATTGAGTTGTTGAGCGAGATTCTCAACATGTCTATTTCGATAGAAGGAGGAGGTGGGGGATTTCCTTGATTAAGGTCATATCAGAAGTAATCTCTACCTCTTCCACCATCGTTACGGCTATGTTGTTTTGATGGTTGTTGTATCTGTGCGGTATCAAAGTCAGAGGGCAGTTTAGCACCCTCTTGAGCAACTCTCAGAAAATGAGCATTTGTGTTGTTTCTAAGGATTTTGTCAAAAATTCTATTGAACCTGGGATTGTGTTGTTCTATTTCTATAGCTTTGGGAGTTGGAGTGCTAGGATCTTCATCATTTGTGCCTCCTCTAACAACCTCATCGAAATCATTGAGGTTTTCTTCCTCCTCTTCAATCTCTAGTCATCTAGTTTTTGATCGGGTGTGAGCCATTTTGTTTGAAAGTTTTGAGGTTTTGGTGGATGGTGATGAAATGTTGTGATGAGAGATAAGTGTTTTGTGAAATGTTTAGAAGATGGATCTCGAACATTGAAGGTGGGATGTTAACAAAGTTCTTTTGTGAATTGTGCTTGTATTTTCAACATTTTGGATGTGATAAGGTACAACAAGGTTTGAGATGTGTTACAAACCAAGCTACCTAGCAATGATAGGATGCACTCATAAGCTAGTTTTAACCTTTGTAGAAAATGCCTCTTAGGATGATTTATCCTAGATGTAGAGTCACTCTAAAAGTGATGTGTGGTTTTGATTTAAGCAATGTCTAAAAAGAACTTAGGACAAGACCTTTTTATGTTTTGAGAGTTGAATGGATTGATGATGTATGAATGTGAAACTGGATGGAATATGGACCTCAATAAAAACTTTGTGTCACAAAGGGGACTTCTTCTTCCTCTTCTCTTTTAGGGGTTGGTGGTTCTTCTTGAGCTATGTTATAAGTGATGCAGATGTTTGGAAAGAAAGTAGGATTGATTTTGCCTCCTTTGTTTTTGTGATAACTCAAGTCTCTATATTGAGTAAAAGCTCTATTTTTCAAAGGTTCTTTATCAAATTTGTTGGATTTGCCTCGAAAATACAAACGCATATGACACAAGTAAGTTCTGTGTGAGATAAAAATTTGTCTATTGAGATAGAAAAATTTCCTTCTGTTGATAAGAGCCTTTGAACTTAATGGTTTTTTCTTTAAGTTGATATGTTGATAAAGGTTCCTTTTTCTCAAGATCTGAATGTTGGTCATATAATTTGATATCTTGTCGTACTTTGTTTGATGTTTGGTTGTTGGTCAAAATGTTTGATGGAAAATTGTGTTGGATGAATACTTGGTTTGAATTGGTTTTGAATTTCTTTGACAAGAAAACAGATCAAGCACACAAACACAATAATTTTGCCTCAAAAGGCACAAATAGGTGTGGGTCTAAATCAACCCAATCTTTGAACTTTTATTGACCCTTTTCAAATGTTTTGTATGTTCTTTCCAAAAATCCAGAAGTCGGCTCAAATTGTTACTAGTCTGACACAAAACAAAGACACTTCAAACACACTTTATCCCTAAGGTCAATGGCTAGTTGCGATAATTTCAGCCCACATCTTGATATTTCTTCGACTTTGGTACTACATACCTTATGAATCCCATCGTGGTAGGTAAGGATGTGATATACTAAGTCTTGCATGAGCATAATAGATAGATGATCCCTACAATGGGGGAGTCACCACTTTCATCAAGCTACAAGTAGCCTTTCAAAAAGCCTTGTTTCTACTCAAGGAAATATGTATGGTGAGTATCTTGGGAGCAAAACCATCTATGCTCTTGCACTGAAGTTATCACAAATATCCTCAATCAATAGAACGGGTGGGCTTCTATAATAAAAGGTGTCTAGTAATGTTCGGTGTTTTTGGACATAAGTTCATTTTGCAGTGACTCACTTAAGAGCCTTGTAACTTATGGTGGGGCCCATATGTCCTTTCGGAAAGTTACATTGTAGGAACATCTATACCCAAAGCTACAACTTTCACTCACACTTGATTTCTATAGCGGCTCGAAGGATTTACTGTGCGAGGTCATTCTCAAGAGTGATGTCTCTCTTGGCAGGACTCTCTTAAAAATATAAAATTTTGAGCGTTAC
Organism: Cryptomeria japonica; assembly: GCF_030272615.1. Lineage (NCBI taxonomy): Eukaryota > Viridiplantae > Streptophyta > Pinopsida > Cupressales > Cupressaceae > Cryptomeria > Cryptomeria japonica. Next base: position 471,814,783 of record NC_081412.1, on the reverse strand, counting down.
TAACACTTTTCTCTTACACCTAGAACCACGAAAGCTAAGGGAGAGGATAGTGTGTGTTAGAAGTAGGACCACTCTACAGATTTTTGCACAAGTGTGCCAAACACTGAAAACACTTGTTCTTTTTAACTGATTTATTGCAATGTGATTTAAAAGCTATTTGGAGATGTTGCTCCAACAAACATGGTGTTATTGTTAACTTCAAGGCAGAATGTTGTTTAATCTATGAAATTGAAATCCTGGTCAACCAAAATGAAGCACGTTTGCTTGAAGTAAAATCAATTTGGAAATAAAACTTTGACAATTTGTTGGTTCTGTTTAACTTGCAAATTAAAAATTGATTGTGATTTTTAGACTTGTGCTAGAAAATGAAAGTTTATTTGTCTTATTTTAAGCCCAAAATGAAAGATCGTTTCCTAACTTGCAAGAAAAACACATTTGTTGGGTTTGAGTTTTTTGTGGTTCTTTTTACTTTGCCAAGTGAGGTTCTTTTAAAAGCCCAAACTAAAAAAATTGATTCATTTTATGACCCAAAAGGAAATGTGAAGTTGATTTTTAACCAAAAATAGAAAGTGAATCCTTTTTAACCCAACTTTAAAAACAAAGTTAGTAAAAAAAAGAATGAAAACTTCCTAATCTAACTCTTCAAATCCTGCAATGGAGTTAGTCAAAAACCTGCATAAAAACCAAACAGTTAGTAAAAAAGGAATTTTTGGTGGGCTTCTACAAGCCTAAATTTTGTGATTTTCGGTTACAATAATTTTTTTTTTACAACTCTATGTTACAATAATGCTACTCTATGTGAAACAAACGTGCTATTTAACATAAAGGCACTATATGACATACAAAAGTGCTAAAAGAAAGACAACTATGCTAAACTATGGACAAAGGCGCTAAGAGAATCTGTCGAACAAAATAAAATTATGTCAAACAGAGAGTGCAAAAGCACTAAACTAAGTACAATAGCGCTATATTAAGAGCAATAGCGCTAAAATGGAAACAATAGCACTAATTGAGAGACAATAGCGCTATTACGTGAACAAAAGTGCTAAAGCACCACCTTTCAAAGGCACTAAAGCGTGTTCAAAAGCGCTAAAGCACGACCTATGTGTCAATTTCAATAGTCAAAATGTTAGTTGTTTTTATCAAAAACAATCAGAAGGTTGCGTGTTCGATTTCACGTCGGGTTCACCAAATGATGCTCTGTAAAAATAATTAGAATGGTGATGGAAATACAACAACACAAGAAGCAAGTTCAGACATTAGTGTTAGCAACAAAAGACTATCCTAAGCAAGCATATCAAGAGAGTTATTAAACATGAAATAGAAAGCATGCAAATATAAAAGAGATAAACTACACTCCTCCAAATGCTAACCAAGATGCTCATAGCTGCTCCTCCCTTGTTCCTCTCCTCTCCAAGTTCCACATGAGTGTAGCTCTCAGCTTTGCACTACTATGGAAGTCTTATGGAGATTCAAGATTGAAGATGATTATGAAAATAAGCAAATGCAAGCTAGCTAGGAATGAGAGAAAAATGAGTTAATTAAGCTATTATCAATTTTCACCAAAAGACAATGTGGATTATGATTTTACTCTAAAATGCTCTCTCAAATTCATTATAACTTAGATGCATACAAGATTTTTGGATCTGGATTATGAAGGAATGGGCTCTATTTATAGGAAAAATAGAGAAATGGATGGTTGAGATTGAGTAATCTCAGCAAAGGCTAGGATTGAGGGGTTTATGATCTATGTGAGGGTTTTCAACCCAATCCCAGGATGACAAATGTCAACACAAGATGGCCTAAGAGGAGAGGGAAGAAGCATTAAATGCTTGACATGACATGAAGGTTAACTTGGGAGGTAAGGTTAGGCTTGAGTTGAATAAATAAATCCATTATCCAATGAATAATGCATTTATCCAATGGATAAACTCTTGTGCAAGAGTTAGTGAGGATAACCATGGTCAAACCAATGAATGCTTGAAGAGACCCATGAGTTAAATGGAGGTTGAGTTAGAGGGAAAGTCTCTGATCATGTAGGTGAGTTGAGTTAACCATTAATGGTTATGTAAGAGCCATAAATGGTCATGTAAGAGCCATTAGTGGTTTGAAAGACTTTAGGGGTTAACTTGTTGAATACATAAAACATTAAATGCATTTCAAAGACTTTGAGGCTTTGAGAAGTGACTTCAAGTTGCTTAGGAACGTGAAAATAATTAGGAGATGGGTTTAGGCTAATTAGGAATGGTTTAGAAGAATCTAAAATGGTTTTAGAATGCAAGTGGGTTTGGTGGGTGAGGGAAAATAAGATTTTAATTAAAATAAAATTACTTTATTTCAACTAAATAGGTGCAACTTGCATTTGTAGGAGAATGCAAGTGGGGGGGTAATTTAGAGATTTAAATAAACATTTGATTATTTATTTAAATGAGGAAAGGGGGTTAAATTAAATAAATATGTTTTATTTAGTTAATTGATTGTGAGTTTGGTTTAATGAATTAATTTAAATAAATTGAATAATTTATTTAATTAATAGGAGAAGAGGTTGAGAATAAATAAATTAAATATTAATATAATTAACTGATTATTGAGGGTTAAATAATCAAATAAATAGTAAATATTCATTTAATTAAGTGGACAGATTTATGTGACTACATATATAAATATGTAAATATATGCCAAGTCAACAAGAGTAGATGGTGCAAAGTATCTAGGTGGTAGATAAGGATATGATGATATGATTGACTCTTTTCTTATGCCATGAAGGCTTTTAATAATTCATGATTTTAGGTCTATTTTAAATGGATAGTTTAAACAAGATGTGCTCTTCATATATGAATTATCATCTTCAATGCATGCTTCACAAGTGGGACATTTTAGTGCTATAAGCAATTTATAACAAATGGGTGGCCCTAGGAATTCTCTTTTATTATGATTAGGGATAGGGTTAGTGTTTGAGGTAATGTTTGGTTTAGGTTAGGATTTGTATTTGGATTATGGTTAGAGTTAGGGTTAATTATGGTTACGTTAGAGAGAGAGGGGATGGGAAAGGGAGGGAGATAGATGGGGAGGGAGAGAGAAAGAGTAGAGAGGGAGGGAGGGAAAGAGAGAGAGAGAGAGATGTGGTAAGGGAGGGAGGGAGAGGAATAGAGAGAGGAGGGGAAAGGAACGAAGATAGAGGGGGGAGGGAGAGACTAGAAAGAGTGGGGGGAGAGAGAGAGAGAGAGAGAGAGATGGAGTATGGAATAAGGGAGAGGGGGGAGCATACTGGTTTATTATTTTCATCCTTGAACCTGATGCTCACTCTCAGGGGATGATCTAAACTTATTTTTCTAAGCAGTATTGGCACTGCTTTTTATATTGTAATAATGGTTCATCTTTCCCCTCAGGACACCATATGACAACTTAGGATATCATATGGTCCTACTTGGGGTTGTATAGTGTGCTAAGGGGTCTTATGGTGTCGTTAGGGGTCATGCGGGGTCCTAATGGGGCCACACATGTGTTAGAACACCATATGACCCCTTAGGCCACCATACAACCCCTTAAGACATCATATGGTCCAAAAGGGTCATATGGTGTGCTAAGGGGTCATATGGTGTCATTAGGGGTCATGTGGGGTCCTAGTGGTTCAATATAGATTTTTAATATTCCTTGTTCATGGAGGCCTAACTCTTTTCCTTGAAAATGTATTTTTTGACAACTTATATTACTAATGGGATACTTATTTCTTTTAAAACAAGATGCAAGTCAATTTTGAGGAGGGTGTGATACGGAATGAATGATAGTCTCATGAAGTAAATTGGATTGGATCAAAGGGGAGAAACCCATTTGATAAGTATGAGGTTCATGAATATTTTGGATAGCTTTGAGGAATGGATAAGTTGGACTGATATGATTGATAGGTTCATTCATATGACACGGTTTTGTAAGAGACAACCACAATCATAAACCTAAACCAAATCACAATCCTAGTGGTAATCTTAACCTTACTCCTAACCTTGACCATAACCCTAGCCCTTGCAAATCTAAATCTTCACCCTACTCCTAATTATAATTCTGACCCCAACCCTAATAATAATTCCAACCCTACCCTTAATGTTAACAAAAAACCTATCTGTAAACTCAAAACCTATTAAAATTATAATCCAAACCCTAACCCTAACCATAATTCTATCCCTAACCCTAAGTACATAATTCTGACCATGACATTAAACCCTAACCATGACTATAAATATTCAAATCTTAACACTAAACCAAACCCTAACCCTAATGCTAACCCTGAACATGATATAAACCCTACCCCTCATTGTAACCCCGACCCTAATCCTAACCTTGACCATGATATAAACCCTAACCCTCATTGTAACCCTAACAAAGGTTGAAGCTACAAAAGTTTTCTTATAAAAAAATTCACAATAGTACCCTGGATAAAATGTCTATTCCCACCTATTGGAATGTGAATGTTGTGAAGCATATTTATCCTAATAATCCCAAAAACCATCCCATGGGTTTGTTCTTATACTTATATATTTTTACATGATCCATACCTCATAAGCCTTCAGAACAAGTTTTAAGATAGCATGTGCTATCAATGAGGACCCATGTCTATATGCTATTCATTGTTTCACAAGAGTAAAAAAAAGGGATGTGAAATGGCAAACCTTTCACTATTTCGCAGAGTCTAAAAATGAAGGGCGTGAAATAGCCAAGCCATTTCACGAAATATAAAAGTGAGGATTACGAAATAGCGAAGACATCACCAATTCATGATATACAAAGTGAGGTTTGCAAGATAATAAAGAGATCACCATTTCGCGAAAGACAAAAGTGACGATTGCAAAATAGCGAACTCAGTTCTATTTCCCGAAGGGTATCAACTACCACTTGCAAATTGGCGAAAAGGTCGCCATTTCACAAGGATGAATAAAGTGGGTTTGTGAAATGGCGTCAATAGTATTTAAGCAGACAATGCACACATGTGGAGGCCCAAAAATAATTAAATGTTGCGAACTTGAATTAAAGGAGCTAACATTCGATTTAAATCACATTAGAAGTGCAAATTGAGCATCGAAGAAGTGCGGAAGTGAGAGTCGAGCTGGTGTAAGAAGTCGCAGGGAGTTGGGCACTGCAGACATAGCTGAACAAGTAAGTCCATCTTCTTCTCCACTGCTCAAATTGCATTTAAAATAAAAATACCTAGGAAGAAGAAGGAGGATGTAGGAAAAAATGAACAACCCAAGGTCCCTTTACAGAATGCCCTTCTAGATGCATTACCAGGGCCTGTAGATACCATAACTAAAATAATGTTTCAGGATGCCTGTGGAGAATGTAGAGATGTTGACATTCCTCATACTGGTAGATCCATTTTCTGTATTTTTACAATAATAGAGATGAGAAAGTGCCTCGCTCCAACCCCTAGAATCTTGACTTAGTGAAGGTCATAGTGCCAAATATGTTTATAGATGTAGAACTTATTGAGGTCTTGGCTCGTAATTATAAAAAAGAAACCACAACAATCAGGGGAATTGACGGAAACCCTATTTTGGTCATCACAAGATCATGCATTGGAGAATGCTTTGGCCTGAACAGGCAAGAAATTACCAAGATTGACAGGGAAGGATATCCGGTGGATTATGAAAGGATGGTAGAGAGTTTTGGATTGCGAGAGGTAGCTTATTTCAGGAAAAGAGGCAAGGATAACAGACCAATGGCTGTGAATGATAAGGCTCCATTTCCTACACTCCAATTTATGGATTTCTTTCAGAAAATGTATCATGGTTGGTGTCAATTTTATGTTGATAATCATAGAAGTAGAATGCTAGTGGATTTAATGTATATCTCCATGAGGATCCAGACATATATGTCCATGAGGATCAATTTTATGTTTTAATTTTGCTTATATAGATCCAAGGTTTGATTCAAAATCTATTTTTGAAATATTTGTATGTGAAACTAAATGTTAGTGTAAAATGATGACATGTGAAAAATCCATCTAGGCTAGTGGCTTCTTATCCTACAAGATGGGTAAAGGAGTAGCATCTATAGTTTCCTTGGGGATTTTGGTTGTGTTGCTTATGAGCCTATTGGGCACATCCCAAAAATTGGACCAGTTAAAGGCACCAACTCCATGAATCTTAGAGAAACAAACTAGCAAGATGAGTCAAAAGAATCATGGGATGAGCCAACTTCTTCTTTAACTCACATATAATCAACCATTATGTATGTAAGGATGGATAACTAGTATGTATAGAGACACCAAAATGACTTATAGAAACTTCAACACCCAATTGCCTTATGGTCTACCAAGTTTCGATCAATTAATATACCATTTGTTGGCAATTGACACTCATTGGATTCATATGTTGTCATTGATGGCAACAAGATTCTATATGGCAACAAGATTCCATAGAAGTCATATACCGACATTTGGAAGCATTCACCGACAGACACCGACATTGGAGAAATCAACACCGGCACCAGCACTTCAGGGAAGCCGACATCAAGAAAGTTTTATTTGTAAAATCATTTTATAATTATTGTATAAGTCAGGCATTGTATATCTTTTGTATTGTAAGTCAACATAAGGCATATTGTTTGTAAAGGGTATATAGGTCAGTTTGTTAGGTCATTATAAGAGATAGGATTATGGGTTTATGCAAAGGATATGTATGTAGATCATTTGTATGCGAATGTTATATCATGCAATGATTTGTAGATGTTTTGTAAGGCATTCTTGGAGGGAAGGAGATATCGGTAGAAGGTTCAGGGTTTATGAACCGGTACAGAATAGAGCTTTAACCGGAACTCTTTTTGGCATTACATATGCATTTTGTGAGTTCATTAGTACTGTTTTATTTCAGCAGAAGCTTATAGTCAGTGAGACTCTTTTGTGTTGAGTAGTGTGCCTTTCTGCATGTGCAGGCCCCCATGCTATGTAATATCTTTCATATGGCCAGTGAATTGATATTGTGGATCACAAATCCTACCGTGGTTTTTCCACGTACAAATTCTGTGTGTTATGGTGTTCATTCATGTGGCTGGTTTATTTGGTTCATGTTATATGTTTCTTTATTTACCGGTTTATATGTGTATGTTTTTTATTAAGTAAAAACAGGTTTTAAGGGACCCGAAACCCAATTACATTCAAAAGATATTCAAGAAGGAAACCAAACAAAACAACTAAAAAAGACTAGCAGAAAAACCAGCAACAGAGAAAAGGACAGCAAGAAGCCAGCAAGAAATTGACCCCAAACCCAGCATTACAAGAAAATTAAAAACTCTTCATGGTTTCCTCTACATTCTGCACCAAGAGCATCATTGCCTTGGCCACTTCCCTCAAGTCAGTGTTTTCCTGAACAATTTGACTCTCTTTCATTTTTGTGTCCTTCTCAGCAGTAGTCTGCTTGGTTCTGCGCCTAGGGGTCTGGTGGGTTAGGCTGGAAGTTGGAGCATCTTCTATAATTACCAGGTTCTTCTCCTGGTTTTTCTTTTCCAGATGATCCACCAGTGCATTCATATTCTGGGAAGAAACTTTAAGGACTTGGAGGCTGTGGTTCATAAGGTTTTTCAATGCTTTCTCATTACTAGCCATCCGGGTGTTGACGTTGTCTTTGTCCTCCTCCACCTGTTCTTTCATGGTTTTAATAACGTCCTCCAAATGTTTCAGGTCGCCTTTTATTAGATCTTTCTCTAGCCAGTCCTCCATTTCCATTTCCTCCTCCGCTTCACTGTTTTCCGTCTCCTCATTCTATTTCCCAGAGTCAGACATCTTAATCAACTTATTGATCTTATCTTCCAACTCCCTTTGCTTACCCTACATGTTGGTGATGTTTTCAACAACCCACTTCTGAAAATTGAAGAATTCAAGGGTGTAGTTGCGGACGGTGTCCAGGATGGTATCCGTAGAGTCCTTGGTCTATTCAGTCTCCTCAGCATTAGGGTTGTCACCCTCCTTAGGATTCAGAGCCTCATTCTCACTTTTCGAGCCCTTAGGGTTGGAGTGAAGATTCTCAGAATTTCCCCCTTCCTCCCCTTCACCATAGTTCTCCTCCTTGTTAGGCTCCATTTCAGTATCAGTGTCCTTATCCTTTCCCTCTTCTTCATCACAATGCACGTCCTTTTCTTCATGCTCTGTTTCAACCTTCCTTTTTTTATGGGTAGGGGTGCTGGGCCGATCCCCATTCGAATCAGAGTCTTTGCATTTCTCAGATAGCTGAGCATTGATGATCAAAGGATCATCCTTGGTTGCCCTAGCCTTATCCTTAATATGTTCATAAATAAGCAGAATGAGTCCCTGGTGCGCTAAAGGATAGGAGTTTTTAGCATGGTTGGCAAGGCTCTCGTTTAGAGAGGAGGCTAAATAGAAGGGCAAGGATATTTTAGCCCCATGGCGGAAATGATTCAAGATAGCGAAATGATAGTTATAAATTTTTGTAAATCTGCCATCCACAGTCAAATATTCCATTAAAGCCCTAAGAACTTTTTGCTAGAAAGGCTTTATCTGTTGGGGGGTGTAGTATGATATGTTGTCCTTCTTCGCAAGGTTGCCCTTCTCGTCCTCCGTCTTCAGGAAATTTTTGAAAGCTTCAGCAGCATACTTCCAATCCCTATAGAATTTAGTCCCCTCCATCTTGAGTCCCATGACCTCCGCAATCAAATTTTCATCGATTTGCCAAATCTCCCCAAACAGGGTAGCCCTGTTGTTGCTCCAGCTTTTAGCGAAATCGTAAGACACAGAGTTTTTGCTACCATGGAGCTTCTCCATATAATCAGTGAAGTCATGTCTGTGGAGCCTTCTCCAAACCTTTCTTTCGCTCTTCCAATTCTCACAACCTGAAGGCTCATTCCTGTTAGGTTACCGCCCATTCTGATTTCCAGGTAAAGATACCCTCTGCTGCAATTCTCAATCCATGGATAAAACTTTGAAAACTTGTTTTTTCTGGTTTCCCTGTGTAAAGACTCTTTCGCAGTTTTGAGATTGCTACTCATGTCCACACAAACCCAGCTATTATTACTATTATCTTTCACACACATATGATCTTGGTTATGATGTTGAGAAACACTCATCATCTGACAGTTAATCCGCCCCCAAAATCTGTCATTGGTACTCATTCCCCAAAAATAAATCATGAGATTAACTTGATCCATTGAGGTGATCAAAGTATAATTGCTCCTTAATCTCCCATTTGATGTGAGTTTCTCCTATGTATTTGACATCCTTCTCCAAATTGACCCCTTCATTGGCAAGGATATCCACAACCTTATTGCCCTTTCTAAAGGTATAAGTTATACTAATGCTAACGTAGTTATTTAGAATATCTTTAGCATTTTTAATTAAATTGGCAACATTCCATGAAATGGAACTAGTATCTTTAAGGGCTTGTATGATGTTTGAAGAGTCCCCTTCGAGCCAAATTTTTTTGAATTTGAATTCCTAAGCTAGCTGGAGGCTCTTTAGCATTGCCCGAGCTTCAGCCACATGGTTATTTTGGGTTCCAAAAGGAGAAGCAAAAGCAACAATGCAAATTCCTTGAGCATTTCTAATAACGCCCCCTCCACCAGTCTTTCTAGGGTTCCCTTTAGCCGCTCCATCAAAATTAACCTTTATCCAGTCATAATTAGGAAACCTCCATACAATGTTATCTCTCTTCTTCTTATTTTCTGATCTGTAGACCTTATGTATTAGGTTCCATTCAGTAAGCATGTCTTTTTCCATATCATTCATATCTGTAGTAGACCATTGCTAATTATTCTTGTGAGGAATGTTGATGTTCTCCTTTATAGCCCTGCATATTTTTTCAAAGACCACCTGAGTATTACACTTAACTTTCCTAAATATCCTATTATTCCTTTCTTTCCAAATGCCCCAACATATCATGGGGAGGGTCAAAGACCACAGGTTCTTGATGATTTGACATTTGGTTGGAAAATTCCATTGCTAGATGATATCCTTGATGCTCTTGTTCATGACCCAGTTAATTTTCCATTTTTCCCACATTTTACACCAAATATCCCAGGTGAAGGAGCAGTGGTAAAAATAGGTGATCAACTGATTCCCCCTCCTTCTGGCAAAGCTCACATCTATTAGGGAATTTGAAACCCCTTCGGATTAAATTGTCAAGCGTAAGGGTGCTATTATGAGAAGCAAGCCAAAAGAAAATGTTGACTTTAGGGATTAGAATGTTGTTCCAAACTTTGCTCCAAATGGGATTGTTGGTTTGAGAGAAAGTGTTTTTATAGGCAGAAGCAACCGTAAATTCACCTTTATGATCACTTTTCCAGAGGAAAACATCATCATGGCCTTTGTTAGGGGAAAAGGACAGCAACTCCTTCTGGAGAGAGAAAAATCTAGAATGGAGGTCATCAAGTCTAACCCACTTATTCTCCTTCCAATAGTCACATACCATAAGCCCAAACCTCCTTTTACACTCCTCAATAATTTGAGTGTTGTTTTGATCATAAAGGGCTTCATTCTTCATCCAGGGGTCTTCCCAAAACCTTGTTCTGTCACCTTTTCCAAGGACCCATCCAGCCCCAGCTTTTGCCACTTTTATGGATTTGGTAATACTATTCCAGATGAAGGATCCAGCAGGGATATCTTCAGATTAAGGATCCCTTGGATAGTATGATTCTGAATGTATTTGTCAAACCAAATTTGATTCCAATCTTTCTTAGTGTCAAAGGCTCTCCATAACTGTTTAGCAAGAAGAGCTTTGTTAAAGGTTTTTATAACTTTAATCCCTAGCCCTCCTTTGTTCTTTGGTCTACACACTTTGTCCCAGGCAATCAAAGGTATTCTCTTTTTTTCTTCCACTCCTGACCATAAAAATCTCTTCTGGATTCTTTCCATAGCTTCAACAAATTTAGCCGGAATACCAAACAGGCTGAGGGCATAAATAGGGAGATTTTGAAGAGTAGCTTGAAGGAGCTGCATTTTCCCAGCCTGAGATAACATTGAGCCTTTCCATCCAGCAAGTCTTTTATTAATTTTATCAATGAGCATATTCTAGAAGGAATTTGGGGGAGCTAACCCTAAAGGAAGGCCCAGATAGGTGGAAGGGAGCATTTCCACTTTGCACCCAATAATGTTAGCAATTTTATGTTGTCTTGTGACCAGAGTATTGAGAAAGTACATAGCTGATTTGTCCCAATTAACTTGTTGACTAGTTGCCAAGGCATAGGAGTTAAGAGCTGTTTTGAAGGCATCAACCTCCTTGACCGAAGAATATCCCATGAGGATAGTATCATCAACAAACTGTTGATGAGTGCAAAAAACATTAGCAGAGGAAGGTTGAAGACCTTTGATAGTTTTGCTTTGTTTCAACTTATGAATCAATCTGCTCATACTTTCAGCCAATATGGTAAAAGGGATAGGAGATATGGGATCTCCTTGTCTTAGCCCTCTTGAAGTTTAAAAAAAAATTGTTGGAGATCCATTAACCAGAATAGAGAACATAGGAGTAGTGATCAGTTCTCTGATTATTTTGATAATCTTATCATCAAAACCAAAAGCCCCCATGATTTTAAAGAGAACATCTCACTCAACTCTATCGTAAGCCTTTGCTAGATACAACTTTATCAAGAAACCTTCTTTTTTAGCAGCACTGAGGGAATGAATGTTCTCATGAATAAGAATGATTGAGTCTAGGATCTGCCTACCAGGAACAAAGCCTTTCTGCTCCTCAGATATGATGACAGGAAGCACTGCCAAAATTCTAGTGGTCAAAACTTTGGATATAATTTTGTAGAAAGAGTTGCATAGGCTAATTGGCCTAAATTTTCCCATAGATTCCACCCCAGCAACTTTGGGGATTAAGGCTATAAAAGTGGAATTAAGTTCCTTAAGGATTCTTCTAGATCCAAAAAATTCTTTGACCACATTAACTGTGTCCTCCCCCACAATATGCCAGAATTCTTGGAAGAAGAACATAGGGAAGCCGTCAAGGCCCAGAACTTTATCCCCTTGAAACAAGAAGACAACTTTTTTGATTTCTCCAGCAGATGGGATGGCAGTAAGGGCCTTATTCTAAATAGGGTTAATGATCTTAGGAATAATATTAACCAAATTGAGTTGATGGGTTTGATCAATGTCCTTGTTACTAGAAAGGAGCTGCTTGAAGAATCTGACACCTTCATCCCTGATTTCATCCTTATTAAGCAGAGTGTTGTTTTCAACAGCCAGTCTTGTGATTCTATTTGCAGCCTTATGTTTTAGAGAAGTCATGTGGAAAAATTTAGTGTTTCTGTCCCCTGCCTTCAGCCATATAGCCCTAGATCTCTGCCTCCAATAGATTTCTTCCCTAGAAATAATGTTGTGGATGTTGACTAGGACCTCATCTTCCATGGCTTTGGAATACTTTTTGTAGCCTTCTTTCAAGATTGAATTTTGTATCTGGTCCAATTCCTCCTTTAATTTTTTCTTTGAATCAAAGATATCACCAAAGACCTTCTTGTTCCAGGTCTTAATGTTGGTTTTGATGTTTTTAAGTTTTTTGACAACTTTATACATGGCAGTTCCATTAACATCAAGATTCCACCAGTCAACAATAGATTTTTCAGGATTAGGGTGGGATGTCCACATCTTTTCGAAGCAAAAAGGGAATCTCTGATTATTCTTAGAGTTCTCAACAACAAAAGAAATGGGATAATGATCTGACCCAATTTTATTAATAACAAAAAGGGAGCATCTATGAGAAAGAATCCAATCATTAGAGAGAAGGGATCTATCAAGTCTTACCTGGATGAGATCTTCACCATCTCTTCGGTTAGACCAAGTGTAGGAGGCCCCGTTGAGATCCAAATCAATGAGAGCATTGTCATTAATAAAGTCCATCAGGTCAGATCTGCTATCTGGTTGAGCTTGACTACCTCCAAATTTTTCTATGTCTTGCAAAGGAGTATTGAAATCTCCCATCACAATCCAGCTGTGTAGAGGGAATTTTTTCCTTTTATGCTGAACTTTATTCCAGAATTTACTTCTAGCAGATTTGGAGTTAGGGGCATATATATTAGTGATAACAAATTCCTGACCATCAAAGATGCTTTTAGCTTTTAGGGATAGAATATTGCCATCCACATCAATCATATCTCCAGAGGTAGTGCTTTTATTCCAGAATATAGCAACCCCTCCTGCGGCTCCATTTGAGCTACTGCCACAGACCCCTCCATTTTTGAAAAACTTTAATTTCTCCACTTTCTCTTTACTCATTTTGGTTTCCTGAACCAAGATAATATCTAGATTTTGATCTCGAATAAGGTTCCTTAATATATCCTGTTTATTGAGACCATTTAGGCCTCTGATGTTCCAAGATATTACTTTCATTTGGAAGCCCGAGGGCAGGACTCCTTGATAGTTTGCTGCCTTCCATCAGCTGTGTTTTGCTTAATCTCCTAGTCCCTATGCCATTTCATAGTTTTGTGTCCCAGTGGGGATCTTGAGGCCCCAAAATCAGCCTTAGATCTGGTTTTGGTTTTTACTCCATTAGGACCTCCTGCCTTCTTGGTTTTAATTTTCTTTCCACTTCCTGTTGTGTTTTCTTCTTGTTGTTCTGCTCTAGATTCATCTTGCATGTTGCTCCATAGATCTTCTCTTTTCTGGGATGAAGTGGTCATATCGACTTCTATATTCTGGAATAAGGCATTTAAGTTTGCTTGAGGCGACCCAAACTTGTTACTCCTTCCCATTTTTATTTCCTGTTCTTGAAATTCTTCCTCTAAATAGGGTTCATTTTTCTTTGATATGGGTTCATGAAGATCCTCAGGATGAAAGTCAGTGATATCCTCAATCTCACCATCTTTAAGTGTCTCTTCGCTGATTTCATTCTCCTTCGCCTGTGACTGTAGAGCCTCAAAGGTATTGCCTATTTTGATCTCAAACTCCTTGGTTTCATTCTTTTTGTTCCCCTTCAAGGGGGGTCTTTAGGAGGGTCAGTGGTATCTGCTTTCAGGTGTTCTGGTATGTTTACCAAGTTTCCACTTTTTTCTTCTAACTTGTTGTAGTCTTTGTTGTTATTTTTTTCTTTCCAAACCGGTTTGTGAATGTTTTTTTCTTTCATCACAAGTCTTTTAGGGTTGTTGGGGCAAGCCTTAGCCCAGTGACCTGCTTTTCTGCAAGAGAAGCACACAAAAGGGAGAGATTCAAATTCAATGGCTTGTTCCCATAACCCAAGTTTGGAGTTTATGTCAATAGTACTTGGGAGATCCATATTCTGGGATATGTTGACGCAGATGCGCACATACACCAATCTCTTGCAAGCTGCTGTCATGGCGTCTATCACAACAAGCTCCCCAAAGGAGTTAGCAATTCCTGAGAAAACATCCTCCACCCAGTATTCCAATGGCAGCCCAGGCAACCTAACCCACATCGGAGCAGATTCAAAGAAAGAGTCATTGAGTTCCATATTAGGGGACCATTTTCTAACAGAAAGAGAGGATTTACCAAAGATCCAGGGGCCACCACTTAACACCACTTCCAAATCTTCCCCACATGAAAAAGAGAACACAAAAAAGCCTCTAGGCAGGGCAGAGACTTCAACCTGTCCTTTCATTCTCCATTTTCTCTTAACAAAGGACCTAACATCCTCAATATTAGGTCGAGGTCCAACAAATTCCTCCACTAGAGAAAGAGTCATTAAAGAGATACTATGATCTATAACCAAATCAGGAATCTCAATTGCAAGTTTACCTGTTTTATTATCTGATATATCCTTCACAAAGGGGAAAGATGATTTACCAGTCGGTTTACCAGATGCTTGTCTTGCGAAGAGACTATTTCAGGGTTTAGGTATTCGCCTCTCCTTGATATTTTCTGAGTCGATCTTCACCACCTCAGGGCTTGAATCTTGAGAATCTTTTAAGTGTTCGGGATCGAGAGGAGGGTCTCGTGTTCGTAGGTCCCCATCCTGCCTTCCATCCTCATCATCAGATGCTTGTCCTTGAGTTGCAGTGGAGTCAGAACCAGAGGAACCAACATTGCTGTTCCCTCCATTTCTCAATTTCAAATTTCCCACTGCAAACGCTATTCCCTCCATCACTACAATGCAGACATGATTTTATATGTGTATGTTATAAAAGGTTAAAATCTTGTGTTACCAGTAGAACATTGATTCACCCACCCCACCTCTCCCCCCCGCCCCCTCAGTGTTCTTGGGTTCATTGTATTCCAACACCATCATATATAATCCATACGGAGAGGAATATTGTTTGAGCAAACTATTTCCCAACCTTTTTGTTGCAAGGAGAATTCCAAATTAGAGATAGACTTGTAGTTAGTTTTCAATATCAATATAAACTTACTAAAAGATATGTCAGAAAGTCTTTCATGTTATCCTTTCTCTTACCTTAAAAATCTTGTTTAAAGAAAAACAATATAAACTATTATAATTATAATTATTAAAGATGAGTTGAAGTTACTATTTGTACGAGAAAAAAGGTCTTTAGGAAAAGAAAATTTTGAATGGTAGGAATATTATAATCTCATCTAAGAAAATTATAGGCCATTTTCATGCTTTGTATGTCAACTGAGCATTTAAAAAAATTTAAAATATTTTTGAAGTGCGGTAGGTGCCAATACTTCTGATTTCATTTGTCAATAAGTGATTGACATTTCTCTGCACCTTAAATTTGTTTGAACAATGTGGAATGAATCGACACCATTCATTCAGCAATGGCCTTCCTTCTTTTTGGCCTTTCTGCACTCCTTTTCTTCGCTCATTCCAAGTGATGTAATGGAAGAAATACTTTTACTAAAAAATCTGAGAAAATGTGAAAAGGTTTAAGCGATTCCATGGATAAATTGCAAAACCCAACGGATGCTTATACTAATTCTTACCGTGGAATGTACATGTCGTGGCAGTTCTCACATTTATTTGACAATCGCCTGCAGTTCTCTGACACAATAATAGAGCAACGTACAATTATTCAATCTAATGGTATTCGAAAAGAAACAAATTAACAAATTAATGTAGTAATTTAATCAACTTACAATGCATCGCATGTACTCCACGCCATCTGGAATGTATTCCAAATTCTCCGGATGAAATCTGCAGAGTACACGTCCAGAAATTTGGGACCCACCATGATTTCTTAGCCAATGGAACAATTAATGCTGTTAGATGCCATCAAGAAGCCTGGTCTACATAATAAGCTTTGAGATATGTTGCGCTGAATAGAAATAGGTTTGTGAATGCAGTCGGTTTGAAGGAAGGGCGTTTTGGAGGCCAAAATGGCTACTTTAGAATGGAAATAATTTCATGAAGTGCCCAAGATCAGAATATGCAGGATTCAAAATGATAGGAAATCAACCAGAAACGATGCCAAAGCATGTAGTGAAGCTGTTGTTTGCAATGAAGAAAACATTTAGGCTCATGGTGGGTGGAAACCATACCGCTGCTAGATTTTGCACACGGTAGATCTAGACTTCGAATCTGCTTGCTGGTAAATCTCTTTCCTTTGCTTGATCTAATCCTGCAAAACACAAACCCCTGGCCTATTGAGGCCTGCATAGGGTTTCCTAACGCTAGGGCTGTTCCTTTAGTTTGAAACTGTTTGGCGATTCTCTTTTCGTTTGAGCTCAATGGATGTAAAACTGACGAAGCTGGAGCTCATGTATGGCTCCCTGGGCAAGCGGCTGATGTTCCGCAGCATTTGCTTTTCAATGATTCTGGCCTTGATGCCAATTCTTTACATTGTCCAGGACGAAGGTCCATGTGACCTCACAGCCGGCTCCGAACCCTTCTACCGTCCTGGAGGTCTAGGTATCGAATCCCCTACCCCGACGAAGATCTGGGCGCTGAGGCCAACAGTAAAGTTCTACTCAGGCATTTACAGCGACCTGTTGAAGCAAGGCCTCCTGCGGCCTGGCCTGAAAGGCCTCTGTGTCGGCTGTCACGCTGCCCACGCCGTGTTGGCGTTGAGAGAAAATGGAGTACCCGACGCCACGGGAATCGATCGCGGATCGTGCAAAGGCAAACTCAAAAGGCTCCCCTTTGCAGACAATTCCTTCGATTTTGTATTATCCGCGTCCGTGGATCGAGCCCGGGCGCCTGCTCTGTTCGCCGTCGAGATCGAACGCACTCTGAAACCTAACGGCGTCGCCATTATTGTGGTCTGTCGCAGGCGGGGGGCACTAAGTTCAAACCCTCTGCATTCTCTGGCTCCTACAGCAGCCCTCTTCAGAAACTCCGATGTCGTTCATGTGACCGTGGCAGGGAATTCTTCAGTAATCGCGCTACGCAAGCTTCCCTTGGCACCCAACCCCATCCACCACTGCTCTCCTCTGAAGCTCAACAGGAGCTTAGTCGAATTCGCGGAGCCATTAACAGAAAACCGCCATAAAGCCATTTATTTGCCGAGTATTCTGGACATTAGCACCTTAAACCGCCATGTTTATGTTGAAATTGGGGTAAATGACTCTCAGCGCAGTACAGGCGAGTGGTTCCTGAGGGCTTATCCGAAGCAAAACATGTCATTCAAAATCTATGCGGTAAGCGTGGACAATACAGCCCCTGCTTCTGTTTCCGCTCTCAAACTCAGCGGACTGGAAGAAGTGTCACTAAACCAGAGTGAAATTGGAGGATGGATGAAAAGGAATATGAGCGAGAAGGATTTTGTTGTCGTGAAATTAGGGTTTCCATACGCCAGGGAACTGCTGGACAGCGGAGCAATTTGCCTCGTCGATGAGCTTTTTGTGGAATGCAGTCATGACGATGATGACGATGACGCTGCCTGTCTCCATCTGCTGAACGCTCTGAGAAAAAATGGCGTCTTTGCCCATAAGTGGTAAATTGCTCTGGTTAATAGCCTCCTGCCATTATAGGTGAGCTTGGCGACTAAGCGACTGGTCTGTCTACTTAGTTATTATTATTACTATATTATGCTCTTGAGAATAAATTGCAGATTTGGTGGTGGTGTCCCAGTATTAACAAATATTTGAAGAGGCCATGCGTTATAAAGCATGGCATCCTGAACTCTGTAATTGGTAATACGTGGCATTCGCCTTAGTTGTTTCTGCAGAAAGTGTGTTGTCTATGTAGCTTATTTTCATCATGGTTTTACTACCCTCTATCATTAGGAAGAGGATCAATTGATGAAACATGTATTAGAAGCTACTTTGTGTGTGTTTTGTTTTCATCATGATTTTACTATCCTTGTTAGGGAAGGGAATCAATTGATGAAGAAGTTATTTGTGTGTGGTTTATTTTCATCATGGTTTTGTTATATTCAATCATTGGGGAAGCGGATTAATTGATGAATATGTATTAAAAGTTACTTTTGTGTGATTATAAAAAGTATTAGTTAAAAAATATGTTAGTGATAATATTTAAAAGTTATTTTTCGTGTGGTTTTGAAAAGTATTTGTACTAATATTTTGAAGTGTTCATTAATATTTGTATTTGGTTAAATACATGAAATTTAATTTGATTAAAATCATGTAAATATGTTATCAAATGGTTGTTGACAGATTCCTTGATCTCCTTTAGATCAAGCTATTGGGAGGACAAATTTAAACCTATTAATCATTCAATAAAATGTTTTGTTATTGTGCATGGCTTTTGGTATCCACTGTGTAAGTTTATAATAGATATATTGTGTACAAATGATTGATAGATTCTTATAGATCAAGCTATTGGGAGTATAAATATTAGAATCTATTAATCATTTGATAAAATGTTTTGTTATTGTGCATAGCTTTTGGTATCCACTGTGCGAGTTTATTTTCTCGATGTTTTGAATAAAACTCCATGATCCATCATCAAGAAGATGAGAGCAAGACATGAGAAAAGAAATGTATCCAAATGATTTGATTTAATGGTTTTGACTTTAAAATTTAATGCTTCATCAAGGATTTCTAAATTATAGTTATAAAAATTTGGAGAAATATTTTTCTATTTGTTTGTATTCACATTTATTCACTAAAAAAAGGTTAAATAAGTTAGGACTCATAAGATTCTCAATAAAAATTACACAGAGCATAAAATATTAAAAAAGAAAACATGTATTATTATAATAGACAAAGGATTAGTGAATAATTTAATCTACAAAATATATTAGTAATATCAAAGGAGTTGAAAAACATATGGCAGTTATGTTGTCTGTATTTTGGTTGTATGTGTTTTATGAAGGTCATACATACACCATTTTTTGAAAATTACAAAATTTTAAGGATAAACACTTCAATGTACTTATTTGAAGATATCACAATCTTTTTGGATTGCTTCAACGTCTTTTCTTCAATTCCAATGCAATTCGTTTAGTCTATTATGAGACAAACTTCATTATATGAGAACCAATAGAAATATGAATTACACATTTGAAATTGAGAAATAGTATCAACAATAATTAAATTATATACTTTGACATATTTTTAGATATTTGTAATCTCTCTTTCATTAATTTGGATCTTAGTTATGATAATTCAAATTGAGGATAAGAGTGTTTTGTTATCATAGTTTTCACTTTGCTTTAGCATCATTTGCTTCAAGTATGATTTGTTGTTTCACGTCTTCATGATTCATGGGTGACATCATTTTTTGTTGGTTTATGTTGCAATTGATCTAGGCAAGCCTAACAATTTGGATATCAAAGAATATTATAAATAAATTACCCTTTTTCAATATTCGTTTGATGGTATTTATCATCATTTTGATTTGTAGAGAATTATATTAAATCTACTATATTATAGTAGCAAATCATACAAACATATGTTTAATTGGTTCATAATGGCTAGTGAGAAAGGAAAGAATTTTAGAATTTGAATGATTTTTCAAATTTTGAGGGTTAGATTCACAAGTAGGATTGATTTTGTTACGCGCGCGCGCGCGCGCGCACACACACACACATGTAAATATGAATAAAATAGGATGAAATGTGTAATAATATGCAAGGATAAAAAATAAACCTAATACTATACAAAATTACATCATAATCTATAAAGTATATTAAGACATTTCCAAAAAATAGACTCAAAACTAAATGAAAATTAAATTAAATATACATAATTTCATCTTGATCAATATGTTTTCTCCACAATTCTATTTTTAACCAAAATGTAACCGTTAGTTTAGAAAAATGCATTTCATAGAAAAAAGTCAATATAGCCATCAAATAGGTACATTACTCAAGTATTATCTTATTTTTATCAATTGAGAAGTGATTTACACCCTCCACTATGTGCCTCTTATTTCTGGCTATGCAAATTTGTTCCAAACAATGTGGAATGAATTGACACCATTTATTCATTAGTTTTCACATTTTTAGGTTGATAGTCGTAACTCTATAATGGCAATGAGCTTTCTAATTTGTGTAAGAAAAACAAACAATAAAGTGGTGAAAACACATTTTTCTTTTTGAAGATCTAAAAGCATTTAAAGCAAAAAAAGTAGTGCAAAAGTATTGTTTTTAAAAATGATTTTTCTTTTTCTTTTTCATTTTTATTATTTTGATGATTGCTTAGGTTGTCACTTCGTCACCAACACTCGAATCTTTAGATGGGAGTTGGGTTGTCACTTCGTATTTATCTTGATTTTTAAGAAAAAGAGCAAATATTTTTTATTTTATTTTTATGAGAGTTAAATGATATTTATCTTTATTTTTTGAAAGAAAGAGAAAATGGCTATGCTAGGAGAAAAGCAGAGAGTTAGTGCCCATGTTCCAATATTCTTCACTCATTGCACAACCCAACCCCTAACTTTTTCAACTTTTTATTTTTTTTACTCTAGAAATATCCCACAACCCACCTTTCATTACTAACTTTAAAGAAATCAAAAGAAAAAAATTTAAGCCCATTAATAAATTTCACATATACAATGTAACCACCCATTTTTTAACATTTTTGGAGTATATTTGTGCACCCTTTTTGATACCCATAGTGCACAACTAATAAATTTCACATATACAATGTAACCACCCATTTTTTAACATTTTTGGAGTATATTTGTGCACCCTTATTGGTACCCATAGTGCACAACTAATCAGACATTTGTGCATAAATGTTTACAATTTTAAGTACAATTTAGAATCTATAGATGTGCCTCTTTACACGTCCTTCCCTACATTAAAAATATAGATATGCTTGTTATTAATTATTTTCTTTCTGCCTTTTCATTAATTTAATCGCTCATTCCAGGTGATGACACGGACTAAACCGTGAAAACATGGCTAACGTGGAAGGTACATGGCGTGGCATTTCTTGACACAGTTAAATATTTGTCCATTGCCTGCAACCCAAATTATTCAATGTAGCGTTATCCTACACAAACAATGGGAATATAATTTTTACTCGCTTTCCTTTGTAATCCGATAGGATACCTAATGCCTTTAGTCTTTTCTACCTGTTCTCTATACCCTGCATCTTCTTTTCAGGTTCAAGTCTGCATTCCATTCTTTCACTTTTCGGATCTCTTGGCGGGTGGAAATCACACCGCTGCCAGATTTTACGCACGATAGATCTAAAGTTTGAAGCAGCTTGCTGGTAAATCTCTTTCTTTTGCTCGATCTAATCCTGCAAAAAGCAAATCCTACTCTACCCGAGTCCTGCGTTGGGCTTTATTGTGTCAGGGCTGCTCCTTTATTTGAAAATCGTTTGGCAATTTTCTTTTCGTTTAATAAGCTCTATGGTTGCAAAACTGACGAAGCTGGAGCTCATGTACGGTTCCGCAGGCAAGAGATTAATGTTTCGCAGCATTTGCTTTTCAATGGTCCTGGCCATGATGCCGGTTCTCTAGAATGTCCCGGACGCCGGTCCATGTGACCTCTCGGCTGGCTCCGAACCCTTCTATGGTCCCGGAGGTCTAGGGATCGATACCCTGCCCCAACGAAGATCTGGGCTGTAAAATTCTACTCGGGCATTGACAGTGACCTGTTGAAGCAGGGCCCCCTGCGGCCTGCTCTAAAAGGCCTCTGCATCGGGTGTGGCGTTGCCCACGCTGTTTTGGCATTGAGGGAAAATGGAATATCTGACGCCTCGGGAATCGATCTCGGTTCGTGCAAAGGCAAACTCAAGCGGCTGCAATTTGCAGATAAGTCCTTTGAATGTGCATAATCAGGGTTGGTGCTTCAAGCCCAGGCTTCTGCTCTGTTCGCCGTCGAGATCGAACGCACTCTTAAACCCAGCGGGGTCGCGATTATAGTCCTGTTGCCCAGCCGGACGGTCAAGGGTTCGAAACCCCTAAGCCCACTTCAGAAACCCCGAAGTCGTTCGTGTGACCGTGGTGAGGAATTCTTCAGTAATCGCGCTGCGCAAGTTGCTTTGGCGTCTAACCCCGTACACCATTGCTCTCCCCTGAAGCACAACAGGAACTTAGTCAAGCTCGCGGAGCCATTAACGGAGAACCACAATAATGCCATTTTTTTCTGAGTGTTGTGTACAGAAGCACCCTGAACCACCATGTTTATTTTGAAATTGGGGTTAATGACACAGAGAGCAGTGTAAGTGGGTTGTTCGTGAGGGTTTATGCGCAACAAATCAGGGCTTTTGATATCTACGCAGTAGGCGTGTATGATACAGCCCCTGCTTCTACTTCCGCTGCCAATCTCGAAGGAGTCGAAGCGGTGCGACTGAAGCAGAGCAAAATTGGAGGTGGATTAAAAGGAATATCAGCGAGAAGGATTTTGTTGTTGCGAAAGTAGGGTTTCCGATTTGATGGAGAGCGAAGTAATGTGCCTCCTCGACAAGCGTTTTGTGGCATGCAGCCATAATTATGATGATGCTGGCTGTCATCATCTGCTGAACGCATTGAGAAAGAATGGCGTCTTTGCACGTAAGTGGTAACTGCTTTGGTCGATACCCTCCTGCCATTATACTATACTATGGTAAGCCTGGCTACTCTGCTACTAGTTTACTTGGCTATTACTGTAATATGCTACGGAGAATAAAATGCAGATTTGGTGGTGGTGTATTTGTATTAACAACAATATTTCAAGGGTTCACGAGTTATAAAGCATGATTTAGGGGAGAACATTTTACATGCATAGTTAAATGATAACGTCCTAACATAACGATATGAAAGATACTAAAAAATGGGTATATAGTAAAATCTACTAATGATTACAAGATTTGGTCAAATCATCCTTCAAGTTGACTATTGGTAGATAGTTTAGTAGTTGAAACTTACCTTTCTTTGTTATTGCATATTCGACATCCATCCAAGCTTTGTTTATTTATGTAATTACTCAAGCTTACAAAAATATACATTTATGCATATTTATCTCCTTTTTATTTGGCCTCTACTTCTCTTTATCTATTGCCTCTCTTTGTACGTCTTTTATATATTCCCCCCTTCTTCTCTTTCTATCTTCAAATCTACCTTTATCTTCCTCTCTCACCCTTTATTTATAGACATGTCTCCCTCTCTTTCTCTTCTTTTATCTTCCTAAACCTCTATATCTATATCTATATCTCTATCTATCCAAATTTCTTCTTCCATTTCTCCTCCTTATTATCCTTCTATATTATCCTGACATCTCTCCCACTCTCTACTCTATCTTCCTCCTATCTCTCTCCATTTCTATCTCTACCTCCTTACCCCTTCTCTATCTCTCTCCCCTCCTTACTCTTCCTCTCTCTCTCTATTGTAAACATAATGTGAGACTATTGGTAATGCAGTTTGATTATCTTCTTTAGGGGAAAGGAGCCAGTAGCTGCCATAGCTAACTTTGCGCATTGGTTCATCCGATTTAGATGATTTTTTTTCGGTTCTCTTCGTATGCGACTTAACTGCTTAAAGCTATTGTTTTGGCTTGTGGATAGTAACGATGCACGCTGTGAAATTCGTTATGTGCACAAAGGTCAAAAAATACACATTTCCAAGTGTGATCCAATACATGTTCACCTTTGTGCCAATAGTAGATAACTCAAGATAGCCATTAGTAGTGGACAAATGCTCCAGTAGTGAGCTAATTTTGGTCAAAAATGCTAAAAAATGCACCACTATTGGTACATGTGATATTTATTAATGAACCTTCCATTACCATTTTTTTTTGGCTCCTACTATGTCTACAAATAGAAGGGTGAGGGTGACAAAAAGATGACAGTTATTGGTAGTATACTACTTTCCCCTAGAAGTTTTATTTCATTTATGTTTGGATCCTATAAATAGATTCATAATTGATTTAAATTAAGCTATCAATTCTCCTCACATCATATTAATTAATCTTATATACTATACTACACAAATATATAAAAATATAGACCTTCCACACCCATTGCACACTAAGGTGCGATTGCTGGTTAATTATTTTCCTACCGTCCTTTTCATTAGTTTAATCGCTCATTCCACGTGATAAAACGGACAAAACTGTGAAACATGGTTAACGTGGAACGTACGTGGCGTGGCATTTTGAGACAGTTATTTGTCGATTGCCTGCAACCCAAATGATTCAATTAGTTTTTTCTACCTGTTCTCCATACCCTGCCTCTTCTTTTGAAGTACAAGTCTGCAGATCCCCTGGTAGGTGAAAATCACACCGCTGTCAGATTTTGCGCGCGATGGATCTAAAGTTCGAATCTGCTTGCTGGTAAATCTCTTTCTTTTGCTCGATCTAATCCCGCAAACGGCTAGCGCTGCTCTACATGGGTCCTGCGTTGGGCTTTATTGTGTCAGGGCTGTTCCTTTATTTTGAAAATCGTATACCAATTTTTTCGTTCCGTTTAAATTTTTCGCAGCATTTGCTATTAAAACGGTCCTAGCCATGATGCCGGTTCTCTACATTGTCCAGGGCGCCGATCCATGTGACCTCTTGGCTGGCTCCGAACCCTTCTATGGTCCCGGAGGTCTGGGGATCGATACCCTGCCCCAACGAAGATCTGGGCTGTAAAATTCTATTCGGGCATTGACAGCGACCTGTTGAAGCAGGACCTCCTTTGGCCTGCTCTGAAAGGCTCTGCTTCGGTTGTGGCGCTGCCCTCGCCATTTCGGCATTGAGCGAAAATGGAATATCTGACGCCACGGGAATCGATCGCCGGTCGTGCAAAGGCAAACTCAAACGGCTGCAATTTGCAGATAATTCCTTCGAATTTGTATAATCAGGGTTGGTGTTTCAAGCTCAGGCTCCTGCTCTGTTCGCCGTCGAGATCGAACGCACTCTAAAACCCAGCGGGGTCGCGATTATAGTCCTGTTGCCGAGGTGGACGGTCAAGGGTTCGAAACCCATAAATTCTCTGAACCCCACGGCTGCCCTCTTCAGAAACCCCGAATTCGTTCATGTGACTGGAGGGGAATTCTTCATAATCGCGCTGCGCAAGCTTGCTTTGGCATCTAACCCCGTCCACCATTGCTCTGCCCTGAAGGACAACAGGAACTCAGATCAAGCTCGCGTAGGCATTAATGGAGAACCACAATAACGCCCTTTATTTGCCAAGTGTTGAAGACCTAAGCGCCCTGAACCGCCATGTTTATATTGAAATTGGTGGTAATGATACTGAGAGCAGTGTAAGTGGATTGTTCGTGAGGGTTTATGCGAAGCAAATCAGGGCTTTTGATATTTACGCAGTAGGCGTGGATGATACAGCCCTTGCTTCTATTTCTATTGTCAATCTCGATGGACTCAAAGCGGTGCGACTGATGCAGAGTGAAATTTTAGGGTGGATGAAAAGAAATATCAGCGAGAAGGATTTTGTTGTTGCAAAATTAGGGTTTCCGAAATGAGGAGGAGCGGAGTAATGTGCCTCGTCGACGAGCTTTTCATGGTATGCAGCCATGATCACGATGATGCTGCCTGTCTCCATCTGCTGAACGGTTTGAGAAAGAATGGCGTCTTTGCACATAAGTGGTAGCTGCTTTGGTTTATACCCTCCTGCCATTATACTATACTATGGTAAGCTTGGCTACTTTGCTACTTAGTTATTACTATAATATGCTATAGAGAATAAAATGCAGCTTTGGTGGCGGTTTATCTGTATATACAACAGTCGGTTATAAAGTATGATAAAGTATGATATGGGGAGAGGACATAAGTAGTTGAGTATGTGCTAATAGTAGTAATAGAATTTGTTGGTTTAATGTTCAATATTTTTAATAATATAGTGATAGGGGAAGGGCGTCAAGTTACTTTCTGCGTTTACTTTTTGTTCATTCAACCCCTTAATTACTATCTTTAAAAAATAAATACATGATAATTTAAAGCTCACTAAATATTTCACATGTATCAATAGCCACTCACTTGTACCTCTGGTAGTTAAAATTTTAATATTTAATTGGAGTTGTGCAACTTTATTGGTAACCATAACGTCGATAGGGTATTTGTGCTTAAGTGTTAGTCAAAATAGTTATTAGAGAATATGTATTGGATTAGTTGTGTAAATTTTTGAGGTAGTTGTAGTGCATAGTTATTGGGGTGTCTATAAGTAGGTATTGAGCGCCACCTTTAAACGGCCATTTTGACCTTTGTGCTCATAATGAATCAACTCCCAGTCTTCATAACTGCCCAAAAGCTGAAACAATAGCTTTAAGCTCTTAAGTCACATACGAAGAAAACCAATTTTTTTGGTCAAAATCCAATGTACGTTTTAGAGCTTAGGGTGCACAAAGTTAGTTATAACGGTTACTAGTACCTTAGTAGTTCTGACTTTAAAATTGTTAGTGTTGATCATGAGTATGAATAAATGAATGAAATGTATTCCTTAGATTTGAAAAGCAAAAAACAAATGTGATGTCACATTAGTGCACCAAAATATATGACTTACTGCACAATTACTTATTTAACGTTTTTTTTGCCTTTTTGGACATGTTAACAAAAAACATGTTGATGTGGTATCATATTTGATGATGTGGACCCAAAACTTTAGTTATAAGTAGGGGACTTGCCAAGTAAGCTGTTGTAAAAAATTGGAAGTGATTTGAAATTGCAACATAGGATTTTGAGAGGTGAGAAGGTAGGGTGTTCACTAATGGGTCCTCTCCCCTAGTTGGTCTCTGCAAAAGAAAAGTCTAATTTCTCTCTAGCTTATTCTCATCATTGTTTTTCCAATGTCCTAGCAGGGGAATATGGGTGGGAATCGCATGTTTTTGATTAAGGAAAAACAGGTTTTAAGGGACCCGAAACCCTTTACAAGGCAGGTTTTGGAAGGACCTACAACCCGAACCGAAAGATAAACTTGAAAGTCCACTCAAGGAAACATGACACAAATGAGACACAACATGGCCAAACCAAGGATGGGGTACAACACAAAAAGGACCCCCAACAAGAACCAGCGAGCTGCAAGAGACCAGCAACCCCAACCCAACCAGGACGGATCAAGAGTTTGACCTACCCTTATGGGATCGAAGGGTCATATCAAAAGAGGACTGAGACGATTTAGATTTTTTACTTTTAACACTAATCCATCCCTCCTCAACCCTAGCAGCAGCCTTTTGC
This sequence comes from Cryptomeria japonica, assembly GCF_030272615.1. Classification (NCBI taxonomy): domain Eukaryota; kingdom Viridiplantae; phylum Streptophyta; class Pinopsida; order Cupressales; family Cupressaceae; genus Cryptomeria; species Cryptomeria japonica. Next base: position 471,787,429 of record NC_081412.1, on the reverse strand, counting down.
CAAGAGGATGGATCCAGAATAGAGGACCTCCCATCACCAGGAGGAACAGAGCCAGCTTCCGGAGAGGCAGGGACAGCAGAAATCAAAGGATCAGACAAAGATCCAGCATCAATCTGGGAAGCAGGAAGGTCATCCACCAAGGAAGAAGATCCAGCAATCTTCAAACGATCATTTGGGATGCCACCGCAAGCATCCCCACACCCCTGAGCACCAAAAAAAGAGGTAGCAACCAGAGGCTCGGCCTGAGGATCCTGCGCAGCCACCTCAGAAAAGCTTTTCTTTTAAATAAAGTAGTGCTCAGAGGAGGCACCTTTCCACCAAGAAGCAAATTTCTTTTTCTTCTTATCTGATTCACACTGTGCAGCAACATGTCCAATTTGGAAGCACTTTCGACATCTAAAGGGGATGCCCCCAAAGTCAAGTGGGAATCGCATGTTAAGGTTTATATGATATTAAGATTTTAGTTTGATTTATTTCATTATTTATTAGTGTAGAAGGAAAATACTTTTGCATAAAATTATCTAGGATAATAAACTAGTAAACAATAAATTTGAATGAAATGATTAAGGATTGATAATTAAATTTGTTGAAAATGGTTGTGTTTAATGGGCAAGGATTGATAATCAAAATGGTTGATTATGCCATAGATATTAAGGTTCAAATCTTTTAGAGGTGCAATTAAGTTTAGGTTCAACCTCTAGTTTCTTGTGATAGATCAAATTCCTACTCATGAGAGTGTATCTAAAGAATGAATTCTGATTTAGATGTATGCTCCTTCAACATATTGTAGTACACTATATAAAGGCAGGGAAGCTAATATTTATATAATACAATTTTTCCATAAAGAAAAAGGAAATTTTTGGAAATTAAATGTTTGAATAAAATAAATTAACATGATATTTAACTTGAAATTTGATGATAGAGAATTGTTGTGAATATGCTAATATTTTAAAATTTTAATACTAGCCTAAGTGAAGATTTTTTTATTTTGTAAAATGATTGTTTTTTCTCTATTCATCTCTTGTGTGAGCCTTGATCTAAACTTGTTTGTGTATTTAAATTGCAACTCATGGATATGAACTAGCAAATTGTGGATTGCTAAAATTTGTTTGCCTTAGATCTTTTGATATATGAGTTTGGTAAGGAATTGATGGTGTTTGTGAACATCTTTTGTGAATTTGTTGAATTGTGAGGGTCATGTTTTTCTTAGTAATACATCTAGTTGGATTGATTCAATGAGGATGATCCAAGATCAAGGGTAAGAAGCACGTGGTCAATGAACCTAGGTTGATGTATTGCTGTGATCATATTACTAGAATACTCTTATAAATGTTTGATAACAACTCATTTGAATAACCATAAATGTTCCTAGGTGATCTCATAGTGTGCATGGATATCTTTAAATACAACAAAATAATATACAAAGCAACACTAACATGTGCTAACTTTGCTCGCAATGACTATTGAAGTTGTCAATAATGTTTAGATTTGAATTTTAAATTCTTTAAAGATTTAAGGTTCAAATCCATGAGTGTGAAAGTGATTTGGGTCAAAGTGTACACTTGTATTTTTTATCTAGGGTAACAAGTGACAAGTCTAGGGATCAAGATCAAAATCTTTAAGGATGAGTGATAAGGGAATTGCGATGTGTCATAAGACAAATTAACACAAGAATACCTATAAACTAGTTATTGCACTTTAACATTAATCAAATTGGACACAAAGCACAAGGGAAAAGGACATAGACATACAACTTTTACCATTACTTCCCCCACATTCATATGGATGAGAACTATTAGGTAGATGCATGTAAAATTTAAATAGATAATTGTCATGTAGTAATAATGTATTCTTGTATGTCATGTCCCACTTTGGGATTAGGGAAATAATTAGCCGATAGGCTATCTATGCAGGCTTTTTCTCGACAAAGTGTCAGCATTTCGACAATCATTGGATCTCCAATAACTTCCTGGCTAGCCTTCGTTTTCCTGGCGATGACGTGTTAGGTCGATGACAAGTAGATTGGGTAATGAGTTGGACAATGACATGGTGATGAAGAGACATACACGGTGGCGAAGCAAATGACATGTTATCTATCGATGCTTTGGGCGGTGACGTGAACATGATGCATTTAATGTAGCTAAACATTTGGTTGTGCTTAAGTGTGTTTGGTATCCTTCCATGTGTCTATCACTTCCATCACTCGAAATAAAGTTCATAATTAATTTTCAGTTTTTCATTTTTTGCATTTTCATTGTGCCTCTCGGTTTGTTTTCTGTGTTTCAATTTGGGAAAACTCTGGTTTTCATTATGTGTGTTGCCTTGTCCTGTGCACTTCAATCTGCGTTTTGGCTTTGGGCCATAAGCTTGCAGGTAAATGTGTTGTTGGAGAAGTGAGGTAATTCTATCTTTCGTGTTTTGGATGCATTGTTCTGGTTGTATGTACTTTGTACAAATATTTGGTTTATAGTTGATGGCTTAAAGGTTTTGTGGGTTATATCAGTTAATTATTTTAGGGGGATTCATTATCTGCATTTCGAGTGTGCATCTTAGCTACTCTGTCATTTAATTAATTTAGGGTTTTCACTGTCTGTGTTTTCATTCTCTGTAGAGTTTTCATTGTTTGTGTTTTCATTCAGTTTCTCGGCTACTCTGTCACTTACTTAATTTAGGGTTTTTTATTGTGTGTATTTGCATTTTGTGTGAGGTCTTTGTTGGTTCTTTGTGTTCGTTTTGGTTTAAATCTGACACTATTACAGGTAAAATGTGTTGGTGGAGAAATGAGGTGATTCTATCTTTCGTGTTTTCAATGCATAGTTGTGGATGCCCCCATTTCCTAAGAACATTTGCTTTGTGGCTTTATATAGTTGATGGATTGAAGGTTTTGTGGGTTAAACCATTTAAAAAATCCTTGTGATAAAAATCTTACAATTTTTTTTTTGGCGTTTCATTGTCTGGGTTTTCATTCAGTGTGTCAAGTACTATGACTCTACCATTTGGGGAATTGAAGTTCATAGTAAAATTTGGCTTTTCAATGTGGGCATTTTCATTGTGCCTTAGCTACTCTATCACTTAATTAATTTAGGGTTTTTTATTGTGTGTGTTTCCATTCTCTATCAGGTGATTGTTGGTTTTGGTTTAGATCGTCAATGTTGCAGGTAATATGTGTTGGTGGAGAAACGAGGTAATTCTATCTTTCGTGTTTTTGATGCATAGTTGTGGTTGTCCCGATTTTGCAAGAACTTTTACTTTGTGCCTTTTATATTTCATGGACTGAGGGTTTTATGAGTTATAAAAATTTTAAAACGACAGTGATAAAAAATGTTACAAAAATATATTTTGGTGTTTCATTGTTTGCGTTTTCATTTTCTGTTGGGCACTTTGGCAAAGGCTTTTGTTGGTTTTGTGATAAAATTACCGTCTTTTTTCTATGGTTTATTCTTAAATCAAAATATTGCCGATATAGTGGAAATAGGCATCCACGTTTCGAAAAAAAAATAATCTTCTTTGTTTTTGTGACATAGAGCTTGCATTGTTCCAATTTACACACAAAATTCAATCGGTGTGGTTTAGAGAATACTTAGTGCTATGTTGGCCACCATAAGATCTGTAGGTGCTTCACAACAACTTCATATGGTCGATTCTGTAAGTTACTATATTGCCTCTCATTGGATGTTGCAAGTCACTTATCTGTTCTGTAAATCTAACTAGATGAACATGTGTGTCAAATTGTTTGTTTGTATGCTTATACATATACATAGATAAATGCATGCTAGCCATACACAAATAGATACATATAGGCATACTTATAAATGTAGTTGAAATAAAGAAAAAAAATTACATATTTTGTCCTCTACTATCTTTGTAGGATGCATAGCAATATGTTTTTTGTCCACAATGATAAGGTAAGGCCATGTTAAATGCATGTGTATATAACTATATTTATATGTGTAAATCTCTTTCCTGCATGTACATAGTTAAATACATGTTAGGCATACACAATTAAATGTACATACTGATACTCATAAATGTATTGAAAAATAAAATGGACCCATGCACATAAGCATATACATAGGCATACATATAGCCATGCTCATATATGTGTTCGATTCAAAGAAAAAAATGGACTACAATGTATACATATTTTGATTTCATTGTGTGCCTCAATCTCTCTTTTTTTTTTTTTTTTTTTGTGCTGAAACAACAACAAAAAAAAAGCTTAGCACCCCCTTATAGAGACAGTATGTATACATACAAACACATATATGTTTGCCAATGCAAGTGTTTGCTCTTCTGGTTGATTGTGGAGCTCTGCCCATTTTCTGGGCAATGTGCATATAGTCATACACATACACACACATGTAGCCATGCTCATGAGCCATACACAAATAGATAGCTATACCCATGGTCTTGAATGCATTGAAAGGAACAAAAAAAAAAAAAAAAAAAGCGATATTCTGCCCTTTGCTGTCATTGTAGGATGCATACCAATATATATATATATTTTTTAATTTTAATTTATTGTAGCAATAAGGAAAGTCATGTGTTTATGTGTTTGTGTATAGCTATATGTTCGTGTGTGCGATTATACATGATAGGCAGACACATTCAAAATTGCATAGCCATTCTTATAAGCATTGCATAGCCATGCTTATAATCGTACTGGGATCAAAAAGTGGAAATGTGCACATAGGCATACACATACACGCACATATAGCCATGCTCATGTAATGTCTCTGAAAGAACAAAAAGAAAGCACATGAGAGAAGGATGTATACATATCTGGTTCTGATTGTGTGCATTAGTTTCCCGCTGCACATTGCAGCCACAATGGATAAACATTTGTCTCCCACGTATACAAACACTATAGTTAGCCTATAAGCTATCTGTGCGGGCTTTTGCCTAAGGAAGTTTTAGCCTTCTAGTAATTGCTGACGTTTTGGCCACTTTGTGGTAGTCTCTATTTCCCAAGCGATAATGTGTTATGTTGCTGGCAGGCATACTAGGCAAGGATACCAAACAAGTCTTCTACCGATGCGTTGGAGAATGGCGGAGCGATGAAGTGACATACACAGTGGCCAATGACTCCTTGCAAGTTCCCTACTGATGTGTTTGTGTTGGGTAGTGATGTGAACATGTTGCATTTCATGCGCCTAGACATTGGCTGTGCTTATGCATGTTTGGTGTCCTCCACCATTGCATTTCCATTGTGCGTAGCCTTACGAGCATATATACCTATGTGCACATATACATGTGTACACCTGAATTTGGGCATATTGCACATATACATATGTACACCTGAATTTGGGCATATAAATGACATATATGTATTGCTATCAAATTGGCTGTTTTTAAGCGTGTTTGGTGCCCTTGGCCACTGTGTATGTCCCTTCCTTCTCCATAAAATATTAATTTACATCTATATCTATGTATGCATATCCATGAGTATATGTATATTTAGACATAATTGACATATATGTATTGCTAAAGATTTGGTTGTCCTTAAGCATGTTTGGTGCCCTTGGCCACTGTCTCTGTCCCTTCCATCTCCACAAACGATGTTCACAATTAATTTGGTTCTATATTTTCTGTATTTTCATTGTGGCTATACTTAATGGTCATATATATCTATGTATACATGTACATGTGTATATGTGTACTTAGACATATATGTGTTGTGAATTTCCATTGCCTTTGTTCGTTTTTCCTATGTGCAGCTTGAAGTGGAAATTTAAAGAGCAAGTACCTACGCATTGAAATTAAAAAAAGAGAACGTGCACAGGTGTGTGCATCTTAGAGTCAACAGAAGGATATTTGTTGCTTCTTATTGTTTTTGTTGGGTGCATACCAATGTGTGTTAAATCCTTCTTGGAAAACCGTTAATGATTGTCCCTGTAAGGCTTTCATCTCTTTTATACGGATGTGCAATGAAGTGTTGATTGTTATAGCATGGAAATAACACAAAGAGACCTTTCCCGCATTGAAATGCAGAGAACAAGGTGATGTCTGAATAGCCGAGACACACGATGGAAACCTTGAGCTTCGGTTGTATATGTATAAGCTTGCCTCCTCTTGGTGGGTATATATGTGCATCCATTTTGATATTTATGTTTGCGTATATCTATATGTATATAAATCTGTGCGTGTCTATATATAGACATAGAGATATATATACACATACCTCCATATACATATAGATGTAGATTGCGAAATCATTGAATCCCCCATGGTGAACAAAACCAAATTCCATGGTAAGAATAAATAACGAGAGAAAAGAAAGTAGTATATGTTGCTGCGATCGAAACGACCATGAATTTATTTGTAGTTCAATTAATGTCTGGATATCAAAAGAAATTGAAATAGATTATAATCCTTGGACTCGATTTGAATGTCAGTAGTAATAAAAGAAATATGATCAATAGCCTTATATAAAAAAAGAGGGAGGCTTTAGGATTTTATTTGTTTGAAAAGATTCATATTTTGGTGAGGGTATGATCTGAGGAGTAAAATAAAGGAGAGTTCAAAACTCTAGACTCGTGTGTCCCCAAAATACGGAGTTTCCCATAATCTTCGAAGACCGCATTCAATCCTAATTTCCAACTCCGGTAACCATAGAAAAAGCATCATATTAAGTGTTATATGTGCAATGGAGGTAAAGTTGAAGTGAATTCCAAAATGTTTTAAATTAAAATGCTTCTGAAGTATATTAGATGCTTTTGAATTTTTTTAATGTCATAATGATAATCATACATGAAGCATTTGAATTTTTTTCTTTTTTCTGTTTTTTTTCGTTTAAGTATATCGAATGAATTTATAAATTAGTTTATGAATTAATTGCCCTTTTATGTTTTGGAGGTAATGTGGTATTTTATGGAGAACATAGAGTAGGGAAGTATTGTTAAATTTTTAAAATTTAATATAGTGTGGATTATTTAAATTCACAATTAAATATAAATTTGATTCTTTTTTTAAAGTTGTAGATTTATAATTCATAAAACAACATTTATTTTACACATTTAAATAAATTAAAATGTTTTGATTATTATTCTTTTAAATGTGTAGATGGAGTGAGTATTGAAATGGAGTTCACTTAGAGCGTAAAAAGGAGAATTGCCAAGATTGGGGGCTCGATGTAGACGAACTACAGTGAAATTGGAGATAAAGTTGGAAACATACGAAGCGAGGAGTTTTAGCCAACTCAAGCTCAAAATTAGAGAACTGTTGTTTTGAGGAGCTTACTCACATGGTTAATTGAAGACTTAGCTAAACCAAACTCAACATCAAGATAAAAAGTTTCAGTTTCAGAGACTTTTTAGCATTGTCAATTGCAGTTGATCAAGGGAGTTTTTGAAAGGAGGTTTTCAAGGGAAATTGATATAAAATGGAGCTCGAAGCTCATTGTAAGGGGTCAGATGCTCCGAGTTTGGACTTTTTTTAAGATTAGGCTCTTAGAATTTAGGAATAGTTTAGGAGCTGGAAATTGGCCGATGGTCATTCTAGATAGTTTTCCTTTGCATTTTTTTCATCTTAATGTAGCTGGAAGAGATCTGATACAAACAAAAATCAGACATTCAGTGTGACCAATCTGTTGAATAATTGTCCTTATTCGAAGGCGAATATATGAATTTAATTCAATTTTTTGTTTATTTAAGTTGTTTTCCATCATATGATGTATGTTTGATATTCATTTTATTCAATTTAACTTCCTGAGTTTGGAGAGAATCTTGTTTGTTTCTCATTGATCTTCGCATTTCAATGGTGGTTAATGGTGATGAAAATGTGATTTAGTAATTTCAACCTTCGATTGTTGATGATATAGCTTTGGTCGGATTCCTACAGGCCGACTCGTCAAGATCGAATGTGTGAAACCAATAAACTTATATTAATCTATTAATATCTTTATTAGGTCATATGTGCATTATCGGGTTTGATGTTTAAATGTGTCTTATCGATTTGTTAGTAAGTATGATTATCAAAGGGGCTGACTTTTGGCAAAAGTCCACCACCTCTTAATGGAAGTACACATTGCATCATATGAGAAGGTGTCTCATATTGAAGGGAGCTGACTCTTCTTGTGATGTCATCAGGCTAGATATATAGGAGATTAGATCTCCTCTCTTTGAGATGATAGACATACAACAACAATTCAACATCCTTCTGCAGATTGTATTTCTTCATCTGCAGATCATGCATTATATTCATATCAAGTTGAAGATTATAGAACATTCCTTGACAGGGCGAATACTCCACAACAGTTCATGAACCATAAGAGGAGATCGATATCATACAACAGATTGAGATCTTGATTATCATTGAACAAGTTGATATTGGCCTCATCATTGGGCCACATTGAAGGTTTTCGTAGGGTATCTTAGTGTGTTCATTGTCCGTTGTGTTGTTTCAAAATGCTCTTAATCCGATGATAGTAAAACAACATGGTATCAGAGAAGGCATCATATTAGGCTTCATGGAAGACAACTCAAGGACAATCTTATCTCAAGCTTGTACATGCCACATATATATTTAGCCAAGTTTGAGTTACCGTCGTTGATTGGCTGTGACTGGGTAGTTCATGGTTTGGCCCGGAGTTACCATCATGACTTCTGTCGTGAATACCTTTCTATAGGAGGCGTCGATCTCGACAACTATTAATGTGTGGTTTGTGATTGCGAAGAACAACTCGTCGATTAACACTGTGTTAATGAGATGATCCAGGATTACTGTGAGAAGGTTGTGCAGATGCAGGAGTACAAGAGGTCCCTGGAAGCTATATGGCCTGCCTATCCTCGAAGCCCTTGCAGATCGTTTTCACATTGATAAATTTAAGAGCACTGGGGAGCATGGCGTTGGTCCGGTCGACAGTATATGAAACGCTAAGAATCAATTCGCTCATGTCGTTCCAATATGCACATGCGAAAGAGGACTTGGTAGTGGAGTCGCATGAAGGGAAATATGAGGTGAAGAAGGGAGAGATGCTTGGTGGGTATCAACCATTTGTCACTTGAGCTCACCCAGGTGTCGGATAATCCCAATCTCCAACTACTGCTCGCAACCACAAGCAAATCTGTCACCGTCATCGAGGACATTGACTGTGCTACCAAGTTGCCCACCACAAAAATATCCAGGTAGCCTTCCGAGTCTAACAAGGACGAGTCCAAAGGTGCCAACAAGGTTGAAGAGTTTAACCCTATGTTCATCGAAGACAAAAGGATGGCTTCCTCCCTTCATGTGGTCATTCTGGTAGATTAAAGGGTGTGTGTAATTCGACGTCGTCTTGGGATTGGTGTTCTCGGTTCTCTCTGTAAGAACCTCTATGTGGAGTGTTCTTCTGAGCGAACACTATCTTCATACTTGCGGGTTCCATCATCAATGTCTATGGATTGTGCTTGGAATAAGAGCCTATGCTCTTTGGTTGGCCGATTTGTGTGAAGCCCGTATATGTGCAAGCATTGTATCTTTTGGGCTTTAATTTGTTGTTTATTGACTCCAACATTCTAGGTTGGGTGGAGCTTGCATTTAAGGAATGAAGCAACTGATCAAGATGCACTGTTTATTGCCGAGAATTTTCTTTTGTGTGCACCCACATGCACTGGTAAGACAAATGTGGCATTGCTAATCATACTTCATCAGATTGCTCTCAATAGGAATGCTGGTGGTTCCATTGATTTGAATAAGCTCAAGATTGTTTATGTGGCACCCATGAAAGCTTTAGTTGCAGAGCTAGTTGGTGACTTGTCTCACCTGTTACAGTCTTATGGGATTACCGTAAGGGAACTTTTCAAGAGATCAAACAATGTCTTGTCAACAAACAGAGGAAACATAGATAATTGTCACCACTCTTGAAAAGTGGAATATTATCACCCGAAAGTCTGGGGATAGAGCTTACACTCAGCTTGTGAAACTTCTGATTATTGATTCATCTTTTTCATGGCAAGAGTGGGCCGATATTGGAATGTATTGTAGCTCGAACAGTTTGGCAAATTGAGACTACCCAGGAAATGATACGTTGGTGGAGTTGTCCACAGCATTGCCAAACCATGAGGATGTATCATTACTTAATATTGCGTTGGGAGTATCGTGTCTGCCATGGGAGATGACAAACCAAGAAGCATTTGCATTCAAGGTAGAAAGAACTTGATGCTTGCAGTCATAGGACTGAGTTGATAGCTGGGAGCATTTCTCGAGGAGGAAGAAACCCATACATATTTTCACTGCTATCTGTATCTTCAAGAAGAGGAAATAGCATTCAGAGGGAGCTCTGAGAAGAATTGAAGGTTACAGTATTGCAAGATTTCTTGGAAGACTTCTTCGGCTGTAGAGAACAGAATTACACATTTAGCACCACAAACCTATTTAGAATAGAATGATTCAGGAAAAGGTCAAGGAGGACAGTCCTGGACTCTTGCAGGTCAGCTGTGTCAGAAATGTGCGTTATAAACCATTCCTCTAAAGCAAGCTTCGCAAGTAATCTTGGGCAAGGAGGTCTGAAAGTTGATGCAAGTACTTGGAGCTTCAGAGGGACCCACATCATCATGATGAACTGCTATTGAGCATATTTGAGCATATCACAATTCCTTGCAACAAAGTTACAATGATAAAGTTATTCAACATTCCTTCTCTATGGGTGATTTAGTGTTCTATGAGAGTCAGCGTAACGTGAATGCTTTACCTGAAGAAAAAGGAAAGTTTAACCCAAATTGGTTTTGACCATACATCATCACTGAGCTTTATGGGTCAGGTGCTTACAAAATAGCGGATATGTAAGGTACGCCACTTAAGGAACCCATAAAAGCTATGCATCTTCGTAATGCTATGCTTAAATTCCTTTCTTTTATGTCTATCTTAAAAATTGTATGATGCGTTAGCATGTCTTCATTAAAGCATGTAGTATTAAATTATTATTATTTGATCCATATTGCTTCGTTTCTGAAAAACATCTTTTAAAGTCTTGATTGTCTTGAATTCATTATGTAAATTTTTAGGAAATTTTTAAGAATTTACATTTTCTTATGCTAGCTTCTCATGCAATTTTCTTTGTGTGTTTGAGTTAAGATACATCATGTTGTGTTTAATAGATCACATTAGTTATGTATTTTAAACTTAAACACCTTTCTATACATCATCAAATGCTGTATTTTAAATACTTAGTTATTTTATTACTTACACATGTATCAATTTAATCATGGCGTATTGAGAAATCAATCACATAAGAATTAAATTTGACATACAGGTACATTTCAAAATTTGTTACTTTTAATCAAAGAAATATACATACATTGTTTTGCAATTAAGAGAACACATTTGAGACAAAATCGTCATCATTACACACACACACACACACATCATTAAAAGAGTTTGAGGTACATCATATACAAAATCGACCATTAGATACAAAATGTGGCCTTTGCTATATCATCACCATCTATGGATGGTGGCTATCTGAGCCTTTGGTCCTTGTCGTGGTGGTCCCTTGAGTGTACAACGGGAAGTGGATTGTGAGCTCCTCCTAGATGAGCTCCTCCGATCTCAATCCATGACTACGATACATGGCTGACTCCGCCTGGGCCTTTGAAAGCTTGTGTCAAAGCTGCGCCCTCTCCTCTTGTCTAATCTCTAGCTCTATCCGAACTGAATCGAATAGATCCTCATGTCGTTCGACACTCCTTTGGGGTTTATGCATGATTTGCGAAGACCAAGGTATGCATGAAACAATGACGATATCAGATAGGGTCCACTAGATAAGGGATCACCACTCTTGCACGTCGACTATAGAAGAGAGAATAAGGATTAATCACATAAACATTATTTTTTTCAAATCAAAGAATTAACTAAGCAAAAGAGGAATAAAGAGTCTTTACCTAGATCTCCCTCCTACTAGTATGGATCATGTGCTACGACCATCTGTGGTCTAGGGCTGCTACCCTCTCCACGTTCGTAGTGTCTTTGTACCTCAGAATGTGGTATTGTTGGAGATGATCGGTGCAAGCTCGAGATGGGCCTCACTGGGTCTGCCTCCTCTCCTCTAGCCTCTGATGTTGGTAGATCCAGGGCTATGGTGTTATCTCCCGAGTAATGGGGATTATCATCGTCCTCATCCTCCTCCTCCTATCCCCCCTCATCCTCCTCATCCTCCTCCGCCTGTCCTCTCTCACCCTCCTCATCATCCTCCCCACCTATATCTCCATCATCATCGTTGTCATCATCATCCCTTCTCTCCTGCTACTTTCCCTCCTCCTTTCCCTCATCATTTTGATCCCGTGCATCTGTACCACTCGAATCCTCAGATGCCTCGTGGTCCTCACTAGTGGAGTCAGTTGCTCTCATCCATGGACCAGGGTTACCCCTCAGATAGTCTAAAGGAAACACAACTCCAGGATAATTCATGTCCCACCATGTGATGTAACTGCGATGGACTACATATGCTATAGATTTCAGAACATAAAACCATAAACCATAATGCAATATAATCATTCAGATAACAATACAATTGATACTAGAACTGGATACAAAACTGATAAGCAAAACACAAGATTCTGGAGGAGGGGATCTTCTTCAAATGACTCTAGTAGATCATACAAGCCTTACTACTTCATATCACATACATACCTATCTTCCATTGCTGCTCAACATGCCACATCTGGTCCTAACCGGATTACTGGATTTGACATCAATGACATTCACACAAATCTAACATCTATCACTTTCATTGAGTAAGACATAGAGCGAAGGAGAGAAGACAATCAGAATAGTGGAGCTATGGTGGAGCGATTCCATAGATTTGAGTGAGTGCGGAGGTGTGAGCAGCTAGAGGAGTACGGAGAGTCGGTAAGTACATCCTTGCATTTTTTATTTCATCATAAATAGGTCCAAAATTTAGGTTTCCAAAAATGCAAAAGGGTAGGTTTTTGTCAAAAATGTGTATAGGTTAGGTTTTGGCGCGTATGTGATAGGTCTTGGTGCGTATGTGTTGAAAGAACATTTATGCTAGGTAAAACTACATTTATGCTAGATAAAAGTGTGTAAGTAATAAAATAACTATTTAGTTTCTTGGCACATATGCATTTGGTAGCAACACATATGTATATCAATGCGTTTGTAAATTTTTACCATGTATATGTTAAATATTAGTGTGTATATGGTCAAATTATGGGCAAAACAAGTAGTCACCGTGTTAAACAAAGGAAACCAGTAGGATATACAATTAGATGGATAAAATTTGATAATTGCACTAGTAGGGTAGGCTATGTAGCAGCTAATGAAGTTGATGAAATTGCTAGAAAAGATAAAGTTGACAAAGATTGATAGGAGAGAAGCTAATAAAGCTTGACACTAATATATTTTGCTTGTGATTGTAGGCCGATTTAGTGCCATTAGATTCATGGGAGAGATTCCCACATATGTAGAGGTTAAGGCCATAGCTAAGCGAGGATGATCATGTTGCATTAGGGATGCTTGGACTATGGCACATGACATTCATGTATGAGATTCAAGCTAATCTCAGATTGCTTTCTGCATTGGCTAAGTGGCGGCACAATGAGCATTGTACATTCCATCTACCAACAAGAGAGATGTTTGTGACCCTAGATGATATCTATAGGATCTTACACATTTCAATCCATGGAGAGCTTGTCATATATGACAAGGAGGGTGGGGATGTGGAGGCTCTGTGTGGGGTGCTTGACCATGAGGATTTGGAGATCTGGGGTAGCCACATCAGTTGGTTGAGATGTATGAGTGCAATGTATCAGGAGTAGTTCGAACAACCGTTGTAGGAGGGGTGATTAGTGAGTATATCTGCCTCGACAAGATGACCCATGAGATGTCTATTGAATGGGGACAAGTGATTGAAATGATGGTGATGGAGAGGAATCAATTTGCATGGGGCGAGTGTCTACTTTCACAATTATATCATGATTTGCACCTGTTTGTATACTTGGGTGGATGCGAATTATAGGTAGGGGTGACACTGCTACAAAAATGGGCTTACGAGCACATTATCATCACGATTCTGATATGCAATAGGGTTCCAGGTGCATGACAACCACATGTCCATTTTTACAACATGTTTGTCTCCCAACCATGGCCAGGAAAGATGGAGTATTAGTGGCGAGTGATCAATGATATTTATATAGTCATCTAGAGGCCTTACGTGGATTGTGAGGTATGGGAGGAGGATTATGAGGTTCTCCATTATTGCTACCAAACCCAATGTTTGATAGGAAGGACATCCTTAGTTAGTAAGCGACACTTGTTAGATAGGGAAGCTTGACAGTTTGGCATGATACAGGGTCAGCCTATAAGATCAACCAAGTTTGTTAGGACTCAACGAGAGATACTATAGTGGGGTCCCTGTTTGCCTTATGATGTGACAATTATAGAGTATTAGGCCCTAGTGGTAGTGCAATGGAAGCTTCAACGTGATATAGCAGATGCTAGTATGACTACAAAGTATGAAGCTTGGTTTGAATTCCATCCATTTTCGAGACTAACAGGTCCAGGAGAGACAACATCGCGACATGAGGATGATATAGATAGGGAGGGTTCACGTCGCAGAAGGAGGTGAGTAGGCCTAGGGATGAGAGATAGAGTAGAGGGATGAGATGAGTGAGGATGGCCACCTAGGACACCTAGGGGGAGAGGTGGATAGGGAATACATTTGCCTTAGGTGCAAATTTTGAGATAGGTTCAGGATGAGCTAGCAGTACCTGCATAGGTCCAGGTGTAGGAGATATAGGGACATATTAAGTGAGGATAGAGGAGTTGCAGGAGTAGCTGAGGCGGGGATGTGGATGGGAGGAGCAAGGATGGGGAAATGAAATCCAACAAGACATGGACAAGGATGGGGATGGGAGGATCTAGATTAGGTGGGCACCTTGATAGCCTAGATACAAATTTTGGAGGGGTAGGTCGAGACGTAAGCTACATCGATAACACCCTTGAGGCATTAGATGAGAAAAGTGATCGTAGAGTGAGATGACGCCATTGAGTGCTATGGTAGAGCAGAGGAGGCCATTGAGCGAGCCAGGGATACCTAGCAGTGAGATGTATCGTTAGGGATGGACTATAACTTTCCAGCCATATAGGAGATTTCCTATTGGCAATGATTATATGAGGAGACTGTGCTAGGTAGCCAATGAGCAGGTAGTTTTTCTATGACATCTCAGAGCAATTTACAGAGATGAAAGAGTGGAGGTGTCATGGGACCTCCGAGAGTAGGGCCAGTCATTGGATCAGGAGGGACATGATCTTCTAGTGCTCAGAGATCATCCAAACCATTAGGGTCTAAGGATGACATCTCATCAAAGCGTTGGTCCATTTTTTATCAGCGTGTTTTTGTATGATGATGTAGACACCTAAGGATGATTTTGTAGTCACTATGATAATTTTGACATCATTGTATTATGACATTATTTTTTGATGATATATATGAGATGAGACCTATTCCTTGTGGTGACTATTATGTTCTTATGTGATGATTTATGTGTTCATGCATGATGTAATGTATGATGATGTGATGATTATATGATGACTATGTGATTATGTAGTTACATTGTGACTCTATATGATGATGTCTAGTTTATTTTCTACATGTGACATGGATTATGTATGCCCCTATTATGATTTTGGTTATACACTAACCTATGTGAATGTAGGATGTATGCATTATAATATGTTTTTATGCTATGTAAGACAAACATATGGTGATGTAGGATGAACATGAAATGTAATGTATTATGTATGCCCCTATTATGATTCTGGGTATATACTAACCTATGTGGATGTAGGATGTATGCATTATAATATGTTTTTATGCTATGTAAGACAAACATATGGTGATGTAGGATGAACATGAAATGTAATGTAAAACTCTTTTTTTGGTGTGCCATTATACTCGATCAGATGACGCATGACTATGCGGGATGAAGGACATAAAAGGATCATGTGGCAAAAGGTAGAAGATATGAGTGACGAGATTCTTGTGCTATTTATCATCATTGAGCTTATTATGGCAAATGTTTATGATCATCCAGGTATGGGCTATACCTAGATAATCATTGTATCATTTGCATGGAGATAAGACACTCCCAAATAAGGAACACCATTATTCACACTACACCCATGATGTCCTCGGTGATTTGGAGCCACCATATCATCAAAAAAGCCATAGTATTACTAGGAAATAATCCACAAGCAACAATCAGGTGTCCATGCCCCATCTCGACCACTCTAGTCTATAGACATCCTTGAAAAGCATAGGAAACATGACACCAAAAGATCAATTCAAAGAAAAACAAAAGACTTAGCACTAGAAAACATTGAAATCCTCACGTCACAAATATTTCTTGTAAGAGATGTTTAAAGTGTTTGAATTGGTCACAATGTTGTCTCCTTAGGGTAAGTGCACCAAGACGGTGAACAGAAAAGTGGCCACATGCAAAAAAAAAAAAAATTTCTCATAACCTGCGCGTGTTCTATGAAATTCAAAAACGCAAAAATAATAAAAAAAACAAAAGTTCCTTATTATATTTAATAGTGTAAAGCGGAAAATCGCGATCGAACCCTAGTTGTTCTCACCTCTTCCAACTCCGAGGAGAGAGAAGGGAGGTTCGCTAGGATTCGATGGTTTTCACTTAGGGGAGAGACTTTACATTCAAAAGAGGGGTTGAAACCCACAAGATCCAATCCCACGCAATGCAAGATTGGATGCTAAATGTGTTTCAAGGGTTAAGACAGCAAGGCTACCCTCTTTTGTTAAAGAATGTTGATAGGAGAATTAAGCTAAGCATGCATAGAAAGTGATAAAGATTCGCTTATAAACTGAGATAGGAATACAGTATGAAGCTGCGGACCTGGAATTAGCAGTAAAATGTCGATACGGCGCTGTCCTGCAAATTTGAGCAAAAGTTGTCGGGACGATGGCGCCACGGTCCTCCGAAAAATCCGCGAAACGAAGGGGGATCTGTTCGTCTCTGCACAAGGATTCCAGATCTTCAATTTCAGCCGCGTACTTGCAACCTACACACAGAAAAAACGAAGACGATTGGGGGGTTAGGGATTAGGGGTTTGCCTTTAGGTCAAACCCCGGTTTTGGAATTAACCAAGAAATGAGCAAGTGCTGTAAATGTAAATGTATGTAAAACAAGTACTAATACCTTGTTCTAAGGATGTTTGTATCCTTATGTGCGAAGGTTTAAATGTTGTATGTTGTATGTTGTAGCATGTAGTATGTGATCTCCTCTTCAATGGTTGAATCCTTGTCTTGAATGCAACACTTAGCCTTGAATGGAGACTTGAAATGATCAATTGCTTGAAGGAATGCTTGAATGCTTGAATGCTTGAGTATAGTTTCCACGCTTTTTCCATCTCCATATCTCCCTATCCAAATGAGAGAGGAAAATGCAGTTTATATACTTGTCAATTAGGGCTGATAGACTGATTTTCCCGACCTTAGGCTGACCAGGAAAGTTAATTTCCAAATTGCAAACAAAAAGACCCGAGACCCCTTAGGAGACCGGGCCCAAAATAGGACCCAGGGACCAGGGCGCTGGGCGCTCTGGTCCCACCTCCTGGGACAGCAGGGTGCAAGGAGGTTCAGGCCAGGGTGCTTGAAAAATGCAGTTTTCAGTGTCGTGAGCAAGTTTCAGGGTCTCCATTCAGGTTGCGTGTTGCGTCGCCATCGTGAAGACCAAAATGCAGTCAAAATTGCAAGTGTCGCAATTTTAGGACGCTACATTTAGCCCCCACTTTAGCGGGAGTATGTATGCTCATACTTCCGGTAAAGTACAAGGAAACAATATTGAAAGACTTTCACCACGTCAAGGAGGCAAGATACACCAAGCCCCCAGTGGACTAAGGATCTTACGACTTCGATTGACAAAGTAAAAGGGAAGATCACGAGGGAGAACCATGACTGTCAGTAGTAAGGCTCCCTCACTATGAGTCATGCAAGAAAGATATCAAAAATTTTCAAGGCAAGGCTAAATTTGCCAAGAAATTTTCAAGTATCTTGAAAAGATATGAACGGGATGTATGCCCCCCTACGTTAAAGCGATTGCACACGCCTCACCGGGGGTGATTGTTTTAACGTAGTGATACATATAAGAAATGAGAAAGGAGCACGTTATCACAAGGATTTAGCCCCCAAGTGTGAGATAAGCCCAAGGATAATAGACACAAAACACAAAACACGAGGTGACTTCGCTTTCCTCGGGGTCAGTATGCTGTATGATAATTCATGTATATATATCATATGTATGTATGCATAATTGTTCTTCATTCCCCAATCAAGGAAGGTCACCTAGAAGAAGGGAACACATGTGTCTTTTGAGTCAACATGAGAGAGATCGAGAGATCTCAATGCTTTGCATCGTCCTCAAGTAGACAACACTAAGGACAACAAATAGAAGAATGAGAGTAACATATAGAAGAAGTAACAAAAGAGAGGGGGAAAGAATCTGCTATGCTAATGTAACTAGTCTAGCATGTCATCTACCCCCCGATCTTGCTGATCAATGTTTCGGGAAGGCAGGGAACACGCCAGAGGAGGAACATCCAACACAGCAGATGGAGCTATCACAAGATCCAAACAAGGGCTATGTTCATGTTCCGAGCCACATTGTTCTTGTCTAGGAGCTAGGATAAGTGCTTTAGAAAATTCATTAGATAAATGGTTATCAATATCAACAAGTTCATATTCACTATCAGAAGCAAGAGGAGTAACATTTTCATCATGAATAACATGTTCATCCATATCATCATCAAGATTTATAAAAATAGGATCTTTAACTCGCACCGGATCAAGACCATCATGCATCTTATGTTTAGGAGATTTCGGCTCAATTTCCGGCTGAGGAGAAAATGGAATAATACTTGTTGAAGGTGTTTTTGGAGATTGTAAAGTTTGAGAAGTGGCTGCTTGAGCCCTAAGACGACGCTTTCGTCGGCGTTCACGTGCAGAATGATTTCGTCTAGTCTTAGTAGGAAGTGGAGAAGACTGAGGAGGAGGAATGTTCTCATCCTTAGCACTTGGGTGTTTAGGTTGTGGTCTCTTAGGCTGGATAATAGGAGAAGAAGAAGGTCTCTTTTCTCTATAAAAAGAAGGAGGAGGAACTGCTCCATACAAAGGAGGAATATTTGGTTTAGGGAGAAGACCAAGTCCATCATGACGAGGAGGTATAGGTCTACTCTTAGGAAGTTTATTAGGTATAGACATAGTCACATCCATAGGGATGGGTTGAGAATCTTCTTGAGGAAAGACATTAGTTTTATCTTTCAAAGGAAGAACTTCCTTCTCAAGAATGATAGGAATATCAAGTTTAGGTGTTCTAGGTTCACTTAGAGATAGGATCATATCTGTTTTCCACTTTTGATAAGATTTGAAAAGATGATCACTTCGCGGAGGAAGAGATTGGAATTGTTTAGGCCAAAAGTAATCAATAGGAACACTAGAGGTTCTTTCAGCTGGTTTAAAGAGACTATGATTGACAGTAACAACTTCACCATTATGGGGAAATTTCAAACACTTATGAATAGGAGAAGCAATAGCTTTCATGGAAGATAGCCAAGGATAGCCAAGCTTCACACGAAATTGTTCGGAAGATGGAATAATAGCAAAGTTCACATCAAGAGATTTGTTATGGACCTCAATAGGCAATGTAATAGAACCAATTGCAGGAGAAGAAAATGCATCAAATAATTTCACAATCACATCTGTTTTGTCATACATCACTTGATTCAATTGCAAAGTAAAAAGAAATTCTTCAGTAATAACATTAATCATGCACGAAGGATCAATAAGCACTCCACGACAAGGTGTATTCTTAACTTTTGCAACTATGTATAAAGGACCATCAGGTGCCCTAATGGTTTCACTGGAATCAAATGTGATGGAAGGTTCTTTAGGGATTTCTTGCTGCTCTACAAAGTTAATCACATTCGGAGTCATAGACACAAGACCATCAGATGAGAGAGAGGAATCATTAGCCTCAATTGCATTAGAGGTATGAGAAGGCAATGGATCAGTGAAAATCTGAAGATTTTGGTTAGGAGGAGCTACAGATGTGTTGCCTTTATCATTCACTCCAGAAACAGAGATAGTATTGTTATCAATCAAATCTTGAATTTTACCCTTTAAAGAAAAACATTTTTCAGTATCATGCCCAGGCTGACGGTGAAATTGACAAAAAGCTTTGTTATCAAAATAAGGTGAATTAATCTTTGCAGGATCAATTTGTCTTATAGGAGGAAGAGTAAGCACATTTTGTTCCAATAACTTATTCATAATACTATGCAATGATTCATTCAAAGGAGTATAGTTTCTTTCTTTCTTGAAAAATTTAGAAATAGGAGGCACACCTGATGCTGCATTCACATTGTTGTTGATGATGTTTTCATTGAATTTGATGGAATCTCTGTTCGGTTTAAACTTCCCAAATGGTTGTTGACTGCTATCACCCTTATCACTCGGAGCCATAGGATGTGATTGTTCCATTTGACTCACAGTCAGTTGATAATTGTGAAGAGTGGCACACAACTGTTGGAAAGAAGTAAACTCAGAAAACAGAAGTTTGTCTCGAATATCTTTTTGTAAATTAGAAATAAAGATTCTTTGAATATCATTGTCAGGCACTGGAAAAGAAATTTGAGCATACAAATGCTTATATCTACCAATGAAATCAGTCACTTTTTCTTTAACACCTTGTTTACAATGCATTAAATCAATCAAAGTAACTTTAGGACTTATATTGTTTTGAAATTGTTGAATGAAAGCATTTGCAAGTTGTTCGAAAGAAGTAATAGAATAAGAAGGCAACGAGCAATACCATTGTAGGGCTTTGTCTCTTAATGTTCTAGTGAATAGTTTTGCAAGCAACCTTTGGTCATAAGCAAAATCGGTACATATTGTTTGAAAAGTCTTAACATGTGTTAGAGGATCTCCTTTACCATTATAAAGTTCCAAATGCGGGATTTCAACATGTTTAGGAGGGATAGCTCGAACAATGTCAAGAGAAAGTGGGCTCGCAACATCAAATGTGGGCACACTAAACTTAGATTGATTCATAGAGGCAATTTGTTGCTGTAAAGAAGAGACAGTTTGTGCAAGATTGTTAATGGTCGCTTCGGTCGAAGAGTTCATATTGGATGTGTTAGATTGAGATGGAGGTGTTGTGTTATTGAAAGAAGGTAAAGAGTAAGGTGGTGGGACTCTATGATAATTAGTCATAGGAGATGATTGGGCAAGAGGAATACTACAAGGAGGAATAGAATGGTTAAATGAATTGCCCCCTTGCGTCATGTTCATTTGTGGAGATATAATAGGGCCACTCATTGAAGGAATGAATGAAGAAGTCGGATTGAATGAAGGAAGAAGGTTAATTGAAGAAGAAGGGTTGCCCCCATGACTAGTAATCACGGGAGGAATGTCTTGTATAGAAGTAGCCATGATGTTTGATGTAAAGGTAGGTATACTAGCAATAGGAGTTGTCAAAGGAATAGAATGATTGACTTGAGTAGGAGGTTGTGTATAACCTAAATTTTCAGCACAACTCTTCATAGGCATCACATTCGAATCCACAATGTGTGCAATATCACGCAAAATATCAATTCCATTCTTATCACTTTGAAGCATACGTTTTAGAGCCTCAATTAAAGGAAGAGCTTGACTATCAGGGTATTCTTGAGACATCCATTGTCGAAAATCGTCAAATTGGTTATCCAATTTCGAAAGTTGTTCTTCAGAAACCTCATGGAGAGCTTCTTCATCATTAGGAGGATTAGAGGAATTACCCATGTCCTCGTTAAAAAGGCTATTCAAATTAGGTTCCATCTCCTCAGTAGTTAAACCTCGGAAAGACTTAATTCTACGGCTTCGTCTAACGGGAATAGTGTAAGTAGGGCTTATTGTTGAAAAACTCATGCACTAGAAAGAGAGAGAAGATTTTGAATTTAGAGGTAGCAATTTTCAGTAAAATCAGCCAATCTTCTGGATTTAAGCTGTTAAATGCAATCACAACAGTCTCCCGAAATTTCGGAAAAAATGTCCGGGACCGTGGCGCCCGGAGTGCAACACGGTCCTTGCAACTTTTTTCGAAATTTGCAGGGATGAAAGGTATGATGATTTTAGAGCTAATCTGAAAAAATTGAGTGATTTTACGATCTGTAGATAGGCCAACTTAAAGTTGTAATCTCAAAATTGAACCCTACCAAGATTGTCAAAAAATGCAAAATTTGAATTTTGAAAAAGAGAGGGAAACTGAAATTTTGAATTTTATGATTTTAGAGGGAATGTCAAGAGCAATGCAAATTTTGAAATTTGAAAATTGACTCAATTTCACGCAAAATTCAATTTTGAAAGCGGAAATCAAAGTTGTTGTAATTAAGCACTTAATTTCAAAAGTCACAAAATGCAAGAATTTGAATAAAGCACTAAAATTTTTTAATGAATGATAACACACTTTTTAGATTTAGGACAGTAAGAACACAATTTTGACACAAAATTTCAATTTCAATGATTTTTAAATGTTTAGAAGCCTTAATCCAAGCAATCACAAGACCAACTTTGACTGTTATTTTGAAGGTGTTAAAATTGATAAAATCAGCCAAAATTCTGGATTTTAGCAGGAAAATACAGTAAGATCTCACTCTCGAAATTTCGGAAAAAATGTTGGGGACGATGGCACTCGGCGCCACGGTCCTTGCAACTTTTTTCCAAATTTTCAGGGATGAAAGATATTGTGATTTTATTGCGGAATCCAAAGTTACAGCTGATTTGGAGATGTTTTGATCAGTGAAATTGTCGGACAAAGGTTGAATCAAGAGGGTTTCAAAAATTAGGGTTTTGACATTCAACCACTTAATTTTCAGAATTAAAGCACAAATATGAGTTGAAAATTTGTAATAGAAGGGCAGATCTGAAACAGGCATTAATATTTAGACATTTCGCAGGTTCAATTACTAAAAAGAAAATTTAGGGTTTTTATGCAATCACCTCTAAAATTTTGCAAAAGATCAAACATGGAAATGTAATCAATTTTTTTCAGATCTAAGCATGAAAAATCAGAAAGGATGTTCACGTCGGGTTCACCAAAATGTAAAGCGGAAAATCGCGATCGAACCTTAGTTGTTCTCCCCTCTTCCAACTCCGAGGAGAGAGAAGGGAGGTTCGCTAGGATTCGATGGTTTTCACTTAGGGGAGAGACTTTACATTCAAAAGAGGGGTTGAAACCCACAAGATCCAATCCCACGCAATGCAAGATTGGATGCTAAATGTGTTTCAAGGGTTAAGACAGCAAGGCTACCCTCTTTTGTTAAAGAATGTTGATAGGAGAATTAAGCTAAGCATGCATAGAAAGTGATAAAGATTCGCTTATAAACTGAGATAGGAATATAGTATGAAGCTGCGGACCTGGAATTAGCAGTAAAATGTTGATACGGCGCTGTTTTGCAAATTTGAGCAAAAGTTGTCGGGACGATGACGCCACGGTCCTCCGAAAAATCCGCGAAACGAAGGGGGATCTGTTCGTCTCTGCACAAGGATTCCAGATCTTCAATTTCAGCCGCGTACCTGCAACCTACACACAGAAAAAACGAAGACGATTGGGGGGTTAGGGATTAGGGGTTTGCCTTTAGGTCAAACCCCGGTTTTGGAATTAACCAAGAAATGAGCAAGTGCTGTAAATGTAAATGTATGTAAAACAAGTACTAATACCTTGTTCTAAGGATGTTTGTATCCTTATGTGCGAAGGTTTAGATGTTGTATGTTGTATGTTGTAGCATGTAGTATGTGATCTCCTCTTCAATGGTTGAATCCTTGTCTTGAATGCAACACTTAGCCTTGAATGGAGACTTGAAATGATCAATTGCTTGAAGGAATGCTTGAATGCTTGAATGCTTGAATGCTTGAGTATAGTTTCCACGCTTTTTCCATCTCCGTATCTCCCTATCCAAATGAGAGAGGAAAATGCAGTTTATATACTTGTCAATTAGGGCTGATAGACTGATTTTCCCGACCTTAGGCCGACTAGGAAAGTTAATTTCCAAATTGCAAACAGAAAGACCCGAGACCCCTTAGGAGACCGGGCCCAAAATAGGACCCAGGGACCAGGGCGCTGGGTGCTCTGGTCCCACCTCCCGGGACAGCAGGGTGCAAGGAGGTTCAGGCCAGGGTGCTTGAAAAATGCAGTTTTCAGTGTCGTGAGCAAGTTTCAGGGTCTCCATTCAGGTTGCGTGTTGCGTCGCCATCGTGAAGACCAAAATGCAGTCGAAATTGCAAGTGTCGCAATTTTAGGACGCTACAAATAGTACGGGTTTTGAGGAAAAATTTCTCATAACTTGTACTAGTTATACAAAACCAGAAGTTTTCGCCTTAGTTTTGCATAACCCGTACCGGTTATGTAGAACTAGGAACCAAAGAAGAAGTGGAGAGAGAGAGAGAGAGAGAGAGAGAGAGAGAGAGAGAGAGAGAGAGGAAGAGAGGGAGAGAGATAGGGAAAGAAAGAGAAGGGAGAGAGGGTGAGAATAGGATAAAGATAGGGAGAGAGAGAGAGAGGGGGGGGTAAGGAAGAGAGGGAGAGAGGTAGGGAAAGAAAGAGAAGGGAGAGAGGGTGAGAATAGGAGAGAGAGAGAGAGAGAGAGAGAGAGAG
The DNA here is from genome assembly GCF_030272615.1 of Cryptomeria japonica. NCBI lineage: Eukaryota > Viridiplantae > Streptophyta > Pinopsida > Cupressales > Cupressaceae > Cryptomeria > Cryptomeria japonica. Next base: position 471,762,788 of record NC_081412.1, on the reverse strand, counting down.
AGAGAGAGAGAGAGAGAGAATAGGAGATAGGAAGAGTGGAATTGAATAGGATAAGGAGAGGAGGATGGAGAGAGTTAGAAACAAAGAGAGAAGGGGTTAAGGGGAGAGAGGGAGAGAGAGAGTGTAGGGGGTAGGAAGATAGGGATAGAATAGGATAAGGAGAGGGGAGGGAGAGAGAGTTAGAGACAAAGAGAGAAGGGGTTAGGAAGAGGGAGAGAGATAGGGAAAAAAAGAGAAGGGAGAGAGGGTGAGAATAGGATTGAGAGAGAGAGAGAGAGAGTAGGGGATAGGAAGTGGGATAGAATAGGATAAGGAGAGAGAGAGAGAGAGAGAGAGAGAGAGAGAGAGAGAGAGAGAGAGGGGGTAGGGGGTAGGAAGAGAGGGATATAATAGGATAAGGAGAGGGGGAGGGAGAGGTAGGGGAGAGAAAGAGAGAGAAGGGGGAGAGGGTAATAATAGGATAGGATAACGAGAGAGAGAGAGAGAGAGAGAGAGAGAGAGAGAGAGAGAGAGAGAGAGAGAGAGAGGAGGAGGAGAGGGTGAGAGACATGAGGTAGAGAGAGAACGAGAAGGAGAAGAGGGTGAGAGACTTGACAGAGAGAGAAGTGTGGGGGAGAGAGATGAGATAAAACTCAAGAAGGATAATTAGGGCTTAGAATAGACAGAGACGGTGATGAGGGAAGACGAGAGAGAGAAAAATAAGAGAGACATGCATGTATACAAACATATATACAAACAACTCTAATATCCTTCAACATTTGTTTCATCCAAACTACCCGAGTACATTTGCTAGTAGCAACAATCATGTATTCGGCTTCAACAATAGATAGAGATACAACATCTTGCTTGTTACTGGACCATGAAATCAACTTCTTACCCAAAAAGAAAGCTCCAGTGGTAGTGCTCTTTCGATCATCAACACCACTTTCCCAATCAGCATCAATATAGGCACATAACATGAAATCATCGTTCTTTAGATACCATAAACCATAGTCAACAGTCCCCTTCAAGTATTTGAAAATCCTCTTCACAGTAGTAAAATGGGTCTCTTTAGGATCTACTTGAAATATAACACAAAGACAAACAACATGCATAATGTTTCGTGTAGTCTGAGTTAAGTACAACAATCCACCAACCATAGATCTATACAAAGTCTGATTAACTTTATGAGATTCATCATTCGTAGACAACTTGCATCTAGTCACCATAGAAGTTACAACAGGTTTAGCATCATCTAGCCCAAACTTATTCAACAATTCCTTCACATACTCAGATTGATAAATTAAAATGCCCTTGTCAATTTGTGTAATCTACAATCCTAAGAAGAATTTCATCTCACTTATCATAGACATCTCAAATTCATTTTGCATATCATCAACAAACTTCATACTCAAATAATCATCTCCTCCAAAAATGATTTCATCAACAAAGACTTCAACACTCAAAATGTTATCATTATCAACCTTAAAGTATAAATTACTATCAACAATACCTTTACAGAATCCTAACTTTAACAAATGCTTATCCAATCTAGCATACTAGGCTCCAAGGGATTGCTTTAGTCCATACGGTGCTTTCTTCAACTTGCATACCATATCTCATTCGTTTGATAAAGAAAATCCATCTGGTTGCTCAATATAGACTTCCTCTTCTAAATCACCATTCAAAAATGTTGACTTGGCATCCATCTGATACACCTTGAAATTCTTGTAGGCAACATATGCAAGAAGCAATCTATCAGCTTCAATTCTAGCTACCGGAGCAAAGGTCTCCTCATAATCAATTCCTTCCATCTGAGAACACCCTTTACATGCCAATCTTTCTTTGTTCCTTACCACTTCACCGAATTCATTCAATTTATACTGCAACACCCATTTAGTGCCAATTACATTATTGTCTTTAGTTCTCAAAACAAGCTCCCAATTATTATTCTTCCCAATCTGATTCAACTCTTCTTCCATTACTTTTATCCAATTCTCATGTTTACATGCTTCTGCAACATCTTTAGGTTCAATCTTTGAAATCAAGCATATCTCTTCAACAACAATCCTCCTCCTAGTCATCACACCTTTATTCTTATCACCAATAATTTGATTTTCTGAATGATTCAATCTTACATACCTCAGAGTCTTTTGATTGTTTTGATTCTCAGGTTCTTGAATTTCTTCATCGACAACACCAATATTCAAATTATCTGTCTCTACCGAATCATTCTGCTTTAAGATCTTAGTCTGCACAGGGTTTGAAATAACATCTTCATCATCAAATTCATATCCACATGCTCTGATCTTCTTTCCATGACATTCATCAACCTTCACATTTTCACTTTCTATTATCTTTCTCAGTATCTTGTTGTAACACTGGTAGGCCTTTCTCTTAGTAGAATAACCTAAAAAGATTCTTTCATCACATCTTGCATCAAGATTTCCTATATCCTCCTCTTTTGCTATAACATTTACTTCCAAAAACTCTGAAATATCTAACTATAGGAACATGACCAACCCTAGCTCATAAGGAGTCTTACCAGAATCACGTTTTATATGCACCCGATTGAATGTGTAAACAATAGTGCTAACAACTTCTCTCCAAAAGGTTTGTGCAACATTTCCTTCTATCAGCATAGTCGTGGTAGCATCCAAAATGGTTATGTTCTTCCTTTCAACAACTCCATTTTGTTGAGGGGTTCTAGGAGTAGATAATTATCTTATGATTCTATTCCTCTCATAGAATGTATCAAACTCTCCTAATGTAAATTCTCATCCTATGTCACATCTCAAGCACTTCAGTTTCAACCCTGTCTTAGTCTCCACTTTAGCTTTGAATATCTTGAATTTATCCAATGCTTCTGATTTCTCCCTTAGAAAGGCAACCCACATCATTCTAGAATAATCATCAATCAGTAACATGAAATATCTGTCACCCTGCATACTTCTCACTCCTGTAAGACCACATAATTCAGTATGCACTAGATCTAACAATCCACTAGATGAATATAACTTACTATTGAATGTAGTTCTTGTTTGCTTTCCCAACTAGCATTCCTTACATACCGGATTGGATGGTTTCACAATTTTAAGATAAATCTCTAACAGCTTGAGTAGAACTTATCCTTATCATGCAGTCAAAATTAACATGACACATCCTTCTATGCCACATCCAACTTTTATCAATCTGAGCAATCAAACAACTTTTATCACCAACATTCAAGTGAAAGATATTACTTTTAGTCTTAGTTCCTAATGCAATCTCTATACCAGAGGCATTTAGGATCTTGCATTTACCATTATTGAATTGAAAATCATATCCCTTATCAACCATCTGTCCAACACTCAAAAGATTATGCTTCAATCCTTCGACATACAAGACATCATTGGTATTATGTTTACCATTAAAAGATATAAAACCTCTACCTCGAATCACACAAGTTTTATCATCTCCAAATCTTACTATACCACCATCATACCTCTCCATACTCACAAATTTACTTTTATCACTTGTCATATGATGTGAACAACCACTGTCAATTACCCATTCATCTTTCTCTTCAACATTAGCAGCCAAAGATTTCTCCTCAACAATGCAGCTTGTAGGATTCATTGGCACTAGATCATCTTCCTTGATATCAATAAATACAAACTCATCTTCTAAATTCCCACTTTGATTCTTTATTTGTCACACCTTCATCAACGAAATAATAACACCTCTTCTGATATCTGAACTTCCAGTTAGGCTTATAGGGGATTATCATTCTTATCATGCTTATCATATTTAGACATTCTCTCAGGGCACCTAGAAGAAAAATGTCCTATCTTATTGTATAAGAGAAACATTTCAAAGGTAACTTTCCATCACACTTACCAGCTCCCTTAGGCGATCTCCGAGCAATAAGTGCTTTTAGATCATCCAATTCTCTTTCTTGTTGTTCCATCTCTCTCTTTTCTCTTTCATATTTGAATACCCAACATGAACTTTCTCCCGGATTATACTTCTGCTTCCTGGATACAGAGGCTCTAAATGCAGTCTTAGATTTACCATGTGATTCTCCAAATTCACTCAACTCAAATTCAACAAGGTTACCAACCAACATGTCCCTTTTCACAATTGTCACACTCCTAATTTCATCAATATAAGCTACTTTATGCTTGTAAGCATGAGACAATGATCTCAACACTTTAGCAACAATCTCATCTTCTTCAAGAGTTCCAATGGTACATCTAATGTTCATGACAAGCTCATTCACCTTGGCCATAAAGGATGTTATGTTTTCATCTTCTCCCATCTTCATTGCCTCATACTTCCCTTTCAAACTCTGCAACTTAGCTACTTTGACTTGAGCATATTCTTCATACAAGGTTTCTAACTTCTTCCTGATCTCATATGCAGTCTTCAAACCCATCACATTTGGCATCTCTGAATCGGTCAAGGCACTCAACAATGCTTCCTTAGCTCTTATATTATGTTTAACATCCTTGATCTCAACAGGAGTAACCAGTTCATTCTGAGGGACATTGTAGACATTCTTTGTAATCTTCCAATACTCATCTCCAAGACACTTCAGGTGAACTTCCATCCGGTCCTTCCACACAGTGTAATTGCGTCCATCAAATCTTGGACTCTCCTTCTTGAACACATAAGTTTCCATATTGGATCTCCCTAAGCGATCAAGATTCTTTCAGATGATCTAGCTCTAATACCAATTGTTGGCAACAACAATGAAGAAAAACTAAGAGGGGGGGGGGGGGGAATGAATCAGTTTTCACCGGATTAAACTGTTTAAGCACAATCTTAGATTTGATCAACTGTAGCAAGAATGAAAATAAAGACAACAACAACAATACACATAACACCAGGATTTTTGATTTGGAAAACCTGGTTAAGGGAAAAAACATAGTAGGAACCTACCCACAATAAGATGATATTCTGCAGTAGTATGTGTAAATATTATAATGGGGAATGCACATGCATTCAGACATACTGCCTAGAGTCCACTACTCAAAATACAATGACCTAGAAGGCTCAAACCCTCAGGAAAGGTTCACTACCTTACAATAATATTTCGAATACAATCCGGATTACATGAACTGCAAAAATAGCATCTACTAATGCTTAATGGCAGTTCTGGTTAAGCTCATTTGTCTGCCCTACAACATTCTCTGCCCAGTACACCATACTGAAGGATAAATTCACTTATGTGCACATACTGATGAATAATGATGAATAGTAAATACCCAACAGATACTGAGAAGGGGGGGTGAATCAGTATAGACAAAAACTTCTTAAACAACTTAAACTGCAAAGACTGCACTAACTGGTAAACAATATCACCAATCTAAATCAAGACACTACTGGTAAAACACACTATGACTGTAAAAGACATAAACCGGTAACATCTAGATCTTCTCAAAACCTAATATCTCATCTCAACTTCACCCATATGCTTAAGCAAGTAATACATCATAAATACAATGACCATTGGATCAACTTGCATTACCGCTTAACAAAAAACACTAAAACATCACATGAAAAAGCATCACACATAACACACTATTTTTTCACTTGGAAACCCAACTGGGAAAAACCATGGTGGGGATGAATACCCACTAGTTGTTCTTGAACTCTTCTGAAGTTTGCTTTGTTAGGAGCCTAGTCTGGTTAAACACTTTACAACTGTTTCTGCTAGGAACCGATCCTACTAGGGATCACTCGGTTAAGGAATGGCTAAATACCCGGTTAGAGGTTAAAACCCTGTTAAAGGTTACCTTGTAAGAGGATTTGAAGAACTCAATGATTTTGAGTCACCCTGTTAAAGGATTTACAAAAATCCTATTAAAGCTACCCAGTAAAGGGATTTTTCATATGCTGAAATGGTTAGAAGTCAACAGGTAATACACTGATCTGATAACTGCACTTAATGCCAAGGTAGATCCACTTCAGTTTCTTTACATCTGCAATCACACTCTGCAAATCTCTGCTTACTCCTTTGGTCTGGCAAGAATCACCTCACATACATTCATTTGCCAACAACTTCAAATGAAAATCATCATCGACCTTATAGAAAACAATTAGTTCGATGGCCAAAACCTAAAACCCTAAGCATCTAGGTTAACAATATAGTCAGTCCAATTCTGGCAGTTTAAACATATTACATAGGGTAAAACAATCTTGAACAAATCTCAAGGCGTTCTCCATCGTCCATTCTTCACTGCTTCTGGAAGCTGATAACCCATCACACGCTCTCCATCGTTTCCAAAGATTTCGCACATTCCCGAGGTAGATAGAATCAATCTTCTTCATACAAGATACTCAAGGAGATCCGTCATGCACACAAGGATGACGTGGCAACGCGATCTAATCTTCATTTCAATTCTAACTCATCACAGGATGTCGTCGGTCGAATCAAACATACTTGGAATGCATCAACCAGAAACCCTAAAGCTGAGACTACCAACTGGTAGTCATATCAAATGAAACCCCGATACAAACTTTGCATATATCGGTTCACACTCCAACATACCGGTTCACTTGTTTCATATACCGGTTCATACCATCATATCGGTTCACTTGCCAGTTTGCCGGTTCACTTTCCAGTTTGCTTACTTCAATATACCGGTTCATACTTCAACATATTGACATCAATGACAACATACAATCCCATCATGTCATCAAACTCTGCACATATGCAACACATACACCACTCTCTAATAATGCAGACACACCATTGGCACACAAAATACATGAATATAACACCTATTTATACAATTCATCAACCTTGACTACAAGGTCGGTCAAACCCTCAACCCTCAATTACAAAATTACATCATATGATACATAAATCAACCACTGGACCAATACAATTCCATAGACGACATAACATGGACCTAAGCCAAATCCACGAGCACGCATTACCACCGAAAATCCTTCCAAGATAAACCGCAACACGTTACACCACCAAAAATACTGCATAACACGAAGTATATCACCGGATCAACAAAATCACCAATACCACACACAATGATCAATGCGGACCACGAAAAAAATAGAACACGATCAAGAAACACCAACAAGCACATTAGAACCATCCACAATAGCTGCACCAACACCAAATCTTTATCAATCAACATGCTAATACTCAAGAACACTTAACAACAACAATTCGGACTCGAAAGATAACTTGTGGAGCACCAAATCACGAACCATCTAAACTATAAATACACATGAACATCCAAAACATTCTCCTAAATCCACAACCAAAGACATGATCATACCAGAGCACAACAAATCAAATACAAGAACACTACAATAATGAACACAAAAGAACAATCTTCATACCAGAATCCATAACTCGATCAGAACACCACATAGCATCATGGAATCAATAAAAAATGAAGTATCTCTAGTTGATTCAACATCCCAAATAGATAAACAAACCAGATGAACTCAATGCAAGCACCGGATCACCAAACAACTCTATGCAATACCAAAACATAGGAATATGTTGATATCAATGATAACAACATATCATAGCAGCAACAATATGTTAGTTAAGATGAGAGGGGGGGGGGGGCGTGAATAAAAAAACTCACAATGCAATATATTCATCAGATTCAACCTTAGTAGCCTTTACTGATATGCAACTATGACTAAAAATCATTCACACTCATAAACAAATATACTTAACACATCATAAAACATTTAACACCAGATTTAACGTGGAAACCCAAATAGGGAAAAACCACTGTGGGATTTCAGACCCACTAAGAAATATACCCTTCTAGAGTATGTTAGGTTAAAAGCCAATCCTGTTACAGATTACATAACACATTGCTAGATGTGACTCGGTTAAGGGATTTCCTTCAGACTTGCTAGAGTCTTGCACTTTGTTAGAAGTGACCTTGTCAAAGGATTTCAAACACTCATTCAGAATGTTACCTTGCTAGAGGATTTACAAATAAGACTGTTAGGTCCACTCGGTCAAAAGATTTCCTGTCACTTGTAAAATAAATAACAGTATAAAATATATCTGCAACTTTACATCTGAAATGCTAAAGAAAATTCTATGTGCTCAAAATAATCTTGTCTTAAGACTTATCTTGCTCCTTGCTGGGCTTCTCAATCTGTTCTTCAATCAGATATTCAATCTTTTGTGCTCGATGATCACTGTTGTAGTATCACTGTTCTTCTATTTGCCCACATTCATTGTTCATCAGCAATTTCTTATTTATGAAAAATTTCTAACCGCTTAATCTCCTTGATCACATTTCCCATGATCAATCATAGCCATTAGATCTTCAAACGTGACTAGGTTCATTGTATTCTTCGATCTGAAACGTTTTATCTCGCCTTGGAACTTGTATACCTTCCTTGGAACTTGTGCAAGGTTATGACCGCTCAATCTGCGTTGTAGATCTATCTCTTGTATTTTCGTTGTCGTAGATTTTCAACAAACTTCTTGTATGATATACCAATCATCCATACATCTCCAGCTCATCGACATCTTTCATTTAATAATGATTTTATCCATCCAATGCATTCTGTTATTACTCGGTAAATACTGAACCTTCACTCGGTAGATATTTTGCCTTCTTTAACTGATAGCGATAACGTTAGGGTTTACCGACTGACATCTTGCTCGGTTAACATAGAACAATATCAAACCTTTACTCATTCTATAGCTTGAAATCTTTTCTCCCTTTTGTTCAGTCTTTGAATACACATATATGGGATATCAAAACAATCAAAACAACAAGATCTCATCACTGTCTAACTCGGTAATAGTTGCCCATTGAATAACTAAATACTCCCCTTCATTTTCATTCTTTCTGTGTCACTTATCGACATCTTTATACTTATCAAAACATGCTTATTAAGATATGGCAACATCATACTGAATCGGAAAATCAATTTCTTGACATCAATGACAAAATAATATTACTAAGATAGTAATCATCCTTTATTAATTATCTCATCAATCTCCAACAACCTTCTCAATATCCTCATACCAACAAACTTACTGGAATGCTGACATTCTCTCTTTGTGAAATGCTAACACAATATCCAACAAATAGATTAATCAAAAGATTAGGAGATCCGGAGTTGGCTCACATCTTGCTTGAGCCCGAATACTATATTTTGAGCACGTTTGTAATTAGACCCGTGTGAAAAATCTGAAAGCCTGCATGTTGCTAGCCAGTTTGTATTTGAATTCTATTATATAATATGTCTAATTTTGCATTGCCTCCATCACATTGTGTTGCTTCCGTTGTGTTTACTCTTGCTACACGGTTTGAACTGTTCTCCTTAGGGACTCTCCTACCGTGACTGCTTCATTCTCCTCCACTTTCAGTGCAAATTGATACGCTTCCTCAATATTGGCCATTCTGACTAGATTCATCTCCTCTTGAATAGTTGGTTGTAACCTATTAAGATAACAAGCGACTTTCTCTTTGTTGGCCTTTGCATGACCTGTTTTGATAACTATCTTGTAAAATTTTCTGTATACTCCACAGACTTGCTACCTTGCTTTAATCCTTGCAATTTCTTTAGCAAATCCAACTCATGGTCCATGGGAATGAACTGCTTCTTCAGCTTCTCAACCATTAGATCCCATCTAGTGATCTTTCCCTTTCCTCTCTGATTTCTTTCTAATTGGACCTCTTTCTACCAAATATTTGCATGACCTTTCAGCTTCGTTTTCATAAACTTGACCCGATCTGAGTCCTCTATCTCCTCATATTCAAAACACAACAAAGAGACACAAAAGTTCTATGTTATTATTATCTAAAAACTATTTGCAATACATGCAATTACATATAAGATGAATAAACTCTCACAGGATACAACACAACAGCTTACAGAGTTTTCTGAAAAACCCTTATAATACAATTTTCCAACCCAGAAACTAAAATTCCAAAAACTCACATACAACAACTAACTCCCAAGTTTCTTCATTTGAGTATTAAATAGCCTTTTTCCCGTTTGGAGCCAAAAGTACAATTTAGAAATTATCATTTGACAAAAAAACACCAAAACTTGAAATTAGAAGTTTGAAAATTTAGCCAAATTCGAAAATTGGAAATTTCCCCTAAAAATGTCCTTCCGACAGCCATAACTTTTAATCTGGGAATCAGATTGATGCGCCGTTTGAACTGTCACAAATCTCTCTGAGTGAAGAATATGATGAAAATTTTCTTTGCTGATTCTCACCATTTTTGAAGCCATTCAGAACTGTTTAATGTCTCAAATCTGACTTGGAATTTTTTTTTTTTGATTTTTCAAAAAAACAGAAATTTGAATAACTTTCAAACCGTAAATGATTTTATCTTGATTCTTTCGCCAAAGTGCTTATTTTTCCATTCTCAATCTTCTCGCTAAATTCGAGCTTCATTTGCCTTTTAATAAAAACTTTCTATTTTGGACAGTTGGCTAGAAAAAACATCTTGTCAATTCTAAAAGTTGGAATCTCTTATTCGTCCAAATGGGTATCCAGAAATGCAAAAACATTAAAAGAAAACTAAAGAAAAAAGGAAACATTTTTTGGGTGATGCAAGATTTCCCTTACACCACTGGATGCTCCTGCATCAGAAAGAAAAGAGACATGAGGGCAAAACTGAATCTCGTAAACCTGACATATTGATGAATACAAAGGAAGTTCCGGAAACCAAGAAGGAAGTAAAGGATGAATCTGGTGAATGTTCACAACCTAGAGCTAATCACAAAGAAGATTCACCTTCGGTAAAAGCAGGCTACCAAGGAAGAAAAAGGTAAGTCTCTGGTCAAACAACAGGTAAGTATAAAACACATCTCATTTAATGGATCTTGTTATAAATATAATAGAGTAGGACATAAGGCAGTAGAGTGTAGAAGTAACATGAATCAAACTCTTAATCCATTTTCCAGTAGATGTTACACATGCAATAAATATGGTCATAAAGCTAATCAATGTAGAAATCCGGTTATGAATCGAAATAGATATAATTTCTTTAGAGGAAGATTCTATACATGCAATATTTTTGGACATAAATCTAACCAGTGCAGGTCAAAAAAAAATTTGGTGAACATTAGGTTTTTACAACTACAACAAATCTAGACATATGGCAAGACAATGCAGAATAAATGAGATTCAAAATCCAATCAAACCGACAAAGAAGATCAATGTGGAGGATGCAAAAGCTGAAATAAAGAAATTCAGATGAAAGGAGACAACAAATGCATCAACACCTAGCTCCGGTGTAGGCACCTCATCCAGTAATTATAAAGCCCGTGGCTTTGGCCTAGGGGAACTAATATGAAAGCATATCCTTATCCCCTGCCAAAGTTGTATATGGTTGTACTGATAGAGCGAAGTTTGAAGAAGTCTGGTTATCAAAGTTATAACTCATCATAGGATCTGACAGGTTATTATGGAAACCAAAAAGTAGACAACTCATGTGCATTTATTGCAAAGCGCTGCATGAAGGATTAAAATGACACCACTTCAAAAGATTTCATTTCACCTTGAATTAAAGAAGCAATTAAGAGCATTGAAGGCAATCAAGGCGATCAGAGAGCCTAGGGTTTCCTCAACAAGTTTGATCAAAGCTAACAGTCTGTAGAGTCAGAGATCATGGACGCTCCTACCGTAGTTGATGTATCCCTCAAGCCCTGACCTGTATTCACGAATACACCGTACAAAGCGATAGAGACTGACTCAGTTGAAGCGTTTTCAAACATACCCATTAGGGTTGTTCTATCCGAGGATGTTAGGTCCTATGTCCATGTCAAGTTGGAAGAATTTAGTCATCACAAGAAGATGCTAGAATTATGGACCGAGAAGACGAAAAATGAGGATGGCTAGGTAAGACCTGAATTTTCTAACCTACCTAAGAATAATTTGGACACATTGAATAATTTTACCGATTTCTGCTATGACGAAAAATGGGTTAAGTTCGCCATGAGCAGGTTTCATGATGGGTTCCTCTAGCTACATCAAACTCACCTTAAAACCAATTATGTAATGAAGACCATTACTAGTCTAAGTGACTCTAGTGAGATCCCCAGACCAAAATCTACCAAGAACAATATTGTTATGGACTTAAACATTGCAACTTTTGACAAGCGCTTTTTGGCAATTGATAATGTCTGGAATCTAGCGGTTAAGTATTTGTTGATGATGGTTGGAAATAAAATTTATTTCACAAACAGGGAAAGCTCTATTTCCACCATGGTAGTTCACATGGGATATGAGATTGCAAAGCTAAACAAGGATTCCGACCTCTATGAAATCCTACATCAACAGTTTCTAGAGAGTTTCGTCTAATGTCGGAAGAAGAAACACTCTTTCAAGTTTGGAACCTTAGCCTTGTGCATTTTATTCTATTTCTTGCAAGATTTACTTAGTCGAGGTAGGGTTTTTTGGTCTCTGAATACTCCGATAGCCCATCAAATTGTGAACAAGCTACAAGGGTTCATCAATGACAAGGCGAGAGATGAAGTGTTTGCAAAGTGCACATGGTCTGACCAAATTTTCACCAAATTTTCGGGGCCATTAGATATGATGATATTAGAGCGAATCCCAAAGTTACAGTTGATTCCAAGATGTTTTAACATGCGAAATCAGGCCTTAAAGGTTGAAATAAGACATAATTAGGGTTTATGATTTAATGATTTATTAGAGGAATAAAATAAAAAGGGGCACACTTAGGGTAAAGGGCCTAATTTTATGATGTGGAGAGTGATGAAATACGACTTTAAATTTAATTAAATTAATTAATTAAATTCTTAAAGGGAAATTGCAATGCAAGATGCAAACACACTAAGGTGGGTGCTATAGTAAGTGTAGAATTGTACCACCCTAGCAAGGGTGTACAATTTACGACGCTACACACATACATAAGATATCTATAATGAATCTCTATAGACCATATGTTTGACTAAAATTGATTTTTAAAGTTAGATTTACTTAAATTCACTTGTGCTAATAAGTTGGCCTGAAACGTGACACGATTTTTTGCTTTTACCCAGAAGCATATGAATATCATATCATCCAACTAAGAACTAACAAACACCCTAAAGGTTTGATCATCTTGAAAAACTTGTTTGATTGTGATGATGCTAGAAATGACAAAATAAATTTTGTAGCGTATAAAGGAGACTACACTGATCTTCATGTTGGAGATGGAAAGGAGTTGAAAGTCTACAGGCAAGAATGTTCCTCAGTGTGAAAATGATAAATTGATATCCTTCTATGAGAAGTACAAAGGAGTCGTTGCTTGGTTGTATGATAATTTTAAGGGGTTCCTGTCCATAAAAAGAATGGGGACATCTGCCTTTGGATAGATTTCAGAGATTTGAATAGAGATTCCCTGAAAGACTATTATCCTCTACCGTCCATGGAGAAAATTTGGCAAACCGTAGCTGGATCAGAGATGTTTTCTATGCTGGATGGTTTCTCTGAGAATTGCAAGGTTTTGGCTAAAGAGGAAGATCAACACAAAACAATTTTCACCACCAAATGGGGAACATTGGCATATACTAAGATGCCCTTTGGTCTTTCTAATGTGGGAGCCACTTTCCAAAGAGCAATGGACATTTCTTTCAAAGAATTAATCAACAAAAGCATACTTATCTACCTAGATGACCTTACTATATTCTCAAATCCAAAAGAAGACCATTTTGATCACTTGGAATTGGTTTTCCAGAAATGTTTAGAATTTGGGGTATTCCCGAATCCAAAGAAGTGAGTATCCACAAATCCTTCTCTTTCATAAGAGAAGATTTTATAGACTATAAAATGTAAATTTCGTGTTGATTGAGGGGGTGATTTTCAAGAAAAAATTCAATGGGGTACTCTTGCGATGCGTAAACAAAGAACAAGCAAAGAAAATCCTTGACGAGTATAGTAACAGTCTAATGGGTGGACATTTTTCCATGAAAACTACTGCAATCAAAATTATGTGCGTGGGATATTTCTGGCCCAGGATGTTCAACGAGGCTCATGCATTGGTGAGATCGTGTAAGAAATGTCAATTCTTTTAAGGGAAAAGGAAGAACTCTGCTATGCCCTTGAAGCCGATAGTAAGTGATGAACCCTTTGCACAGTGGGGTTTAAATTTTATTGGTATGATCAATCCAACATCAAGCATTGAACATAAGTGGATACTCATGGCTACAAACTACTTTACTAGATGGGTAGAGGAAATTCCTTAAAAAAATGTAACAAAAGCTGAAATCTTAAACTTCCTAAAAGAACTAACTTGCAATTTGGTCCACCAAAGGCCATTATTTTTTATAATGCTAGAGCTTTTCTTAGTTCTAAGATATGTCAGTTTGCGCTAGAGAATGGGATTTTCCTCAAAACATGCACAAATTATTTTCCATAGGGAGTTGGCCTCATAGAATCAACAAACAAGAACCTTATTAGAATTATCAAGAGGATAGGATCAGAACACAAAAAAGAGTGGCACAAGCATTTAAAGGCGGCACTTTGGGTGGACAAAATCACTCCAAAGCAAATTTTAAAAACTTCCTGGTGTGAGCTAGTCTATGGCAAAGAGGTCATGCTTCCTATTTTCATGAAGATTCTAACATTACAGTTGTTAAAGTCCTTAGAGGTTGAGGAAAATGGAGCCATGGAAGTTAGACTAGCAAAATTACTTGAAGTGCAAGAATCCAGAGAGAAAGCACATGAAGCAATAGATATCCGACAATGGGTGGTCAAGAAATGGTTTGACAAGAAGATTTCAGACCCAGGTTTTAAGCATGGAGATTTAGTACTTAAATACAACGAACGCGGTGCTAAGCCAAGACAACATGCCAAATTTGACTCCCTGTGGGAATGTCCTTTTCGTGTCATCAATTGCAAATAGTATAATGTCTTTAAGTTAGAAACATTACATGGTGAGCCATTAGGGATTCCTATTAACAAAATCCATCTTAAACTCTTCTATTAGGTTCAGTTCTTTAATTAGTATTTTGTAAATGATGTAAAAAGTGTAAATTTTTGTAGTATAGAGAAATTTTTAAAAGTCTAATCTAACATTTAAAAAAGAAAGCTATGATCACATAAATTTGATACATGGAATCGATGTAGCAAAGAAAAAAGGGTCATATATTCATTATATATGTAATATTTACAATATACAATCCAAAAGTGGCTCTTAGGCCTATTGACAAGACTGTTATGATGCATATAAAAGAGAAAATATAGTCAATTTCTTATTTTTCTTCTTCACTAGAGGACGTGGCAACAACAGTAGGAGGTACTAGAGCAAGAGTTGGAAATGCTAGGAATGTAACTGAAGGAGCATGTGGAGCAACCATATCTTGAAAACTTGTATACCATTTGATAAGTTGAGACTTTGTCATGTTTTTATCATCAAAACTCTTAGGTTTTCGACATCTTTTGGTTTGCATGGTAGTGGTGAAGTATTGTAAATTGACTATATGTATTCCATGTAGTAAACCTGAACTTATTAAATCATGTTTGAACTTTGCTGGTCTAATCCTGTAGCCATGCCATTTATTCCTGCAACCAAATGATTTGTTCCTGTTGCTATGTGGATTATTTAGGGTAATATCATATGTGAATTAATGAATGCATTAATTAAATAAAATACGTATGCATGTCCTTGTATGTTGTTTTTGTTGTAGTGCAGATAATAAATGATGCTGCAGTGGATATTCTCCTTTCTCGCCTGAAGAAGGAAGAATCACGTAAGAATTAACTGGAGATCAAGCTGAAGAGGAGCCGAGCGAGCGCAAGGTACGACATGAGCGGAGCAGCCAAGTAGCACTACGGAAGTTTAATTCTAGTGGGCATTGAATTCGCAAAATATCGCTACGACATGCAAAGACTGTGGTTTGGTCTAGATCCACATTTCCTGCAGCCAAGTTCTAGTTATCTTCTTCATCAGTCAATCATCTGCCTCTTCTTCTGGGTGTGATTTGAGTTTTCCATTGTAGTTGATCTTTGCTTTTTAATAAGCTCTTCCTTGTTTTCTTAGAGGTTAGACAAAATAGAAAGGAATAGAGCAGAGAATTTTGATAAGCATTCTGGAGTTTTTCTTTTAAAACATGTAGTCATTTTCAGGAAGCAATGAATAAAAGATATGTTGTTCTGATTTGCTAATAGTATTTTTCTGGAAGCTTGATATCAGTCATCCAAGGGGGCCCATTTGGTGATTGATCCTATGTTTATGCTCATTGAAATTAGTTCTTCTTTAGTTGCAATAGAAGTTCGTGCCTTGACTGTTCCTGCACCCACTGGAAATATATCCACTGACTGTTCCTGCAGCCAAGCCAGAACAAAGTGATTTCTGTTATTTATATTAGATCATTCCTGCATTGTTTTTATAAGCTTTCCTGTAGCCTTCTATAATTTCCATTCTTGCCTTTCCTTTCTGCATAATGTTAGTTACTGCAGCAATGCAAAATAGCCATTGAAGGAGCTTAGTGCATATATAGTGCAGACCCATTTCAAGTTTTACGTCCCTGGGTTGATAACTGAATGAACACTAGCCATGAAAATAGAAACTTTACCAGATGAATGTCCAAACTTCGGGTTGAGATTTCAATTAGAGTTATTATTATTATAGTTGGAGTAGACATTTTTGGCGCCGTTGCTGGGGATGGTGTCAAACTAAGAACCTTTTATGGTTATTATTGTTTCCAGTTAATTGTTTTTGAGATTCTTTATTGTTTGAAAATTTTATGAATCTGCATGCATAGAAGAAGAAGAGACACCAGAAGTAGATTTCTGCCCACTCATCCTAATCATGCAGAAGATAATTTCCCAGATATAAATCCTTTTGTTGAACTTTACCAAGCCTCACATAATTTGAATCACCTTGAATCTGAATTTGCGGAAGGTAGTCTTCAGTTCCTTTTTGGTCTTCAAGAAGAAGAGTTTCCTATAGTAACAACCCCCACAAGTCTAATGCAGGGGAACCCTCCTCCTAGTGGGAATAATCCACCACCACCAGGTCCAACTTTTGAGTTTCCCATCTCTAATCAGCGATAACGCTAATCTCAAGAACATTCCAGCATCTTCACTCCCTAAATTCTATGGATTGGTGACAGAGGATCTGGACACATTTTTGTTTGAGTTTGATGTTCTCTGTAGGAGTTCTGACTATACTACAGATGCCCATAGATTCAAAATTTTTCCTACCACTTTGAAGGAGTCATCCTTGAGATGGTTTATGAGCTTGGGTAGTAGCACAATCAATACATGGTATGAGATGAAATGGTTGTTTCTTGCAAAATACAAAGATTATTGTAGAGGTACTGATCGTCATGGGGATGATATTTTTAGAATGACACAAACTGAAGATGAGAGTCTTGAAGATTACTTGGAAAGGTTTCTGTTTAGTGTCAAAAATTCCAAGCATAACACTCTCAATGAAGATTCTCTCAAATTGATATTTTTGAGGGGAATCAGTGATGAATGCAATGATTCCTTGGATCTTATGGGAGGAGGGGACATTACACAATCCACTTGGGCTGAAATAGGACAAATTTGCAAGAAGTATTTTAGATCTACTTCTAAGAAGAATAGGAGATTTAAACCATGGGCACCATTATCAGCATCTGGAATTGGAGTTTTTAGAATGAAACTTAGTCATCTGTTAAAGGATTTCAAGGAGGACATTATAAACAATATGGCTACCCAGTTGGATACACTGACAGCTAAGAAGAAGCATGAGGAAGTTGATGCATTACTTGTAGAATTATTTCCTCATTGTAAGCAGCGAAAGAAAGATTGCAGATGTAAGATGGTTGCAAACATGGAAGTACTTGACTTTAAGCCAATTCAAGGTGAGGACGAGCAAGTCTTCTATGTTGCTCAAAGAAGACCAAATTTTCAAAGACACCACTTTCTTTTTCTAGTTATAGTGGAAATTCTTTTGCACCAAATAACCAATGGCAACCACAATATTCTCAAAATCTTGGTAACTATCAAAATTGATATGGTTCACAAGACCAAGGGCAACATTTTGCTAATCAAATGCCACAGTGACAACAGCGACAGGGGAACTGGTACACACCTCAGGGCCAAGGAAACCAGTTTCAAGGGAATTGACAACCTACTTCTCAATGGAGGGGAAGCCAACCATGGCCAGCTCAATCTTCTGGTTATCAGCCACCTATTCAGCAACCACAACCTCCGACTTTAATGCCTCCTCCTGTAGCTACTGCTGCGCTGCCTAAACCAACACAGTTGCCTACTCAACCATTACCAAATCCAAATATCAAGTCTCAGCAACAACAACAAGCTTATTCAGCTAATGTTAATCAGTACCCAGTCTATTCTTTATCACTAGATGACATTCACCTCCGATCTGGAACAACTTTACCTAATCCCTCTCATCCAGTTATCACTGAGGCATAGGAGGAGAAATAAATCTCTAATCCAACAGATACAATACCCCAGAATCAAATATTGCCACCATTTCCCCATAGATTGCAAGAAAAACAAGTCCCCACTGAACAACATCAAAGCTTTGATATTATTGATCAACTGAAGCACATTTGTGTTAAAATTCCATTATTGCAAGCAATAAAGTATGTTCTCATATATGGTAAGACATTGAGAGAAGCATGTCTAAAAAAATCTGGCAGGAAGAAAAAGAATCCACAAACAGTGCATGTTATGGGTCAATTGCCTGATATTATGTTAGGTAAGATTGCCATCCCAAAGTATTCTGATCCAAGTAGTCCTGTTGTGAGTATAGTCATTAATGACAGTCAAATAAAAAATGTTTTGATTGATTTAGGGGCAGCCATTAATGTAATGACAAGGGAAATAATGAAACATTTGGAGATCAATAGTTTAAGGCCTACACCCACAGTTCTACAGCTTGCTGATGGCTCTACAGTGAGATATGATGGTATCATAGAGGATGTAGTGGTTATTCTAGATTCCTAGGAATATCCTGCAGACTTTATGATTTTATCTCCAAAGGCAACATTAGGAGAATATCTGGTCATTTTGGGTAGACCTTGACTTGCCACAACTGATGCATATATTGGGTGTAGATGAGGGGATACGACTATTTCAGATGGGAGTTCGACAAAAACATTAGCCTTGTATTCTCCAGCACAACCCCGACTTGAACAACAACAAGCCGTTTGGCCTATCTTGGGAGAAGAATCTGAAGAAATTGACTCTATTAATCACCTTATGATGATTAATCGAGGACCACTCATGCAGTTATATGATGAATCAATTCTTTATAAAATCTTGATAAATGAATTTATAGAAGAACAAAAATTGCAGGAATTGGTTCCAAATATTGTAGGTTTGGACTTTCCTGTAGCCACTGGTATATTGCATACCGTGTTGCCACAGAAATTATCTTCTTCTCATTTTTCTAATATAAACCAGATTGATCTTACTATTAAGATAGAGGTGGAATGGAATAAATATTTGAATATCAATAGAGATCTATCAGATACTCAAAAAGAGGGCCTTGTGGGCTTGCTGAAACTTCATAAAAATGTTTTTGCATGGGATTACAAGGATATGAATGGGATTGATCCAGCAGTTTGTACCCACCGTATTTATATAAAGGATGAGTGTTGCCCACTCAAACAACCTCAAAGAAGAATCAATCCTTCTTTGAAGGAGATAGTTAAAGAAGAATTACAGAAATTGTTAAAAGTTGGGTTTATCTATCCTATCTCTGACAGTCAATGGGTATCACCTTTGGTGATAGTCCTTTAAAAAAGGAGGAAAATGGAGGGTATGTGTTGATTATAGAGCTTTGAACTTAGCAACTAGAAAAGATCATTTTCCATTGCCATTTGTGGATCAGGCATTAGATTCTCTAGCTAGTAAGAGATATTTTTCATTCCTTGATGGATTTAGTGGCTACAATCAGATCCAGATAGACCCCGAGGATCAAGAGAAGACAACATTTACTTGCCCATGGGGCATGTATGCATATTTTGTTCTTCCTTTTGGGTTGTTTAATGCTACAACCACTTTTCAAAGAGTAGTGATCAATATCTTTTCTGATATTTCTCAAGATATTATGGAAATTTACATGGATGAGTTTACAACTTATGGTTCTGAATTTGATCAAGCATTGGGTAATCTGAAGGAAGTTTTGCAGCGATGTGAAGACTACAATTTGTCTTTAAACAGTGAGAAGTGTTGATAGTTTTGATACTTAATATAAGTACAGATCCAATAGCCAACAAGATGAGAGTGGGGGGGGGGGTGAATCATACAAACTTAATCATCCATAAAAACATCAGATTCAACCTCGGTAACATATATATCAGTAATATAACCAAAACTGTTAAACATGCAAACTCAAAAGCATATGAACAATATAAACCTCATAACACCAGATTTAACGTGGAAACCCAAATAGGAAAAAACCACTGTGGGATTTCAGACCCACTAAGAAATATACTCTTCTAGAGTGTGCTCGGTTAAAAGCAAATCCTATTAAAGATTACAAACACATTGCTAGATGTGACCCGGTTAAGGGATTTCCCTTAGATTTGTTAGGATCTTCACTTTGTTAGAAGTGACCTTGTTAAAGGATTTCAAACACTCAATCAGAATGTCACCTTGCTAGAGGGTTTTACATATAAGATTGTTAAGTCCACTCGGTTAAGAGATTTTCTGTTACTTTCACAAAATAATAGTAATAAAAATCTATCTACAACTTCACATCTAAAATGCTGAAGCAGATTCCTATTTGTTCAATACAATCTAGACATAGAACTAATCTTGTCTATCTGCTGGGCTTCTATACTCTGTTATTCTAGCAGGTCTTCAAGCTTCTATGCTCGGTAATCACTATGTAGCATCCCTGTGCATACACTTGCCCGCATACATTGTTTATCAATAGTTTCCTATTTATAAACAATTAGGTAACTGCATAATCTCCTTGATCACATTTCCCATGATCAATCATAGCCATCAGATCTTTAATCTTGTCCAGGTTCAATGCATCTTTCGATCTGAAAACGTTTTACCCCACCTTGGAACTTGCATAATAGTCTTGGAACTTGTGCTAGGGTATTGCGGTTCAATCTGAGCTGTAGATCTTCATGCCGACTTTCCATTGCCTTAGATGCGTTAACAAACTTCTTCCACAAGTCACCAGTCATTTAATCCGCTCCAGCTCATCAGCTTCCTTCATTAAATACCGCATGTGAACATTTAATGCATTCTATTATAGCTCGGTTACAACTTGGAAACAACTCGATGAATACTAAACTTCACTCGGTAGACATTCCGCCTCCATTAACTGATAGCGATAACCTTAGGGTTTACCGACTAGGTTCTTTGCTTGATAACATAGTATAGTATTAACCTTTACAATTTACAACATATGTATGATGTTAAAACAATCTAAAACATCATGATCTCATCATTGTCTGACTTGGTAGTAGCTGCCCATTGAATACCTTATTCATCCCCTTATTTATCATATTATTTCCTATCTTTTACCGACATCTTTATAATCTTCATATCATACTTCTCAAGATATGGCAACGTCATACTGAATTAGAAAATCAATTTCTTAACATCAATGACAAAATAATAATATCAAGACAGTAAAACATCTTTAATTAGTTATATCCATAATCATCAACAACCTTCTCAATATCCTTAAGAAATGCCAACAATCTCTCATTGTCTGTTATAATGCAATATTGCCAACAAGTGTTTCATCATGATGGAAGAAGGAATAGTTCTTGGTCATCATATATCTGTACAAGGCATCCAGGTGGATCCAACAAAGATTGAGGTCATTCAACATATTAATGACCCTATGAAGCAAAAAGATGTAAGAAGTTTTCTTGGTCATGTTGGATACTACAGACGGTTTATCAAAGATTTCAGTAAAATTGCAAGTCCCTTATATTCACTGTTTACTAAAGAGGCAGAATTTAAATGGACCCCAGCATGCAATGAAGCTTTCTTAAAGCTTAAACATGCTTTGATTCAAGCAACAGTTCTTAAAGGGCCAAATTGGTCTCTACCATTCCAAATCCATATAGATGCATCTGATTATGCAATAGGAGCAGTGCCAGGACAGAGAATTGACAAATTGAAAAATGCAATATATTATATTAGCAAGAATTTGCAGGGACCTGAATTGAATTACACAGTTACTGAAAAACAAATGCTAGCTATCATATATGCACTTAACAAATTTAGACACTATATCACAGGATATCCCATATTTGTGCATACATATCATATTGCAATTAGATATCTCATGAATAAGCCATCAATCATTGGTAGATTAGCTTGCTGGTTATTGTTGATGCAAGAATTTGATATCACAGTTGTTGATAAACCAGGGGAGTCTAATGTGGTTGCAGATTGTCTTTCACATCTTCAATTACAAGAAGATTCTATAATAATTGATGACACTTTTCCAGATGAACATTCGTTTCTCATTCAAGCTTACACTCCTTGGTGTGTTGATATTGCCAACTATTTAGCTGCAGCTAAGATGCCAATTTATTTCTCTCCTAAGAAAAGAAGGTTGCTAGTTGAAAAAAGTTTTAACTTCTCATGGATTGTTGATTGTCTATTTTATACTGGATCTGACCAAGTCATGTGAAGATGTGTCAGAGAAGATGAAACATATGACATCCTGCATGCATGTCATGATGAGCCATGTGGAGGTCATTTTGCTGCCAAAAAAACAACACTGAAAATACTCAATACAGGATACTATTGGCCCACATTACATAAGGATGCAGGTCAGTACACACGGAAATGTGACAAATGTCAGTGAATGGGAAGACCTACAAAATCTGATGAGATGCCACTATATCCTCAAATATCAGTTGCACCATTTGACAATTGGGGATTAGATTTTGTTGGCCCAATTGATCCACCTTCTAATGGCAGATCGTATATCTTGGTATGTACAGACTATGTAACAAAATGGGTAGAAGCTCATGCCATGATAGATGCAAGAGATAATAAGGTAGCTGAGTTTCTTTATGAAGAGATATTTACAAGATATGGAGTACCAAGGGAAATTATCTCAGACCAGGGACCTCAATTTACTTCAACATTGATAAAAGCTTTGGTCAATGAATACAATATAAGGCACGGAAAATCTACTCCATATCATCCACAGGCTAATGGACAAGTAGAAGTTACAAATAGAGAGCTTGAGGCTATTCTTATAAAAATAGTGTCTGTTCACAAGAAAGATTGGTCTCACCGACTTTTAGAAGCAATTTGGGCATATAGAACAACTTGGAAAACACCAATTGGTTTCACACCTTTTGAGATGGTTTATGGCAAAACAACAATGATGCCTATTGAATTTGAGCATAAAACCCCAAGGACAACTTTGCAATTAAATATGACATTGTCTGAAGCACAGAAAGAACACATTCATCAATTAAATGCTCTAGATGAATGGAGAAAGATAGTTGTTCAATAGACATAATTGATTCAAAATCAAAGAGAAAAATGACATGATATATATATCAGGGAAAATAAATTCAAAGTTGGTGATTGGGCACTACTATATGATTCCAGATATAAAGATGCTTTGGGAAAGATTCAAACCAAATGGTTAGGTCCATATGAGATAGAAGAAGTTTTCCAGAATGGAGCTGTTCGTTTGTCCACAATTGATACTGTTCGATTTTGTGAGATTTTTCCAAGATCAAGAGCTCAATGAAAAGTACAATAGAGACAAAATATAGGATAAAAATAAACTGTATTCTCATCAATAGATAAATGATCAATTGTTCCCATTACATACAATGTAGATGAGCCTGCTTATATAAGCAATGCTAGGGATATGTGAGCACACAAACATGACATGTGGCTCAATAAGAAACAAGGGTAAGTAGGAAATAGGTGTGGGTAGGTAGGAGAAACAATATAATAGTCCACATGAGGTGGATCACCCACTGAATGTGGAGTGTAACAACAAGATCAACACCATAAAAGGTGGAAATTCTCCTACACACACTATCCCAATATGGCACAAACACCCAAGTGTTTCATACTTAAACTACTATGAAATGCATTTCCTAAGTAAACTTAAGTAAGTTTAATAATATCCAAGATGAATAATTATTTACACCAACACCCCCCCTTAAGTGCAACTTAGGGGAATGCACTTAAGTCTACAATGCAACTAAGCAATGCAAGATGGGTCTTGACTACTAGGCCATGTTAGGTATCCATGTACAAATGCAAATACATGAAAACCAATGCAATGAAATCTCTCACAAAGTGGAGAAAGAGAGAAAAACCCAATGGAAAAAAACCCTCCCCCAAAAGAGAGATGAAAACTAGATACAAAAAACTCTCATAGAAGTATGTAAAGGACAAAACCCCATGTGAGGAAAAAGTCCCCCCATATGAGAGAAGAAGAGAAGCTAGGAAGCCCCCCCTCAATGTGGAATCTGCACCAATGATAGAAGCTCGATGTATGAAGAAACTGCTCCACGAAAGTTGAACAACATTCCTCCCCTTAGGAAGAAACAAAACCAAAGGTGTATCCATGAAGTCTCCCCAATCATGAAGGGAAGATGTATGAAAAAAACTCACGATGAAAGGAATCTCTGAAAAACGCTTAAGTGTCCCCATGTCGATGCTGAAAGATACCCCCTCCAAAGGTGGTAAACTGTGTCACACTACTGAAAAAGGCACTCCAAGATCTAGTGGAGATGAATGTAGAACGATATCCAAAGACTCACATGTCTCCTCAAAACATAAAGAGACCTCCTCCAACTGCTGTACATAAGTATCCACAATCATGTCAACCTTGAAAGAATGATCATGTAGACAATGAACAAGAGGGTCAAAGTGTTCCCTCACAAAAATCGAAGAAGGATCACCTTCATCAAAGAGAAGATGAATGTCATCAATGATGTCTCCCAAATCTACAATGTAGGATTCCACAAACAAACCTGCAATGTCTGTCAAGTAATCATCCCATGAATATGAAGCTGGAAGACAATGAATATCCTGCTGCACTGAATCACATGAAGACAAAACTGTCGCACTATCTGCATCATCAGGTGCAATAGGTGATGTGATATCAATATGAGGAGATGAAATACAAGGCTCAAGAACGGGGTTACATGTGAGAATCCCCATGTTCAAGTGTCCAAAGTTCTCCTCAAAAACTGAACCATCACAAGAAGTGTGATCATCATGTGTAGAATCATCAAATGTGAAATCATCATCATCAACAAAATCTCAAAGGGAGTATAACCGAGATGCATGATCAACCACCCAGTCGCAATGATAGCTCTAGTCTCCAAGTCTCTAGTGAAAACTGACTTAGGTGTGAACTCCACAACTCTTTTAGTTGCGCCATGTGTGATTTGATAGATAGAAAGGAGATTGTTTGTCAAGTGGGGTACACACAGCACATTATTGAAAGAGTTATCCCCAATGTCAATAGATCCTTTCCCAATCACATCCATGTATGTATGATTGCCCATCAATATCTGCGGCATGGTGCAAGGCTCAAATGTAGAGAACATAGACTGTAAAGATGCCATATGATGAGAAGCCCCTGAATCTAGAAGCCATCTCTCTGAATCATGACTAATAGTAGCATATAGAGCTTTTCCTTTTCTTGTCCCAAAAGAGTGAGTCTTCCCACTTGTAGAAGCCATGAATGCTTGCCCTTTTCCATTTGAATGTGAGAAGGTGGAAGTTGATGAATCGTCCTTCTTGTAGACATTAGGCAAATCAATGTTATGCTTTTTGAGGATATGTGTGAGCTCATCAATCTTCTTAGAATGGCAACAATGCTCCTCATGACCAACCTTTTTACAATAGGCACAAGTAGGTCTCTCCCTCTTTGGTGAGTTATCCCTCTTGGAAGAGGATGAATCTCCTTGCTGTGGAGAAGATGGTGCTTTGTCCTTAGGTTTTGATTGCCATTTTTTCTTGTTTGAGTTGTCCTTTCCTTGATTTCCTTTGTTCCCTTGATTTGTCACTAATGCTTGAGACTTAGAAGCCTTAAGAATGCCCATGCTTATCAGCTTAGTTTGCTCCATCATCAACATTTCATTGAAAGCATCAAATGTAGGCATTGTGTAGCTTGAACCCATTGTCATCCTATAGGTTTGGAAAGTAGAAATAAATGCTACATATTCTTGTGGAAGCTTGCCTATCAAGTTGAATATCAATTGAGTATCCTTCTTATCAATGCGGCAATCTTTGAGTTGTGCCCTCAACTCATTCGCCTTAGTGACATAATCTTGTATAGTATCAAAGTTCTTGGGATCCAACATGGTGAGATCACTATCAATTTGATATCCCCTAATCTCATCAACTTGACCATATACGTCTTGAAACTTTTGCCAAACATCCTTGATTAGAGTACACTTTTCAATATGAAAAATGAGATCATTTGATACATACTTTCTTAAGGTACCAATTGCCATGATATTTTTAGTGAGCCAATCCAAGTGACCAACTGGATCGACCTTAGGATCAGTAGGAGCAACAATAGTTCCATCAATGTAATGGGTGAATCATTTTTCCATAAGTTTACTCCATGCATCAATTTTCCAAGTAGCATAATTATGAGGAGTTAAGAGAGGAAACTTAAAAGAACCCATAGCAACAAAAAAGGAAGGAACACAAGAGCACAAAAGCACAAGAGACCCCCCCCCAAATTCACTCAATCAAAGTACCCCCCAAAAATAATGATTTTGACACTTTATATGTAGTGCGTGTACAATAGGCCACTTGCAAACAATGGAAATGTGGAATTCTGATTTTGTTTTACAACTGCCCCAATAAGATGAGAAGAAAAAGATCAGAAAGATAGATCTATGCAATACAAATGCCAAATTGGCCAAATAAGACCATATGATGAAAGTACAATTTCTACCCATAATTGCTGCAAACTGATAGCATATTCTGTGAGTAGACGAAAAATAATGCACTTTAAAAAAAAATGACACCTGAAAAGGAGTTCGTATGAGTCCGAACAGAGACCTGGAAGTTGCAGAAACGGGGATTGGACAGGTACAATCACCAAAAAATGAGAATTCTGAAAATTTTGTCCATCAAAATCAGAAAATAATTCCATTACATGAAAGTAAACGAAATTCTAGCCCATTTCAAAAAAAATTGCACCAAAAAAGGAGCAAAAATGAGCAAGATATGACCATTTGAAGTTGAACTACAAAATCAAAAAGCTCAATGAGAGGGGCCTGCAAAATTTTTGAAAAAATGATGACGTCAATAGACTGCAGGGTTAAATTTGACGACCGTATGACCGTCGCCAAAACTTCATGGCTGACTGGGCGCTGATGTGGCGTGTTCTGATTGGCCGTAAAAAGCTGACTGTGCAGGCTGATTTAGCAGAATGATGTGGCAGGTGACTGGGCAACCACTGGGCTGCTGACTGGGCACTTAGGAAGGCCCTGGTGGCGGTCACCGAAAACCGGCAGGTGATGCCCAGAAAATGCCGGAGAACCGGCGGCGGTCGCTGGAAGGCGGGACCCGACAGGAGTTGCCGGCGGGAGGGTGTGTCTATGGTGGTGGGGCTGACAGGGAGGCATGGCGGGGCTGACAACGACGGTTGGCAGCGGGGCCAAGGGCGGCGCGGCAGGAGGTTGTGCGGGCCGTGACGCGGCGGCAGCTACAGGGTGGCGTGGCGGGGCGGTAGCTGCAGGGGTGGCGCTGCCGGGGGAGGTCGCTGCAGAGGAGCTGCGTGGGGGTGGAGCTGCCAAAGGGAGGAGCGGCGATGTTGGGAGAGTCGGCGGTGCTGGAGGAGCCCTGCGGACCTGCGGGTTAGAGGGGGGGGGTCTTTGGACCCCCAAAATAATATTTTTTTGAATTTTTTTTTTTGAAATTTAATTTTTTCGAAAAATATTTTTCCGCGAAATTTTTTTTTTTCAATTTTTTTTTTCGAAATTCGTACAATAATAGCAAAATTGGCGAAATTTTTTTTCTCACCAAAATAGGTCGGCTTTATAACCAAGATTCATGGAAACAGCCTTTTAGACGCAATGACAGAGTCGAATCTGGTCTAAGACGCCTCCAAAAGATGCTGCTCCTCAGATCCGAAAATAGAAGCCTTCCACGATGTCTCCAAAAACCAATCAATGAAGCCCCAATGGCTCTGATACCATGTGAGATTCTGCCAAGATCAAGAGCTCAATGAAAAGTACAATAGAGACAAAATATAGGATAAAAATAAACTATATTCTCATCAATAGATAAATGATCAATTGTTCCCATTACATATAATGTAGACGAGCATGCTTATATAGGCAAGGCTAGTGATATGTGAGCACACAAAAATGACATGTGGCTCAATAAGAAACAAGGGTAGGTAGGAAATAGGTGTGGGTAGGTAGGAGAAACAATATAATAGTCCACATGAGGTGGATCACCCACTGAATGTGGAGTGTAACAACAAGATCAATACCATAAAAGTTGGAAATTCTCCTACACACACTATACCAATGTGGCACAAACACCCAAGTGTCTCATACCCAAACTACTATGAAATGCATTTCCTAAGTAAACTTAAGTAAGTGTAATAATATCCAAGATGAATAATTATGTACACCAACAGATTTAAACTCTTAGTAAATGGTCACCGACTACATCTATATCATAAACCAACTACTAAAGAAGAGTTTCTGCAACAGTTTACTCCACAAAGTGACATAAAGGTTCCTGGAGCAACTGACAAGGTTCCTACAACAATTGACAATGAGCCTGCAGCAACTCATGAGCTTCTTGTTGCAATTGAGCAAGGTAATGTTAGCAATATAACATTATAACAGACAATGAAATATTGTTGGCATTTCATTAAGGATATTGAGAAGGTTGTTGATGAATATGGATATAACTGATTAAAGATGTTTACTGTCTTGATATTATTATTTTGTCATTGATGTCAAGAAATTGATTTTCTAATTCAGTATGATGTTGCCATATCTTGAAAAGTATGATTTGAAGAGTATAAAGATGTCGGTAAAAGACACAGGAAAGAATATGATGAATAAGGGGATGAATAAGGTATTCAATAGGCAACTATTACCGAGTCAGACAATGATGAGATCATGATGTTTAGATTGTTTTAACATCATACATATGTTGTAAATTGTAAAGGTTAATACTATACTATGTTATCAAACAAGGAACCTAGTCGGTAAACCCTAAGGTTATCGCTATCGGTTAATGAAAGCGGAATGTCTACCGAGTGAAGTCTAGTATTCACTGAGTTGTTACCAAGTTGTGACCGAGCTATAACAAAATGCATTAAATGTTTACATGCGATATTTAATGAAGGAAGCTAATGAGCTGGAACTGATTAAATGATTGGTGAGCTGTGGATGAAGTTTGTTAATGAATCTAAGGCAAAGGAAAATCGACATGAAGATCTACAACTCAGATTGAACCGCAATACCTGGCACAAGTTCCAAGAAATGTATGAAAGTTCCAAGGCGGGGTAAAACATTTTCAGATCGAAATATACATTGAACCTGGACAAGATTGAAGATCTGATGGCTATGATTGATTATGGGAAATGTGATCAAGGAGATTAAGTAGTTACCTAATTGTTTATAAATAGGAAACTATTGATGAACAATGTATGCGGACAAGTGTATGCACAGGGATGCTACATAGTGATTACCGAGCATAGAAGTTTGAAGACCTGTTTGAATAACAGAGTATAGAAGCCCAACAGATAGACAAGATTAGTTCTACGTCTAGATTGTATTAAACAAATAGGAATCTGCTTTAGCATTTTAGATGTGAAGTTGCAGATAGATTTTTATTACTGTTATTTGGTAAAAGTGACAGAAAATCTCTTAACCGAGTGGACTTAACAGTCTTATTTGTAAAACCCTCTAGCAAGGTGACATTCTGATTGAGTGTTTGAAATCCCTTAACAAGGTCACTTCTAACAAGGTGAAGATCCTAACAGATCTGAGGGAAATCCCTTAATCGGGTCACATCTAGCAATGTGTTTGTAATCTTTAACAGGATTTTCTTTTAACCGAGCATACTCTAGAAGAGTATATTTCTTAGTGGGTCTGAAATCCCACAGTGGTTTTTCCCTATTTGGGTTTCCACGTTAAATCTGGTGTTATGAGGTTTATGATGTTTATATGCTTTTGAGTTTGCATGTTTAACAGTCTTGGTTTTATTACTGAAGTATATGTTACCGAGGTTGAATCTGATGTTTTTATGGAAGATTAAGTTTGCATGATTCACCCCCTCCTCTCATCTTGTTGGCTACTGGATCTGTACTTACATTAAGTATTAGAACTATAAATTGGTATTAGAGCTTTGGACTCCGGAAGAAAAGTTTAAAGGCACTTGAGTTAAAGATCCAAAGATGTATAAGAGGGATGCACCGAAGCTGAACAAGTCAAGTTTCTCTACATGGCAGAAAAGAATGAAGCTACATCTATCAGGAGTTGGAGAATATGGTGTATACTATCTGGAGAATGATTTTGTTACACCGAGCACCTATCCATTGACTATGGAAGAGATAAAGGCAAAGAAAGAACATATTCAAGCAATGATTGAAATAACATCTGTATTGACCGACTTAGAGTTTAATGATCTAGAAGGCTGTAATGATGCAAAGGCAATGTGGGATAAGCTCATATCAGTATATGGAGGAGATGAACATGTTCAAAGAGCAAAAGTAGATAGTCTAAGAGGACAACTTGAATCTATGAGGATGAATGAAGGTGAGAACATAACTCAGTATAGTAGAAGACTAAAGGAGATTGTCAATCAAATCAAAGGAGCAGGTGGAACTATTGAAGAAAAGGATATAACAAGTAAGTTGTTAAGAACCCTTCTACCAGCTTATGCAATCCGAGTCTCTGCAATTAATGAATTGAGGTCTGTACCTAATATGCCAGTTTCTTTAGATGCTACTATTGGTAAGCTACATGCATTTGAGTTAAGCAATTTTGACAACAGTGGATCTTCGGTAAATAAAGTTTAATCTGCATTTAGTTCTTTTTATCTTGATGAATCTAATGATTTCAATGAAAGAAAGTATAAGTACTCTAAAGGAGATCACAGTGGAGCAAGTGAAAGATTTCGTAAGAACATGGAAGAAGTACACAAACTATATGAGGAAATCAGAAAGCAAGAAGAGTTTGAAGCACTACTAGCCAAAAGGTTACCAAGAGGCAAAGGTAAGTATAAAGGAAAACTACCTTTGAAATGTTTCAATTGTGATAAGATAGGACATATGGCTTCTAACTGTCCTGACAAAGATTTTACTGAAAAAGAGAGATTATCGAGATGACAGACATACAGATAATCATTACAGAGGACACCGAGACTTCAAAAGAAGAGATAGAAAGACATGTTTAATAGCTGATGAAGAATCCAATGATGATAAATTAGATGATACAAATACAAAGGAAGTAGTTTATGTGGCTATCAAAGATGGATCAGATGAAGAAAGGTATGAAGAAAAAACCCTAATATCTCACATAAACACTAATGATTCTTGGATCCTAGATAGTGGATGCTCACATCATATGACAGGATATAAACACAAGTTTGTTATATTAGAAGATTATGATGGAGGCTATGTTAGATTTGGTAATGATGCACCATGTCTGGTAAGAGGTAAATGATCTATAACACTTCTTGATAATGCAAGATGCAATGATGTTTATTGGGTTGAAGGTTTGAAATATAATTTTTTAAGTGTAGCACAACTAAACAACACAGGTTACCGAATAGAATTTCAGAAGGGAGTTGTCAAAGTTCATGACAAGAATGGAAAGTTAGCTGCTGCCGGGACACAAACAAAAGGTAACACATTTCACCTTGACTCAACTCGTAACAAGTGTTTGTATGCAAAGATTGATGATACCTGGCTATGGCATAAAAGGTTTTGTCATGTAAATTTTGATAATCTGATCAAAATAAGTAAGAAGCACCGAGTAAGAGGTCTACCGAGTCTTGAAAAACCTGAGAATGTTATGTGCCGAGGATGCCAGATGGGTAAGATGACAAGATCAAGCTTTACAAGTAAGTCTTACACTTGTAATTGAATTTTAGATCTAGTGCACACTGATCTTTGTGGTCCTATGAAAGTTCAAAGTTATTATGGTGATAAATATTTCATATTATTTGTGGATGATTATTCAAGGATGATGTCAGTAATGTTTCTAAAAGAAAAATCAGAAACTTTTCAAATGTTTAAATGGTATAAGGCAAGAGTTGAAAATGAAACAGGAAGACAACTGAAATGTCTTAGATCAGATAGATGAGGAGAGTTCACATCTGATGAGTTCAACTTATTCTACAATGATCATGGTATTAATAGACAAGTCTCTGCACCGAGAACTCCACAACAAAATGGAATAGCTGAGAGAAGAAACAGATCTATTGTGGATTGTGCTAGAACACTGATGATTGAAAAGAAGGTGCCACAAACATTTTGGAGAGAAGCAATAAGCACAATAGTTTACACCTTGAACTGAGTTCAATTGAAGAAAGGTACTTTGAAGACACCATATGAAATCTGGTATGATAAGAAACCTAATGTTAGTTATTTTAAAATCTTTGGAAGTAGATGCTATGTTCATAAAGATGATAGAAATGGCAAGTTTGATCAAAAAAGTGAAGAAGGAACATTTCTAGGTTATTCTTCTAGAAGCAAAACATTTAAATGTCCGATCAAATCATCTAACAAAATAGTAGAAAGTGCAAATGTGAAAATTGATGAATTTGCAGAAAGAAATGATGAAGAAAATTCCAAGGAACCTGAAGACTATGATGAATTTGTCTATGTTCAACTAAGAAGTCTTACCGAGAAGACTGTTGAAGAAAATGAAGAGAATATCTAGTTACCGAGTGATGAAGAAGATCATACAGAGCCTACCGAGCCTGTATTAGCCAAGTATGTTAGAAGACATCATGCACCAAGTCAGATTATAGGAGATAAGGATGATCCAGTGATGACAAGGAACAAACTGAGACAGAACACATGTTTGATATCTGAATTTGAACCGAGAATAGTGAAAGAGGCATTTAACAGTGAAGATTGGATAAATGCTATGACAGAAGAGATTGATCAAATCAAGAAGAATGACACATGGACACTAATCCCAAGACCAAAGGACAAAAATGTAATCGGTACAAAGTGGATTTTCAGAAACAAGCTCAATGAAAAAGGAGAGGTCATTCGAAACAAAGCAAGACTAGTTTGCAAAGGTTATG
Organism: Cryptomeria japonica; assembly: GCF_030272615.1. NCBI lineage: Eukaryota > Viridiplantae > Streptophyta > Pinopsida > Cupressales > Cupressaceae > Cryptomeria > Cryptomeria japonica. The sequence goes on along the minus strand of NC_081412.1, from coordinate 471,729,604 downwards.
CTCAAGAAGAAGGAATTGATTATGGTGAAACTTTTGCACCTGTTGTTGGCAATATTACATTATTACAGACAATGAAAGATTGTGGACATTTCAATAAGGATACTAAGAAGGTTGTTGATGATTATGGACATAACTAATTAAAGATGTTTTACTATCTTGATATTATTATTTTGTCATTGATGTCAAGAAATTGATTTTCTAATTCAGTATGATGTTGCCATATCTTGAGAAGTATGATATGAAGATTATAAAGAAGTTAGTAAAGACACAAGAAAGAATATGATGAATAAGGGGATAAGTTATTCAATGGGCAACTACTATCGAGTCAGACAATGATGAGATCTTGATGTTTTAGATTGTTTTAACATCATACATATGTTGTAAAATGTAAAGGTTAATACTATACTATGTTATCAGGCAAAGAACCTAGTCGGTAAACCCTAAAGTTATCGCTATCGGTTAATGAAGACAGAATGTCTACCGAGTGAAGTTTAGTATTTATCGAGTTACAACCGAGCTATAACAGAATGCATTAAATGTTTACATATGATATTTAATGAAAGAAGCTGATGAGCTAGAGCAGATCAATGATTGGTAAGCCATGGAAGAAGTTTGTTAATGAATCTAAGGCAATGGAAAGTCGGTAGGAAGATCTACAGCTCATATTGAACCACAATACCCTAACACAAGTTCCAAGGTGAATATGCAAGTTCCAAGGTGGGGTAAAACATTTTCAGATCGAAAGATACATTGAACCTGGACAAGATTGAAGATCTGATGGCTATGATTGATCATGGGAAATGTGATCAAGGAGATTAAGCGGTTAGAAGATTGTTTATAAATAGGAAGCTGTTGATAAACAATGAATGCGGGGAAAGTATATGCACAAGGATGCTACATAGTGATTATCGAGCACAGAAGCTTGAAAACCTGTTAGAATAATAGAGTATTGATGCCCAACAGTTAGACAAGATTAGTTCTATGTCTAGATTGTATTGAACAAATAGGAATCTGCTTTAGCATTTTAGATGTGAAGTTGCAGATAGATTTTTATTACTGTTATTTTGTGAAAGTGACAAGAAATTTCTTAACCGAGTGGACTTAACAGTCTTATATGTAAATCCTCTAGCAAGGTGACATTCTGATTGAGTGTTTGAAATCCTTTGACAAGGTCACTTCTAACAAAGTGAAGATCCTAACAGATTTGAGGGAAATCCCTTAACCGGGTCACATCTAGCAATGCGTTTGTAATTTTTAACAGAATTTTCTTTTAATCGAGCATACTCTAGAAGAGTATATTTCTTAGTGGGTCCGAAATCCCACAGTGGTTTTTCCCTATTTGGGTTTCCACGTTAAATGTGGTGTTATGAGGTTTATATTGTTCATATACTTTTGAGTTTGCATGTTTGACAGTTTTTGGTTATATGACTGATATATATGTTACCGAGGTTGAATCTGATGTTTTTATGGATGATTAAGTTTGTATGATTCACCCCCCCTCTCATCTTGTTGGCTATTGGATCTGTACTTATATTAATTATCAGAACTATCACCTATTGCTAGACTTGAAGGAGTAAGAACATTGTTGGCCTATGTTGCTTTCAAAAACTTCAAGATATATCAAATGGATGTCAAATCTGCATTTTTGAATGGAATATTAGAAGAAGTTTTTATTGAACAACCTGAAGGATTTGTTGAAGACAATAATAAAGATCAGGTATGTAAATTGAACAAAGCTTTATATGGTTTGAAACAAGCACCTAGAGCATGGTATGAAAGATTGCACTCTTATTTGATTAAGATTGGTTTTATAAGGACAAGTGAGAACAACAACATGTATATGAAGAATGATGAAAATGGAATACTGATCTCAACCATATTTGTTGATGATATTATATTTTGTGGAAATGACTCTTTATGCAAGAACTTTGGAAATGAAATGAGCAAAGAATTTGAGATGTCATTAATTGGTGATATAAAGTATTTTATAGGTTTACAAATACTGCAAATGAAAAATGAGATTTTCATTACTCAATCCAAGTACATAAAGGAAATCTTGAAGAAATTTGGAATGGAGGGTTTGAAACCAGTAAGTACTCCTATGACTACCAGCTGTAAATTATCAAAGAATGATGAATCTGCATCTGTTGATGAAACACTTTACTGATCCATGATTGGAAAACTACAATATGTTGTTCACAACAGACCAGACATAGCACATGCAGTAGGTATAGTTGCAAGATTCTCTGCAGATCCTAAGGAAACACACATGACAACAATCAAAAGAATTTTTAGATACTTGAAAGGCACTGAGGATTATGGCTTAGTATATCAGAAAGGAAATGATTTTGATTTAAAAATTTATACTGATGCTGATTGGGCAGGCAACATTGATGACAGAAAAAGCACAAGTGGAGGAGCTTTCTTTTTAGGAGAAAGACTAGTGAGTTGGCTTAGCAAGAAACAAGGATGTGTTTTACAGTCAACAATAGAAGCTGAATATGTTGTTGCAGCACTGAATTGTACCAACATTGCATGGATCAAATAACTGTTGGAAGGTATAAATGAGAAAGTTACCGAGCCAGTGACTGTATTCTGTGACAATACTAGTGCCATTAATATTTCAAAAAATCCTGTTATGCACTCTAAGACAAAGCACATCTCTATCAAATATCATTATCTTAGAGAAGAAGCTCAAGAGAAGAAAGTGGTGTTGGAGTATGTTAGCACAAAGGAACAAAAAATAGATATCTTCACCAAGCCACTACCAAGGGACACTTTTGAATATCTCAGAAGTAAGTTAGGGGTCCTACCCCTATCTTCTATTCACTGACCGAGTTCGGTGAAAGCATCAATCCGATGACTCTATCGAATATCTTTTAGGAGTTGATGCTGATTTATACACTTTAGGATGTTTTCTAAAAGTGTACAGGAATTAGTACAGGAAATATTACAGGGAACAAGACTTAAAGACAAAATGCTCTGACCGAGACTCAGTTGATACACAATAGCAGGAAATCACTTCATACAGAAATAACTTATGTTTTAGTTCTTTAATTTTTGGCATTGTTGTCAAAGGGGGAGAAGACTAATATCAAGGGAGAAGTCTAAAAAAAAACTGAGAAGACTATAGATTGGAAAGAAGACTGAAGAAAACAGGAGAAGTCTAATGTATGGGGGAGAGCATTTTAGCATTTCAAAATCACAACAATCTGAATCTTTCAAAGACAAATCAATTGGTTTTGCCATCAATACCAAAGGGGGAGATTGTTGGCAATATAGCATTATAACAAACAATGAAAGATTGTTGACATTTCATTAAGGATATTGAGAAGGTTGTTGATGATTATGGATATAACTGATTAAAGATGTTTACTGTCTTGATATTATTATTTTGTCATTGATGTCAAGAAATTAATTTTCTAATTCAGTATGATGTTGCCATATCTTGAGAAGTATGATTTGAAGATTATAAAGATGTCGATAAAAGACACAGGAAAGAATATGATGAATAAGGGGATGAATAAGGTATTCAATGGGCAACTATTACCGAGTCAGACAATGATGAGATCATGATGTTTAGATTGTTTTAACATCATACATATGTTGTAAATTGTAAAGGTTAATACTATACTATGTTATCAAACAACGAACCTAGTCGGTAAACCCTAAGGTTATCGTTATCGATTAATGAAGGCGGAATGTCTACCGAGTGAAGTCTAGTATTCACCGAGTTGTTATCGAGTTGTAACTGAGCTATAACATAATGCATTAAATGTTTACATGTGATATTTAATGAAGGAAGTTGATGAGTTGGAACTGATTAAATGATTGGTGAGCCGTGGATGAAGTTTGTTAATGAATATAAGGCAAAGGAAAGTCGGCATGAAGATCTACAACTCAGATTGAATTGCAATACCCTGGCAGAAGGTCCAAGAAATGTATGCAAGTTCCAAGGTGGGGTAAAACATTTTTAGATCGAAAGATACATTAAACCTGGACAAGATTGAAGATCTGATGGCTATGATTGATCATGGGAAATGTGATCATGGAGATTAAGCGGTTACCTAATTGTTTATAAATAGGAAACTATTGATGAACAATGTATGCGGGCAAGTGTATGCACAAGGATGCTACATAGTGATTACCGAGCACAGAAGCTTGAAGACCTATTTGAATAACAAAGTATAGAAGCCTAGCAGATAGACAAGATTAGTTCTATGTCTAGATTGTATTAAACAAATAGGAATCTGCTTTAGCATTTTAGATGTGAAGTTGCAGATAGATTTTTATTACTGTTATTTTGTGAAAATGACAGAAAATCTCTTAACTGAGTGGACTTAACAGTCTTATTTGTAAAACCCTCTAGCAAGGTGACATTTTGATTGAGTGTTTGAAATCCTTTAACAAGGTCACTTCTAACAAGGTGAAGATCCTAACAGATCTGAGGGAAATCCCTTAACCGAGTCACATCTAGCAATGTGTTTGTAATCTTTAATAGGATTTTCTTTTAATCGAGCATACTCTAGAAGAGTATATTTCTTAGTGGGTCCGAAATCCCACAGTGGTTTTTCCCTATTTGGGTTTCCACGTTAAATCTGGTGTTATGAGGTTTATGATGTTTATATGCTTTTGAGTTTGTATGTTTAATAGTTTTGGTTTTATTACTGAAGTATATGTTACCGAGGTTGAATCTGATGTTTTTATGGAAGATTAAGTTTGTATGATTCACCCCCCCCTCTCATCTTGTTGGCTACTGGATCTGTACTTACATTAAGTATCAGGACTATCAGGTAATAAAGGTAAAGTTCTTGCAGCCTCTGTAGTGAACATATTTGCTTCTTCATAATAAAATATTTCCATATTAAATGGGAATATTCTTCTCCGTACATAAAATCCCATCCACAACATTTCATCCCACGTTCTTACCTGTCATTTCATTTCATTTCGCCATCATTTTCGTACAATTGCAGGTACTTGTATATTGTGTTTTATTTTAATTATGCATTTATTTGTTCATTATGATTATATCCTATTTAAATCCGCTCCACTACCCGAAATCTTGTCAGCTTGTGCGGACACATTCTAGGTTAAGTTTGGGGGGGGGGTGCTTCATGGTTCGGTTTCCAAAGTGATTAATTATCAGTCCTTTTTGGTACTCTGAATTGATTTTTTCCCCATCATTACTTATTATGTTATTATTTCACGCAAGTGAATAATAAACTCTGCCGCCAGAATTGAGATATGTAAGGGAATTTCAATTTAGCAAGACTTTCTGATATTTTGGTTTAGCTGCAAAGATAGAGAAATAGCAGAGTAAGAGATGGGTGGTGATCCAATTCGTCATGAGTTGATGGTTCATGAAGTGTTGCTGTAGGATGCTCTTTGTGAGCATTATTTCAGACACCACGACTGGTTGGATTACTTCTTGAAAATCAGGGATTATAATGAAGAAATTGTTGTAGAATTTATGCATTCCTTTAATGAAGGAGAGGTTACAGTTAAAGGTTTGAGGGTTATTTCTACGGAGCAGTGAATAGCAGAAGTAACAGGGTTGCCGCGGGAAGGAGAACTCTTTCCAGAATCAAAAGATGTAAAGAGCCCCCAGATACATACAATTAAGCAGTGAGAAAGCCAACAACTGGCTACCATTGAGCTTTCAACCCCCAATCCTTATGTGGCTGCTTTTGGCATGCCAGCCTACATAGCAGAACTATGATGCACTCACAGAAGAAACAACTAGATGGTCCAGGCTGGAAAAAATGTAAGGATTTTATTGGAACATGGCTTCAGGGGCGACAGGTCAGGGCACCGTAGGTGATTTAAGAGTTATAGCAAGAGTCAGAAATTTTCCTGTTGTTGTAGGATCAACAAACTCTTAAAGTTGGGGGCATGATAAGTTGAGACTTTGTCATGTTTTTATCATAAAAAATCTTAGGTTTTTGACATCTTTTGGTTTGCATGGTAGTAGTGAAGTATTGTAAATTGACTATATGTATTCCATGTGTTAAACCTAAACTTATGAAATCATGTTTGAACTTTGCTAGTCTAATCCTGTAGCCATGCCATTTATTCCTACAGCCAAATGATTTGTTCCTATTGCTATGCAGATTATTTAGGGTAATATCATATGTGAATTAATGAATGTATTAATTAAATTAAATACGTATGCATGTCCTTGTATGTTGTTTTTGTTGTAGTGTAGATAATAAATGATGCCACAGTGGATATTCTCCTTTCTCGCCTGAAGAAGGAAGAATCACGTAAGAAATAATTGGAGATCAAGTTGAAGAGGAGCCGAGTGAGTGCAAGGTACGACATGAGCAGAGCAACCAAGTAGCACTACGGAAGTTTAACTCTAGTGGGCATTGAATTTGCAAAATATTGCTATGACATGCAAAGACTGTGGTTTGGTCTAGATCCACGTTTCCTGTAGCCAAGCTCTAGTTATCTTCTTCATCAGTCAATCATCCGCCTCTTCTTCTGGGCGTGATTTGAGTTGTCCATTGTAGTTGATCTTTTCTTTTTAATAAGCTCTTCCTTTTTTTCTTAGAGGTTGGACAAAATAGAAAGGAATAGAGCAGAGAATTTTGATAAGCATTATGGAGTTTTTCTTTTAAAACATGTAATCATTTTCAGGAAGCAATGAATAAAAGATATGTTGTTCTGATCTGCTAAAAGTATTTTTTTGGAAGCTTGATATCACTCATCCAAGGGGGCCCACTTGGTGAGTGATCCTGTGTTTATGCTCATTGAAATTAGTTCTTCTTTAGTTGCAGTAGAAGTTCGTGCCTTGACTGTTCCTGCAGCCAAGACCGAACTGAGTGATTTCTGTTATTTATATTAGATCATTCCTGCATTGTTTTTATAAGCTTTCCTGTAGCCTTCTATAATTTCCATTCTTGCCTTTCCTTTCTGCATAATTTTAGTTACTGCAGCAATGCAAAATAGCCATTGAAGGAGCTTAGTGCATATATAGTGCAGACCCATTTCAAGTTTTATATCCCTGGGTTGATAACTAAATGAACACTAGCCATGAAAATAGTAACTTTACTAGATGAATGTCCAAACTTGGGGTTGAGATTTCAGTTAGAGTTATTGTTATTATAGTTGGAGTGGACACCATTCCAGACTGTAAATTGGCTCAACATTCATGAGCCTTATGAGGAAATGACTAGCACTGGATGATTTTAGCAGATGGCACTCTATCATGGTCATGCAAAAACCACCAAGGAAAGGGAGCCAAGATACCACATCACCGAGGTCATTGTAGCACTGAAGGTCAGTATTAGTAGGAATCCCAAGGCCTACCATAGTTGTATGTACTATTTCATCAAGACCACCCAAGAAATGCTTGGAAAAAATCTCTCTAATAAGCTAGATAATGTTGGCTTTACTCTCACCTAAGTTTAATAGGGAAGCAATGAAATCAGAGACTATGTTAGTATTTTCTCTATACTTGTCCTCGTTGGTCACAAAATCATCACCCAAAACCCATTTGATAGTGAAAATTTCTAAGGGGTGCTTTATTTTTGTCATCCTTAAAAGGCGATTCTCAGTAACCTCCCCTAGGAAGGCCTTTTGTGGCTTCAAACATACTAGCCTAATCTGAGTATCTATTAGCATTGTCTCAAGTAAAGGAGAGCCTTGCAAAAAATAAGGATTAAGTTAAGTATTTAAAACCCAAAACTATCTGCATATGAGTTAAATTGTCATAGCTACAACCGATTTATAGACCAGGCTTGAGAATACAAGTGGAGATGGAATGTGATTCTGTTAGATTAAAATCTTGAAGATCTAACACAAAAAAAATGCCCGACATGTGAAGGTGAATTGACAAGAAAGCCATGAGCTAGTGATGACAATCTTGAAAAACACAAGCTATCCAGTTGAATGCCAAGTGTCCCACCGTATTCAGCATTGAAAGCAACAAGATTAAGGAAATTAAAACAAAAAATGCTCACACAAATTTATGTTGCGGGTTTCTTTTAATTAAAGCATATAGAAAGCTTCGTACTCTCCATTTGAAGGCACAAGTTCCTAAAAAATAGCTCTCCAAGGTCAAATGATCATTAACTCCAGTGAGGTGGCACAGTCCCATAAGTAGTGAATTAATTTTACATGAACGTCATAATTACCAACATGCCTAGGGTAAAATGCTTAAAACATGTGGTTAACCAAAAAAAGGTAAAAAAAAAAACTAAGTGTTGAATGCTAAAGTTTGAAGCAATGTAGTGAAGTCATAAAGAACATCAGGAGAAAACGTTTGCAGGAAATTCATGTAGACAAAGAAAGCAACATGGCCACATAAGGATCTTTAGCTAGGGGAGAAGTCGTAGGACCATCCGCTTCCATGAGTATAGTCAATGTATTTAGGGACATATCCTACTCTTTGGCAAGAATGTCAAAAAAAACCAAACAGCCCCAACTCAAGGGAATCTTCAAGGGTAAATCATACAAATTCAATCCTTGTAGGGGATGAGTCAGATAATGTCTATGACCTTGACTTGTGCACAAACCCAATGACCTCGTGAGAATGTACCTACACACGAATGCAAGTGAAGGTGAATAAACAAGAGATTGATTCCCTAGGTTACAGACTATGGTAGTGTGGTCTCCCACAATACATGGTTCCATTCATCCACTTTTGCCTGGAGCTACTATAGGCATGCATAAAGAACTTTGAAGGAGACATAGGGGTGATTCAAGGTAAATATCTTAAAGTGGTTATTAATGCGGATGCTATCAGAGAAATGTTGTGCCTTTTCTCTAGTTTATTCAGAGTTGAAAAAATTACCAAGGGAAATATGGAAGAATACTGGATTACTAGGAAAGATCGCCTCAACTTTTGTAATATTGAGTTGTAAAGAAGAGACACAGATGCCCAAGTTCTCAATAGCATTAAAGATCTTCAATCATGATTTGAAGGACATTTTCTCCATGGTGGCTTTCATTTTTGGTTTTGACAACGACAAGGATGTGCATGAATTTCGGATGGCCTTAGCGTTCAAGATCAGAAAGAAAAAGACTGCTTTTTGCTTTAATTTTGTGGACATAATTTGGAAGGGTATGATCAAAGAATTAAGGGGATTTGACTGAGCATCTAAGCTCAGGTATCTTTCTTTTCTATCCCATATGTTTTTACATCAGAATCCAGACTTCTTTAGTCATCATATGCAATTATTTGTGGTTGATGAGAAAAATCGTAAAAACCCTGTGTCATCTTGGACCCATGTCTTGTCTTCTACTCATTATTATTATTCCTTTTTAGACCAGTTCCTAATCCCCATCCTAGAGAATTTAATCTAGAAAAAATACCATATTAGGATCTCTAGCAAGTAAGTTGAATTGATGTTAAATCATAAACACCCATTTGACTAGTTTTTAGGGGAAGATTTTACAGTCATCTAGATGCATGTTTTTACTCAGAACCCTTCTGACTCCCGACTTGACTAACAGACATAATTATTGCAATATAAATGTTTAGGAAGTGTTCAATGGTAGATAAAATGCATGGAGTTGGAAGACATCAAACCGACATTTATGATCCTCCATTGGCCATGGAACCAATTGTTTTAGAAAAGCAAGGAGCCAATAATCTGCTTGCAACTAAACTTGCCCATATGAGCATAGTGTACATTGAAGATAAATGAATTTATGACCCAGATGGTTTCTTATCAGACCTTAAAGTCAAGGTTTCTCATATTCCCCGACCATATTGGGAGGAACGTCAAATCCTGTGCTCAGATGATCCTGTAGACACCCAAAATTGTCATGTCTAATTAAATAAATATATATTTATTTAATTATCTAAGCCTAATTCTTCTATTAATTAAATAAATCCTTATTTATTTAATTAATTCATTTATCCTCTTCTAGCCTTATTTCTCATTTAAATAAATACATTTATTTATTTAAATTATCCTTTTCCTAAATTAAATAAATATCTTATTTATTTAATTATCCTACTTCTTCTATTAATTAAATAAATCTTTATTTATTTAATTAATTCATTAGCTTTTTCTACACATGACACATGTCATTCATCTCTTAATTCCTACATTATCTACCTCTTTCATTATTTTATTATTTCTTCTACCTACCCTCTAATCATAGCCGACCTCCTTTTACACCTCTCAATCTTATCCCTCCATTTCATATTGTGTCTTCTATTTAAGGAGATGCCTTCTTCATTATCTAACCCTAATCGACAATTTGGAGGACTTGACTACACTACGATCCTACTTGCAACCACATTCCGTTCTTTGTTGAGCTCTTGTGCATATAAAATTTGAGAGCAAATATATCAAGCAAGATCAATGGAGATAGGAAGAATGGAGATCAAAACCCTATTGGACATGTGATGGTATAATCTTTGTGATTTCATTTGATTTGCATTGTCTTAGGTAATCTTCATATGTTATGGTGGATCTTTGTTGATTGTTAGGCTAGGGTTTTGTGGTTGAATTCATTTAGCCTTTCAATATTGTTATTATTGTTATCCATTTTCACCATATACATTTTGACACGCCCCGTGGGACATGGATTTTTCTTAGATCTATGTTTTTTTGCAGATTTTTCTAACCCTATATTGCTATTTTGTAAAACAATTTGGAGAATAACCTTGTGCAGCTAGGGTTTTAGACACAAAATCAAGATTTTGGAGAGATTCGATCATATCTCATAAACGGGTCGGAAATTTTGCACCAAATTTTTTTTTGCAGGTTGAAGAAAGTATCAGAAGCTCTCAATCCAAAATTCAGAATTTTTGAAGTACATTTTCATTTTCTATTAATTTTTTATGATTTTTCATAAAAAATTAATTTCGAGAGCAAATGAGAGAATTTTTTGGATTTTCTTATATTTTTGAAAATCTCTCATAATTATACATAGGATCTGTTCTTTGTGATTTTAATTTTGATGCAAAATATTTCCCTAAAAATCGGATCTTTAAAAATTAGGGTTTTTACTTATTTTGATCAGATCTCACAAAAAACTTTGAATTTGGACATCAAATTTTTTGTGCAAGTCAGGAAATGTATCAGAAAGATTCAGTAAAAATTTCAGATTTTTTGGATCGATTTTGCATTTTATATGAATTTTGTATGATGTTTCATAAAAAATTAATTTTGAGAGCAAATTAGTGAATTTTTCGGATTTTCTTACATTTTTGGAAATCTCTCAGAATTATACACAGGATCTGTTCTTTGTGATTTTAAATTTGATGCAAAATCATTCCTCAAAAATCAGATCTTTGAAAATTAGGGTTTTGCATTATTTTACTCATATCTCACAAACTGCTTGGATTTGTTGTAGAAAAATTTTTGTGCAAGTTTGGAAGACCATCAAGACTCTCCAGTAAAAATTTTAGATTTTTTGGATCGATTTTGCATTTTATATGAATTTTTTATGATTTTTCATAAAAAAATAATTTTTGGAGCAAATTAGCAAATTTTTTGGATTTTCTTACATTTCTGGAAATCTCTTGAAATTTTACAGGTGGTCTTTTTTTTATGATGAATCAGATCTTTGAATTGGTCAACAAAACGCATTATTGAAGGCCCCTATTTCACAAAGTCTTTTGGATCTAAAATTTACCTAACTTGTGTGCTTGCAGGAAGGGGTGATTATTTCAAACAATCCAAACTACTAATAAATCTTTGTTGCAGATCCTTGGCAAGGGTTTTTGGATTTTTATTGTGTGCCTTATTTTCATAGACTAGCAAACACTTCAATTGGTGCACTAAAATTGAATCATTGTCTTTTGTGTCTTGAGCAATAGGCTCTTTTTGTTTAATCTTTAGGGGGCCTGTCTTCCTGTGTGGTCATTAGGACTACTAGTGAGAAGAGAACGACCCAAGTGGTAGCGAGGAAAACCCACCTCTTCCGAACCACTATAAACAACTGTATTCATAGTGAAAACTATGGATAACATGTGCTGATTAGTTCATACCGACACTATGTCTCCCCATAAACCCGTTTGATCAAATTTATTTGATCATTTGTAGGGCGTAACCCCTACCGGCTGGGAGCCTTCTGTATTTACAGAGCTGAAAGTGCCGCATGTATGGCCACACGAGCGGATGCCCTTACTAGCACCTTTTTGTTTTAGAAGCCCAAATCCTTCTAGTTGTTGGGGCAGGAGGTCGGACCTCTGGTAGCGGCTCACACACATACGGTTCTTAGTAGAGATACAAAGTTCGCCACGGGGAGTTTTCGTGGGGACTGATGCTTGGCTGACCCAAGAAGTGAGTGCCGAGGGTGGAGCCAGTGAGGTCAAGCATCTAAGTATCCGCTCTGAATAGCATAGCCTCAGGGGTAAAACCTCATGTGGGATCAACAACTATTGTCTTGGCCAGCCATAAGAATTGTGCTTGACTTATTTTAAACATTCAAAACATTCAAAACCAAACAGCAAAACATTGTGTCTTTTGTGTCTTCAAGTGTATGCAAAACATTTTTACATCAAACAACACACTTTTCTTGGAGTCATTTTGAGTCTAAACACTTGCAAACATTGAGTCCTCATCAACATTGTGTCCTCTTGTCACGAAAAACAGTCAAACATTCAGATTTGGTCACAACTTCACAAATTGGAAAAATTTTACAGTCCAGCAAACAAGAGCAATCAGTTTCGAAATTCTTGAGCTTCCTAGGTTGTTTCTCCAGGTTTTCATCTAGCATTCAACTTGTCTTTGGGTCTCACAAAATCTATCATTGCTTTACATCTCTCATTACATTCACATTTGTCTAAACTTGAGTCAAAAGGTCACTTGCTTGTCCTCATCATACTTTGTCAACACACTACATACAACAACACTTTGCTAAGTGGTCCCTCATCAAGGTTTCTTACCTCATCAAGGTTTCTTACCTTTGGGTCTCATTTGGTTTTACTTAGAGTCAAGGTCAACTTACCTCATCAAGAGAAACTATCCTCTCTTTGGAAGTCACACCTACTCTACTACATACATACTTGGTCTTACACTTTGGACATTACAAGTACACTTCAGACTCATTTACATTTCATCCAACTCTTGGTCTTCCATACTCTTTCCATTTTTCATCTAGTCTCACACATCTTGGTCAATACCTAGTTCATGGTTGAAACCCATCTTCAAAAATCTAGGAGAGAAACTAAAGAGGCTCAAGAGTTCGCAAACATGAGTTCTTATGAGTATGACAATGAGATCTTTTTCAATTCTGATCATACTACATTACCTGACATGGATGCCTATAGAAACATTCCAAATGTTGAGAACATGGACACTATAAACAACAATGCTACACAAAATGACAATGTGGACAACTTTTCAGTACATTCAGCAGATGTGGAAGAATCCATTATGAATCCCCATTTCAATCGATTGGTTGAAGAAATAATGAGGAGGGATAGACAATACTTCTTACAAATGATGGCACAAAGTGGAGCCAAGATACCTCATGATTTTGACATGTCTCAAATAATGGAACATAGACGTTTGCAACAACCTCACTCCAATATGGATCAAAGGAGAGCTAATAGTGGAGGAAATAGAGGACCACACATGGTACATGAATCACCATCAGCTTTGCTTCAAAAATCAGAGGTCCCACATACACATGGTCAAACATATGATACTCACCTTCACAGACCATTATGGAAGTCTTATGGAGAAAAATATGCTCAATCACATATCAATGCTAAGGATCAACCACCAAAGCAATGGGATATTCTAAGGCATGCTCAAAATTTGGACACAAGGAAACCTCATGTCAAATTTGGGGGCAATACAATAGAACATGACATGCCTGTAGAATATGGTATACATGCGCAAAATAGATATGGGGTTCCTCAACATGAATCTATACCAAGTGGTCCATATACACATCATCATTACAGACCTCCTCCATATGAACATGTGTATGATCAATATCATCCATATATGCAACATGCTCCTCCTCAAATTGGTGCCTCAAACATAGGATATGGTCCAAGAAGTTGATCTCCACCTAAGAGCAATTTGGAGCAACAAATCAGGGACTTACAAAAGAAAATGGAGGACATAAATACACCGAAGCCAACATACACAATGAGAGACATATGTCCTTATCCATTTGACAAGAGCATTCCAATGCCTCCATTTCCTACACACTTTGTGACGCCTAAATTTGATAAGTATAGAGGAAAAGGGGATCCTAAGGCACACATAAGACAGTTTTTCATAGCTTGCATTGAGGTAGCAGCAGAAGAGACATATTTGATGAGATTATTCCCACAAAGCTTAGGTGATCAAGCTATGGAATGGTTCTCCCAACTTCCACCTGGTATTAAGTCATGGGGTGACCTAGCAGAAGCATTTATTCAATATTTCTCCTACAATATAGAGACAGACATATCAGTCACTACTTTGTGCAACACCAAGCAAAAAGAGGGAGAATCTTTTGCATCATTTTTACAAAGATGGAGAAATCTAGCCAGCAGATGCTCTTGTGAAATTCCACAAAAACAAATGGTAGAGATGTTCACACAAAATGTTAACAAAGACATTGGCTATGATTTAAGGAAAGCTTGTTTGTCCACCTTCAAAGACGTTATTGAAAAAGGCTTAGCGACAGAAAAGGTCCTAATTGAACAAGGAGTCATTAAGATATTTAAGGAAAATAAGGATGACTTTAAAGGAAAAGACAAGCCAAGATTTTGGAATAAAAATAAGAACACAGTCAATGATGGTGTTGTTGATGCCAATACAGTGCGACCCAAATTCATCTTTTCTCGATCAAGTTCTACAAACAATCAGGTGAATACTCAAACAACTTCCAGATCACGAAGGAAGTACACTCCATTGGGAGAACCACTTAAGTCAGTTTTCAAGAAGTTAGTGGCAAACAAGGTGATCACAATTCCAGATTTCCCGCCATATGAACCAAAGGTCAAACCAAATTGATGGAATGATGATGAGTATTGTGAATTTCATAAGAGCAAGGGTCATAAGACAGGAAATTGTCATCGACCGAAGAACATCATACAAGATCTCATTGATAGAGGTGACATTGAGATTGAGGGACATTCATCTAATCAAGAACATGAGATGTTTAAGGAACCATTCCCAAAACATGACAAGGGAAAAGCTAAAGCCACAGATGACCAAACCAACTATACCAGAGCATCCTATAACTACGATTCAACTATCAATCACATCTCGATGGACAATTATGTCTCTACCATTTTCATCAAGGACAAAGCGTCTGACAATTCTACCCAGAGACCCAAGATTGTCCTAAAAGGTGTTGGATCTTCTTCTAAACCTACCTCTGAATGTCATGTTACAACCCACCGAGGTAAAATAACTTTGCAAGGTGCTCCAACTAAAAACATCGCTTCTTCATCAACCAAACCTGAGTATGACCTTGTAGAACAGTTAGGGAAGACACCCGCGCTCATTTCAATCCTTGAACTATTACGCATATCTCTCGCACATAAAGCCATTCTTGATAAAATCTTGAGAGATACTGCTGTTCCTACTAATCTAAACGTGGACCAATTTCAAGCCATGGTGGGATACCTTTCCATTCCACACTCCCTTACATTCACAGAAGCCGATGATGCCTCCGTAAGTCAGCCACATAATGCACCATTACACATTGAAGCCTTCATACACAAACATCGAATAAAACGAGTCCTGATAGATGGAGGAGCAGGTCTAAACATTTGCACATTAAGCACTATTACACAATTGGGATATTCTGACAAAGCTGTGAATTCTACAAACAAAATTACTATCAAAGCATATGATGATGAAGAGCGTTCATCCAAAGGCACAGTCACCTTACCTCTCAGAGTTGGGCCAGTTACAAAGGATGTGGTTTGTCAAGTACTTGATCTTGATCTCACATACAACATATTGCTAGGACGTCCATGGATTCATGAGATGAGCGCAGTCCCTTCTACATATCATCGATGTATCAAGTTTCCACACAATGGAGTTGAAGTGACCGTCAAAGCGGATCCAAATCCATTCATATATTGCAACAATCTGCAACCTCGGTCAGAAATAACAATTCCAGTCAATCGCGAAGCTGTTCCTTCATCGACATATGTGGATCCTGAATCCTTTTACATCCACACAAGCAGAGCTAAAAGAAAAGTTCAAGATTAAAGACTTAGGATGTGGTGAGTATATATTTCATGTTGACCAACTCCCATTATCTCCTAAGGTATTATGTCAACAGGAACAACCTACAAACAATTTGCAATGCCAAGGAATTGGGTGTGAACCACCTAGTGTTGTGGCTACTAAGTCTGAATGCAAATCTCCTCTAGTGGTGCAAGCATCTCTTGATATCAACAATCCTAAGAGTGGTTCCAACAAAGAATCTATTGAGTGTATCGCAAGCCCTCTTGAGAACTCACATAGCCTTACCATTTCATCCGCTCATTCCATTTCCACTCCACTTCCAGACTTGGATCAACAAGAATTACAAAAGCCCTTACTCATTGGGGATCAAAAATCAAGCTTTGAAAAGAAAAATCTAAAAGTCAAAAATAAAGAAAATTCCTTTAGTCCAAATCAAAATCAAAAGCTATTGGACTCTACAAAAATCAAAGTCAAGGATAAAAATCTTATAAAAGAAAAAGAGCAAGAGTTGATCTCCCCTAATATCAAAATAACTGGGGGCAAAAGTTCTAAAATTTCAAGTCAAAAAGCATACTTGTTGATCCTAAGTCTCCATCATGCTATCCTACTTTCACTTCTTTTCACAATCATAAGCCTTCATAACTCATCCACTTGTTCCACACATCCTTTCCCTTCTGGCGATACATCATGGACCTTTAATGGAGCTTCCTCGAAGGACTTTGTTATTAGGGGTGCCCAAACTTCTGTAGGTGACACACATATGGGCTTGTGTAGTCCACACACTAGTAATTCTATCTCAGTTCCCTTATCAAGGAAGACAGTCACTCAAGCTACACATCATTCAGTCAAGGAACGATGCAGTTACAATCATAAAGTCAAGCCTCACACATTTGAGGTAGGTGATTTGGTTCTCAAAGAAAACCCCAAAAATCAACAAGACAGAGAAAAGAAGGGCAAGTTTGAACCAAACTGGCTTGGTCCCTACATCATCACAGCAACATATGGATCTGGTGCATATCAGCTCTCAACTATAGAAGGTGAACCTTTGGAGGATCCTATCAACAACATGCACCTTCGTAGGTTCTACACATAGCTCTTTAGAATATCCTAATTCATAAATACAAAAAAATCAAAAAAATTCAAAAATACAAAAAAAATTATAAAACAAAAAAATCGTTACGTGGTGAAACCCTGGCAAACAGGCGCCTTGTGACACAAAAAACATTGAGAAATCGAAAAAAGTAAAGAGAAATAATTTTGTCCAACGGTGAAAACCACTTCGGTGGCGCCTTGGGCAAGTACCATGGTGAAAACTGGGTCACCAGCGCCATGCGTAGAGACATTGCTCCTCCCTCCTTCAGGATTCACTTTCATCCTTTCACTTTGCACACACTCATAACCTATTCATCCATAATAAACTTACCCAGTCCCATCATGGCTTGTTATTGATCTACCTAAGATTGGTTAGCCATTCATAATAAACCTCCCTTTTCACATCCCTTTCCATCCATAACAAATCAGACCCTATCTGTGGCTAAGGAAATCCTACGTCTAGTAATGGGTGTGGAACTGAGAACATCACATGTTTCAAGGAGTAAAGTTTCTTCCATCTTTCTTTAGTCTATTCGCGCACAATCCGCAATAAAGCAACATCTGCATCACAGATTCACAATAAAGTTTCGTCTTCTCTGCAATAAAGTATCAGTTTCATGGATTCAGGCAGTTTCAGATTAGACACAGCAGTAACAATGGGTTTCAACAAATCAAATATTTCAACAGACTCAGACAACATTATGGTTCAGTGCTATCTATCCTTTCTGTGAAAGTGAACATTGTGACCAGAATAAAATAAGACTTATACAAGTGACAAGAGACACTAAACTTGAGGACTACAGTGGATGTTGGTGTCGAGTCTTGGTTTTCTTTTGATTTCATCTTTTTTTTTGGTGACATGTCTTTTAGCTTTTCCGGGATGTCTTTGACTAGAGATTCTATCTCTAGGATGTCTTTGACTAGAAAGGCGAGGATGGGGTATCGTTAGCCATTTTCTTTTGCTGTCTGTGGATTGTCTCTTAGTAATGCTATGACTTGTCCAAGGATATGAGGACACTGTGAGTCTAGTGTGAACTGGGACATTCCTTGTTTGTGACTGTCTTATCTCCATGCAAACAAGTACAATGACTTTCTGGGTCGAACATATGCCTCGATTATCATAACCTACTTGCCATAATAAAGCTCAATGATGATAACGCACAAGAAGCTCTTTCACTTTCATATCTTCTGTCTTTCATCCCCCCTTTCTTGATTGACTTCCATCATCCTTCTCGAGTCCGCGTAGCCTGCTATCACATGACTGAGTATAATGACACACCAAAAACATTTGCATTTCATGTAGTTGCACCTGCATTACCACATATAAGCATTTCATACATTCACATTTGCATCATGCATACACATATAAAACATAAACGAACAAAAAAAAAAATATTGCATTGTCTCATATACATATTTGCATCCATATCATAAGCATCACATAAGAACATCTCATCACATAGGTACACATGCATATAGCTGCCGCAAAGATGAATCATCTCATATATATATATAAAGTGTCATGATACAATGATGTCAAAATCATATGGCTACAATCACCCGTAGGTGTCTACATCATTATACAAAATGGTACAAAACTGATACAGAGGAACTCACTGATCACTCCTGCCAACACTATTGGTAGTGCTAATCCTATCCATGTCATGGTATCCCATGCCACGTGTCCCACCCTCATCTCCAGTCTTGGATCCTAGAACACTCGTTTAAGGGCATCCTTGTCTCTGTCTCGATCGTACGGAATTAGCTCCCCATCAATCGGTATCCGCATAATCCTATATACATCCTCCAGGGTGACTGTCATCTCACCCATCGGCAGATGAAACGCGCACGTCTCAGAGTGCCATCTCTCAGCCAGCACAGTCAGCAAACCCATGTTTGCCCGAAACTCAGGCACATACAACACATGTCTCAAACCCATCTCCTCGATGGCAGCTCTGTCCTCGAGCGACAACTCAGGTCGCAACCTCTGCGTCGACGGAAATCTCTCCCGTGACTCTAGCATCGGCAAATACTCCTACAGTCAAACAACTCAATCATGTCAGTTATAGTGGCATTAACTGTTTATCACAAAATGCTACTCGCTATCTAAATGCATATGACTATCTACCCTAGTGACACTCACTGTTCATCACAAAGTGTTGCTATTTATCCTAGTGGTACTCACTGTTCATCACAAAGTACTACGTGTGTGACACTCTCTGTTCATCACAAAGTGTTACTCACATTTGCACTCCCTGTTCATCACAAAGTGTTACTCACATTTGCACTCCCTGTTCATCACAAAGTGCTGCTCATATTTCAGTACTCCCTGTTCATCACAAAGTACTCTATCTTGGTACTCACTATTCATCACAAAGTGCCTTGATCTATCCTAGTCTTCCTAGAGGACCTGCTTGAGTGTATCCCCTCAACAACTTATCCAATCGACAGCATATGTTCATCACAGAACTGCCGATTTGACCTAGAAGATGCAAATTCATACTTTTCAAACGCAAACGCACTTACATGACATAAACGCGCCTGGCACCAACGCAGACATGCCTGGATGTTTTTTGACACTTTTTGGACCCTAGCCTAAGCGCATTTATTACCCTATTCGACATGCATTAATGACAAAATTAAATGCGTCAAAGTATAAGGAGGTTTGGTGGTACTTACCGACTCTCCTACCTCTGCTGGCCTCTGAAATCGACGAACACGGTCGAATCTATGCACGAAAGCCATCACTGCTGACTGCTCCTGCTCTATTTTCGCTCTGCAATATGCTCTTGTGAATGTGTAGATGACAATGAGGATGTATTTTCCCCCGTGGTCTATCTTATAGACTGCCGTAGCCCTCATTTCCCGAGTCAGTCTTCATTATCCCGTGACTTTGTCACTTTATCCGGTCAGTCCATTCTAGCCTTTCTTTCTTATCGAGAGATTGTCTGCAATCTTTTCAGACATTTTCATCCAATCTCTCGAGGGGGCATATCATTCCCATCTTGGGGCAACTCTATATCAGTTCATATTATCTTCTTTGAAACAACGCGACAAGCTGCTTTGTCTCAAAGAGGGGCAAAATGTAGACACCCAAAATTGTCATGTCTAATTAAATAAATATATTATTTATTTAATTATCTAAGCCCTATTCTTCTATTAATTAAATAAATCCTTATTTATTTAATTAATTCATTTATCCTCTTCTAGCCTTATTTCTCATTTAAATAAATACATTTATTTATTTAAATTATCCTTTTCCTAAATTAAATAAATATCTTATTTATTTAATTATCCTACTTCTTCTATTAATTAAATAAATCTTTATTTATTTAATTAATTCATTAGCTTTTTCTACACATGACACATGTCATTCATCTCTTAATTCCTACACTATCTACCTCTTTCATTATTTTATTATTTCTTCTACCTACCCTCTAATCATAGCCGACCTCCTTTTACACCTCTCAATCTTATCCCTCCATTTCATATTGTGTCTTCTATTTAAGGAGATGCCTTCTTCATTATCTGACCCTAATCGACAATTTGGAGGACTTGACTACACTACGATCCTACTTGCAACCACATTCCGTTCTTTGTTGAGCTCTTGTGCATATAAAATTTGAGAGCAAATATATGAAGCAAGATCAATGGAGATAGGAACAATGGAGATCAAAACCCTATTGGACATGTGATGGTATAATCTTTGTGATTTCATTTGATTTGCATTGTCTTAGGTAATCTTCATATGTTATGGTGGATCTTTGTTGATTGTTAGGCTAGGGTTTTGTGGTTGAATTCATTTAGCCTTTCAATATTGTTATTATTGTTATCCATTTTCACCATATACAGATCCAACCATGCATCTAGACCCTAACCTATTGACAATATCCTTTATAGAGAGACCACCCTAGTTGTCATTTCATAGAGTCACAATGTGATGGACCTTTCCAAAAATATAGGTGTGTCATTGAGAAAGAAGCTCATAGGGAGAGGTTGTCCAAAGAAAAAAAAAGTCTCTAACTTTTGGACGTTCCGATGGGAGGTAAAGGATCTCGATGCAGATTTACAAGCTAATCCATTAGATGATACTTTTGATGGTATATGGAACCATGAACATGACCATACTGAGGGTTATGATGATGAAGATGAGGTATATGAGATACAACAGATAAAGGGAAATAAAACCTATAATTGCCTTCGTCGCAAAGCCCTTAGCAGGTAAGAAATATCCAGTAGTTCGGTGGCCACGTAGTCGAAACCCCAAAAAGAGGAACCAAAATTGGTGCAAGAGAACCTCATCAACAAGATATTCATGACCTTAAGGATGAAGACTAGGATCATTAGGTTGTCTTAGTGTGTTCTATTTTTTAGGTATGCAATAAACCCAACCATGTAAGCCCATGTCACCAATTAAGCAATTTGAGAAGCCAATTGGGACAATGTGGTAAAAAGGGGTAATAGATGGTCTAGATTTGTGTTTGATAGGTTTTAGACATGTTTTATGTGTTTTGGGTTGGTCCATCTATTTGGATCCCAACCTTAGAGAGTATGACAACTTTTTGTGCAAAATTGAAAAAATGCAACTTTTGAGTGCAAAAGTGCAACTTTTTGTAAATCAATTGGGAGAAGCATTTCAACAGCTCCAACCCACTCCAAATTTAGTGGGAAACCATTAGAGAGTTGTGTAAGCCTTGTGCGCATGATTACAAAGGTTGTTGATGTTGAATTTGGAGTTTTGAGAAACAATAATATACAAAATACTATAGTTTTCCCAGAAATCTTCAGTTTGCAGGAGTTGCTCGTGCCTGTACGGATTGATTTGAATCCCACCATCCATGGAGTAGATAGAGAGATGAAATAGATTTCTTTTGGTGGAGGTTTGAAGTATTAACTATTTCAGAGTAGAGTGAACCCTCCATTCTTCTGACTGTAACCCAAAAATTGAGGGTTTGCATATGGTTTTGAACAAAAATGGCCTTATCTTGCACTCTAGTCCATTAGAAGAATCTTCCTTTGGAGGGATGTAGGATAAGACACTGTACTTTAGTGTTTTCATGGTTTTATGCAAGGGAAACTTTTTTGTGTGGATAAAGGAACAAGATTAGGTAGGCATCTCTATGTGACTACCTAGGACACAATTTAGGGCAGTCATCATAAGTTGTCATAGCGGTGGATTTCAGGCATGCAACCCTGGAATTAGAGGTTTCTCACTATCCCCCACATGCCCATAAAGTTGTTTTTTCATTTTGTGTACCGGTAAAGGTAGTTGCTTTGGAAAACAAGGCTAATTGCACCTATTAGGTCTCTTAGCCTCTGAAGGGAACATACCTTGTATTTATAGATCTGGCCAAACCATTTAGGGGATTAGTACAACTTCCAAAAGGGTGTCTAAAATGGTAATTTTTTCGTATGGGTGTGTGGAACAGTTTAAAGATAAGATCCATTTTATCGTCAAATAGGGCTACAAGTCGAGGGGGTAGGTTTACAAAGGAGGTGTAAGGAATTGATGTTCTAAACCAAAACCAGTGTTTGAAAGAGTCTTTACATGACATGTGTTGGTCAACTTCAAAATCCCAAGGAGTAGGGGTTGCCGGTAAAGCATGTTTGAGGAGTTGAAGCCTTTTACTCATCTTGAGTAGGCCTAAGATTAGTGATTGTGTGTGTAGTTTCATCCAAGGTGTAAATTCCTTCCTTGCAGGACCTTTGTGTGTAGTTAGGGGGGTTACTAGCCTAACCTTGTTTGGGCTTGTCATTAGGAGTTTTGGATAGGCCTCTGCATCAAGTGGTATCAAAGTAAAGGAGTGTCCTTTGGAAGATAAGGAGAAGACAAGATGTCGAATGAAGAAGGGTCCCATGAGGCACCTTCTAGATTGACCAATGCGGAGTTGAATGTCCTAGTGAAGAAGTAGATGGTAGAGAGCAGAGCAGTGAAGGTTGAGAACCAAGCCTTGAGAAATGAGATGGACTGATTGAAGGACAGAGTGGAGAGGGGAGAGAGAGACTCTGGAGAAGAAGGAGATGAAAAGGAGATCCATATGCAAGAAGAGCTAGAGGTACCTGCAGACCAGAGACCCTTGATGAGTGTCCTCAAGTCCATGGAAATAAGAACAATGGATGTAAAGATGGATCTGCTAGTATTTGCAGGCAAGATGGAGCCTGATACAGTGATGGAGTGGATAGACTCCTTGGACAATTTCTTTGAGAGTGAAGACATACCAGACCACCAGAGGGTGAAGATGGCCCAATCCAAAATGAAAGGGGCTGCACTAACTTGGTGGACTTTCATCCAGGATGAAATGGTAGCTACATGGAAGAAGATGATGGCTTTGGTGAAAGAAGCCTATGTCCCAATGGACTACAATATCCAATTGCATAGGAGGAGACATAATTTGAAAAAAAAGGAGATGGACATGAGATCCTATACCGAGGAGTTCATGAAATTGTGTGTGAGGACTAAGGTGAAAGAGAGTGGAGATGAGAAGGTGGCAAGGTATCTCAATGGGTTGAGGTTTACAATCCAAGAAGACTTGAATCTCCACACCTCAGAGACAGTCCAAAAGTGTTTTCAATTGGCACTCAAGGTGGAGGAGAAGTTGAAGAGAAGGAAAGATCAAAATGGTAGAGGTAAAGGGAGACAACAAAGAGGAGGAAGAGGCCCTTTCAGAGGTAGAGGAAATGGTTTTGGATACCAAGGAGACTCTAACCAAGAAGGAAATAGAGGAGAAAGAAGTTACAACCAAGGAGGGGGCTCCAATCCAAGAGAAAGCTTTAGGGGTAGGATACCACCCTCTAGAGGAAGATCCCAAGGCAGAGGACCTCCTAGATGTTATAACTGCAACCAAGAAGGGCATATGGCCAATAGGTGTCCGGAGAAGGATTCTAGCTCCATGGGAGAAAATAGCAGCAATTATGTGCAGGAATCTGATTGTCAAAGTGTGGCAAGTGCAAACACTTATCAAAGTATTAATGCTCTTGATATCTATGGCTACCCTGAAAGAGGAGAGGCTCTGATGATGAGGAGAGGAGTAACCACCATGAAGATACCTGATAAGAAGCCTACACAAAGGAAATCTCTTTACAAAACCACTTGCAAGGTAGGAGGAAAGGTATGCAAGGTTTTGATAGACTCTAGATCCATTGAAAACTTTGTATCACTTGAAATGGTAGAAAAGCTTAAACTTAGGAAGCTGCCTCACCCTTACCCCTATAAGGTCTCATGGCTCACCCAAGGTCAACAAGAAGTGGTGGAAGAACAGGCTTGGGAAGAGTTTCAGATTGGATCTTACAAGGATAGATTGCTAGTTGAGATAGTCAAAATGGATGCATTCCATCTCTTGTTTGGGAGACCATGGGAGTATGACTTGAAAGCTCATCATGATGGGTTGAGAAACACCTACTAAATCACCAAAGATGGGAAGGTGATAGAAATCTTACCTCTAATAGAGGAAGAGATGGAATCAAAAGGGAAGGATACAAGAGTGCTGATAGTAGAAGGTAAACAATTCATGAAGGAGATTGCAAAGAAAGGTGCAGTTTTCTATGCCCTCATGCCCAGTCCCAAGGTGACAAGGAAAGAGCAGTTTGCAGAAGAGAAAGAAGGAGGACCAAATCACATTGACCCAACAGCCAGACAATTTCTTGATAAGTATCAAGGAATCATCTCAGATGGAATGCCAAGGTCCCTACCATTGGTAAGGGACATCAGTCATTGCATATATCTGATCTCTGGATCTACATTTCCGAACAAAGCAACCTACAAGCTCACCCTAGACCAAAATACGGAAATGGCAAGGCAGATTGAAGAGTTGCTTGAATCAGGACTCATTGGCAAAAGTCTAAGCCCATGTGCAGTACCAAAAGTTCTTGCACCCAAGAAAGAAGGCACTTGGAGGCTTTGTACAGACTCAAGAGCCATCAACAAGATAACCATAAGGTATAGGTTCCCAATCCCTAGAATAGAGGATTTACTTGATTGCTTAGGGAGTGCCAAGTATTTTACAAGAAATGGATCTAAAAAGTGGATACCATTAGATTAGAATAAGGCTAGGGGATGAATGGAAAACAACTTTTAAAACCAATGAGGGGTTATATTAGTGGAAGGTCATGCCATTTGGGTTGTCTAATGCCCCTAGTACCTTTATGAGGTTAATGAATGAAGTCTTGGTGGAATTCATAGGAAAATTTGTCATAGTATACCTAGATGATATCTTGATCTTTAGTCACACAAGGGAAGAGCACCTCAAGCACATAGATATGGTTCTCAGGAGGTTACATGGAGAGCAACTAATGATCAATTTGGATAACTGTTTGTTCATGCAGGAGGAGATCATATACTTGGGTTTTATAATCTCACAAGGTGAGTTGAAAATGAACCAAGAGAAGGTAAGTGCTATACTGCCTTGGCCTCCACCTAGAACTATGAATGATGTCCGAAGTTTCCATGGGTTAGAAATTTTTTATAGGAAGTTCATAAGAGGATTTATTCATGTTTGTGCACCCGTGCTTGACACCATAAAGGGAGGACAAAAGTGCAGGTTCAGTTTGACCAAAGAGGCAAATGATTCATTTGAGACATTGAAGAAGAAGGTTGTAGAACAACCAGTCCTTTCCTTACCAAACTTCAATAAGATATTTCAGGTTGAATGTGATTCAAGCCACATGGCTATTAGAGCAATTCTTAGTTAGGAAGGAAGGCCTATTGCTTTTTTCAGTGAAAAGCTAAATGATGCTAAGAAAAGATACTCATCTTATGACTTGGAGATGTATGCTCTAGTACAGTTTTTGAAGAAGTGGATGTACTATTTATTGCTTAAGGAGTTTATAGTCTTTACTGGTAATTAGGCACTTAGTTTCATAAATAGCCAAGAGAAGCTAAACCACCAGCATATGAAGTGGGTAGAGACCCTGCAAGCCTTCACATTCACTCTCAAACACAAGAAGGGAGTCAAGAACAAAGTTGCAGATGCTTTGAGAAGGAGGGTCTTAACTATCAACCAAATTAAGATGGAGAGTGCTGGTATTGATTCCTTGAAGAATATGTATGTTGCTGATGAAGACTTTGGAGAGATCTACAAGGTATATGAAACTTTTGGTGACCGGTATCATATTAATTTTTCTGAGTTTCTGATACAAGATGGATTGTTGTTCAAAGGAGTGCAGTTGTGTATTCCTAAGTGTTCCATGAGGTTGAATATTATTAGGGAGAAGCATTGTGGAGCTATGGCAGGTCATTTTGGCCTTGACAAGACCCTAGACCTTGTGAAGAGACATTACTTCTGGCCTAAATTGTAGGCAGATGTAAGAAAGTTTGTGGAGACATGTTATATCTCTGAAAGCCAAGGGGAAATCTACAAATACAGGTTTGTATCAACCCTTACCCATTCCTTCTAGGCAATAGGAGAGCATAAGTATGGAATTTGTGTTGGGTCTGCCTAGGACAAGGAGAGGGTTTGACAATGTTTTTGTAGTGGTGGACAGGTTTAGTAAAATGGCTCATTTCTTTCCATGCAAGACTTCTTGTGATGCATCATATGTTGCAGACCTATTCTTCAAAGAGATAGTCTGGATACATAGATTGCCCCTAAACATTGTTTCAGATAGAGATATGAAATTCATAGGTCACTTTTGGAGGACTCTTTGGAGGAAGTTGGTGACTAACCTAGCTTTCTCATCAGCCTACCATCCTTAAACGGATGGACAGACTGAAGTTATCAATAGGTCATTGGGAAACCTATTAAGGTGTTTGACAAGGCAACATGGAGAGAAGTGGGATAACATTTTGTCACATGCAAAGTTCTCTTACAATGACACCATAAATAGGAGTACCGGTAAATCTCCTTTCCAGATTGTTTATGGCATCCACCCAAGGGGAGTGTTGGAGTTAAGAGATTTACCCAAAGAAGAAGCCATTAGTGCAGATGGTGAAGCTTTTGCATCAGTCATCAAAGAGGTGCATGAGCAAGTCAAGTCTCATCTCCAACAATCTAGAGTGAAGTATAAGGCTCATGCTAATAAAAAGAAGAGAGATGTACAGTTTAATGTTGGGGATTTGGTATGGGTACATTTGAAGAAGGAGAGACTCCCAAAAGGAAAACACACCAAACTCATGCAGAGGAAGATTGAACCATGTAAGATATTGAAAAAGTGTGGACAAAATGCCTATGAGATCCAACTTCCTCCGAATCTTGGATTATCACCCATTTTTAATGTGTGTGATCTTACACTTTTTAAAGGTGATGGCAATGAAGAAGAAGAACCAATGCAGGTTGCAACAGACAATGACATCCCAAGGCAGGAATCACCTAAGTTGAGAAAAGTGTTAGACACTAGAGTCACAAAGAAGACAAGGAACAAGGAGTACATTGAGTACTTGGTGGCTTGGTAGGACAAACCAGACTCTGAGGTAGTTTGGATGACAAGTGAGCAAATATCTAATCATTATGCAGATTTACAAACTCTGATCTCAAGTGGGCTTGAGATCTCTTCTCCCAGGGAGTATGGTGCAGGAGCACCTCATCAACAAGCTATTCATGAACCTAAGGATTAAGAATAGGATCATTAGGGTTTCTTTGTGTGTCTTGTGTTTTATGTATGCAATAAACCCCACCATGTAAGCCCATGTCACCAATTAGGCAATTTGAGAAGCCAATTGGGACAATGTGGTAAAAAGGGGTAATAGATGGTCTAGATTTGTGTTTGATAAGTTTTAGACATGTTTTATGTGTTTTTGGTTGGTACATGTATGTGGATCCCAACCTCAGAGAGTATGACAACTTTTTGTGCAAAATTCCAAAAATGCAACTTTTGAGTGCAAAAGTGCAACTTTTTGTAAATTGGCTGGGAGAAGCCTTTCAACGACTCCAAACTACTCCAAATTCGGTGGGAAACCATTGGATATTTTTATATCCTTGTGGGCATGATTCCCAAGGTTGTTGATGTTGGAGTTGGAGTTTTGAGAAGCAATAATACACAAAATACTATAGTTTTCCCAGAAATCCTGAGTTTACAGGAGTTGCATGTTCCTGTAAGGATTGATTTGAATCCCACCATCCATGGAGTAGATAGAGAGATGAAATATATTTCTTTTGGTGGAGGTTTAAAGTCTTAACTATTCCGGAGTAGAGATAACCCTCCATTCTTCTGACTGTAACTCGGAAATTGAGGGTTTGGAGAGGGTTTTGAACAAAAATGGCCTTATCTTGCACTCCAGTCCATTAAAAGACTTTTCCTTTGGAGGGATGCAGGATAAGCCACTATACTTTAGTGTTTTCATGGTTTTCTACAAGGGAAACTTTTTTGTGTGGAGAAAGGAACAAGATTAGGTAGGCATCTCTCTGTGACTACCTAAGACACAATTTAGGGTAGTCATCATAAGTTTTCATAGCGGTGGATTCCAGGCATGCAACCCTGGAATTAGAGGTTTCTCACTATCCCCCACATGCCCATAAAGTTGTTTTTTCATTTTGTGTACCGGTAAAGGTAGTTGCTTTGGAAAATAGGGTTAATTTCCCCTATTAGGTCTCTTAGCCTCTGAAGGGAATAAACCTTGTATTTGTAGATCTGGCCAAACCATTTTGGGGATCAATACAACTTCCAAAAGGGTGTCTGAAATGGTATTTTTTGTATGGGTGTGTGGAACATTTTGAAGATAAGATCCATTTTATCGTCAAATAGGGCTACAAGCCGAGGGGGTAGGTTTACAAAGGAGGTGTAAGGAATTGATGCTCTAAACCAAAACCAGTGTTTGAAAGAGTCCTTAGATGACATTTCTTGGCCAAATTAAAAATCCCAAGGAGTAGGGGTCACCGGTAAAGCATGTTTGAGGAGTTGAAGCCTTTTACTCATCTTGAGTAGGCCTAAGCTTAGTGAATGTGTGTGTAGTTTCATCCAAGGTGTAGAGTCCTTCCTTGTAGGACCCTTGTGTGTAGTTAGGGGGGGTCACTAGCCTAACCTTGTTTGGGCTTGTCATTAGGAGTTTTGGGTAGGCCTCTGCATCAAAAATACTCAGCAACAAGGAGGAGGTAACTCATAGCTAGAGAAGAAGTAGAGGACCAATGGCACTGAGGAAAAGATAGTGGAATCAGTAGCAACCTTAGCCTTAACTTCATCTGCTTGAGTGGGACAGGTATGTTGTTCCCCCCCTCACCTAGCTTCCCAATCTTTGGTCAGTCCAATTGTTTCATCTTGCCTTGCTCTATCACCTATTATGAATATTTCCATCTTGGCCTTTGTCCGAGAAGTAAGATATTCTCAAGTTTTGATGTCTGTCTCCATGGCCAACCCAATATTCACCCTTCCATGGGTGGTCCCTTCCTTTTCTATTACTTTTTCTTCTCCCACCATTGCAATAATTAACACTCCAACAACATTGACCCTTGCCCCTCAAATTACAAGAACAATGACAGTCCCATTATACCTTGCATTTGGTACAATCATTGCACCACTCCTGCAATTTTAGGACAGTTGCAAAGTATTCCACCGTTTTCTCCATCGATGTTAAACCTACCTAAAAAAGAAAAGTCTGAGTCTATAGTAGTCCCAATTCCTTTTTCTTTGCCTCTTGGATATCCTATTGCAAGCCAATATATATAGTTTTCCTCTGAGTTTAGGGGCTAGGCCGATGCAACCAAAATGGATCGAGCTAAACATGCACAAAAGAGAAGGGAGAAGGATGTTGCCAAACCTATCATGCCTCACATAGTGACCATTTTTAATGAGGTGCATTAATCCATAATGTTCACATCCATAATACCAAACATAATCAAACCAGAAGGATAGATGCAACATGAAGATCATACAGTTCATGCGGTGGGTATCAACCTAAGCCATGAGTGGCCTCAACACAAAGTTGAGCTTATGGAAGAGACATAGAAAGTGGAAACCACAAACTTTTTGAAGGTCAGTCACTATACAGAAAAGAGAGAAGCCAAGTTGCAAAATATAAAGAATATTGTCAACCTCTTAAGGTCAAAAGAAAAGGAAAAAGATGCAGAGATTGCCCAGCTATCAAGGGAACTACAAGAAAAGATCTCCGCTCTTTCTCAATAGAGAAGAGAAGAAAGGGATAAATTCCAAGAAGAACTGAATAAGTTGATATCCCAAGTACAAAGCAATCAGCAGGAAAAGGAGGATCTTTCTAAAATGTTGTAGGGGAAAGACCAAGAGGTCAAATAAATAAAAGACAACATTGAGGATGTGACTCATATCCAGACACACTTGCAAAATATGACCGCAGAGAGAGACTTGATCAAGAAAGAGATGAAGAAGCTCTAGATTCAACTGGTGGAATAAAAATAGGCTAAGCAAGTGACAGATAACTAGTTACATGATAAGGTTAATGAGCTCTGCCAATTTAACCAGGAACACGTTGCCTCTGTAAGTTTGCAAGTGCAAATGCAGCAAGACCTACTAGACACGCAGACGTAATTTGATAAGGAACTTCATGATGCTCAGACTTCTCGGGAGAAGGAACATATAAGGTAAAAATAACACCAGAGAAGGCCCTGCAAGAAAAGGCCACAAATTTCACTTCCCTTGAACAACAAATGGTTGAATCAAAGAGGAAAATAAAGGGATTAATGATAGAGTTGGCATCGAAAGATGCCCATCTTAGCCTTCTCCAGACATCAAGTTCAACACCCACCACTCAAACTGATTTTATTTTTGTTTTATAGTAGCTGCATTTTTCATAGTGGGAAAAGATTAAAGTGGCCATCATATCTCTCCAACCCGCCTTGCGATTTGTTGCAGATGCTCAACAACTGAGCTCGAAAGTGGAGAACACGGTGGAACAGATCTTGCAGGGTATTGCATCAAAGGTACCTAAGGCTGAGATGCTAATAGAAAAATATACACCATAGCGGATCATGGTCTAGGAGCCACAAGCGTAGGAGATCACAGATCCCATGAGTTTATTAATTGCAATAGGGTATTTTTGCACACAAGAGAGTGCCTGAATGTGTTAATGACCACTACCAATCATATTAGAGGTCAATTTGAATATTTTGTGCAAATTGGCCTTCCCCCTACTTTTCTTGAAGATAGATCAGTGGTAGTAGAGGAACAAATGATGCAGCTCCTAGAGCTGTGCCAATAAGATCAATCTTATTTTCAAGCACTAAGGGCCATTGCAAGCGCCTTCAACATTGAAAGCATCATATAGCCTTTAGACTAGCTCAATTTTCACTTGGAGCAAGCATTTAAAATGCTAGGTAGTTTGCCTTTCAGGGAGATAATCCAGTTAGATTAGGCATATGCATTATTACATGCTCAAACTCAGTCTTTGGAGGAGGAGTGATTTCGCAATTTGAGGTGCTATTCATTTTCAAGTTCCAGTCTGTGAGTCAGATTTTCAAGGTTCCTATATCTGCAAATAGATTTCCCTGTTTAGTTGCCAAAAGTTGTGGATTAAAATCCTAATATATCCCCTTCAAAATCTCTTTTCTTTCACATTATTTGATGCCCCGACTCCTCATTTTACAACTTATCAGTCGAGCAGGGTTTTGAAGATAAGCTATTTTTTTTTTCTCCTGTGAACTGACGCTATGTTGCCATGTGTCCTTTTTGCTATGCCCTTGCAATTTTTTTCAAACAAACTCTCTCGTACACATTGGGCTTGCCACGTGTCTCATTGGCGGGGTTTTTTTGAAGAAGGGAGAACACACCAAAATGTCCTACCCTCTTGCCACATATCTTGCCCACAAGTTTTTGTGGAGGAGAGAAATGAAGAGGAAGCAGGAAGCCCCATCTTGCTGCCACATGTCCATCTAGCTAAGAAGAGCCATGCGTCAACATAGCATAATTTTGGATAACAGGGTAAGTGCAAGAACATGAGTCCCACTTAGGGGGAAGTCTGTGCGTTGGGGAACACGTTGCCAAGAACGAGGGACCATTTTTTAAAAACAGGGACCTGTTTAGCTTTGGGCAAAATGAAACGGGGACCCGAGGTAAAAAATAATGGGCCCCCATTCATTTTCAAAAGGGGGGCCTGCTATGTAAAAGAAATGGGGCCCCATTTTTTAAAAATGGCCCCCGTTTTTAAAAACACTTTTCCCCCTTTTTTCGCCCTTATCAAAAATAATAGTAAAAAAAAAAAACGGGCCCCCGTTTTGTGAAAGTTGACCCCACAACCCACCTTTTGCCTTGGGTTTAGGTCCGGGATAGGCATGGAATACCCAGACTTTAGACTTGGACTTGCAAATTCAAACTTGGATCAATGAAAGCACAAATACAAACTTCTGCAATATTTTACATGCCTATTATTAGAGAATTTTTTCACGAAATTAAAACCCATTTCACATTATACTGTGTAAATTCTAAATATGTAATTTTTTTAAAATTTTGATTATTTTTTGTATTTTTCATTTAATTTATACTGAATCTAGTCCATAAACTTGAAATATCAACTAATTTTGTTTATTTAATAACTTTTTTGTTTAATGTTGTTTTTAAAAAAAAAAAATCAAAAAATGATAAGTTTAGGTCAAATTATGTGGGCCATACATGTCAAGTTTTTAAAACTATAATTAGGGCAAATTAAAAATTAATAAAAAATAAAATATTAAAAATAAATACAAAAATATATGCTCATCAATCTTGAGTGTCTTACAAATCATTTCCCAAGATAGTTTGAAAAAAAACTTTTATTTATGTCAAAAAGTGTGGGTCGTACATGTGCATGGTATGGTCCTGAAACAACCATTTTTAAAAAGTGGTTTTTAGAAATCCATTTTGAAAGTGAATTTATATTATGTGGGTATTTAAATGAATTACATATTTGGAAAGTAGACTCAGAGGGATATATTTTGTATTATTGACTTTTTCCAAGATTCAATCTCTAAGTACTTCGAGTTTTCAGCTCAAATGTGGAAAAATCTAAAAAATCAGGGAAAATACTTGTACTTTTTGGCCAAAAAGTGGACTCAGCTTCTTGCACTGACCCAACACCAAGGCCTGTGTGAAATACAGAGGTGCGATGCAGTAGTGAGCTTCCATTTTTGGGGTGGCACAAATTGATCCAAACATCCATTTTGTTGTGACGATTGAACCAACAATGATGGCAAAAAGGAGTGGGGATGTAGGAAAGAAAAACATGACAAGTAATCATGCGACCAAGAGGGGGAATCATTATTGTTACATTGAAATCTGCGCTAAAGGTCGAAAGAGGTTATAAAAGAGCCAACTTCTAAAATCCCGGAGGGGGTTCACCTTTTCAGAAGACAAGATTATTTTCTTTGTAGTTGGGTATGTGCGGGATCATAAGGGGCCAAAAAGTAGTGATATTCTGACTAAAGTCTTGATTGATAGTTTGATTGAAAAATATATATAACTTTCAAACGGTATCACATTTTTTAATCTTAAACATGCTTCACATTCTATGTTTTGTATACTATAAGATTAAAAAAATGAGTTTCATAAAGTTTTGACAAAGTTATGGTGGTCAGACATACGAGTTTTTTATATTTTTAATAATATATAGTAAAAAAATTATAATTAATTATTTATTTCAAAAAAAATAATAAACAAATATGTGTCACATCCAAACATGAGTATTCTACTTATATATAAAATCTTATAAAATATATTATGATTTGATTGTGGTTAGGGTGGCCAAACAGACACCTGCTTCTTATCTTTTTCCTCAAATTTTAGTACTACTCCATTGAAATTTCAAAATTTCATAAAAAAGATTTACTTTTCTTTCAGAAAAAAACTAGTAGCTTGGAAACTACATTCAATTTTCTACATATTCTATTCTTACATATTTTTACAATAATGATGGTAACTTATTCAAATTTTTACGTCAAGTTCCTAACTTCATTTTTTTTCTTCTGATTTTCATTGCCACTTAAGGGCCTATTTGGCCCACCATGATCTTGCACATACCTAGTTCAGACTTTAACATTCTCAGTTTTATGCATAATAGATAAATAGATAACTAGATTGTACCAACTTCTGGCCTTTACTTTTATTTTGTTCATTCTTATAATTGAATGATGTTCCATGTCATCTTGGAACATGAATTAAATAATTGTAATCTGTATAAGATTTTATGTATTTAATCATAACTGTTGCCGATTGAATCATACATCTCTGACTCTTCCAATTGGATATGGTTGTGTTTGAGTTATATTATGCTCATGGTGAATCTTTGAGTTTCTGCTATTCTAGTTTCATATCATCAAGCCTTAAAATCATATACATGATGTATGGTTGTTTGTGCTTTTGAACGTTTCAAGTTATAAATTTCTAGCACATCGTCGTAGCTAGTTTATTTTTTAGCATTTTCTCTCCTTTCCCCCTTTTCAGATGAAGAGTTGACTTCTAAAATCCTAGAGGTCATTTAGTGAGATGCAATAGGTCCCTTACTCGCTAAACCTCCCATAAGGCTATGGTCTTAAAAGAAATTTTAGGCATCAACAAAAACTATTAGAAGGATAATCAAGAAGATCCATAGTATGAGTTATGTGATTAGAAGCATTGATTTCAATAATACAATTAGAACTCGTAGAGGACAATGCCATAGCTGAGAGGGATTTCCCTTCTCCCAAGGGAAAAGACATAGGCATGGCAAGATTATGCTTCCTCATATCTTCCTCCAATGTTGCTAGCCTCATAAAATAATGCATGTCATTATTCCTTGAGTTTCTATAAAAGGAATAATTCTCCTTCTTCTTCTTAGACTTAGAAGATGATTCTCCTGAGTTATATTGGTGATGATGGAGGAGAATTAGTCTTCTGATCATGATTCTCCTTAGGGTTAGAGGGAGGTTCACCACCTGAATATGAATCTATCTTGGGCTTCTTCCTTTTTTAATCCTTGTCCTTGGAAGATTGATCCAATAAAGCATGACTCTTAGGAAGAGAATCCATCTGAATCAACTTGGCATGCTCCCTAGTTAATTGATTACAAAACTCCTTGAATGAAGGCATCTTATGATTCTCTCCCATAACATCCATAGTACAATAGAAGGTAGAAGAAAACACTTGAAAATGACCTCTAAGATTAGACGAGATCAAGAAAATACACTCCTGATCATCTTTGGAATGACTACATCCTTTTAACTATGACAAAATCAAATTGAACTGTGCAAGGAAATCTTGAATAGTGGGAAATGTATCTAGAGAGAGAGAAGTGAGATCAGATTAAAACTATAAGATCTTGAACTAAATGACATTACCATACAACTCTATAAGATTATCCCACACTTCTTTAGGTGTTGTACACTTAGTAAAATGAAACAACAAATTATCTAACATATGAAAACTGATGATTCCTTTCACCTCATCCATTTTGTTTCTTTGAACAAAATACTCAATAGCTTTAGTGAATTTAAATTGGTCGGCATCCAATTTTTGCCAAAAACCCTAATATTGTAACAATTGTGACATCTTGAGCTTCCATGTGTGATAGTTGTGTGGAGTGAGAAATTCAAGCCTATGTCTTGACATGATATACAAGCGCACACAAAAGACTAAAATGGACGATACAACCCCTAAAATAGATATAAACTTATTTTACACTTTACAAACACCAAATTTGCCAAGAGAACGAGCAATAACAAATATCAACTTCAAACTAGTGAAACTAGGAAATTTAAAAAAAAAAATCTCATCAAGAGTGAAGTTTATTGAATGATCTTTCCAGCAATATCTCGTTTGCTAAAAATGGACTCTTCTTGCAAAAGTTGTGTAAGTTTGAAAAATACCTATTTTAGACACATTTAGAATCCATAATAGATGTAGGTCCCACCATATGACCACACAGAAAAAGTGAGTAGCAAAAAATGGGCCCCTTAGGGCAAAGAGTTAAAATATGTGGCGAGTTCTTGCACCTCGTTAGCACCATGTTAACTTGCCAAGTCTCAAGTCAAATCACCAACAACCAAGGTCCAATTCACACAAGCTAAGAACCACCACCACAAGCAACAGAGGACACACACCCTATCACACATGTTAGGGAAGCTAATATAGGCTATGTGAGCTTTTTCTCACACTTTAATCAGTGTTTCTAGTATACTTAAATACCAAAAATAGGTTCACCTCTTTAATGTGGGACAAAAAAGTTCAAAGTAAGGCTTGCACTCCACTATAGGAATGTAGCACAAACCTTAACAACAATAATTTTATGGTGATTTTATAGAAACTAAATTTTTGGGATCAAATATTGCAAGAGAAACGTGGATCCAAGCCCAAAGGAAAATATGAAACCACCTATGATTTTGCACTATACTACCTACATGAGAGAGAGAAGAGAATTTGCTGTGAGGGATGAAACTCTGTCATGAGGGTAGAAGCCCAAGACAAGAATTCAAAAGACCACCTCAAAAAATGCCTCAAGCAAAGGGTGAGCATAAATTGTCAATGCAAGCCAGCCACAAATCTAACAAAACACATAACACATAAACAAAACTCCACTCGCTCTCTCCAAAGAAGTCTAGTAAATGGATATTGGATTTGTAAGCAATTTGAGAACCAAATGATAAAGGTGAGATCAATCACCAACCCAATATGCCTCCAACCCCAAATCAAAAAAATGATCTTAAAAATTGATGAAAATTCAATTTGCAGGAAGGAGTTGCAAGGTCATTCACTTTGATACCATGTTGACACACTCATGAGCTTGACCCATAGACTAGAACAAACCTCCACAAGAGAAACAAGAAGCAACAAAAGATATTATTTCGCCAGTCAATGAACTATTGCATTGATGAGAATGAGATATGTTACATTATATAAAGCTTGTGCTTATAAAGTGAAAGATGAGATATGAGAGAACATTTGATAAGAACACGTGTCCCAATCACAAAGGAGAGTGAGTAGATTATAACTACTCACAACTACCCATAAAAAAAAATTAATGCACCTAACATTATTAGCTAATTTACAACTGTACATGCTGTTAGATTATTCGGGTTTGTCCTGTTGGTTCTAATGCTTTCGTGGTTCGATTGATCAACTCTTCAGGCTTTGGTTTCTCATGCCATCTGTATCTTTGAGTTCAATTGTTTGCCTTTGTTTGCCTTCTGATTCGAGTAGTGTCATTTGAGGGCAGTCATACAGATTACAGTCTTCTCTACCTGGTCATGTTCTATTTTAGTGGAAGTTCTTCAGATCAATAGTTATTCTTCGACAGTGTTTGCAGGTTCTTCATGCTTCAGTGATTCTTCTGATCTTCTCTTGTTCCTATCTTTTTGGAACTTTCTTGTTTGGAGGCTTTTTCAGTCCTTCTTGCTTTTTCCATCTCTGTTTGGAGTAGAGTTTTGTTCCCACGTGGTTTTCTCTATTTCTCCGGATCATAGAGATTTGGTTGTATTTGCGTACCTGATCAGGCCTTGTTGTCGGGACCCATCTTTCTTGCTTTCAATAGTTGTTCTAGGTTTTAGCTTCTCCCTAAGTCTAACTTAAGGGGGGGTGTTAGATTATTCGGGTATTTAATTGATTAATTAAACAATATTTGTTTAATTATTTAAGTTCCCTTTATCTCTTTTACACTTAAGATAACTTTAGGTACATAATAATTAATTCTTTTATTAATTATTATGTGCAAGCCTAGGTTTTTCTTTTAGGGTTTCTTGACCTATTAGAGGTTATTCTTTTCATTGTATTGCAAGGATTATCACATTTCACATTTTGTGAATATTGAGCTCTCATCTTTTTGAGCATATATTTTGTGTATTTGTTTTATCTATTATTTGCTTCCTTGCTTCTCCTTGTAACAGGTTTTTCAACTTGCAAAGATCATTTGGTCTCCTGTGGTGTTGTGTTTCTCAACTCTCACACATGCAACTAAATAGTTTTACCTAGTAAACTTAAGTAAATGTGCATGGAATAAATGTGTACACCAATACACATATCATAGGGAAAGAAACAAACATACATGACATAGGGAATATAAATTAAAAATATTGTCACTTTAAGGAGAATCCAATCGGCGATTATGATACATAATAGGGAATGACAAAGAATATGCATGAGTCAAGATGAATGAAACTAGAGAGACATGTATAAACTAAAAGAGTCATTGGAACTTAAAAAATTCAAGAATAAATTAGTGATAATTTTTAATTGATGATCAGAAGGAAAGTTATAGCCAAAAGTTAAGTGTTTCATTACTTATATACTAAAAATATTGTGGTTAAAGAGATGCATTTTTTTAAACAATGATGTATCTATATGTGTATGAATAGATTGGAGAAAGAATATTAATTAATAAACTTTACACTATAATTTTTTAGGGAAAGTATGACATCATTATGTAGAAATAAAAATCTAGTAATAATGAGATAGATGAGTGATAGAATAATTGTGCGCCCCACTTTTCTTTTAGACTATAGTGCATTGTGTAAACTTTTTAATGTGATCGATGATGTTGGCTCGACATGCCCTCGGGTACCACATGGGTTGGACCTTGTGACCTCATGCCAACAAAAGGAAACTATCGCCAATCAAGTTAGGCCCCCAAGCCATGTGTCCCACCTTTTTGCCTAAGTGACATAATCAAAGTTATTTCTTCTTGCATTTCTCAATTTATTCCAATTAGATTAAAGAAATGATTTAAAAATTAAGGATGATGTAATTAACAAGTTATGGTATTTTCTATGTAGATTCAAATTGTAATTCCTTTTGTAAAAAAAAAAATTAGTTATATTTTCCAAATAATTTCTTATTTATATTTATTAAATGACATTTTTCTATATCACAAAAAAATCACTATATATTTAAAAACTTCATGCTTTCGTAGAAATAGACCATTAACTCAATTCTTAATTCAAAATATTTATCATTTTTTATTTATTAATTTTATTGAATTTGTACTAACAAAAACATTTCTAAGCTATATTTTGTTCATAACACATTTCTTTTACTATATATATTGAATTATTTTTTCACTAAAACAAGGAGATCCATGTAGTAGTCGATTTTTTTGGGATTATTTTTTACAATGTTTTTTATTTGTCCTAGTGTCTTGAATATAAACGATTACTTTTAATTATACATTTACATTCATTATAAGATTAAAAATATATAATATTAAAAATAATAATACATATTATAATTTTAATAAATATAAAAGTAAGGGATATATATTTATAAAAAGACATTTTCAAATGACTTTATTTGATCTCTGAAAAGGTGAACCAAAATCTCTTTTGTTGTCATTGTTTTTACAATTGTTGAGGAAACTCTATTGAAAATTTGATTTAGGAGTCCAAAGGTTCTATCAAATAGGATTTTATCCAACCCCCTTTAATTGAACCCTCTCAGACATAATCCCTATATGATTAAACTATGCTTTTGAGAAAGTTTCATAAAAGGGACTCAATATCTTGTAAACTTTTTCAAAAAAAGTATGGAACCATGATTGAAATTCAACAACATTGAGGTACAAATTAGTAAAAATGAGAGATATGAACAAAATAACATGTTGAAGTTTTTGGTGATACTCAACAACAAACTCTTGATACCATGATGATAATACTAATATAGAAAAGTGAAAAAAAAACATTAGAGAAGAATACTAGGGATCTTCGAGAAAGGAATGAGAGTCCTCATAATGAAGATAACTTGAATGAGGAAAATAAATTTACAGACATGAATCCAACATTTGAAAATGAGAAACACATTTTGAATTAACTACCTAGATAGAAGTAGAATATAGGAGTCAATTAATGTCCAAAATATTAATCAACCACATCAAGAAGTTTCTACCACCCAAGTATGACAAGACTAAGATTGGGGATTGAGTTGAGTCATGATTGATTCAAAAGGAAAAATTATATATTAATCTTATGAAGTATTTTGAACACTAGATCCTATAAGCCAATAGTCGAGGTAGTGACATCGTGGGAAAATATAAATGTAAAATAGGGTTACACATAAAATAATCTCAAGATACTTTTATCTTCGATTTTGAAAATCCTAAATATGCTAATCTTGGAGGTATTTTTTATATACAATCTTGATCTCCGTTCATTATGCTGCAGAAACAAGTAACTACATCCTAATCATTAAAGATAAAATCTACCATTTGGTAAATAACAAATCGAATATGGATAATTTTGTTTGAGTTTATGATTTTTCATTTTAGGTTTCGTGGTTCAATCCAAGGTTGCATTTAATATAGATTTTTACGGTGTTATTTGAAAATCTTTGTTTAAATCTCTATTGAATGCATATATTTCTAAAGACTCTGTTGGGGACTTGCCCCAATTAACTTTTGACGTTTTGTAAGTTTTGTGTTATAACCCAAAGCTTGCTAGTTTGTGCATATGCTCTCCCCTTGTGCTTCATGCTATCTTGGTTGATAAAAGATACCTAGTGTAGTCTTTCCCTTTAGGATGCCTACTTGGTGATTTAATCACTCCAAGAGATGACCTCAACCATCTCTTTTGATGAGTTATAGAAAGTGGGGAGAGAAAAATTTGTACCTTGAACTATGGCTAGTATCATTCGAAGCCAAGCCATTAAGACCCTCAATCCATCGAGACTAGTTGGTGAGGAGAAAGGGAGAGACCCTCCTAATCTTAGGCTCTTATACATGAGCTCATTGTTCATCGATTCCCCTATAAAACATGTATTTAGTAGACTAAGACCTTTGGCCATTTTCTTAGTGTGGTACATTGTTTAGTATCACACATGGATTTACTCGCCATGTACCTTCATGAGTAGAGATATAATCTCTTTGTGCACAACATTGAGGGCCTCCAAAGAAAGGGAAAAGGTTAAAGATTTTTTCATTGGATCCCTATCTATCAACTCTTGAAAGATAGCTACCTTGTGCTATCTTAAGGTATTTTATTGTGTGGACTTGCACTAAGTAAAAACACATACTTGAATAATTGTAGGTTTTTAATGTGTCTTCATGTGATATACCAATGATTGTCTTTCCACTCTATCACTAAGCCAACATGTTTATTGTATTTGTTGAGTCTTCTTGCACTTCATCCTAGGAAAAACAATTGAGTAATCATTTCCAAATCATAGAGTCAAACCAATTGGATCGCATATCCAAACATTGAAAAGATTACAATATTCTTTTCTAATAGCTTGAAACCAAGTCCATTTCATAACACATAACCCAAATTGTAATCATAGTCCACCTTGCCTTACATATTTCCAGGACCAATCTGATTCACATCAATGTCATCCTTATTTTACCCATCTCCTATTTAACTTGAAATCACTTTCCCGTCTTCTTCACTTTCCATTCTTAGTCACCTTAACAAATATTAGAATCAAAAGGTTAAAAATTATTATCTACACTCAATATTGTAGATGACATATACTTACAAACCATACAACTTTTTTTTTTAAAGGATACACCTACTTTGATACCACTTGATTAAAAAATAGAGAGGATATTCCTCACATTAATCACGAATGGGTATATAATGAACTATTTACAATAAAACCCTTAATATATACTATGAATGGCATCTTGGGGTTGTCATTCGGTTAATATAAAAAAGTGTATATCAAGGAAAACACATAGATCGTCTCAATAAAACTAAAATAATGAATACGAAACATGGTCAACATGTAACACACAAGTTTCTGTGTAGAAAACCTATCATAGCATGAAAACCTCCAACTATAAATGTTGGTGTGAATGGACATTATTACCTAACAAATAGCCATATTAGGTCCCATTCATACTATATTACTTAGGACATTCTTAAGGAATTATTACTTTATTTCAAATCATAAGATTAAGACAAATGCCATAATATTATGTTGTCTTATGGTTCACCTTGGCCAATAACCAATGAGTTCTCATTGTAATCTTAATTCACAATAATTTTGTACTCATATTGTGCATTTACACCCTTTCATATATATTGGAATTAATATTCTCTATATTTTTTTCTCTTCTACTTTCATTTAAGATCCTAGATCTTGAGTGACCACCTATATAGCCAAATCTTGCATAGTATGGAGCATTCTATACAAACTCTTAAAATAAAGAGAAAATAAGTCCATGTTTAACCATATAAAAGCTGAGTACAAATACTTGTAATGATACAATGGGTTCAATTAGGTACAACTATAATTTGAAATCTCTAACAACACGTGTAGCTACACCCTCAATATCAATAAGCTCACTACAACACTTGCAACAATCTTGATATGGACTAAAACCAACCTACCAATGATATCCAACCCCACTAAAGTCATGGAAAAGCACTTTAAAATGACATTCCATTAGTCTTTCCTATAGAATAAATGGAAGATCAAATGATAAATTGAAAAATCAAAGGATGAAAAACCATTAGTATTCCACATTTATATAAGATGTTGTGAAAGCGTTGATTCTACTAGAGTGAACACACAATCACCATGGTATTATTCCATTTTCTATGGTATTCAACAAATTTACCATGATATTTGACATCATCATGTTATATGGGAGTTCACCACTATAGATGGTGAATTCACTACATATATAAAACAACAAAAATGCGTAGAAATATTTTAAGATCAATTTGAGATTTGTAACATTATTTAAAGACATAATACAAAAAAACATACCCAACCAAGAAGTGAAGAACTTCATCTACGAGCTCCTTGTCAATTGTCTAACAAACATCAAGTACCATTAACTGAATGCTCCAAAAGTTTTTGACACGATTTTTTGGATCACAAGAAATCTCTATTTTAAACTATGCATTGTTTTAATAATTAAAAAAATCATATTAGTATGAGTGCTTTTAGATTCAACTCTTTGTGTTTTTCCATCATTTTTGGAATCACACTTAATGATCCATTATGATTATTAAAAAAAAATACATATAATCCAAAACATTGACTAAAAAAACATACAATTGAATTTAGAAACACAGAAATATTGAGAAGATAATGAGAGGTGTTGAGAAACAGGCTGCTATACATTTAAAATCGAGTGAAATGTGATACTTTTCTCATCGCCTGTAACTATTCTGACTCCAAAACGATAATACCATATGAACCATTACTTTCATGTCACACGGACAGTGGGAGACATAGTAAAAGCTGCGTCCTTTTCTCATCACTTTCTATAAACGTGGAAGTGGGAGGCATTAGTTCAATTTGTGGTTAATTTCCAGTCCACGGAGAAATATTGAGAAGATAACGAGAAGTATTGAGAAACAGGCTATGAGCCATGCGTTTCAAACAGGCGTGAGGCATTAATTCAGTGTTATTGACAAAAATTCAGAAGATAATGAAAGTTATTGACAAAAAAGCGTTTACTTACCTACTTTAGTATACTTTTCTAGTTATTGCTTTCTACAAAACTTGGATTAATTATTGTCATACTTGCTGCGTTACAATTGGTTTGTACATTGAAATGAGGTGTTGATTCTGGATGCGTCTATTCTGGTTTCAAAACGGCGGTACGGATTGACTAACACGCATGTTAGTCGTGTGTTTTACACTGTCGATTTTGCAATCAACGACTGCGATTGACTAACACATCGCTATCACGTTATATGAAAGGTTTGTTTTGGAGCAAAAATAGCTTCGGCCGTTGACTCTCGGTAAACATTGCAAAACATGTGGGAATATAAGATCTTATAAAGTAGAGCCAAGGCTACATCACATAAAAAACAAAATAGTTTATTTAAATTTAAAAGGGTTGAGTCTACATTCAAAAAATGTCTTTTACTTGTAAAACTTTTCTTTGTGTTATCAAATTTCTATAGTCTATGAGACTAGTGCTATTGTTGTGGATTTGATTGTGTAAAATTTTTTAGCCTAAAAATTTTACACAATCAAATCCACAAACAATAGCATTAAAACTTTTTTCTTTATTTTTTCTTATTTTTACATGCTTCCTCTACCTCCTCTATCTTTTTTGATATCTGTAGACCAACTGTACTTAAAAATGGCTTAAAGGGTTGTTATTTTATCACAAGAGATCCTTGGTCAAATCACATAGATGTGTAAAATATCAGACATGGTAGGTTTTGAAAATGCATGTGAGAGATCAAATATTGTAGAAAGGGTCGTAGAATGACGTATACATAATTGTTACTCTTTGAATGCACTAAATTCAAATATTTCAAAATTATTTTTTTCTATTAGCATTTGCTCTAGGATGAGAGACGATTTATGGATTTTAAATGTGTACAATGAATTCTAATAAATGCATTAAAATATGAGCATATAGCATCAACTTTACAGACACACTTAGTCACCTTAGTGTAGGAACTTAATGGAGGGAATTCACTAAAAAA
This sequence comes from Cryptomeria japonica, assembly GCF_030272615.1. NCBI lineage: Eukaryota > Viridiplantae > Streptophyta > Pinopsida > Cupressales > Cupressaceae > Cryptomeria > Cryptomeria japonica. Next base: position 471,685,179 of record NC_081412.1, on the reverse strand, counting down.
TGAGTTTTAAGGTTTAGAATAGTGAAGATCATATGCGTGATTGCAAGGTTGATCTTGCAACTAAAAAAAATAACCTTTTGTGTGAAAACAATCATATTCAAACTTAAAGGGGGGAATTCACTAAACAATGAGTTTTAAGGTTTAGAATAGTGAAGATCAGATGTGTGATTGCAAGGTTGATCTTGCAACTAAAAAAAATAATCTTTTGTGTGAAAACAAGGTTGATCTTGCAACTAGAAAAAATAACCTTTTGTGTGAAAACAATCATATTCAATCATATAATAGATACTTTTGATTTTATAAGCTATATAATCCCCACTTACAATCAAGTGAAGTAAAGATACAAATTTTAAGCCATCCTAATCTTATTCTGTTAGTAACATGGATTTTTAATGTGAATTGCATGTTGACAACTATTCCTCTCCAATTTCCCTATGTACCGAGCACTGTATCTTTACTTTACAAGCAATGTTGCTAGAAACCCATTAGGAATTTTCTATGAATTTCGAAGACATAGATGCATAGTCCTACCTAACGTACTAAATATATAAGAATGAACTGACTAATATTTTTCTCGCTATGGTGACCATAGATCTTTCAGACGATCAATTGAACAAAAGACTTCCATCTGATTTAAGAAAATTGAAAAGATTGAAATTGATCAACCCCAACTCACTCATCCACTCACAATCCATTCTTCTTTCTTCTCTTCTACCAACTGCTACTCCTACTCCTACTCCTACTCCTCCTACTCCTAGTGCCGCCACACATCTCTTGTATTGATACCCCCTAGAGGAGATTTCCCCCACTTGTCTTATTTTTCATTTCTACGTCTCCAAGATTTATTCAAACCTTGAACTTGAGATGCCTCTCCGATTCGGTGGATTTTGTATTAATATGACGTTAGCAACAAGCGATATAGGTAATATTCCTTTTTTTATCACAATATTTGTTTGGAGTCAACCAATAATCTATGATCACCCATATAGAAGGAAAAACACAACCCATTCACGATCAGCGTGCTTAATGATGTCATTCACATTTTGTTACTATTGTAATGAGAATAAAATATTTTCCATACCTTGCAAAAAGTATTTATTTATTTATTTTGTGAAAGATTTTATATCAACTATAAAATTTTTTTTCTTGTTCATAATTAGGCTGCAATATTTTTGGTTAAGAGTCAAAGATTAAAGGATATGTATTTCATCAAATTTGTCTGAAGCACCATTTCGACCTCATCCCTCATATTGTTAGGACTTTATACACAAGACTTGACATTTTGTGCACTCATTTATAATCATTCAACTTCATTGGTAGACCAAGGACCCACTGAAAACAAAAGCATTTTAGAGTTTGAACTGACAAATGATAACACAATAAATGTTGTTCTTAATATAATAAATAAATACATTTAGTTTTTAATTTGATGAAGAAAAAAATATTGTAGATAGGCACAATCCTAACCACACTCAACAAGACTTGATCCCTAGTGGACTCATTAAGAACCTTTCAACATTACAAACAAATCAAGGGCCCATTGACATAGATGTTATATATTGGTTTGTTAAATTATATTGGATACAAGGATCTAATAATTGAAGGTTTTAAAATAATTAAAATTTTATCAATTTTTAAGATTGTGATTACGGATCTAATCTTTATGTATGTGGAGGTGAATTCTATACTTGCAAAAATTAACCTAGATTAAAGAGTGGACTTCACATGTGGAAATGATCTTGTAAGCTATTAGTTTGAAAATAAAAGTGGAAGCACATGCAAACTGAAAATTTTTAATCAGACTAAACCGAAGAAAATCACAAATAGAAATCACATATGAATTCAAAAAAATAATTATCAATGAAACTCTATTGTAAATTTATTATTTTCTCTAATAGTTTATTTGGAGTGTAGACACTCTTGCAAAAAAGATACCTATTTTGGTAGCATAGTTAGCTAAGATGAATGGATGAGAGTACACCTCAATTTCAAAGATTTCAGGAGAGGCAATAAACATTGGAGGATGAATTTGAGACTTCCCTAGGATTAAGGAGACAGTGGAGGGTTTTGATGGAGTTTGTTAGAGGAATGTGAAGGGCTATGACGCACTTACCAAAAATAATAAGTAGTTTCAACCACGAGGGATGTGGGGAACAAGTATACTTTGAACCCCTTTATTCTCATAATTTGGCAGAGAAAATATAGACATGTGTGAGGTGGAAATTAGTTGTAAATAATAATATTTAGTTATTTCATTATGTGAGATGCAAAAGTGGCTATTTAAATATTAAGTGATGTGATTATTTAATTGGGTAAGGGACATTAGATGAAGGGGATTTGACTAGGCAATGAAATTATCTGGTTGATAAGGATAAATTATACTAGGGAAATATTTAGGTATCTACGTTTTGCCACTTTTTGATACAATGTTGTGACTATGTGAGATTATGTCAAAGAAGAATAAAGTGCAGGATGAAATGGAGCTTTGGTGGTAGGTTTTCCTAGTCATTCAAAGATGATGACACAAATGGTAGAAGTGATTCCCCCTTATGAGAGATTTTGAATGTGGACAATCTTGCACAAAAATACCTATTTTGGTAGCATAGCTAGCTAAGATGAATGGATGAGAGTACACCTCAATTTAGAAAATTTTAGGAGAGGCAATAAACATGGGAGGATGAATTATAGGACTTCCCTAAGATTAAGGAGACAATGGAGGGTTATGATGGAGTTTGTTAGAGGAATGTGAAGGGATATGATGCACTTACCAGAAATAATTAGTTTCAACCACGAGGGACATGGGGAACAAGTATACTTTGAAGCCCTTTATTCTCATAATTTGGTAGAGACAATATAGACATGTGCGAGGTGGAAATTAGTTGTAAATAATAATAATTAGTTATTTCATTATGTGAGATGCAAAAGTGGCTATTTAAATACTAAGTGATGTAATTATTTAATTAGGTAGAGGACATTAGATGAAGGGGATTTGACTAGGGAATGAAATTATTTGGTTGATAAGGATAAATTGTACTAGGGAAATATTTAGGTGTCTACGTTTTGCCACTTTTTGATACAATGTTGTGACTATGTGACATTATGTCAAAGAAGAATAAAGAGTAGGATGAAATGGAGCTTTGGTGGTAGGTTTTCCTAGTCATTCAAAGATGATGGCATACATGATAGAAGTGATTCCCCCTTATGAGAGATTTTTAATGTGGACACTCTTGCACAAAAGATACCTATTTTAGTGGCATAGCTAGCTAAGATGAATGCATGAGAGTACACCTCAATTTGGAAAATTTCAAGAGAGGCAATAAACATTGGAGGATGAATTAGAGGACTTCTCTAAGATTAAGGAGACAATGGAGGGTTATAATGGAGTTTGTTAAAGGAATGTGAAGGGCTATGATGCACTTACTAGAAATAATAAGTAGTTTCAACCACAAGGGACTTGGGCAACAAGTATACTTTGAACCCCTTTATTCTCATAATTTGGCAGAGAGAATATCGACATGTGTGAGGTGGAAATTAGTTGTAAATAATAATATTTAGTTATTTCATTATATGAGATGCAAAAGTCGCTATTTAAATATTAAGTGATGTAATTATTTAATTAGGTAGGGGACATTAGATGAAGGGGATTTGAATAGGCAACATAATTATTTGGTTGATAAGGACAAATTGTCCTAGGGAAATATTTAGGTGTCTACATTTTGCCACTTTTTGATACAATGTTGTGACTATGTGACATTATGTCAAAGAAGAATAAAGAGTAGGATGAAATGGAGCTTTGGTGGTAGGTTTTCCGATTCATTCAAAGATGATGAAATAAATGATAGAAGTGATTCCCCTTTATGAGAGATTTTGAATGTGGACACTCTTGCACAAAAGATACCTATTTTGGTAGCATAGTTAGCTAAGATGAATGGACGAGAGTACACCTCAATTTAGAAAATTTTAGGAGAGGCAATAAACATTGGAGGATGAATTAGATGACTTCCCTAGGATTAAGGAGATAGTGGAGGGTTATCATGGAGTTTGTTAAAGGAATGTGAAGGGCTATGATGCACTTACAAGAAATGATAAGTATTTTCAACCACGAGGCACGTGGGGAACAAGTATACTTTGAACCCCTTTATTCTCATAATTTGGCAGAGAGAATATAGACACGTGTGAGGTGGAAATTAGTTGTAAATAATAATATTTAGTTATTTCATTGAGATGCAAAAGTGGCTATTTAAATACTTAGTGATGTAATTATTTAATTAGGTAGGGGACACTAGATGAAGGGGATTTGACTAGGCAATGAAATTATTTGGTTGATAAGGATAAAATGTACTAGGGAAATATTTAGGTTTCTAGGTTTTGCCACTTTTTGATACAATGTTGTGACTAGGTGACATTATGTCTAAGAAGAATAAAGAGTAGAATGAAATAGATCTTTGTTGGTAGGTTTTCCTAGTCATTCAAAGATGATGACATAAATGATAGATGTGATTCCGCCTTACGAAAGATTTTGAATGTGGACACTCTTGCACAAAAGATACCTATTTTGGTAGCATAGTTAGCTAAGATGAATGGATGAGAGTACACCTCATTTTAGAAAATATCAGGAGAGACAATAAACATTGGAGGATGAATTAGAGGACTTCCCTAGGATTAAGGAGACAGTGGAGGGTTATGATGGAGTTTGTTAAAGGAATGTGAAGAGCTATGATGCACTTACCAAAAATTATAAGTAGTTTCAACCATGAGGGACGTGGGGAACAAGTATACTTTGAACCCCTTTATTCTCGTAATTTGGAAGAGAGAATATAGAGATGTGTGAGGTGGAAATTAGTTGTAAATAATAATATTTAGTTATTTCATTATGTGAGATGCAAAAGTGGCTATTTAAATAATAAGTGATGTAATTATTTAATTAGGTAGGGGATATTAGATGAAGGAGATTTGACTAGGAAATGAAGTTATTTGGTTGATAAGGATAAATTGTAGTAGGGAAATATTTAGATGTCTACGTTTTGCCACTTTTTGATACAATGTTGTGACTATGTGACATTATGTCAAAGAAGAATACAGAGTAGGATGAAATGGAGCTTTTGTGGTAGGTTTTCCTAGTCACTCAAAGATGATGACATAAAAGATGAATGGATGAGAGTACACCTCAATTTAGTAAATTTCAGGAGAGGCAATAAACATTGGAGGATGAATTAGAGGACTTCCCTAAGATTAAGGAGACAACGAAGGGTTATGATGGGGTTTCTTAAAGGAATGTGAAGGGCTATGATGCACTTACCAGAAATAATAAGTAGTTTCAACCACGAGGGACATGGGGAACAAGTATACTTTGAAGCTCTTTATTCTCGTAATTTGGCAGAGAGAATACAGACATGGGTGAGGTGGAAATTAGTTGTAAATAATAATATTTAGTTATTTCATTATGTGAGATGCAAAAGTGGATATTTAAATACTAAGTGATGTAATTGTTTAATTAGGTCGGGGACATTAGATGAAGTGGATTTGACTAGGCAATGAAATTATTTGGTTGATAAGGATAAATTGTACTAGGGAAATATTTAGGTGTCTACGTTTTGCCACTTTTTGATACAATGTTGTGACTATGTGACATTATGTCAAAGAAGAATAAAGAGTAGGATGAAATGGAGCTTTGGTGGTAGGTTTTCCTAGTCATTCAAAGATGATGACATAAATGATAGAAGTGATCCCCCCTTATGAGATATTTTGAGAAAAATGGAGCCCAAGAGGTCTCCTGAAAAGATAAAGGATGAGTAAAAGATGTGCCATGATGGATAAAAGATGATCTTGGATAAATCATGTTGCGATTATGTACATTCCATGGATATCAAACTAATGATGGATGAAGATTGGACAAATTAATTGATGTTGCTTGAATGATTGGATGAGAAGATTCTAGATCGCACATGGGTGTACACAATTGATGATGATATATAACAAAGATGTAAAAAAATGGTAATGAAACATGTTTGGGTGGAAGGAAAAATATAAATAAATTAAAGTAAGATGGTACAATAGATGAAGGATGAATGTTGCCAAAGTAACTTCACATGTAAAGGGAAACTTATTATTTTTTGTAGTACTAGCATTATGCACCATGATATAATAGATCATGAAGATAATTCATAATGTGTGTATGGACTAACACAAAATAAAGAAGCTTACTACTGTAAGTTGAATAGTAATCCAAGAGACACATTATGAAGGCATGACATCATATGAAGGATGAGGGCAACTATGATAATTTTATAGATGGAGAATTTAGGCTATAGGAAACATGAATTGACACACAAAATCAAAGAAGTTGCAAATAACATAGTGATCTCCAAAAGACACATTATCTATGCACATTATCGCATAAAGGAGGAAGGCAATTGTGATTGTGTGATGTATGAAGCACTACAACAATATGCAACACACAAACATAAACACAAACACATATACACAATCAGTTAAAAATTTACTAGGTGGTATCCAATAAAATTTTGAAGCCTAAGAGTGCAAGATGATAAATGAGATGGAAGGATGGGAGAATTAAGGGTGTGATGGGAAGGATTCTAAACAAGGACTAGACCATGGTGGGAGTGATGATAGATGGATAGATCATACCTCAATGAGAATATGTGTGCTAACCATTTCTAATAAATTGGGAACTTTAAGGTATGTATCTTTGCCTACTAGTCCCACACATTTGAATGAAACATTTGGACCATCTATACTATTCGGTAATACTCCTATTTTTTTCTATTGCATTGTCTAGTCTAAATTGTGATGTTATTTGTGATCTTATTCTTACCTTATCACACACATGTCCTTGTCCTCACCTTTTCTTTTTATTTTGTTGGCTTGTATGATATTAATTGATTTGATTTACCTTGTATCATGAGAATTTGATTTGAACTAGTTATGTAATAAATAAATTTGATAAGAGAAGAATATATAATAAATATTTAAAAATATAATAACAATTATTAGCAAATACTCAGTAATAATTAGTCAGTTGAAGAGATAAATTTCTAAAAAATTTCAACAAGAACATAATTCACAATATGACGCTGAACTAAAAACCATTCCTCATATATATAATAATTAGATAATATTAATAATATAATCTAAACCAGTTTGAGGTTTTAAGATACCATAATTATACTTAGGGACTCATAAATGAGTTAAGAAATATGTAAGTCAAAGTTTGTTAAAATATACCCCATTAGAATCAATAGTTTAAGGGCTTAGTGTCCCACCCAAGGCTTCACACAAGCAATGTCCTTAATGCTAATCAATTATAAATAATTTTACACAAAACCTTCATCTTTCAATACAGCTCCTTCAATGGGTAAATTCTCATGTAATCTAGGATTGTGCTTGTCCTTAAATTTTTGTGAATATTTAAATATTTATTTTATGTGTTCAAATGTAAGGGTCCCTAGCACAGTGCTTACATAGTTTGATATATCCACAATATTTGATGACAGTAAATTAATTCAAATAAATATTTTTAAATAGAAGTACATAATAACTAATTTCACAAACATGTGTTAGGTCAACTCATAATAACTAGATGGAAGCCAACCAAAATTTGAAATATAATTTTAAAAACTTAGGTGCACCAATGTAAATGTTCCTAGCATGCTCTTTTTAAATGCAAATTTATATCCTTGATACTCCATGATGACAAATGAATTCAACTGAATTTATTAAGATACAAGTATACAACAATTAATTAGACAAACATGTTTTTGATCAAATCATATAATTAAATGAATTTCGGATAAAATTTTAATTTAAATATAAAAAATTTAGGTGTTGAATATATATTGTATTCTCAAATAAATTAGCCAAAATTATAGAATAATAATAAAATTTGTGAAAAATTGATTATGTAATCACGAGAGATACAATAAGTATATTTTGTAAGCTTAAAATATTAAAATATGGATCAAAGAAATTATGCAATTTTCTTAAAAGTAAATGTGAATCAGATAATATCAATGGAAACGACTATGTAGCCCTTACATTGCACCATCCCATAGACTATAATACTAGAAATTGCACCTTGGTGTGCAATGGGTATGCCGAAGAGGTGCGCAAGATAGTTTAGGAAAAATGTTGGTCTAATTTAAGAATTTACCATGTAGAGATCAATTATTTGTCTCCAATATCAAGTCATTCAAGTCAAGCATAGCAAGATTTATATGTTAGAAATTGTGGTGTATAAAATTTCACCAATCCACTTAGTTATGTATTACTTGAAGAAGTCACTTATTAAGTAAATTACTAGATTGGAGGCATTCTATAGAAAGCCATTCTTTCATGCACTTTGTGGATTGCGACATAATACCATAAATCTATCAATATATGAAAGTCTTAGGATTTAGGTTGTTCTTCCATGAATATAAATCTTGAATGAGGAATGTATACATGAAAAATATATATTGCAGATATAAAGTATTTAAAATTTGTAATATTCAATTGAAAATGAAAAATAGGTGATAAGGATATTACTCGTAGAATATTGTACAGATATTCATGTCCATTTATTGAGTATTGGAAGTATGAAATATAGTGACTCTTAAATGAATTACATAAAGATAGTAAAACTTAAAAACTATAGAAATTTGCAAGCGAGCAACAATAAAAATGCAAAGTCTACATACATACATGTACATACATACATACATACATACATACATACATACATGCATACGTATATATATGTATAAATGTGTATATATGTGTATGTGTATATATGTATGTATGTATATGTATATATATGTACATATACATATACATACACACTGTGTGTATACATACATACATACATACATAACATATTAAAGTATGGATACTAAATAGTTCAATAAAAAGAGTTATATAACCTTTCTGAATGATCTGTTTTATTTCTGGTTTTATTATGCATATAATCTTGTAAAGTGATTAGTTACACCAAATCAAGAGTTTTATATAAAAAAAATTAAAATTTTGAAAAATCTACTGAAATAATTATGTTGGTCTATGTAGATTCCTCCCTAAGGCAACTGAAAAGAATGGAAGTGCAAATAAAACCCAACACAATTAGTTAGAACCAGAGTTTCATTAAAAAATAATATAGGATGTGTGATGGATGCTCTTTAAGCCAAAATTGTTTGTATGCATGGAAGAATAAAAGTTTGTTTAATAGTCTAGGAAATTTATTATATGGGTTTTGGAAAATGAAATTTATATAAGTTTTTAGTTTAGAATTATCTTTTGTTGGAGATTTCATCTAGTTGGCTTGAATTGTAAACATTTTCAAAATGAGAAGGAAATGTGAAATTGTTCTTAGTTACATAAAGTCATAATTAAATGAAGTTTAAATTCTACGAAGTAAAATGATAAGATCAAAACAAATGATTCATGAATGTGATTTGTTGATAAGAGGATTAGAATCCCATTCCAAAGAGGATTTAGTAGTTTAAAAAATTTAGAATTTGTAGCGAACAAATCTATAACTAGTGTAAGAGATGTATTAAGTTCATTTGAAGATAATGTTAAAAGAATGTCTCTTCATAAAAGATTAGAATCCCCTTCCATAGAGGACTTAGTTGTTTCAATTTTTTTTAATGCCCTTGTGATTAGGATGAAACCAATAATTAGAATTGTTGGAATATCTTACTCTCAATTGCATACTTTGATCAATTAATTTCTCTTTCTTTCTAATATGGTCAAATGAGTCATTTGTATTTTTCTATATAGTTATAGTAAAATTATTATAAGCAAAAATTCAACATACTTTAAATTTTTATATTTGAAGTTCAAAATGCAATATAACAGATTCAAAGTTACGAATTATTTAAAGTTCAACTCGAATGAATAGAAAGTGAAGTATGAAATTTGGATACTAAAATATTTGATAGTTATTATATCAATTAATTATTTATCCAAAAAATTATGTAATTGAAGTGATTTCATTTCTTGAAAGAACAAATTAAAATCTCCAACTTTTTATATATGATATAAATTCTATTTATAATTTTTTTTAATAATTTATATAATAAAAATTATCATCAAAATTTAAGATCATAATTTATTATATTAAAATCTCTACTAATATAGAAACACAAAATAAAGATTTACCGTAAAATTAGGGGCAATGAGGACTGAAATGAAAAAAATAGAAGATGAAATTTGGACAACAAATTAACAAATGATCAATGTGAAATGGAGAAAAACAAAAGAGTTTAAAACTGAGCACATGGAGGGATTTTGGATGTAATGCTAGAAACATATTGAAAGCGTGTACAAGTACATGCATCAGGAATGCAAAAAGAGTTCAAAGGAAAGAAATAATGGCATAAGAGTATAGAGTAACACAAATTGTTTCTTTTCTTTTAAGAATTTTGGCAATTTCAGCTAGTGCTAAATATTTTTTCTATTGATAATCATGAAAATCATACAAATCAGTGAAAATACTACCTCTAAATGTATCTGAATCATTTACAACAAAAAGGTACTAAAGAAAAAAGAATAAGTTGGTAATGTATAGTAAGTTTGCCATAATTACAAATTTAGAGATCTGAAAACTTCCTAAATATGCTAATGTTTACAACTATGTAGTCAACAAGGTTGTTGCCATCTAGAGACAAACTGGAACTCTCCATCAATGGGGACAAAGGAGACCTCCAACCAGATCCACACTATCCAACCGACTTGCCCCTCCATCCACACTAGCACTCTGTCCTCATGTATCTGGTCCAGGTATGGGCGAACCACCAGCTGGGTACTAGGGAGTTCAACTAGTTGTTGTCCTTCTACATCTCCTTTGCGAGCTGAAAGATCTCTCATGGAATTATGTAGGAATGTCCCAAATTCAGAATTGGCTATGTCCTTCCTGGACCATGTGAACCCATGAGACACTTCCCACCTAAACAACCTAACTACCCCATTTGTCATGAGGTCTTCAATTTTTTTCTTCTTGACTTCAATCACCATGGAGACCTGCAAAGAAACATCATAAGAGATTAGCCTCCTTAGAGACTTAGTAAGAGATTTGGATCTACTATTAAAAACACAATCATTCGTAATCTTCCATATGGCCCATAGAATATTGATTGATAAAATAAACCGAAAACTATTGCTAGATTTCCTGATATTACCAATAGAGCCACTGATGACATCAACTACATTAATATTATTTCCCAACTTAAACCCAAACATGTCCCATATTTCTTTAGCTAGCAAGCAATCAAAGAAGATGTGACAAACATTATCAAGAGTTCTACAACAGGAACAAGAAGGGATATTATCATCAGCCTGACACACTGGAAGCTTATTAAGAAGCAGTTTCCAAACAAAGAACTTCATCTTAGGTTCTATAGGAGAAGACCAAAGACGAGACAAGATCTTGCTCCAATTGCCAAGGGGTAGAGGGGGCCAAGTATGTGAAAGGTGAGCAAGAACTTGAGATTCAGAGAGGGTGAGGTAGATGGTCTTTGAGGAGACTTTAGATAAAGGAAGATCATAGAGCCAAGTATACGAATCGACAGGGTCAAAGTCCGTGCAAATCAAGAGGGGGCTCGAGAGAGGGTCAAGAGAATAACGAACCACAGTGTAGGTGCGGTATTAGGAGGTAGGGATACTAAATTTTCTCATCAACTTCTACCAAGAAATAAATGTTTCATCTTGAAAAATATCATCAAATACATGAATCCCTTTTCTTCGCCCAAGCTCTGGCTGAACACCCTTGAAGCAGAGCTAGAGGCCTATCCTTATGTAATAGATTCCACCAAACAGATTTATGCCCCCAAATAGTACTATCCTTTTTTAATATACCATTGTTACTAATGTAACTTTTATCCCATTCCCAAGCTTTCCAGAGAGAATTAAAGATAGGAGAACCCATTGGTTTCACTGCAAAGTTCCATGCAACCAAGTCACAAAATGGTAGTCCTTTCTAGGAAGGAGCATGTTTGGGGAAATTTTTTTTAATGTAATGTATTATGAGGAATTTCCAAGGTTCGTCACCTGTTAGGGCTTTGAAGATCCATTTACAAGCTAAAAGAATACTTTGGGTTTATAAGTCATTAAGTACAATGCCCCCCTTGTGTTTTCTCATAATGCACCAATTCCATTTGACTGCATGCCTTTTAATTGCTCCCTTTCCATCAGACCATAGGAAATCTCTAATTAGTTTCTGAATGAAAGAGAACTGATAGTTACTGAATAGCCATGCCGATGAATAGAATATATTGTATGAGGATAAAATCTTTTGGCATATCTTAAATCTGCTTGCCATAGATAGATAATTCGTGTTCCACTTTATAAGCTTCTTGTCAATCTTACTCTTAAACCACTCCCACATCTCCTTCAGGTTGGGGTTAACAACGAAAGGGATGCCAAGGTATCTCACTTGGTGATCTGGGCCACCCCAAAAGATAGAGTATTTAGAAAACCAAGGAGGAGGATGAGATTGCCAACTCAACATTATAGATTTGGGGAGATAGATTTTTCTCCTTGAAGCCTTACAAAAGGTTGAGAGCTTCATCATTAGTGCTTCCAAATTGTTCTATGATAAGTTCAGAAGAATGGTCGTGTCATCAACAAACTGAACATATAGGAGTTCCAAATTATTAGGCAACTTTACCCCCAATACTCTGGTGGAAGCGGAATAATCTTGGAGATGGTAGTGTAGGGCATCTGCTGCTATGACAAACAGGGCATGAGAAAGAGGGCACCCTTTCCTAATTGATCTAGACAAGGTGAAGATATTGGATTTTTTGCCATTAATTTCTACACAAGCTTAAACATCCCTTAGTAGTGTTTGCACCATCTTGCAAAAGAAAGGAGGGAAGCCATGCCTTTCTAGCATCCTCAAGAGGAAATTCCATTCTATCTTGTCATATGCCTTTTTGAAATCAATCAACAACATTTCCCTATTTTGATTGGATTCATTTGCCTAGTGGAAGGATTCCCAAAAGGTAATTAGGTTTTCTAGAATGTGTCTCCCTCTAATGAATCCAGTTTGGGTGGAATTGATAATTTTGGGAAGAACCTTTACCAGTCTGTCTATGAGAATTTTGGCCATTATTTTGTAGGAGATATTTAGAAGAGTTATGGGTCTCCAATTCTTGATAAGGGTTTTATCTCCTTCTTTGGGAATTATCTTGATAGTGCCACTGTTAATCTTATAACCTAGGGATCCCTAGTCTATAGCTGCCTGATATAGTTGCAATAGGTCTTCACAGATCCAATCACAGTTCACTTTATAGAGTTTTGCTGACACTCCATCAGGTCTGAGGGCTTTGTATTTCTTTCAAGATTTTATGGCCAAAGCAATCTCCCCTAAAGTGATTTCCTCATCAAACATTTTTGCATCTTCCTCCTCAATCCACTTGGGTATAAGAGCACATACATTATGAGCATCCATATTTAGTCCCAAATCCTTTGAAGTGAACAAGGTCTTATAGTAGAGTGAGAAGGCTGATAGGATATCTTCCTGCTCAGTAATCAACTTATCTGCTTCCTTGATCGAACCCACCGACTCTTTAGCCTCTTTTTTCTTGAGGAAATTAAAGGAACTTAGACCCCTTGTCTCCATTCTCCACCCAATTAAATCTAGCTCTCACCTTGGCCCCCTTAATCTTCTTATTATGAAAAAATCTCAGGGAATATTTGGAAACCTTGATGTGAAAGGTTGCCTCAGTGTCATCAGGGTGTTTTTGAATATAATTTTCTTCTTCCAAGAGTTGGTTGTGTAGGTACAACTCCATCTTCCTGCCATCCATAGCTTTTTTCTTTCCTACAATCTGGAACAGGGCTCTCCAGCTATCAACATTTTGATTCTATTTATCAATTGCATTCTCAAATGTTGGGAACCAAGCATTATATTGACTAATGAGGAAGGCTGCACGAGTAACACATTCATCTTTGAGTAGGCCAACATTGAGTGCAAAGCATTCTAAGGGGTGACAATTTATGATGAGGGTGAATAGAGATGGCAATAGGATGGTGGTCAGACAGAGTGTAGGGGATGGTCTTGACACTGACCATTATCAGGCCCAAAGATCTCATTGAAGGAACTCTTGTTAAAGTAGAACCCGTCCAATCTGTTGTAGATCCTTTTAGACCCTTGTTGATAGTTACACCAAGTAAACCAAATGGCCCCATACTCATGTTTCCTACAATAAAATATCTCATTTGGCTTCCATTCAAATTTAGCTCCTCCACTTTTGTCCTACGCATTTTCAATCATGTTAAAATATCCCCCAACAATTCATGGGATATCTTCCAATTCACCCAGCTACTTCCATAATGAAATGTGTTCTCTGTGGTCATTAGAGGCATATAGTGAGATGATACTGAAAAAGGTACTATTGAAGTTGATCTTGAGCCAAATAACTCTATTTAAAGGAGAAATACCCCACGAATCTATAAACTTGGACCACTTGCTAGACACCAGAATAGTTGTACCCTCCTTCCCTTTGTTGTGCTTAGTGCTAAATTGAGTTTCCTCCTTCCAAATACATTTCAAATTGATGTCTAGAGCAAAGTTGACTGCTTTTAGTTCTTGCAGCATCAGAAAATCTACCTCTTTCCTTAGTCTAAAAAATCTTTTAATGACATATTTTTTGTCTGGGGACTCCAATCCCCTGATATTCCAAGAGATGAGATGCAAGGTCATAGCAGAAAATTTAGGAGGCAGTGTCCATTGGGGTCCTCAAGGACATAGCATTTTGGGATGTGCTTCTTAGGGGGGCCAAAACTGTTCTTTTTATTGGTTGACCCCAATGGTCTACCTCTGTGTTTTTTTAAGGCCAACTGATTGATCAACCCCTAAAGGAGAAGCGATCTTTTTCTTGGCTCTCTTGCAGGGTTTGCGAGTCTTCTCTAGACAACTCTGAAGTCCAATATCAAACAATAATTTTTCCAATATCCTTTGAGCAGAAAAGGGCGCATAAGGCACTATAGCCCATTTCTTCCAATCCAAACCTTGTTGAATCCCCTTTCTGTAGCAGAGGCCCCCGTGTCTATGGCATTGTCAACAATGACATTCCTAATGGTGTAAGAGGAGTCACCCATAGGGTTCAGTCCTCACTCCTATTAGGGTTACTAGGGAACTTGAAGGGAGGATTTCTTGAGGGCTCGACAAAAAATAAGATATCAATAAGTGGGACCTCAGGATTACAAGCCCTTCTGATCTCAAAAATAGCTTCATCTGGGTCCCGAGGATTAGCCTTCAACGAGCCCTTAGACACAACTTTTTTGTCCCAATTTCTCCTCACTTCAGGAACCTCATTAGCACTACTAGGAGTGCGGGCTTGGGCACCTGTAGCCTCACCCCTAGCCACAAAAGAAGTGTTGTTGTTGCCACTAATATTAGCAGTTGTGTGCTTGTTATCTTCTGTGAAAAATTTCTCAATTCTATTTCTAGTAGCTGCTATGCTCCTTAATTTTTGTAAGAGCATTAAGAGGGAGGGTAGGGAGCACCGATTTAACCAAGCAGCCCTGTGAAATTGGAGGGGACAGAGGAGGGGGAGTGCGGAAGGCGGAGAGGGAAATATAGAGGGAGAAGCAGAGTTAGATGGAAAAGCACAACTGGAGGCAGAAATGGAGGTGGGCAAGAAGGGCGAAGGGGAGGAGGTAGGGGCCAAGATGACAGATCCATTAATAGTAGAAGGAAGCAAATATGCACGAAGATCGGAAGGTGGCTTGGGTTTCACAAGGAGTGGGCATTCTTTGCGGAGGTGTCTATCTATTTTACAAACAAAATAAGCATCAAACCCCCCTAAAAATTTAACAGGGCAGGAAAAAGACTCGTCTTCGAGGTCAACAACCAGTTCACTGGGTAAGACGATACCAAGGTGAATGGCGATAAGCATCCTAGCGTCTAGATGAGGCAGGAGAGTAGTGGATTTATCAACTCTCAATACATCACCTAGACTAGCCACTGCTTGAGGAAGAAGGTTCCAAAAGAAAGGAGGAACATTTTGAACCAGGACCCATCTAGGACACGACACCGCCATGACATCTTCTTTTTTTTGTCTCAGGTGACCAACTTAAAGCCCTAAAGAAACACTTCCCCACATTCCAAAATTGTTTTCTAACTACTTCATACTGATGTTTAGGAGAATTGAAGAAAATAATGAAAAGCCCTCTTTGAATCATTTTGCAAAAAGATATAGAAAACCGTAGTTTCTTCCCCCATATATTTTGGAACCAATTGTTAATAAAATTGCGTGAGGGGAGAGCATTCAAATCCAAAGCCGCAAAGAAAATAGCAGAAGTCTTAAGTCTATTATTTTCTAGATCAATAACCTGGGCCATAAGAGAATTAGGTCTAACTATGAGTTTAACAGGAACATAACCCTTACCTTCTCCATCTTTGTCGGGGTCGAGGGGAGCCACTGGTTGTAGGAGGAAGGCCATGTCCGAGTGCACATCGGGCCGATCAATCAGGGCATCTTTGAAGGATTTGTCTAATGGCAGAGAAACTTTACCGCTCGGAGAATGATGCGTCATCTACAAAAAACAAAAGAAAAAGCGACCAACAACAACTAAGGGCATAACAAAGAGGGATTGTACATGCCTCCAATAAATGAGGCCCGTCTGACCCTCGTGTCGACGAGAGGCTCGCACACTTGCATAAACCCTAGCATGAGTGAGTTGCAGAGCCTCCGCCTTGCTAGAGTATCTCTTGTAAGATATTTCACTAGTGCTAAATATCAAATTAATGCTCCTCAAATTTAACTTTAATTAAAAAACTAAAATAAATTTCTTAAATATAATCTTAGCATATACAATTGAGATTTAAAAATGAGTGATTAATCTTGAATTTTCACTAAAATTAAATTTAAAGTTTAATTATTGTGATATTTGAAAAATAGTTATAGATATTTGTGCAATGTTGTGTTAAAACTTATTCAAAGAAAAAGACAATATGATTTATAATCTTATGAGTTCTGTAACAATTAGGCCAAATAAATTGATAAATAAAATAATAATTATTATAGATAGCTGAACCTTTAATATTTTTCAAATTCAAATAATTAAAATATATAAAAGTTAAACATATTACGGTACTAGTTTTTTTAATTTAAAGGGTTTGTCTTTTCTTTACTCATAACAATGAAATTGTAGAAAAAACTCTCCCCAAATGCAAAGTTGCATGCAAAGACAATAGTTAAAAATAGCGGCAACAATAGTAGCTTTTCTATTAGTAATAATAGAGCTAATACAGAGAGGGACTTTATAGATCATTTAACCAAAAGAGATGGAGTTGACAAGCTTCTCAAGATTGCAAGGTATTTTAGTAAAGTAATTCTACCATCCAAAGATACCTCTTTGTCTACGAAGCTTAAACATTTTGAGGCCATTGTTGGTATCAGTAGAAACGAATTCAAATTGGGAAAGTTAATGGAATACCACGATGCTCTAAAGTAGATTTCTTTCAATCAACAAATCGCAAATTTAAGCACAGTTTATTTTAGCATCCAAAGGAGAAACATCGAGCAAGGACACTTAGAGATTAGCTAGTTATGTCAAAATTAGCTAGTTCTAGCTTACTTTGCTTTTTCTAGCATTTTTTAAAACTCCACATTAATTGGTATTACTCCAAGGGTTTGGGACCTTGTACCATTTTATTAGCCCCAGGTCTATCTTGAGGCATTCCTTCACCCACACCTTGGAAAATTATCATGTTAAAATAGTTGACTTTCCTACACAAGACAAAATCAACATATAGTTTCTTGAGGGAATATAAGGGGACATCAAGATTGTAGATTGTGGATGGTGTGAATAGAATCAAAATAGGCATCAGGCATCGAAATTCAAAGCACCAAGACGAGGTCTAAGTAAGGATAAAATTGTATGTGGATACAATTTATACCATTACATTTAGTCCCCACTTTTACGAGAACATGAGACTAAGCATACTCGAGG
The DNA here is from genome assembly GCF_030272615.1 of Cryptomeria japonica. Lineage (NCBI taxonomy): Eukaryota > Viridiplantae > Streptophyta > Pinopsida > Cupressales > Cupressaceae > Cryptomeria > Cryptomeria japonica. Next base: position 471,667,224 of record NC_081412.1, on the reverse strand, counting down.
TAAAGTACAAAGTCACATTGAAAAACTTTCATCAAGATGTTAAAGAGACAAAACACACCAAGCGCCCAAGGGCATTAGGATCTTACTACTCAAATATCAAGATAAAAGGGACAACACATGAAAATGAGAGAGAGAGAGAGAGAGAGAGAGAGAGAGAGAGAGAGAGAGAGAGAGAGAGAGAGAGAGAGAGAGAGCATGATTGCACTGGCTTAGTAAGATTTGCTTACTGTGACTCGTGAAAAAAGAAAAATACCAAATTACAAAGTGTTGCCCTAGTTTTTAAACATACAAACTTTTAACTTGTGTTATTAACATTTTCATATTGGCCTAGAGGCAAAAACAATTAAATCTAAAAAAAAACCATTAAATGTCAAAACAAACCATCTAATGAGCATGTTCTTGGTACCATATTGAGCAATATCACAGAGTTACGTGAAAACCCATTTCACCGTTTGTGAGATTTTAATATTTCAATTTTCACCACACTCTATTTGAAAAATGTCAAAGCATGGTTCTTAGGTTTACACAAGGGTCAATGCAAGAAGATGAGTCCACTTTTTGGCCAAAAAGTGGAAGTGTTTTCCCTGTTTTTCAGATTTTGTCTCATTTGAGCTTAAATTTTGAAACACTTAGAGATTGAATCTTGGAAAAAGTTAGTAATATAAAAGATAGCCCTCTGAGTGCACTTTCCAAATATGTAATTTATTTTAATACCCACATAATAAAAAGTAACTTTTTGAATGGAGTTCTAAAAACTATGTTTTAAAAATGCTTGTTTCAGGACCATACCATGCATGTGTACGACCCACACTTTTTGACACAATTAAAATTATTTTCTCGAACTGTTTTGGGAAATGGTTTGTAACACATTGAATATTGATGAGCATATTTTTCTATATTTTTTTTTCTAATTTTTTTTTTAATTAATTTTTTAATGGCCATAATTATCTTTTTAAAAATTTGATGTGTACGACCCACATAATTTGACATAAACTTAACATTTTTTGAATTTTTTTTTAAATAGAAAAGAATTTTGTGTAGATTGATGACATATAATTTTTTTTTTCAAAATTCATTAAAATAAAAAGTTATTAAATTAACAAAATTAGTTAATATTTCAAATTTATGGTCCTGATTTAGGATAAATTAAATGAAAAATAGTTAAAATAATCATTTTTTAAATAAATTTACATATTTAGAATTTAGACAGTATAATCTGAAATGGGTTTTAATTTCATATAAAAATTCTCTGATTAGAGGCACGTAAACTATTTCAGAAGTTCATATTTATGCTTTCATTCATGGAGATTTGAATTTGCAGGTTCATGTCTCAGGTGTGGCCATCCCAAGCCTATCCTGGGCCTAATCCCGAGGCAAGTGGCAGGTTGTGGATTCAAATCCATTTTTTTGCCCGTTGGATTTAATAATGGGCGCCTGTTTCTAAATAACCGTTACTGTAAAAAAAAAAGATAGATTGCATCAATTTACCACACTATCATTGAAATCTGTACTAACAAATATTTTTTACATCATTTGGCAGTACTTTTTAATATTTTTTACACGATTTTTTTAAGAACTTAGTAAAAAGGTATTATTTTTTGAAGAGGAGTTCGTAAAGATGAGTTCTAAGCAACGTCAAAAGAAAAAAAAAGGACAATGACAACGGACGAAATTCAAGCACAAAGAGAGAAGGAGATAAAACGCCAAAGAGATCGAAGATCACAACAACGACAATTGAATAACACTTCTGAAGCATCTAGTTTAGTGCCCTTTGTAGATGAGACCATTGAAGACATCATGATGGATGCAAGAAATGTAGAACCAAACACAGGTATGACTGTTGATGCAAATGTTCATGTGGATGCGAATCCTGGTATGTTTTTAAATCCCGATGAGTATGATGCCAATCAAATTGCTGATTTAAATAAAGCTGGATATAAATTTCATACACCAATATGAAAAGAAATAAAAAATTAAAAATATTACACCACCCTCTCTGAAAGAAAATGAATGTAATTTGTTTACTATTGATAGCAATGTGCTAGATAATCTTAATGGGTTAGTTTCTTGGAGACAAATCAGAACACATGTGAACAGATTATATAAACAATTTTTCTATAATAAAAAGTTAGGATTCCAATGTCAATTAATGCTACAATTAATAAAAATGTTAAAAATGCGTAAAGTCGTGAAAAAAATAGGTATTTTTGCAAAACCAAAAAGAAAAGATGAATCATATAAGCAAGTTGTATCTATTGTTGCTAGTGCCATTGATTCTATCGGAAAAACAAGTTGATCTAAAGATAAGAATTGCAACATGTAGAGTTATAACGACTACTATAGTTGACAAAATGATTGTTAGTAAAATAATGTTAAGTGATATAATTGGCTATTTGAACTTACATCATAGAACCTTGTCAAGAGCAGCCAAAAGAAGAGACACAATTGAAATTGATCCACTAAACCATTGTTGGAGTTTTAATGGTAGACTTCAAAGGCCGGACTTGAAATTAAATGATGAAACTAAACAATTAATTGCAAAATTTTGGCATGATAACACTAGAGTTTCATCAAATGCTAGAGATGTTTTAAAGTTAAATGTGGGATCAAAAATTCGTGATCCTCATCCAAAACATCTTCTTGACATGACTCAAACTGAATTCTTTAAAAAATTTAGTGATGAATCTGTGTTAATGAATTTACGAATTAGTCAAAGATCATTTGAAAAATGCAAACCCTGGTATGTTAAAATCAATAAACAAAAAATATCTTGTTGTTGTAAAACTCATGTTCAGTTTTGTTACTATTATGACATTTTTCGATATAGACTGTATAATTTCTTCAAAAAATAAAAAGAGACCTCATAATTACGTTGTGGTGGATAATCAAAAACCATCCACTATCTATCCCAAAAGTGTCTAGCCATTTCTGGATGCACACACCACCTAATTGAAATTCTTTTCTGGTTAGGTTGCATTGGTTCTCTTGTTTTTGGGTTAGTAAAATATGGACATAAAGGAGCTTTGGTTATTTTCAGATCAGTGATTTTCCTATAAGTTAAACCATCAGCATAAAAATCACGCAACTCTTGTCGTCGTCTATGAAATTGATCTAATTGAGAATCAACATATCTAACTGACTCGACAACAATTTGCATTGATTTTGCAAACTCTACAAGATGGGGTGGCGTGATTGGCTTATTTTGGATAGCAACAATATTTGGTTCAATCACTTGTAGGTTTTCATTAATTCATTCTCTTAAATGAATTTCATCCAATCTAGGGGGTGGAGGTGGAGGTGGAGGTGGAGGTGGTGGTGGTGGTGGTGGAGGTGGAGGTGAAGGTGGAGGAGGAGGAGGAGGGGTTTGTGGTGGGGGATTTTCACCTAATAGTTCATCTATGTCAAAGACATCCATGATAACAAAGAGCTCCTACATATATAAAGATACACATGAATTATATACAACTCTATGTCAAAGAAGAATCTATTTTAGTTTTAAAAAAAAACATTTATAAATAGTAACATTTCTATGTTGTTGAATGAGATACACATAAAATATAATATAATATTGAACTTAAAAAAATATACATGTACATACTATTGAATCTTTAAATATTAAATTTGCGCACAAAACTTAATAAAAACTTTCAATGAAACTTCATAAATCTATTATATATTGAATTTAATGCATTCATTTCTTGTAAAATGCATCAACTATTAAAATCAATATAAAATATTTCATACATAAGATCAATAAATAAGTGGGAAATAAGATGATCCTCCTTCTAGTGTAAGAATATATAAGGATTGATGATAAGTGCTTAAGATAAGATATTGAAATGTAAGATCATTACACTCTATAAACCAAGATATGATCATAAGATCATCATGTGAGGTACAATCATATGATACTAAGATGCAAAAATGCGTGATCAAATAGTGATAATCTATTATATTCTCTAAAATAATAGGCCAATGTATGAACATAAGATATAATTATATATAAATGGAAGGATATACAAAAATGATCTAAAGTGATAAATTGCCCAATGTATGAACATAAGATAATACTTTAAGAAGATAGATTAACCAATATACAAACACAAGATAATGCTTTAATAAGATAAAACAAAACACTATATGAACATACATGTGAAGCAAATAGTCTTGAAGATCATAAGATAGAACAAAGATTAAAGTATAAGACATAAATCATAATGAGAAATTAGTAGTTACTAATAAAGATTAGATAATGTAAAATAGGAGATAAAACACATGAAGTAAAAGTAGGATTAAAAAAGGAAATCAAGTGAGAAAATATTAAACATACCCTACAAGTGGGGTAATAGAATATGAAGTAAACATAAAAGATTAAATTATGTGATATCTGGTGGTTTCTCTTTTATGTTATGTGTCACCTCAATGTGTACATTCACTTTGTTGGTGATGTTGGCAAATGCACACTCCAATGAGATATTGTAGGTGATTGAAGGTTTTGTCATTGATGGCAACCTTACAATCCTATGACACTGACAAGGCAATTTACCGGCAATAGCAAGGTCAGACTCTACAACGACACATAGACCACCAGCACCGGTAGTGAAAGGAAGCATACCGACACGGAAGCCGAGAGGAATTTTGTTTATAATATATTTTATTAATTATTGTAAAATCATTGTAAGCCGCCTTGGCAAGTTGTAAAATGACTCATATATATAAGAGTTCATTGTAGAACATTGTAGTAATTATGAAAGAAGATGGAAGGAGATTATTAGGTGAAATAAGGCAGACCTATTATACGAATTATAGGTTAAGGGTTTATGTATAAAGCAGAGCTATAAACCGGTACTGGATCTGGCATAGTAGATGCTATTTTGAAGCAGTACAAGACATTGGATTTATATAATCCATTTTGTAAGTCAGTGAGACTTCCCATTTTGTAATTGAGCAGTGAGCTCTAGGCACTTGGCCTTCCTGCATGTGCAGGCCCCTATTGTAGCAGTAATTTTCTCTTATTGGCCAGTAAGTGAATATTGTGGGTCACAAATTCCACCAAGGTTTTTCCCACACCGGGTTTCCTCGTTAAACTATCGTGTTATGGTGTGTTTTTCATGTGGTTGTTGTCATCTCTGTTTATTGCATTATTTCTTGTTTACCAGTACACAGTATTAATATGCTTTACATGTTTTAAGTTAAGAAAATCTTCTTACTGGTTAGATACTGATTCACCCCCCCCCTCTCAGTATCTGTGGGAATCCTAACAATTGGTATCAGAGTTTGCTCCTCTATTTTCAGAAGCCTAACAGCTTGAGGAATATCTTGCCACTAGTAGAGATGGAAAACCCGATGAAACAATTAGAAGCACCTCTCTCAGACTATGATGCAGAAAATTGAAAAATATCAAACTTGAAGATGACCTAAAAGCTGCACAGGATATTATTCAAGCACTTCAAGAAAATCTTACCATTGCAAGAAATAAGAGAAGAGAACTTTGTAAAAAGATGCAAAATGAGAATGATGAAAAGGAAACTCTTAGTGATCTGATAAATAAGCTGAAACAAGAAAACATGACAACAAAGAATGAGATGCAGGATATGACTATGAGATTTTGTAAGGAAATTGAAGATAGAAAGAAGAATGAAGAAGATTTGACTAGAAGACTAAGTGATGCTGCAAATGAGAACACAAGACTTAGCTATGAAAATGATTTGTTGAAGACAGATCTGATGCATACAAAAAATGACTCCAATGAACTTATGAGACAGAAAGAAATCTTGGTATGAGAACTGGATACTGCAAATCAGCACAAAGAAAAATTCGAGAAAATCTCAAAAGAACTTGGTGACTTGTTGAAGAATCAGAAACCTAATGGTGACACTTGTGGAATTGGCTTTGAAGCTGGTGAAATCTCCGATACTGCAAACACACAGGATCATGACAAACCGGTAAGACAACCTACTACTTATAAATTTAATGGCAAATGCTTTAACTGTAACAAGTATGGTCATAGATAAAATCAATGTAGATCTAGAAATGATCAGAATACCAATACACCCACCGGTCAATGTTCAAAATGCAACAAAGTTGGTCATAATTCTGAAAATTGTAGAATGAATGTAAGATGTTATGTTTGTGGAAGATTTGGACATCTATCTAATCAATGCAGAACACAAATTGACATAGGATATGTGAAAGCTATTCAGAAAAATAATATGACTTGTTATGATTGTAACAAGATTGGACATATTGCAAAATTTTGTAGAAGCAAGTCCTCACCGGTAAATAACAGAGGTCCTAGTTTGAAAGGTAAATAAAAAGTTGAAGAAGTAAAGCAGGAATTCTCAAAACAATGGATCAAGAAATCAGAACTAAATATTGATAGGAATACTCCTCCATCGATAAAACAGAGTAACACTCCACTGGTAGGAGACTCTTCATCTAACTGAAGAAAATTCCTTTGAGGGTTTGGCAATCAAATATGAAACATGCTATTATTCCCTCGGTTGATGGTAAGAAGTTGAAACTACTTCTATACCGACAGATAAGTTAAGTAATTACTTAACCGACAAGCATTAAATATGATGGTTGGCAAGATTAACATTATAAATCAGTGTTTTGGTTCCAATTTCATTTCACCGAGCATTCAAACATTTGAAGAGCGTGAATATTCCCGAGCAAAGGCATTTCGAGTAAAGAAGTGAAGCAATTCAGCAAGCAATCATTCCTAAGGCAGATAAAGGTATTTATAATCATGGCTTCTTTATCTATTCCTGAATTCATAGCAAACCCTACTGTAGTCGAAGTGATTAAGCGCCCTAGACCTGTATTTCAGTTAGTTCCTAAAATTGCTAAGAAAGATGATAATGTAGGTGCATTTTCTCAAATCTCCAAAGGAGTAGTTTTTGCTGAAGACCCTAGAATGTACTTTCATTGTCACATAGAAGAATTAGGTGATGAGGAAATCAAGAGCATGTATAAGACTGTAATTTGTGACGATTCCGGTAATGTTAAACCTGATCACAAGATAGTTGAAACCCAAGGTTTCACTGAAATTCTCAGTATTCTAGATTTCCCTAAGGATGTTATAAGGATAGTTTTAAGCAGGGTACATGGTGCATTCTTCTAGTTGGATTCAGTTCACAAAATCACTAAAGAGGTAATAAAGGCCGTGATAGGGTTACCTTCCATCGGTAACATACCTGATAAGACAAAGAAGGTCTCAAATGACCTAGTGACTAACCTAACAGGTGCAACATCTGATAAGAGATCTTTAAGAGTAAATGATGTAACCGACATCAATGTCAGATTCATTAGCATGATTTTAGGCTACAAAACCACACATGCAAATAGGTTAAACTTAGTCTCTAGCCTATGCATAAAGAGTGCCTATGATATGATTAAAGACAATGCAAAAATAGATGTGTGTGAATGGTTAAAAGATGAACTAATTCACAACCCGGGAAAGATAAAGAAAGACAAAAAGGGGACATTTAGATTTGGAAACCTACTTGTCTGTTTAATGATGCACATAACAAAACAAGTGCCCAGTATCGGTAATAAAAATCTTGGTTTTGATATACTGGTAGGCAAACAATTGTCTGATTTACTAAATAACATGGGTGAAAACAGAGAAAAGAATATAAATGAGTACTTTCAAGCATTAAAGGCCCAGATGAAGACCAGAGTCAGATTATCACAAGCAATTGTAAATAAGTATAAGGATGAAATATGCTTTGTTATTAAGAAGGATGCGATTTGGATGGAGGCAGTTATCCCAAGAACCATTTGGGTTACTGAAATGGGTTATGAAATTGATGACCACATAATTGAAACATATGCAAAAGCCCTCTTGGAAGCACCCAAGGAACCTAAAGAAGAGGTATTTGGCAGTGCTGAGACTATTGAAAATCAAATCCAATCAAAGAAAAGGGTAAATAAGGTTGAAGCAATAGTTAGAAGAAGATCTAGACAAGCTAAAGCTATTAAGCAAGATGTACTTAAACAAACTGGTATTACTGAAGATGAGTTAGAAGCACTTCAACTAGAAACTCACCTTTCACCAGTTGCAACTTCTTCGGAAAGTGATATGTTAGCTGCATTTAAAAGAGTTGTGAGAAAAAGGGAACCTTCACCAGTATCTACACCTTCTCCTAGAAGAACCAGACAGAAACAACAGGCAGTAAGGTCCCCGGCTAGAAAAGTAACTCCAAAGAAGTTAACACCCAAAAAGAAGACTCAACAAAACATTGCTCCAATTGACAAACTTCTAGATGAAATAATAGAGGATGGAAAGCTGAAGAACATCAATAAATTATATGATTCATTATCAGTTGATGACAAGGAAAAAGTTGAAAACAATGTAATTCTACACTTGGACATTTACAAGAAATTTTTAATGCAAGTTGTAGATGAATTACTGGTAGAACTTTTTAAACAACTTGAAGCTAGAAGGCAAGCTATTGTAGAGCTTGATAAGAAAATAAAAGTTGAAAAACTACTTGTTGTTTATTCTGTCAACTCACCAAAAGAGATAGATGATTTGATCTCTGAGGCTAACCGGTCAATATTCTCAACTACACACTGACATATAGCACTTATGGTTGGTAGAGTGAATGAGGTTGCAGAGGAAACTGATAATGCATGGGACATATTCCTTGTAGAGAAAGAAAAGTAGGAAGAATATAGAAATCCTAAACCCATCAAAGTATACCAAAAAGATTAGGATAAGGGAAAAGGCAAGGTTGGTGGACCACCTTGCATAAAAATAACAGATAATCTATCCCCACCGCCTCTGGATACTCCACTGGTAGTTACCACTGACAATCAACTGGCTAGTGAGAGTATGGACATACCACAAGAGGACACAAATCCCAATTCTGAGGTGTTATATACAGTTGACATTGACACTCAGAAAGTTAATATTGTGGTAGATAAGGATTCAACTGGGAAAATAGATATGGCTAGTGAGCCACTGGTAACAGATGGTACAGAAGGTAAACCGACAGATGACAACACTGAGAAACAAACAGAGCAATAGGTTCACACAGAGGCAGTGCCACCGATAATAGCTGAGCAATCCAAACCTTTTCTTAAAGAAATGGAAACACAAAATGACCTACCAGAGGTCACCACAAGCAAGGAAATTGCTCCCACCGGAGGGATATAGAGAGTTGGCTCTTCAAATGTAGAATTCAAATCAACTAATGTGACACAAGTTCTTCTGGATTCTATCAAGAAGATAACATAATGTAGCTCACAAGTATACAAAGCAATAGATGATACCATTCCAATTTTGAAAATGATAGCACCTAAATGTAATGTAGATAATAAAGATTCTTTGAGTCAACTTGACACTTTGTCTAAGTATATTACTGACAACACTATGACAATTGAACAAATAAAAGAGGAAGTATTCAAGGAGAGATTAGAGAAGAAAAAACACAAATTCTTTGAGGAAGAAATAAAGAAGTGTACAAGACAATTTGACACACTTCTACTGGAATTGTGTAGTACATTAAAGGAATTTAAAACTTTGTACAGGGATACATGTAAAGCTAACTTTTTGATAGTTGATATAGACCAGAAGATCAACAAGATACATGAAGAAATAAATCAACTAGCTGACAATTTCATTAATTCATCTGATTCATTATCAGTTTTTGAGCAGAAAATAACAGGTTTTGAGGAAGAACTAAAGTTGGAAAGAGAGAAGGAGAGAATAAAAGGAAAGGCTAAAGATCTAAAATGGAGACTTAGTCCAAAATTGGACTACCTCGCCTCCTTAAGAAAAGAAATATCTGATGCTTTGATTTAAGGACAAAAAACACCGACAGAGAAAATGCAACACCTCACCAGTACAGTTCAAAGGATAGAGGCCGCAATAAAAGACAACAAAAAGTTCCTTGAGAGCCTGAATCTAGTTTTGGCAGATCTTTATCAGATTGTAACCAACCGGTTACAAGGGTGAAACTGGAAACCACACTCAATTGACACTTTGACAACCTTTGTCATTGATATCAAAGGGGGAGTAGTGGAATGAGAAAAATAATCAGTAAATGACTCATCAACTCAGGGGGAGCACACATTCTTTTGGTACTCAATTTTTGGTAAAACAATTCCGATAGATTCCTTTGGGATGACAATTTTTGGATTTTTCTCATGAGTGTTGCCATCAATACCAAAGGGGGAGATTGTTGGCAAATGCACACTCTAATGAGATATTGTAGGTGATTGAAGGTTTTATCATTGATGGAAACCATACAATCCTATGACACCGGCAAGGCAATTTACCAGCACCAGTAAGGTCAGACTCTACATCGGCACATAGACCACCGACACCGGTAATGAAAGGAAGCATACCGACACAGAAGCCGACAAGAATTTTGTTTATAATATATTTTGTTAATTATTGTAAAATCATTGTAAGCCGACTTGGCAAGTTGTAAAATGACTCATATATATAAGAGTTCATTGTAGAACATTGTAGTAATTATGAAAGAAGATGGAACGAGATTATTAGGCGAAATAAGGCAGACCTATTATGTGAATTATAGGTTAAGGGTTTATGTATAAAGTAGAACTATAAACTGGTACTAGATCTGGCATAGTAGATGCTATTTTGAAGCAGTGCAAGACATTGGATTTATATAATCCATTTTGTAAGTCAGTGAGACTTCCCATTTTGTAATTGAGTAGTGAGCTCTAGGCACTTGGCCTTCCTGCATGTGCAGGCCCCTATTGTAGCAGTAATATTCTCTTATTGGCCAGTAAGTGAATATTGTGGGTCACAAATCCCACCGAGGTTTTTCCCACACCGGGTTTCCTCATTAAACTATTGTGTTATGGTGTGTTTTTCATGTGGTTGCTGTTATCTCTGTTTATTACATTATTTCTTGTTTACCGGTACACAGTATTAATATGCTTTACATGTTTTAAGTTAAGAAAATCTTCTTACCGGTTAGATACTGATTCACCCCCCCCTCTCAGTATCTATGGGAATCCTAATAGGTGCATCATTATTTTCTTGCATTTAGCTAACTATTGTATTGCATATTTGCACCTAGAGGATAGGATAAGATTACTTGGGTAGATATCTAGCTAGGTAGGCATCACATGTTCAACTCAGACTCCCTACTTTGGTAGAGATGTGGATATATGTTACTCATCTTCTCAATTTTTTTGTAAGAGTTCTCTATAAATAAGATTTTATATATTAAAATTTTCCTAAGACATGTCTCAAAATGATTAAAACACTTGAATCAAGGTCAAAAACTAGGAATGTGAGATACATGATATGGATGATGACAAGGATGGTTGAGAATAAAGAGAATTTGAATGGATTATGGTATACTCCTAAGTGTAGGGTACTTTTAAAAAAAAATTATACATGATGCCACGGTACTTATCCAAGGTATCATAAGAATGGTTTTCACCCATGAATAAAAAAATTATGTTTACTTTTCTCTCTTTTTTAATTTTTATGCAAGACCAAAACCTTTAGGTGTGTATATGTTAAATGATACACAGGATATTTATAAGATTTTAAAAATCCAATAATAGGACCAACTATGTACCTATTATGCAATGTCATGGCATAATAGGACCTATTATGCCATCATGACATAATAGGTCCATAATTGGTCCTATCATACTAAATAAACATGTCGAATTAGCACAGTTTTAGTGTTGGAGATGAATTGGATGATGAAGTTGGCAATTTGAGAAAATCATGTCATGTTGTGGCTTAATAGGTCCTATTATGGACCTGTTATGCCATGATGGTACAATAGGTGGACTATTATGCAATGTGATAGCATAATAGGACCTATTATGCCATGATGGCATAATAGGTCCTATTATGTCATGACATGATATAATAGGACCAACTATGGACCCATTATGCAATGTCATGGCATAATAGGACATATTATGCCATCATGTTATAATAGGTCCATAATTGGTCCTATAATACTAAGTAAACATGTCGAATCAACATAGTTTCAGTGTTGGAGATGAATTGGATGATGAAGTTGGTAATTTTTGAGAAAATCATGTCATGTTGTGGCTTAATAGGTCTTATTATGGACCTGTTATGCCATGATGGCATAATAGGTGGACTATTATGTAATGTCATGGCATAATAGGACCTATTATGCCATGATGGCATAATATGTCCTATTATGCCATGACATGATATAATAGGACCAACTATGGACCCATTATGCAATGTAATGGCATAGTAGGACATATTATGCCATCATGGTATAAGAGGTCCATAATTGGTCCTATCATACTAAGTAAACATGTCGAATTAGCATAGTTTCAGTGTTAGAGATGAATTAGATGATGAAGTTGGCAATTTTTGAGAAAATCATGTCATGTTGTGGCTTAATAGGTCCTATTATGGACCCGTTATGCCATGATGGCATAATAGGTGGAATATTATGCAATGCCATGGCACAATAGGTCCTATTATGCTATGATGACATAATAGGTCCTATTATGCCATGACATGATATAATAGGACCAACTATGGACCCATTATGCAATGTCATAGCATAATAGGACACATTATGCCATGACATCACATAATGTGTCCATAATTAGTCCTTTTATACCATCACATGACATAATAGAACCATAATAGGACCTTTATGCCATGACATGGCATAAACCTAAGCCTAAAATTTGATATCTAAAATTTGAAGAGTAATGTTAATTAATTTTAAGGTTATACTAATAGTGGTAAATTTTGTATTTCCTAATGAGGATTAAGAACAATTTTGGTACATATGTTCGGTTTTGTTTCAATTTCATTTTCATTTTTGTTTTTGTTTCATTTTCGTTTTTTTGTTTGTTTCGATTTCATTTTCGTTTTTGTTTTTGTTTCGATTTCATTTTTGTTTTGATGTTTCTGAGATATCTAATTTCATATTTTGTTTTGTTAACTATCTAGGTTTGGTTTTAATTTGTAAATTTGTTGATTAGGGTTTAGGGTTAACTATTGAAGAATATTTCAGATCAAAATCAAGAATTTACAAATATAAAAACTAATTTATTTATAGGCTACTTTAAAAAAAAAACTAAAATAATACAAAAAAAACTAAATAATACACAAAAAACAAGAAAAATATACAAGAAAATTACAAAATGTGAAAATAGATGACTGAATGTGTACTTGGGATAGTGGTGGAGGCTTGAAATGGAATCCATAGCACAGGGGCCCGTTTTCGATCTCCTCTTTTCAATTTACTGTCAGGGTGAAAATGAAAAATTCACCCAAAAAAAGGGTAAAAATACAATTTAAAAACGGGGGCCTGTTTTATAACAAAATGGGGGCTCGTTTACTTTAGCTTCGGTCTCTCGTCACCTTTCGGCTCAGGAGCCCGAACCATTGATGGGCCCTCATTTTTTGAAACGGGGGCCCATTTTTTGAAAACAGGAGCCTATTTTGAGGAGCTTGTTTTCCAATGCGTAGAATTCCACAAATTTGTGACTCATTAGCTTTCACTTGCCCACAATGAGAAAAGATTCCTAAGTTTTGGTCATTTAATCCTCACAAGTCTATGTTTAAAATTTCAAGGTGAAATTATTTGTCTATCAAAAGTTACGGCAGTTTGAAAATTTAAAATTTTGTGTTTGAAAGTTGAAAATCCTAACTTTTGTGTCCAAGAGCTCAAAATCCCAACTTTTGCAGCTTTTTGCCTAAAATCCTAACTTTTGCAAAAGATGGACCAGAATCCTAACTTTCATGCAAGAAACTGGATTGCCAGGTTTGACATCAATGACAACAATGACAATATTCACACAAGTCTAACAACTCATATATATATATATATATATCATTTGGTGAATATTGTTTCTTTTGCTCTAAATTTCATAATTTTTTTAAGAAGGCACATCATAGTACACACATGTGGCAAAAATCAATTTTGTTTCATTCTCAACTACATTATATATGATCCTATTGAGACCACATCCGATCCTAACTAGTTCACCAGGTTTGACATCAATGACAACAATGACAATATTCACACAAGTCTAACAACTTATATATCTATCATTTGGTGAATATTATATCTTTTTCTTTAAATTTGAAGAATTGTTTTAAAAAGGCAAAAATCAATTTTGTTTCATGCTAACTACATTATATATAATCCTATTGAGATGCACTAATTTAATTATTGGTGAAGGCAATACAAACGGTTTAGGATGTGTTTCTAGTTGGGGTGAGAGGGGGGTTGTTATTGTATCAAACATGGGTGTTTCTTTGATTGAGAAAGTAATCACTATGAGTTTGTTGGCTGCCAATGAAATTAACACATGGCTGATTCAAATGGTGTTCCTTTGTCGTTACCATCAATACTCGATGTTCCTTTGCCTTTTATTCAATTTAAGTCTACAACTTTCCAAACATAGGCAAATGAATACTATGTTTGGAAATTAATTTTTGCCCAACATCATTTTTTTCCTATACTAAGAGATTTTCATAGTAAAAATTAGTGAATACAATGAATTGAAAACAAAATTTATTGAGAAGTGTTTTTTTCTTGTGTCAGTTCCTCAAAGCTTAAATTTTTTATGTTGTGGTTTATAATTAAATCTTTTGGCTATGTCACTAGACACGACAATCTTGACTTCTAAGGATCTACAAATATAGAGAGATAAAATAATTTTTTTATATATGAGGAAATATGATTGAAATATGGTATTAGTTTTCTAGACATAGGAGCTCATTCATTTTATATATTACTTGTTTAGTGAAGGCCCACTTGGAGTAGATTAAATAGTTAATGGAAACATTGATCTTATGCAATTAAATGCGTCAATGTTCATTATTCATTACTTTGTATGTTATGATAAACTGTCGTTATTGGTTTTCAATCAATGTAGCTTTAGGAAATATTTATATGATGCAATGTAATTGTATGGTTCATTAATTTTCTTTAATGGATTACTTTAGTTGTAGCAATGTTATCTTTGACTTAATTTACTCTTTAAATGTGGTATGGTTAGAATAGAAATAACATTGAGAAACCTTAGGGGAGGAGTCAGTAGATGTCTTCCACTTATGCATTATAGTTCAATTTTATCTAGGTTC
This sequence comes from Cryptomeria japonica, assembly GCF_030272615.1. Taxonomy (NCBI): domain Eukaryota; kingdom Viridiplantae; phylum Streptophyta; class Pinopsida; order Cupressales; family Cupressaceae; genus Cryptomeria; species Cryptomeria japonica. The sequence goes on along the minus strand of NC_081412.1, from coordinate 471,652,124 downwards.
TAATGTTAAAACGTTCATTTAATAGTTTTAAAATAAATATTTTCACTCTGGAATGTTAGTTTGTACCTCTAGGGTTTCTTGGTGCAGTGTTACATGAAATATTTAGTGCTATCAATTACGACTATAAACTCATATATCATTTTATGGGACACAAGTTGTCGATAATGATGTCTGACAAAGAAATAAAATAGAAACTAAAATAAAAATAGAATGCATGTTGAATTTTGCAATTATTGTCTTTTCTTCTCGCTTTTTCCTTGTGAGTCCGCAATTTGATTTTTAAAAGATATTTTGTAGCAATGGTCAATTCAACTTAAGTCGAGTCAAATTCTATACAATTGAGTTCATTGAAGGTGATAACTGAAGTTATGATTGATTACACCAAAGGCATTCCTTATTTGAGATGGACAACCTATTAGTTCAAATCAAGGATTCAAAGTTGATTATATCATTACAAGATGATTGAAAAGAAATAGACAATCAATTCCCAATGATTTGAAAGTACTCCGCCAGTACCAATCTACACAATAAAGTTTAAATTGAATCATAGGATTTTTAGCCTTGTACGCCTAAGCTACAACAGATATTCAACACATCTATTTGCAAGAGAAGACACACAATTAATTTTATATTTAAAGAGATGTGACTTGGGATGTTGGGTGCTTTGATTTGCATTCAAATAGGTACATATTCTTGCCACCTCATTGCATGGATGTTTTGTCACCAATTGTATTAGGCCTAAGAGTCCAAATATTTTTTCGTACCTTCCTAATTTTACTCGTAATTTTTGTCTGAATTGACTATTAGACTCTTTCTTAGGATGAGATATTTATTATTGTTTTATTTTCACTTTTGATGAGTGTTTTAGTGTTTTATTTTAACTCCGCATATCCTACCTTCATGTATCCTCATATAAATTTATATTTATGATGCATTAGGATCAATTCTAGTTTCTTTTAAAATAAAATCCTACCACTTAAGTCTCATTTCACTTACATGAGATTACATCATCAATACATCATAGTTACATCATAACTACATAATTCTCAATGTAGGCATGACCATACATATTTACATTAGATAAACATAAGTACAACTGCAAGTACAAGATAAATGCATAAAAACTCCATCTGACTCCCTGAGCTTACCAAATCCAAGAGTAGCAATCTGGAACATGAACAAAGTCATTTCATGCATAGACAGGCTCAAAATCCTCAATGGAAGACGCCAACTATCACCCGACCATGTGGAACTCGAAGGACCACTCCTTGTGCTAGGAGATAACATAAGGCCCACAAGCATACAAACAATGAAATACAACACATGGTCTAAACATATATCCACCGAGTAAAGACACAAACAAGAAATAACACAGATATAACTCCAATCAGGAATACTCTAGAGGCTACAAATACCTAGTAGGACACTAATGCTCACAAGGGGAGAGTGTCATTGCATAGCTTGATATGGGTTATCTTGGGCAGGTCTCCATAAGCCCTGACCCCTATCCCCCATTCAAGTCTTATGCGGAACCAACATACCTTTCAAGAGGACAAGGTAGTCGAGCATGCCATTTCAGGCCTTCCCACCTCATCTTGAGCCTAAACAAGCACTCAAACCATGCGTAGGGAACACTTAATCTTGTTTAATGTGTATAACTATCCAACCCCCTAATTCATTAATTAGGTTATCACTTATTAAGCTCAACTTTCAATGGGTTATCTTGGAAGCCACTTTGGGCCCCCGACCCCCACTTGGAAGCCACTCCCCCTCATGACACTAAGCCTACCAAAAACCAACCATCATCAATTGAAGCATCATAAAATAATCTTATAAGTCTCATAAAAATATCAAAAGCACCATAGACCATATAATGAGTTTCCAACCAAGTCTACAATTACATCGCATCTCAATCACATAAACATCACTTACAAAAGCTTCCAATAAGAGCACACTTTGGCTCAATCCCATAAGGAGTAATATTATAATACCAAGAGACTGATCAACGACCATAGCCATTCATAAGTAAAGCCCATGCAAAGATAAGAGCACCATGTTACTAACAATAAAGATAAAGCTCAAAGACCAACCTCTGGAGCCTCAAAGACATACGAGCGAAAACAACATAAAAGACAAAAAACCCTCACACCTGTTGGTTTAGGTTACTTAAACATTAAAGGTCGAGGGTTTGGTTTAATTAAACATCAAAACAATTTCAAATTCAAAAAAAATATTAACATCAAGGCATAAAGTAGCTTTAGCCAATTAACTTCTAAAAAAAAATCACCAATACAAAAAAAAACCACCATTACACTAAGCCACATTCATTCCCTTTTTAGGTCAAGCACATAAGAGATAACACAAAAATGACAAATACAAGACATTTGGCGTTTACAAAACCACTGATTGGAAAACACAAGAAAACAACCAACGAGTATTGGCATATATGCAAGCATCAGTAACTAAAGTATTTCACATAAAAAACAATAAAAATTTATTTCCATTAAAGCCATAAACTTATTTAAAAAAACAAAACAATTTGAACACAAATAGCACACATATACCCATTTGAAACCATTTTTCCAATTCAACCCACAAATCGATAATTTAAGCTAAAATACTTATTAACCCAAAACTATAAAATTTTCATCATATAAATTTACCAAAAGAGGAAATAAACAAATTTAAACCACACACACACACACATTATTAAATGCCATAATAATCAAATAAAATAATAAAAAATAAAAAAATGTTTTTCTTTAAAAAGCCTGCGGTTAACAAAAAAAATCAAAGAACACCTCCACCACCATGGAGCTCCCCACTATGGTGGGAGGGTTCCCCACAGTGGGAGGGAGTTTCCCACTACCGTGGGTTAATTCAATGGCCCCAAAAAGAACAGAAAATGAATTTCCTACAACGATTTTTTTTTAATAGACAATAAAATTTATATTTAATAAAATTAAGTCTCGAATCAACACACACACACACACACACATATACATACATACATACATATACATATATATACATATACATATATTGTTAGCATTTTTGATGTTTATGTTGTGATTGTCATTGATGGACACACACTTGCATTGAGATCCCCTTTACATGTATGAGCTAGAGCTCAACCTGTATCTGTTCCAACCGGTATGTTGTATTCTAGTCTTTAGACTATTGGTGATTTTGCAAAATGTGTTTCCCGGTTTGAAGTGGCATTTCGACCCCAAGTGGTTCGTAGATCTCAAGTAGTACGAGGGAGCAAAGCGGCATAACACATTCTTACCGGTCTTCATTTTTGTCAAACTAGCAACCGGTACTTTGTATGAACCGGTAATACTTTGTGATGAGTTACCAATCCACCGATTGTTTGACGGTGCCGACATACTAACAGTGCTTCTTGTGTCATGTTACTGAGCATGTCTAGATTTATTGAACCTAGGAAATTGTAATGTAATCCTATTGGACGAACATGAAATCAGATTCCTTTAAAAGGACATCATGTCTAGGGTTTTAGGTTGTTGTTGAAAGGGTTTATGTTGTGCTAGGGTTTAAGGTGGTTGATGAGTTGTTGTAAGAACGATCTTATCTAAGAAGATCAGGTTGTAACTGAGTGAGAGATAGAGAAGACTGAAGTAATGCTGGAATGCATTAGCTGTGAGCTATACTGGATCTAACCAAGTAGTCTGTGCTATTAGATAGATCAAACACTTGTTGATTACTCACATCTTTGACAAGTTTGTAGCCCTTAACCAGGTAGGCCCAAAAGCCTTTTGTAAAATCCTCTAACAAGGTGGTTCACCTCTGTGAATCTAAAATCCTCTAGCAAGGCATTCTTTAATCGGACTTATCTCCTAACAGAGATTGAGATTCCTAACAGGATCTATTTTGGTGAAGAACATTGTAAGACCTTAACCAGTCTGACCTTAATCGGTCTATTTTCTATTCTGCAGATAGTGACTTGTGAGTTCCATCTCACCGTGGTTTTTTCCCATTTGGGTTTCCACGTCAAATATCTTGTGTTATGGTTGTATTGCTTTTGTGGGTGAATGCTTTATTTGCATTTTGTTTTGCATGTGTGGTAACCGGTCAGTCAGTCAAACTATTTTACCGATTTACCTTCAGACTATTTAAGTGTTTTAGAGCAGAGGTTTTTGGCATACTAATTCACCCCCCCTCTTAGTATTCATCAATTGGTATCAGAGCCTACCTTTCTATAAGTTTAACCACTTGGAAAGATATATGGGGGAATACACCTTGAGGGAGCTTACTCAATGGCTCACTTAGTCTGAGCAAGCCTATGATGATCTTATGGTCAAATACAAGGCATCTCAAGCAAAAAGGAGAGAACATGCAGAAAAGCTGATGGAGCTATTTGAAAATAGTTCTGCAGATGAAACAGATATGGAAGCCATGATAGCAGAAGTAAATAAGTTGAATGAATCAAACTCCAACCTGAGAAAGGAGTTGGAAGGACTGACTATCCGGTTTAGTTAAGAGCTTGAGAACAAGAGGAAAGCTGAAGATCTGGTGAAGGACAGAGATCATGAGATCTCCAAGTTGAAACAAGATATTAGTGCACTGACTACTCGCCTCCATGAGAGCATAATGGAAAAAGAATGAGTACAAGATGAACTGAACATAGCCATCTCTGAAAATGCAAGCCTAATGGAGACAAATACTGCTATTTCCAAAGAACTTTCTGAGTCAAAGGAAATACTTGCTAAGTTCAACAAAAGTACTATCAAGCTAGAGCAAAAGCTTGAGTCATCTAGACTAGTAAAGAATACCAATGGATTTGGTTTCTCTGGACATGAGGAAGGAGAATCCTCAGGAACAAATGTTGAAGCATCAAAGAAGCAACCGACATTCAACAAAAAAGGTAAGCAAAAATTCAAACCTATTTGCTTTAACTATCTTAAAGAAGGACACACTACCAATGTATGTAGGAGCAAAGCCTACAATAATTTTCCTTACTTTATTAACAATGTACCTAGATCCAATAAGTTCAATGGTCATTGTTATGCATGCAACAAGTTTGGGCATAGAGCATTTGAATGCAGGTCTGTGATGAATAACATTGGAAGATATCCTCAAAGGACCCAAGGAATTGGTCCTGAACCTTTTGTGAACCGGAACCACAACTGGTTTAATGTCTTCAATCATCAGTCAAGAAGCGGTGGCCATCAAGCAGCAACCAGATGGAGAGAAAATTGTGTGATCTGTCATGGTCATGGTCACACTGCTGCAACATGCAGAATGAAGAATGGAAACATGAACAATGGACCTTGGAGAGCACCTGGATTGGTTTGCTACCACTGCAACAAACTGGGTCACATTGCAAGATTCTGTAGAAGCAGAAATAGTATATCTGATGATATACTGGTCACTCTGGGAGGAGAAATTGATGTTTAAATAGTTCAAGTGGACATGAACAAAACCTGGAGGAAGAAACCAACAATGTTGGAAGAGGAACCGATTTCTGCACCTAGTGTGGAAATATCAAAACCGGCAAACTAAGCTTCAAAAGGCTTAGGGGGAGCAAAACATAGAAATGTTTTCGAACCCCCGGTTCAAACCGGTAAAAGACATTAACTGGTATGTGATGCCTGTCACTTGGCAGAAGACTGGAAATGGTAAAAAGACAAATTAGGGTTTACGCCCTAATAGAGGAACATTAATGGCGGTAGGTGAGAGACATGTATAAAAGCATTTTTCAAATCATTTCTCACTATTTGTTTTCGAGCGAAGAAAAGGCGATTTGAGCTGAGATTTCAAGAAATTGACAAGTCTTGAAGGAGATTCAAATTTAGTTTGCAAATGGTCAAGTGGAGAACACAAAGCGGTGATTCGGCAACTGACGGAGTGTGGAGTGAAGAAGAATCAGAAAGCCCTAAATTTGCATTTTAAAGGTACTTTTCGAGTTCTTAAAATATTCTACAATGGCTTTCGGATCTCATATAAGTTCTAGTACATCCATTGAGTCTGAAAGTTTCATTCAAAGGAAGTCAAAGTATAATGCCCTATCACAAGTCCCAGCTAGAGTGATAGTGGAAGAGGGAATTTCTGACTATATTGATTGCAAGATAGAAGACCTAGGGTCTCTAGCCATCAACTCCCAACTAGGTCTCTTTTGTGGAAAGGACAAGAAAATCAAACTGGAATATAGTATCTTAGAGAAGAAGAAACTCCATAATGCAATATATTTTCTAGAAGAATTTATAGAGGATCATATTAGGATCATTTTGAGCAGAGTCCATGGTGACAAGATGTACCTGGAAAGGATGCATGATATCACGCCTCAGGCAATTCATGCAATCACCAATTTCTACAACACAGGGGAAGTGCCAGCCCTAAGGACAATAAGCAAAACAAAAATGTCAAGGCTCACTGGTTCAGTGAGCGATTCACGAGGCATGACAGTCAACTCCATCAAGGATGAGCTTGTTAAGTATGCCTGCATGGTGATAGGCTACAGAAAATTCTCTGCCAGTAGAATTAACTCTGTATCTGCTGCAGCGGTAAATGCCACTTACCAGATGATTAAAGATGATGCATCATTTGACATGTGCACCGGTATGCAGAGGCAACTCCTGTCTAATCTGAAGTCAATCAAATAGGATAATGCACTGAGATTCAAGTTCGGACAACTATTGGTTGGGTTGTTCTTCTATTTCCAAGGCTACTTTCCTAGGGTAGGAGATGTCCAGTGGTCTCCTGACCAACCAGTAACCAAGCAGATCAAGGAAAGCATTCAAGCTATTGGAACCGGTTACCCTGATGTGCTGAACAAGTATTTTGATGAGTTCAGATGGAAAATGAGTCAAAGGATGAGGATCTCAAGTGACATCATCAAGAAATATGAAGATGACATCCGTTTCACCATCTAGGTAGACAAATGCTTAATGGAGGCTGTTGAGCCTAGAATTGAAGAAGTGGAGCCAATGGGCTATGAGGTGATGTACGATATGCTGGAAAGGTATGACTCAACCCTTATTGCCTCACGTCTTGATCCCAAGGCAAAGAGGACCGAAACCTATCTAGAAAGAATTGCACCGATCGAGGAACCCTCTGTTAAGAAAGGAAAAGAACTGACAACAAAGAAGGCAAAGGTAGTGCCTGCAACATCGACATCGGCTACTACTACAAATCCAAGAGTGACCAAATGGTCACCTGCAAAGAAGAAACTAGAAGTAGCACCGACAAAAGTCTTTGAAAGAAAGAGGAAGACTATGTCAAATGAACCGGACTTTGAAGAGACTGAGTCTGATGAAATGCCAAAGAAGGCCAGACAGACGAAGAAGATGAAGAAGAATGAACCGGCAGCGTCTGCACCAGTAAATATTGATATCTCCTCATATAAACCTTTGACACATTATCAAAGAACAATAAAGAATATTAGGAGAAAATTACTTCATGATTTAGTAGATTATTATGATGATTTTAGTGATGAGGAGAAAGAAGAAGTACTATAAGAAATTATTATTTATTTGTGTAAGAATGACCGGTCGCCATCAGAGATTAAATCTCAGACACCAGATTCATTATATAAGGCATTAGATAATAAATGGCGCATTGGCATAGAAAAAGAACAGGAGATTAGGGAGAAAGTCTTTGCACAATACTTTCTCGACCTCTCAAACTCAGAATTATTTGATGTTTTGGACCAAAATAAAGGACTCTTCTTCACAAGGAGAAGAAGACTTTGGCTGTTAGAAGGAAGAATTGATGATGTTGAAAAGGACACTCATTAGCATATGAATCATGCTATCCAATCTCACAAGGCACGTATGGACAGCCTGCAAGCGGAAAAGGAACCGGTTATATCCAAACCGGATGAAGTTTTTGATGTAGAAGGAAACTTGGTTGAAGAATGAATCGACACTATTAATTTCGATGCCCTAGACATAGAATATGTCACTCAGGACATACCTTTTGAGGGAATAGAACAGGTGCAATAGGCCAAACAGGGTAGTGAGCAAGCCGAGGATAGACAGGAAGCTGCTGAGGAAAAGGCAAAGAAGAAGAAGAGGGATGAAGATGAGAAAAAGTGGAAAGAGGAAGAGAAGAGAAAAGAGGAAGAGGAGAAAAGAAAAGATGAAGAGAAAAAGAAGCAAGAATATGAGAGGAAAAAGAAAGAAGAAGAGGATAAAAAAGATAAGAACAAGAAGGAAGAAGAAAAGAAGAAGAAGGAAGAGGAAGATAAAGAAAAGGAAAAGCGGAAGGAAGAAGAAAAGAAGAAGGAGGAAGAGGAAGATAAAGAAGAGGGAAAGAAGAAGGAAGAAGAGAAAAAGAAGAAGGAAGAAGAAGACAAGGCAGCAGAGAAAAGCAAAGCAGACAAGGCAGCGGAAGCAATGAAGAGCACACAGATGAAGACTTCGAAGGCAACTGGGAGTCAAGCCAAACCAGCTGATATCTGTAGTCTGCAAGTGAGTCAAAGCTAATGCAGAGCATCAAGGTTGCTCAAGAGCACCTTTAAATCATTTGAAGGAAAAAAGGAGCAAGATATAATTCAAGCGGCTGTAGACACCCTTACCGGTTTGATCCCTGGTACCAATCTTCCCAACACTGAATCATCACTAGCACATCTTAAGCTATTATGTACTGTAGTGGATGATCAGGTGCAGAGTCTGGAAGAAGCCATTGAGGCAAATGTGAAGAAAGAGCATCAAAAGGCTCTTAACATTTCTCTAGTGAAGAAGTTGAATGAACTTCGGTCTGAACTGCTGAAAGACCAAAAGGATATAAGGGACGCTTTGGATGAGGGAAACTTGCTACTAAGAAAAATCTATCAACCCCATCTATTATACGATGATGTGCTAGCCCAGAAGCAAAAGCTTCAAATAGACTTATAGTCTTACCTAAGCACATTTAAGCCACCTTATGATTCCTTTGCAACTTATGGGCAAACCATTCACCGGTTTCAAATCCATTCAGCCAAAATGGAGCAAGTGATCAGTACACGGTCTAGAGATTTGCAGGAGCTACAACTAGTTTTACTTCCACATCTGCAAATTCTTTAGAAGTTTTATCTGAACCTGGATGCCTTGACTGTTACACAGGAGATGAGCACAGTTGATGCCATGGAAGAACAGGTATCCCAGATGCAAACAAAGAAAGAAGTGGCCACCTCCCTACTTGAGTACTGGTCTCTATCAATGAATCAATTTTTGCAGGACTATAAATTGGTTTTTCACAAGTATTATTCCTTGTTGTCATAAAATTTTATTCTTTTAATATGGAAATAGGGTTGTTTAGCGCTACTTTGTCATTGTTGGCAAAGGGGGAGAAGTACTCTATCTATTTTGGAGAAGAACAGGGAGAAGTATCTGGCTTTAAAATTTTGATATATGCTCTGATATATGCTTTTTTCTTTGATATCTCAATCTTTATAATCTGTATGCAAAATTGCTATACATGGTATTGATTAAGGGATAGTGTATATGCTTAGGGGGAGCAATTTTGTTAATGGCATGTTTTTGTTGTAAAACACTTAGATGTCAAAATTTTATTTTCTTAAGTGTTGCCATCAATGCCAAAGGGGGAGATTGTTAGCATTTTTAATGTTTATGTTGTGATTGTCATTGATGGACACACACTTGCATTGAGATCCCCTTTACATGTATGAGCTAGAGCTCAACCGGTATCTATTCCAACCGGTATGTTGTATTCTAGTCTTTAGACTATTGGTGATTTTGCAGAATGTGTTTCCCGGTCTGAAGCAGCATGTTGACCCCAAGCAGTTTGTAGATCTCAAGCGGTATGAGGGAGCAAAGTGGCATAACACATTCTTACCAGTCTTCATTTTTGTCAAACTGACAACCGGTATTTTGTATGAACCGGTAATACTCTGTGATGAGTTACCAACCGACATTTTGTGATGAGTTACCAATCCACCGATTGTTTGACGGTGCCGACATACTGACGGTGCTTCTTGTGTCATGTTACTGAGTATGTCTAGATTCATTGAACCTAGGAAATTGTAATGTAATCCTATTGGACCGACATGAAATCAGATTCCTTTAAAAGGACATCATGTATAGGGTTTTAGGTTGTTGCTTGAAGGGTTTATGTTGTGCTAGGGTTTAAGGTGGTTGATGAGTTGTTGTAAGAATGATCTTATCTAAGAAGATCAAGTTGTAACTAAGTGAGAGATAGAGAAGACTGAAGTAATACTGGAATGCATTAGCTATGAGCTATACTGGATCTAACCAAGCAGTCTGTGCTATTAGATAGATCAAACACTTGTTGATTACTCACATCTTTGACAAGTCTGTAGCCCTTAACTGAGTAGGCCCAAAAGCCTTTTGTAAAATCCTCTAACAAGGTGGTTCACCTCTGTGAATCTAAAATCCTCTAGCAAGGTAGTCTTTAATCGGATTTATCTCCTAACAGAGATTGAAATTCCTAACAGGATCTATTCTGGTGAAGAACATTTTAAGACCTTAACCAGTCTAACCTTAACCGGTCTGGTTTCTATTCTGCAGATAGGGACTTGTGAGTTCCATCTCACCGTGGTTTTTCCCATTTGAGTTTCCATGTCAAATATCTTGTGTTATGGTTGTATTGCTTTTGTGGGTGAATGCTTTATTTGCATTTTGGTTTGCATGTGTGGTAACCGGTCTGTCTGTCAAACTGTTTTACCGGTTTACCTTCAGACTGTTTAAGTGTTTTAGAGTAGAGGTTTTTGGCATACTAATTCACCCCCCCCTCTTAGTACATATACATATACATATACATACATATACATATACATATAAATATACGTATACATATACATATACATATATCTATCTATCTGTCTATCTATCTATATGTGTGTGTGTGTGTAAACACGCATACAAATACATATACATATACATACATATAAATATACATATACATATACATATACATACACATGCACATACACATACATATATACATACATACATATATACATACATACATATATACATACATATACATACATATACATATACACACACACACATACATGTATATACACACACACATATATACATACATACATATATATATATATATATACATGTATATATATACATATTGTAATGTCGTAAATTGTACACCCTTACTAGGGTGGTACAATTTCACACTTAGGTTAGCACCTACCATAGTGTGTCTTGCATCTTGCATTTCTAGTTCCCCTTTAAGCATTTAATTAATTAATTTAATTAAATCTAAGGTCAGGTTTCATCACTTTACATATTATAAAGTTGGGCCCTTTACCCTAAGCATGCCCCTTTTCATCTTATTCCTCCAATGAGTCATTTAATCATAAACCCTAATTATGTCTTATTTTGACCATTTAGGTCCAATTTCGCATATCAAAACCTCACTAAATCACCTGTAACTTTGGGATGCGCTCTAATATCATCATATCTAATGGCCCTAAAAATTTGGTGAAAAGTTGGTCAAACCGTGGCGGGAATGCACATGGTCTGCGAATTTTTTCTCGAAATTTCGGGAGCACAATCCTATGATATAATAATGCTTAACCCCAAAATATCAGCAAAAAATTCAAACCCTAGGTCAGCCTAACCATGAAATTAAGATCTAGGGTTTCATACTTAAGAGCTCTCTTTCTTCATTTGAAGGGGTCTTCTTCTAAGAATCTAAGAATAGGTTTTTGGAGCATTAGTGCCTTCTTTGCAGTGAAAGAGTAGATCTTTGAAGTCTTCAACAACATTCAACATTCATCCATCAAACATTCATCAAGCATCATTTTATCAATTCGGGGCTTTTGAAGATGTAGAAGAACAATAGGAGATCACCGACTGATGATTGGATTATGTAGACACATAAAAGTTGCACAATGAATTAAGTGAATTTTATTCATTTAATTATTCTTAATTCTTCCAATTAATTAAATTAAGATTTAATTAATATCTCTATTCTTCTAATCACCTCTTAGTTAAATTAAGATATAATTAATATACCATTCTTCTATCTAAGCCATTTAATTAAATTCACATTTAATTAAATCCCCCTTCTAGCACATTTAATTAAATCCCCCTCCTAACCCATTTAATTAATTTTACATTTAATTAATATCCCTATTCTTCTAATTGCCTATTAATTAAATTAAGATTTAATTAATATACCATTCTTCTATCTAAGCCATTTAATTAAATTCACATTTAATTAAAATCCCCCTTCTAGCCCATTTAATTAAATTTACATTTAATTAAATCCCCCCACTTGCAAAATCCTACAAATGGAAGTTTCAACCACAATTGAAATAAATAAATTTTATTTTAATTAAATTCTATTTTCCTCACCCACTCACAAAATCCTACATCTCCCACGTGTCTCCCAAACCCCCTTCTAGATTCTTCTAATCACTTCTAAATTAGCCTAACCCATCTACTAAATATTGTCACATCCCTAAACAAAGGGAAATCACTTCTCAAATCCTCAAAGTCTTTGAAAACCATTAAAGGCTTTATGTCTTCAACAAGTTAACCTTGAAAGTCTTCCAAACCATTAATGGTTAACTCAACCTTCTTACATGGTTAGAGACTTTTTGCCTAACTCAACCTTCATCTAACCCAAGGGTCTCATCAAGCATTCATTTATTTGACCATGGTTATCCCTTTAACCCTTGCACAAGAGTTTACCCCTTGGGTAAAAGCTTTATCCATTAGATTACCCTAACCTAACCTTAACCCTTACCTTTTAAGGTAACCATCATGTCTTCTCAAGCATTTAATTCTTCTTACATCTCCTCTCAAGCAGTCTCTTGTTGACAATTGTCACCATTTCATTGGCGAGAATTGAAAACATGGATTGATTAACTTTCAATCTTGACCCTTGATAAGATCATCCAATCTTGACCATCCATTTCCCTATTTTCCCTATAAATAGAGCCCATTCCTTCTTCAAACAAATCAAATCTTTGTGCATCAAACTTATAGTCTCATAACATTAAGCATATTATCTCTCTTTGATAGAATAGCATTTTAGATCATTTTGATAGCATTATAATCTTATATATCATGTTAATCTCATATCATGTTAGCTTCATCTTAGTATCATTTTCATACTAGTTCAAGCTTCATATCAATATCTTACATCTTATCATCATCTAGTTTCATATCTAAATCATCACTAGAATCTTGGTTGCATTTCATTTAGATCTTAGAATCATTTAAATCTTGTTCTTTAGGTTGTCATCTTAAAGAATCAAGTTCTCTTCCAAGCTGAGAGCCACCTTGAATCTTGAAGATCCTTGGAGATAGAGGAGCATGGAATGATTTTAAGAGATTAGATTCATTTAACTTTTTTTGATTGATTTCTAACCTCTAATGCAATGTTTCATGTGTGTGTTTGAATTGTTTCCTCCTATTGCAGGTTGACACCACTTTTCCAACATACAAATTGTACCTCTCTCGTGGGCTTGGGTATGGTTTCATGTTGTTTTGATGTCTTTGCATAAGCTTCATTTTGATTCATATTCATGTTTTAGATCACTATGCATTGTGGATTTAGAGCATTTACTTTGTCAATTATAAACAATTAGGGTTTACTCTTTACGGTTGGTCTAGATTGTTTGCTTTCATTTTAGGATCTTGCACACACACAAGGTTCTTGCACACACATTTTCAGTATATTATTGACTATTTATGGAGGTACAAATCACCAACACAGGGGTTTGACTAAGGCAAAACCCTATATAGCCACTCCAAACCCTCTTTTATAGCTTTAGGTACAGGTTCGGATTCGAGCATCGCTAGAAGTTTTGGGACCGCAAGAGAACACAAGGACAGTTCTAGGTTGTAGATCTCAACAAAAACCCCAAGGACAGGGGCGTGGTACCCTATTCCTACCTAGGATAGTGGCATGGCACCATGGTCATGCCCTCTGTCACCTGGATTTGGGAGGACAATACTTTGCAAGCTTCAGAATCCATCTTGCCAGTTGCAACTCCAGAAGTGCAAAATCGGGATAGTGGCATGGCATCCTGGTCTCGAACATTTCTACTTAGATTTCAGACATAGGTACACCTTTGATTTTTCCTTTTGATCTATACTTCTCAGCAGTATATTAGTTGGCCTTTGATCTACATTCTCAGATTAGGGCTTGCTTGCCTACTTGCATTCTGGGTTAGATTGCATTTTTGCATAATTCCTCTCTCATTTAGAACAAAGGAATACAAAACCTAAGAGGTAATCCATGACTCTCTCTTCCTCATAAGAAGTAGCTAGAGTGCGTTACCTCCCTAGGCTCTTTCATATTCCATGAGTGTGTATGAGAGTAGGACTAGGGTTTCCATACTTAGTATCACTTTTTACCCTACACATCTTTGGTGAACCCAATGTGAATCTGGTTTCATTTTCATTAGATTGCATTGTTAGATTTGGATCTAGTTTATTTCATTTGCTTTCAAAAAATACAAAAAAAACCAAAAAAAAGAGGGATTGGTTTCTTTCATTTTCCTTTCATTGTGTGTTTGAGTTTCATGCCATTTTCATTTCAAAATGTCATATTCATATTTGCAAGATGTTCATGCTTTTGATGATGTATGCATTTTTGTTGATTATGAGTTTAGTAAGGATGAATTGCATGAAGCTCTAGATGAGTTTTTTAACCCTAAGCCTTCTAAACCCTCATTTTTCCAAAAAATAATCAACCTTGTTACTATGCCATTTCGTGGTGATGAGAAGGATAAGTTGAATGATTCCTCTCATAGGCACATTCCTATCAACTCCTCCACTAGATCTAGCAACATTATTGACTCCCATGATTCCCTCTATGATGTTATGTCTCCTTTTGAGTCCATAGATTAGCCTTTCCATCACTATGATAATGCTTTATACGATGATGCCCTTGATTAATTTATGTCTTTGCCTAAACTTTCAAACAAGAATAATGCATCTAAAAGGATAATCAATATGATCAATGTGAATGAACATAGCAAACCACTTTTTGTTGTCAAAGGTACTTGTCCTTCTCCAACTTCATCTCTTCCTAATCAACCTTTTTTTTTATGGTTCAAGGTGGATATAGTCATGATTCCTTTAGCACTCCAAACAAACCTATCATTTTGGTTCAAGTAAGGAATCCCACTAAGAATCCTTATAGCTATGCTAGACAACTAACTAAGGAGAGTTATAATGCAGTTGCCCATACTTATAACATGAGAAATAATAGGAAACCTAACCCTCCTCTGGTGATTCTGAATCCTCTACCTGATCCTCAAATCATTCTTCCTCAAGCACCTCGTATTTCACAAACCCTTGGTAAGGAATATGATCTTGTTGAACAACTTAAAGCTACTCCTGCCAAGATATCCCTTTGGGATTTGCTTCAAACTTCCTCTACATATCATGGAATGCTACAAGATGCTTTGAAAACATTGAATGTCCCATCCATAGTGACATCCGATAATATGGCTTCCTTGATTCACTCTATTACAACACCTAAGGCTCAGATTGTGTTTACACAAGATGAGCTGCCCTCTATTGAAATTCAACAACAATATGATCCCTTAATGATAATGGTTAACATAAATGATAGTGTGATAAGATGAACACTAATGGAAAATGGTTTTGGCATTAATGTTTGTAGCATTAACTTATTGCATAAGATCAATGTTGATACATCTCTTATTAAGCCCGATTCTCTCATCTATGGCTTCGATAATGTTGCTAAATCTTCACTAGGTATCATCACCTTGCCAATTAAGGTAGGTCCTGTTACTTTACCCACACCTATCCATGTCATGTATGGAGATTTAAAATACAAATTATTGCTAGGGAGACCTTGGATTCATAGCATGCAAGTTGTTCCCTCTACATTGCATAGGCAAATTAAATTCACTCACAACAATACAACATACACCTTGTTAGGTGACACAAGATTTCAGGCTTGTTTACAACCATCAAGTTATAAATCCTCTTCAATCAATTCTTCCCTAACTATCTTAGATAATTCCTCTAAAGCTTCTACTTTGATTAGTGTGACCATTTCATCAAACCTGTCTCCTATATCTGGATCGATTCCCAATACTTCCTCAAGTGGACCTAATGTTCTCGAGGAAGAGTCTTCTTAGCCCGAATCTATGATTGAGAACACTTTCTCTCCTGAAAAGATTCTTGCAGTTGATGGTTGGGGATCCCTTGATTTCAATCCTACTTTTATAGGGGAATACAAAATTCCCCCTAGAGAGCCTTACATAAAAAACAAGAAGAAGAACCTAAAAAGAAATCTACTTTATCTGGGCCATTGAGTAATAACTTTTTGGCTACTTCTAAGACTTCATCTCCCTTAGTTTCTGGTCTAGAGGATTTTGACTCTTCACTTTTTGAGAATCCTCCTTCTTCTTTGGAAATGACGAACCTTTATGGTCCTTGTTTTCACATCTTAACTAGGTGTGGGTATAATGGAAATGGATGTTGTGCTCAAGAACAAGGGATTAAAGTTCCCTTGGAAAACAACTTTCGTGATATGACATTTGGGCTTGGTTATGATCCTTTCAAGCGTACTAAATCTTCTAAGAGACCATCTATTAGTGGTAATATCATTTTTGCTTCTCTCTCACTAAAATATCCAGAATATATTGACTATGACCCTTCTTGTGTTTTTCCTTTGGATGTTTTTTCTATCGATGATTCCTTAGCTGAATTATTGGGAGCTTATGACAACCTTCCTCATTATCACCATAACCATAGTTTTCTCTATTGTCTAAATGCAGAAGGTTGCTTTGGGAAAGAAAGAAATAACTATGAGATAGTTAAATAATTTCCTCAATTAAAAGATGCTCCTCAATAAAGCAATCTCATAATAAATGACACCATTGATATCAAGATGGATCCTTGTGTTGAAGATAAAATCATCAAGATAGGGAAATGTCTTGATGAAGAAGAGCAAAAATAGTATGCTGAATTGTTAGATGAATTCCCTAATATCTTTGCTTGGATATATTTTGTCATGCCTGGCGTAGATCCTAAGATTGTCACTCATAATATTGTCCTAATTCGTGATGCTAAACCTGTGAAGAAAAAGATTTGAAAGATTCATCCTAAAGTGGCATTACTTGTTAAAGCTAAAATTGAAAAACTATTGGATGTTGGATTCATTTGTCCTATCGATTACTCCCCATGGATTTCAAACATTGTAGTTGTGGCTAAAGATGAGAATAATATTAGGATGTGTACGGATTTGTGTGATTTAAACAAGGCCTCTTTAGAGGATGACTTTCCTCTTCCAAATATTGATATGATAGTGGATTTGGTAGCAAGGCATGCTTTATGATCCTTTATAGATGGTTTCTCAGGATATAATCAAATCTTTATTAATCCCCAAGATCAATCCTTGGGGTACGTTCTATTGAATTGTGATGCCTTTTGTATTGAAAAAAATAGGTGCAACCTATCAGCATGCTATGACTCTCATCTTTCATGACTATATGCATAAAACCTTAGAAGATTATGTTGATGATATCTTAGCCAAATCCGTTCTTTGTACAGACCATGTTAAGATCCTTTGTCAAATCTTTGAGAGAATTCGTTAGTATAACATGCGTTTGAATCCCTGAAAATGTGTTTTTGGTGTGGATAGTGGAAAACTATTAGGATTAATAGTTTCACATCATGGTGTTGAGGTGGATACGAAGAAGATAGATGCTATTGTTAACATGCCACCTCCTAATAATGTCTCCCAACTCAAAAGTTTGCAAGGAAAGATCCAAGCTATTCGTAGGTTCATCTCTCAACTTGCGGATCGTACCTTTCCCTTCACACAATTTCTTAAAAAGAATATTACTTTCCAATGGACCGAGGATTGTCATCAAGTATTTGAAGACCTAAAGACCTATTTGGCCAATCCTCCTATTCTTCAACATGTCGATCCTACTAAGCCTTTCCTTTTGTACACCATTGCTTCCCCTCAATCTCTTGCAACCCTATTGGCACAATGTGATAAGGATGGTAGAGAATGCTCGGTTTATTACATAATCTACACTCTACTTGATTATGAAGTGCGATATTCTGCAATATAAAGACAGTGCCTTGCTTTAGTCTTTGCAACTCAAAAGTTGAGGCATTATCTCTTGAATGCTGAGATCCATGTTATCATTAAATTCAATCCTCTTAAACATCTTTTCTCCAAAATTGACCTTTCCAGATGCTTAGCTAAGTGGGTTATAATGTTGACCAAATTTGACCTTAAGTTTGTCTCACAAAAAGCAATAAAGGGTCAAGTGTTGACTCACCACTTAGTTGATGCTCCTTCACTCTTCTCCCTACCTAATCCAGAGTCCTTTCCTGATGAATACATTTTTTTCACCGAGGTTGATGAAACTTAGGAATTGTACTTTAATGGCTCTAAGTGTCATATAGGATCAGGGTTAAGGGTGGTCTTAATCTCTCCTAAAAAGAAGCCTATTCCTTTATCATATCATCTCAATTTATTATGTACCAATAATATTGCTGAATATGAGGCTCTTATCGTTGGAATTAAAGAAGCCTTGGCATTGAATGTGAAACATCTACATATTTATGGAGATTCTCAACTAATCAAAAGACAAGTGACAAGAGTTTATCAAGCTAAGCAAGACAAATTATCACAATATAGAGATCTAGCTATATCCTTGTTGCAAAAATTTGATTCTTATACCATGGAGCCCATTCCTCAAAAGGATAATCGACATGCTGATGCGAAGGAATGGGTTGCCTCTCTTGTGTCTCTAGAGGACCCCTTGGTAGATCTCAAATTCACTATTCACAACCTCACTACCCTGGCTATTTCTGAAACTAAATTAGACATACATGTTCATCACTCAATATGTTACTTCTAATCTAAGCAATGCATATACTGTTTAAGCATTAAAATAACATATCCATGAGTATCATAATATATACATTGATACATCAAGATCATCTCCTATCTCTAGGACTAGTAAGAGGAGGATGGTGGCTAGATGCCCCCTCTTGATCTAGTTGTGGGGGTGGCCCCATGGGGGTGTATCGTGATATGGACCACGAGTGACTCTGCGAGGAGCTCCTGCAATCCCTCTCCATCATAATCCAATAGTATGTGGTTGCCTCTATCTGTGATGCTGCTAGGTCACTCTCTATCTATTGTAATATCTCTCGTAGGACCTCCATCTCCATCTAAATAGGGGAGAAAAGGTCCTCATGTCGTCCTGCACTCCTCTGCCATTTGTGCAATATCTAAGGAGCTAGTAATGTGCACAGTCACGATGAGGTCTATCACTACATTCTGAATAAGAGAATGCCACTCTTGGATGGTAGTTGCAAGAAAGAGAGAAAATTCTTTATCAGTAACATTCTATATCATCAAAATCCAAAAAAGTAAGATAAATAAGCTAACCAATAACATGACACCTTACCTGGATCTCCCTCTTGCTAGTAGGGATCGTGGAAAGCAACTGCCTTAGACTAGGACCCGCTAGGCTCTCCGCACTTGTACTATCTCTATACAATAGGTGTGGGCCGATAGGGACTAGGATCAGGATGCGTTATAAGGTCCTTCTCCGCATGTAATGGTAGACTCTGTAGATCTAGGGCTATGGTATCCTATCTGAAGTGATGGGGAAGTGCATCTAACTCATCCTCCTCCTTAATTTCCTCCTCCTCCTCCTCTTCATCCACCTCCTCATCCTCCTCCTCCTCTCCGTCCTCCTCATCATCTACATCCTGATCTCCCTCTCCAATGTCAGAATCATCTTCGTCTCTGCCTGCCTCCTACTCTCATGTGTCGTCAACCTAATCATCTGAGCTCTGCTAAGATGTATCATATCCCTCTCTGTCGCCTGACTCACTCCATTGTTTGGGGTTCCCTCCAGGGAAATCTACTAGGAAAATGGCTCCAGGGTATGTCCTCCCCCACCATGTGATGTACCACTGGTGCGTGCCCAATTCTTGTCTATAGTTTGTCGCAATGTCCTGATCTGACCCATCTGAATCTGTGATGTCGATCTCATCACTGGTAGGCCTAGGAATGTCTCCTATCCTCGGCATCACACATGAGTGTTGTATGAACACAGGCACATTAGTAGGAATGCACTGCTCGAACTTGAACTATCGGCGAACTCGGTCGAAGTAGAAGGGAATGACTATGGGGTTGTACCACCCCTCTAGTAGACGGTTCCTTTGCATGCTGAATATTTTCCTGTGTATCCCTACCCACATGTACATCCTGAGGTGGGATCTCCATATGACTTCACCCACTATCAATCTATCTAATCTCAACCTCCAATGCAGGAGATTGCCAAATCACCACTCATAGGTAAGAGGATAAGGAAATACCCTAGGTTGCTCTGGGACTAGCTCTATGGGGGCTCCAACAGGCCTTGTGTAGCTAATATGCTTGAACATCCACACATGTAGTAGTGTGCATGTCATCAGGCTGCATCCCTATCCAAACACATACTCCCCCAGGTGGTGATAGAGATGCACAAGCATGCTCCGACCCCAAGAGTATACCCTCCTATGTCTCTCCATCAATTGGATACTATAGATTATTCCTCCATTCATATGTGTGTCATGCCCATTAGGGAACATGACTAATGCAAGGGTTGCAATCACGAGTCGCCTCACTCATGGAACCTTGCCAGTAGGGTGTAGGAGCCAGTTGACCATGATATGGCCCCCTGTCTTGCTGAGTATCACTCTCCCCACAACATATACCTAAAATCTCCTGTAATCCTCCTTTGTTTGGTTGGATCAATATCTCACAGTCTCTCCCCTAATGGGAAGGTGTATAATGCGGTATACATCCTCAAGGGTGACCATCATCTCCCCCACAAGTAGCAAGAATGTTGAGGTATCTGCATCCCACCTCTCCATCAACACCATCAACATCACATAATGGAATCTGATGGTCAACATAGTCATCGCATTCCACAAGCCCATTGCATGTAGCAACTCCCTCTCCCCTACTGTCCACCTTGGGATCCATTCTCAAAGACTCTGGAAGGTGAGACCAATGATATGCTTGTGGATGTACGGCAGTGTTTGCAAAGCACAAAACATTCTATCATTGGTAATCAATCACCATCACTATCAGCTAATCAATGCAACCATTTTATCAATTCTAACATTCATCGCCTGATCTTGTGTCACTGTTGGTCACCCCAAATAGGGACCAAGGCATCCTACTAGGGCTATGATGCCTAGGTGGGACAAGGGTGCCCAGATGAGACCAGGGCACCCTAAGAAGACTAGAGCGCCCCCTTGAGACCATGGTGCCCTAGGAGTACCAAGGCACCCTAGGACCCCCTAGGTGTCCGAAGAGAGGGCCTGGGCCTAGACTTGGTGATGACATCATCATTCCTAAAAAATATGAAAGCATGAAAAAGTCAAATGGAGTCAACAGAAGGTCAACTCACCTCATCGAGTGGTCGATCGATGAATGCAGGCTGGCGCAGGATCTCGATCCGCGTAGGTCACTCAGGTTGGCATCGAGGCATGATGGCTAATATGTGGGCTCCTTTGTAGTGAATAGTGCCAAAAAGTTAGAAAGTGACAAATGAAGGTGTCACTTTCATATTAATGTGTTATGCACTTTTTGACTTTATGTTTTAAAGTTAAAACCTTGATTTATGCAGTTTTTCTTCAATCTATCATATCTTGAGCTAGGAAGCTCTATTTCTCACACCGTCTATGGTGTTGGAATGGTGAGTTCACCCTCTTAGTCTTTATTAGTTCCATAATGTGCTTGGATGAGAAATCAAGTCATGTTGTGAACTTACTTCATCAATATATTTATCACAATTCACTATGGAAAACATGATTCCCTGTCTCACCTCACTAATAAGAAAGTCGAAATAGGGGGGGAATATAGCTACCTACGAATTTCATCACCTTCCTTAGTAAGAATTAGGTGATTTTGTGATCTAACATGTGGTTTTGTAGGGTGTGGTTCCTAACTGTGTACTACAGATACCTCCGGGGGCTTCATCCGACAACTTATGGCTATATCCTTTTTGAAAAAAATGTTTACTTTTTTGTACTTTAGCTTGCATATGTACGTAGTGTCATATGACTGCTAAAGTGGGGGCTAAATGTAGTATCATAAACTGTACACCCTTGCTAGGGTGGTACAATTTCACACTTAGGTTAGCACCTGGCTTAGTGTGTCTTGCATCTTGCATTTCTAATTCCCCTTTAAACATTTAATTGATTAATTAAATTAAATATAAGGTCATGTTTCACCAGTTTACATATTATAAAGTTGGGCCTTTTATCCTAAGCGAGCCCCTTTTCATCTTATTCCTCCAATGAGTCATTTAATCATAAACCCAAATTATGTCTTATTTTGACCGTTTAGGCCCAATTTTGCATATCAAAACATCTCGAAATCACCTATAACTTTAGGATGCACTCTAATATCATCATATCTAATGACCCTGAACATTTGGTGAAAAGTTGGTCAAACAGTGATGGGAATGTACATGGTCCGCAGATTATTCCCCAAAATTTTGGGAGCATAATCCTATGATATAATAATTCTTAACCCCAAAATATCAACGAGAAAGGTCGGCCTAAACATGAAATTAAGATTTAGGGTTTCATACTTAAGAGCTCTCTTTCTTCATTTGAAGAGGTCTTCTTCTAAGAATCTAAGAAGAATTTTTTGGAGCATTAGAGCCTTCTTTGCAGTGAAAGAGTAGATCTTTTAAGTCTTCAACAACATTCAAAATTCATCCATCAAACATTCATCAAGCATCATTTTACCAATTGGGGGCTTTTGAAGATGTAGAAGAATAATAGGAGATCACCGACTCACGATTGGCTTGTACCTCTCCCTTGGGGTTGGGTATGGTTTCATGTTGTTTTCATGTCTTTGCATAAGCTTCATTTTGAATAATATTTATGCTTTAGATCACTTTACAGTGTGGATTTAAAGCATTTACTTTGTCAATTATAAGAAATTAGGGTTTACGCTTTAGGGTTTCTCTAGATTGTTTGCTTTCATTTTAGGATCTTGCACACACATTATCAATAAATTATTGGCTATTTGTTGAGGTGAAAATAACCAACATAGGGGTTTGACTAAGGCAAAACCTTATATATCCATCCCAAACCCTCTTTTTCAACTTCAGGTATAGGTTCGGATCCAAGCGTCACTAGAAGTTTCGAGACCAAAAGAGCACAAAGGGACAGTTCTAGGTTGTAGATCTCAGCAAAAACTCCAAGGATAGGGGCATGGTGCCTTGGTCCTACCGATGAAAGTGGTGTGGCGCCATGGTCCTGCCCTTTGTTAGAAAAATTTGATAGGATAGTACTTTGCAAGCTTCAAAATCCATCTTGTTAGTTGCAGCTCCAGAAGTGTAGAATCAAGACAGTGCAATGGCACCCTGGTCCCAGAAATTTCTGCGCAGATTTCAGACATAGGTGCACCTCTAATTTTGCCTTTTGATCTACAATTTTCAGCAATATATCAGTTGTCCTTTGGTTTGCATCCTCAGATGAGGGTTTTCTTGTCTACTTGCATTCTAGGCTAGATTTCTTTTTTGCATCATTCCTCTCTCTCATTTACAACAAAGGAAAATAAAACCTAAGAGGTAATCCATGAATCTCTCTTCCTCATAAGAAGTAGCCAAAGTGCATTACCTCTGTAGGCTCTTTCATATTTCATGAGTGTGTATGAGAGTGGGATTAGGGTTCCCATACTTAGTCTCACTTTTTCCCCTCCACACACACATACATACACATACACATACACATACACATACACATACACATACACATACACATACACATACACATTGATGGGATGGGGTTTGGGATAGACTAGCCTAGTCTATGCTCTTAGATCCTTTCCTTGGATCACCAAGTGTACTACCTACACCCTAGGGTCTCTAGGACTTCCCCTGCTTGTGGAATCCCCTGACCTTGCCCAATCCACCCACCAACAACTTGAATTTTTGCTCCTAAGGTCTCACCTACTCATGAGAACCAAATAACCCTTACTTAGGCTAATAAGGGTTTGGCTTGTTCCACACCTTCTGAGGTCCTAGAAAGGATAGGATAGGTCTTGGACATGGTTATCCATGCATTCATGTGCCCCCAAGAGTTTTCAACTTCTAACTCCTTACCGATTTCACTATTTTGTCTTTTACCTACAAAATAAGGCTACAAGGATTGTGACCAATTAGGCCTCTTATCTGGACTTTTAGGGATCCCTCTTGCAAATGATGCACATGCTTGTGAAAATTCCTAAAAGACCTACTATTCATTTGGTAAGGGCTCAAGGATTTTTCTGGTTTTGGGCCTCCAAGTGTCCGTACATTGCCCTAGGTGGATTTTAAGGTTTTTAAGGGTTTTAAAGAAAGTTTTTAGGCCTGCCAGGGTCACAGTGTAGGTTTGATGTTCTTGCTACCTTGTCTAGATTTCTAGAAGCTCCTTCTTCTCACCAATGGTGCTCCATTCACCCCTCTACAACTTCTCCAAAGGGTTCCTCCTCCTCTTTCCTTCTTTGCTCTACAAGACCTCTGCAACTTAACCCTTCTTAGCCGGGCACTGTCTAGTCTCACCTAGGAGTGGGTCTTTGATTGGCTTCCCTACATCTTCAAGGGCCCTACTTTCTCTGAAGTATTGTATAGGGTCTATACTCCTATTCCCCATGGTTTCATGGTGGTTCCACAATAGGGAATAGAGTTATGAACCCATTGACTGAAACCAGTCCAAAGCTGGACAGTGAGAAGCAAGTTTTCAAAATATTTACAAACACACACAACCTGCAAAACAAAACCTAATATAAATGCTCACAATGAAAGTAAATACACCATACAAGACACTTAACATACTTTTTCCGGAAAATCAATCCATTAATGATCTTGTCTTACTCCATTTGTGCCAACTGGCAACAAATTTGCAGTCACAGTCAAGTCACTTTGCTTGGGTCGTACAACAACTGACATCCAACCCCTTCTCTTAGGGTTTGCAACTACTTATACTACCCTTTCCTCAGTCTGTGTGCCCATATTAGGGTTGTCCATGCTAAACTAAAGATTTAGACCACTAGGTGGAAAAGTTGCTTGACAACTTTGAAAAGTTGTCATGCAACTTTTGCAACTTTTGAGCAACATTCTCAATGTTGCTTTTCTTGACTTCTAGGCCCACATTGGGCTATCCTAAGGAAAAATCCATGCTAAGAAGGACCTTGAACACCTCAAAGGCACACATACCCTCTATTTTCAAGAAAAACTCAACTTTGAATTGTGACCCTATGACCACAACTAGGACCTAGACTAGGACCTATGAGAACATGGCTCTTATTTTATATACAATGGCTTCTTAAAGAAGCAAGAACACAATCAAAAGAAAATGGTGGGATCCTTTTAAAGGGTGCTCCTGCACCATACTCCCCCTCTGCAATAAAATAAAGAACTAGGGGAGTAAGAAGAGCCAGATCAATGCCAAGCTTCTTGAACTTGCTCTCTTCAACGCAAGTGGCTTCAGACACAGGTTGATCTACCCACTTCACCAAGTGCTCCAAGTAGACCTAGTGTCTAGTAGACTTCTTCACCCTTGACTCCAAGATCTCTTCTACTATAGGCTGCTTCACTTGAGGTAAGGCATTCATGTCCAAGTCTTGCAATACCTTTGCTTAATTCTTAGTCTACCCTGCTATCTCTCCCTTATACATTATCAGATCACCAACATTGAAGACTGGTGAAATGGCTAAGTCTGAAGGAAGATCAACCTTGTAAGCATTCTCACCATATTTTGACAGAATTCTACAAGGTCCTACCCTTTTCATTTGCAGTTTAGTAGGCTTACCACTTTGCATTCTAGCCTTGCTCAGATGGACCATCACATAGTCACCCACCTTGAATTGAACCTCTCTCCTTTTCTCATCCATTTTGGCCTTCAGTTTTTGAGTTGAATCTAGGATGGCTTTCTTGACCTGCTCTTGGATCTCTTTGATGGTTCGAGTGAAGTCCTCTGCTTGGCCACTCTTCATCTCCATGGAACCAAGTTCTTTGAGTTCACACACTCCCCTTGGATTTCTACCATAGACAACCTCAGAAGGACTTCTTCCAGTGGT
This sequence comes from Cryptomeria japonica, assembly GCF_030272615.1. Taxonomy (NCBI): domain Eukaryota; kingdom Viridiplantae; phylum Streptophyta; class Pinopsida; order Cupressales; family Cupressaceae; genus Cryptomeria; species Cryptomeria japonica. The sequence continues at coordinate 471,626,078 of NC_081412.1, read as the reverse complement.
CATATTTACAATATCATTATATGCATACTCTGCTTGAGGAATGATTAGGTCCCATGTCTGCCCATACTCCTTGGTTAAACACCTCAACAAGTTGCCTAACACCATATTAATGACTTCAGTTTGACCATCAGTTTTTGGATGGTAAGCTGAGCTAAATGAGAGATTAGTTCCAAGTCTCCTCCATAATGTTTGCCAAAAATGGCCCATGAACTTGCTATCCCTATCTGAAACAATGCTTAAAGGAAGTCCACGAATCCTCACAATCTCCTTAAAGAAAAGATGTGCAATATAGCTAGCATCATGTGTAGTCCTACATAGAATGAAATGGCTCATCTTGGAAAATCTATCTACTACCACATGGATGCTATTCACACCTGTCTTTGTCTTGGGGAGTCCTACTACAAAGTCCATGCTTATACATTCCCAAGGCCTATTTGGGACTGGTAATGGTTGATAGAGACCATCATTACTTGATCCTCCTTTTGCTCTTTGACACACACCACATTGCTCCACATACCTCTTCACATCTCTTGGCAACTTGGGCCAATAGTAGTACCTCTGTACTAAATCTAAAGTTTTGTTGACTCCAAAGTGTCCACTTAGACTGCCATTGTGTTTCTCTTGGATGAGGTTTTCTCTCATGGATCCTCTAGGCACACACAACTGATTACCTTTGAACAAGAGACCATTTTGGAGAGTGTAATCTGCATCCTCACCATGGAAATGGTTCTCAAACTCCTTGCAAACCTTGTAAGCTAATGAAAAGTCTTCATCTCCTTCATAGAGGTCCTTGAAACCTTATATTCCTATGCTCTGCAACTGTAACTCTTAAACTGTCAACAACTTCCTGCTTAAAGCATCTGCCATCTTGTTGAGTTGCCCCTTTTTATGCTTGATGGTGAAGGTGAAGTATTGGAGGTATTCCATCCATTTCAAGTGTCTATTGCTAAGCTTCTCTTGAGTGTTAATGTAACTCAAAGCCTGGTTGTCTGTGAACACCACAAATTCCTTAGGGAGTAGGTAATGTCTCCACTTTTTGAGAGACTGAACTAATGCATACAACTCTAAGTCATAGGCTGAGTACTTCTTCTTTGCTTCATTGAGCTTCTCACTGAAAAATGCTACAGGTCTTCCCTCTTGACTCAATACACCCCCTACTGCAATTCCACTTGCATCACACTCCAATGTGAATAGCTTGTCAAAAGTAGGTAGGAGTAGGATAGGTTTTGTGGCTACTTCTTGCTTCAATAATTGAAATGCTTTGTCAGCCTGCTCAGTCCATTTAAACTTAGTTTTAAGGCCTCCTTTTATGGTGTCAAGGACTGGTGCACATATGCCACTAAAGTTCCTCACAAAATTCTTATAGAATTGAGCTAAACCATGAAAACTCCTAACTTTAGTCCCTGTTCTAGGGGTAGGCCAATTCAAGATTGCCTCCACTTTGCTTGGATCCATCTTCAAGGTTCCCTTAGACACCACAAATCCTAAGTAGACCAGCTCTTGCTTCAAGAAGTCACACTTCTCTAGGTTGATTGATAACTTCTCCTCATGCAACCTCTCTAAGACTAACCTCAAATGCTCAAGGTGCTCCTCTTTGGTTATGCTATAGATGAGAATGTCATCTAGGTACACCACCACAAACCTGCCTGTGAAGTCTTTCAACACCTCATTCATCAACCTCATGAAGGTGCTTGGGGCATTGGTGAGTCCAAATGACATCACAAGCCATTCATACAACCCTTCTGTGGTCTTGAAAGCAGTCTTCCACTCATCTCCCTCCTTAATTCTAATCTGGTGATAACCACTTTTAAGGTCCAACTTGGTAAAATACATAGCACCTCCTAAACAGTCCATCAAATCCTCTATTCTAGGAATAGGAAATCTATACCTTATGGTGATCCTATTGATTTCCCTTGAATCAGTGCAAAGTCTCCACTTGCCTCCCTTCTTTAATGCTAGCACTACTAGGACTGCACATGGGTTGATGCTCTTCTTGATCAGTCCTTGTTCCAACAACTCCTACATTTGCCTTGCCACCTCCTTGTTTTGGTCAGGTGTGAGCTTATATGTAGCTTTGTTAGGTAGGGATGCACCAAGAACAAAGTCTATTTGATGTCTTATAGACCTTCTTGGTGGGAGTGTTGTAGGTGCTCCATCACTCACTATGTCCTTATACTCTTGCAACATTTGCTTCACCTCCTTGCGTACCTCTGCCTGCAACTTGTCTTCCTCCTCCTTTGGCTTCACAAAGATGGCACACCTCACTATTTCCTCCTCATGTAGCAAGTGTAAGAACTCTTTACCAATAGCCAATAAGACACTAGGTGTTCTTGAGGTTCCCTCTTCATTCTCTGTCAATGTTTGAATCTTAAAGGTTTTGCTATCCTTCTTAAAGGAAATGAAGTTCTCCTCTCCATCATAGATCACCTTCCTATCAAATTCCCAGGGTCTACCTAGCAATAGGTGACGGGCATCAATGGGTAACACATCACAAAGGATCTTATCCTTCTATCCTCCAATAGAGAACTCTACCCAAGTCCGTTCATTGACAAGCACACTCTGCTCATGATTCAACCATGTCACCTTATATGGGTTAGTCTAGGGTATCCTTGTGAGTTTCAACTTCTTGGTTGCCTCCTCTAACATTATGTTATCAGTTGACCCTGAATCAACTTGTAAAGCGGAAAATTGCGAGCGAACCCTAAGTGTTCCCCCTACCACTCCGAGGAGAGGGGAAGGAGGTCACTAGGGTTGACGGTTTTCACTTAGGGGAGACTTTACATTCAAAAGGGGGGTTGAAACCCACAAGATCCAATCCCGCACAATGCAAGATTGGATTCTAAATGAGTTTCAAGGGTTAAGACAACAAGGCTACCCTCTTTTGTAAAGAATGTAGATAGAAGGATTAAGCTAAGAATGCATGAAAAGTGAGAAAGATTCACTTATAAAAAGAGCTAGGAATATAGGATGAAGCTACAGACCTGGAATTAGCAGTAAAATGTTGAGATGGCGCTGTCCTACAAATTTGAGCAAAAGTTGATGGGATGATGGCGCCCGGCATGCACACGGTCCTCCGAAAAATTCGCGAAACGAAGGGGGATCTGTTCGTCTTTGCACAAGGATTCCAGATCTTCAATTACAGCCGGGTACCTACAACCTACACACAGAAAAGCGAAGATGATTGGGGGGTTAGGGATTAGGGGTTTGCCCTTAGGTCAAACCCTAGTTTTGGAATTAACCAAGAAATGAGAAATGCTGTAAATGTAAATGATTGTAATGTAAACAAGTACTTGATACCTTGTTGTAAGAATGTTTGTATTCTTACATGCGAAGGTTTAAATGTTGTTATATGTTGTATGTTGTATGTGATCTCCTCTTCAATGGTTGAATACTTGTCTTGAATGCAACACTTAGCCTTGAATGGAGACTTAGAATGATCAATTGCTTGAAGGAATGCTTAAATGCTTGAATGCTTGAATGTTTGAATATCACTTCCGCCTTTTTTTCATCTTACCAAAATGGGAGAGGATATGTAGTTTATATACTTGTCAATTAGGGTTAAAAGACTGATTTTTTTGACCTTAGGCCGACCAGGAAACATTATTTTCCAATTTGCAAACATAAAGACCCGAGACCCAAAAGAGACCGGGCCCAAAAATAGGGCCAGGGACCAGGGCACTGGGCGCCATGGTCCCACCTCCAGGGACAGCTGGGTGCAAGGAGGATCAGGCCAGGGTGCTGAAAAATGTAGTTTTTGATGTCATGAACAAGTTTCGGGGTCTCCATTCAGGTTTTGTGTTGCATTGCCATTGTGAAGACCCAAATGCGGTCGAAATTGCAAGTGTCACAATTTTAGGACGCTACATTTAGCCCCCACTTTAGCGGGAGTATAAGCGTACGCTCATAATTTCGGTAAAGTACAAGGAAACAATATTGCAAGACTTTCACCACATCAAGGAGGCAAGACACACCAAGCCCCCAGTGGACTAAGGATCTTACGACTTCAATTGACAAAGTAAAAGGGAAGATCATGAGGGAGAACCATGACTGTCAGTAGTAAGGTTCCCTCACTATGAGTCATGCAAAAAAGTACCAAAAATTTTCAAGGCAAAGCTAAGTTCGCTAAGAAATTTTCAAGTATCTTGAAGGGATAGACGGGGTGTATGCCCCCCTACGTTAAAGCGATCACACACGCCTCAACGGGGGTGATTGCTTTAAGGTAGTGATACATATAGAAAATGAGAAGGGAAAGGAGCACGTTATCACAAAGATTTAGCCCCCAAGTGTGAGATAAACCCAAGGATAATAGACACAAAACACAAAGCACGAGGTGACTTCACTTTCCTCGGGGTCAGTATGCTATATGATAATTCATGTATATCATATGTATGTATGCATAATTGTTCTTCATTCCCCAATCAAGGAAGGCCACCTAGAAGAAAGGAACACATGTGTCTTTTGAGTCAACATGAGAGAGACCAAAAGAGATCTCAATGCTTTGCATCGTCCTCAAGTAGACAACACTAAGGACAACAAATAGACGAATGAGAATAACACATAGAAGAAGTAACAATAGAGAGGAGGAGAGAGTCTGCTATGCTAATGAAACTAGTCTAGCACGTCATCTACCCCCTGATCTTGCTGATCAATATTTCGGGAAGGCAGGGAACATGCTAGAGGAGGAACATCCAACACAGCAGATGGAGCTATCACAAGATCCAAACAAGGGCTATGTTCATGTTCCAAGCCACGTTGTTCTTGTCTAGGAGCTAGGATAAGTGCTTTAGAAAATTCGTTAGATAAATGGTTATCAATATCAACAAATTCATATTCACTATCAGAAGCAAGAGAAGTAACATTTTCATCATGAATAACATTTTCATCTATATCATCATCAAGATTTATAAAAATAGGATCTTTAACTCGCATAGGATCAAAACCATCATGCATCTTATGTTTAGGAGATTTTGGAGAAAATGGAATAATGCTTGTTGAAGGTGTTTTTGGGGATTGCAAAGTTTGAGAAGCAGTTGCCTGAGCTCTAAGACGACGCTTTCGTCGGCGTTCACGTGCAGAACGGTTTCATCTAGTCTTAGTAGGAAGTTGAGAAGATTGAGGAGGAGGAATGTTCTCATCCTTATCACTTGGGTGTTTAGGTTGTGGTCTCTTTGGTTGGATAATAGGAGAAGAGGAAGGTCTCTTCTCTCCATAAGAGGAAGGAGGAGGAACTGCTCCATATAAAGGAGGAATATTTGGTTTAGGAAGGAGACCAAGTCCATCATGACGAGGAGGTATAGGTCTGCTTTTAGAAAGTTTATTAGACATAGACATAGTCACATCCATAGGAATAGGTTGGGAATCTTCTTGAGGAAAGACATTAGTTTTATCTTTCAAAGGAAGAACTTCTTTCTCAAGAATGATAGGAATATCAAGTTTGGGTGTTCTAGGTTCACTTAGAGATAGGATCATATCTGTTTTCCACTTTTGATAAGATTTGAAAAGATGATCACTTTGCAGTGGAAGAGATTGGAATTGTTTAGGCCAAAAAAATCAATAGAAACGCTAGAAGTTCTTTCAGCTGGTTTAAAGAGACTATGATTGACAGTAACAACTTCACCATTATGGGGAAATTTCAAACACTTGTGAATGGGAGAAGCAATAGCTTTCATGGAAGATAGCCAAGGATAGCCAAGCTTCACACGAAATTGTTCAGATGAAGGAATAATAGAAAAGTTCACATCAAGGGATTTGTTACGAACTTCAATAGGTAATGTAATAGAACCAATTGCAGGAGAAGAAAATGCATCAAATAATTTCACAATCACATCTGTTTTTTCGTAGATCACTTGATTCAATTGCAAAGTAAAAAGAAATTCTTCAGTAATAACATTAACCATGCACGAAGGATCAATAAGCACTCCATGGCAAGGTGTATTCTTAACTTTTGCAACTATGTATAAAGGACCATCAGGTGCCCTAATAGTTTCACTAGAATCACATGTGATAGAAGGTTCTTTAGGGTTTTCTTGCTACTCTACAAAGTTAATCACATTCGGAGCCATAGACACAAGACCATCAGATGAGAAAGAGGAATCATTAGTCTCAATCACATTAGAGGTATGGGAAGGTAATGTATCCGTAAAAATGTTAAGATTTTGGTTAGGAGGAGCTACAGATGTATTGCCTTTATCATTCACTCCAGAAACAGAGATAGTATTATTATCAATCAAATCTTGAATCTTACCCTTTAAAGCAAAACATTTTTCAGTATCATGCCCAGGTTGACGATGAAATTGACAAAAAGATTTGTTATCAAAATAGGGTGAATTAATCTTTTTAGGATCGATTTGCTTTATAGGAGGGAGAGTAAGCACATTTTGTTCCAATAACTTATTCATAATACTATGCAATGATTCATTCAAAGGAGTAAACTTTCCTTCTTTCTTGAAAAACTTAGAAATAGGCGGCACACCTGATGCTGCATTCACATTGTTGTTGATGATGTTTTCATTGAATTTAATGGACTCTCTATTCGGTTTAAACTTCCCAAATGGTTGTTGACTACTATCACCCTTATCACTCGGAGCCATAGGATTTGCTTGTTCCATTTGACTCACAGTCAGTTGATAATTGTGAAGAGTTGCACACAACTGTTGGAAAGAAGTAAACTCAGAAAACAGAAGTTTGTCTCAGATATCTTTTTGTAAATTAGAAATAAAGATTCTTTGAATATCATTGTCAGGCACTGGAAAAGAAATTTGAGCATACAAATGCTTATATCTACCAATGAAATCAGTCACTTTTTCTTTAACACCTTGTTTACAATGCATTAAATCAATCAAAGTAACTTTAGGACTTATATTGTTTTGAAATTGTTGAATGAAAGCATTTCCAAGTTGTTCGAAAGAAGTAATAGAATAAGAAGGCAACAAGCAATACCATTGTAGGGCTTTATCTCTTAATGTTCTAGTAAACAGTTTTGCAAGCAACCTTTGGTCATAAGCAAAATCGGTACATATTGTTTGAAAAGTCTTAACATGTGTTAGAGGATCACCTTTACCATTATAAAGCTCCAAATGCGGGATTTCAACATGCTTAGGAGGGATAGCTCGAACAATGTCAAGAGAAAGTGGGCTCGCAACATCAAATGTGGGCACACTAAACTTGGATTGATTCATAGAGGCAATTTGTTGCTGTAAAGAAGAGACAGTTTGCGCAAGATTATTAATGGTCGCTTCAGTTGAAGAATTCATATTAGATGTGTTAGATTGAGATGGAGGTATTATGTTATTGAAAGAAGGTATTGATTGAGAGTAAGGTGGTGGGACACTATGATAGTTAGTCATAGGAGATGATTGGAAAGGAAGAGCACTACAAGGAGGAATGGAATGGTTAAATGAATTGCCCCCTTGCACCAGGTTCATTTGTGGAGATGTAATAGGAACACTTATTGAAGGAATGAATGAAGAAGTTGGATTGAATGCAGGAAGAGGGTTAATTGAAGAAGAAGGATTGCCCCCATGACTGGTGATCATAGGGGGAATGTCTTGTATAGAAGTAGTCATTATGTTTGATGTAAAGGTAGGTATGCTAGCAATAGAAGTTGTCAACGGAATAGAATGATTGACTTGAGTGGGAGGTTGTGTATAACCTAAAGTTTCAGCACAACTCTTCATAGGCATCACATTAGAATCCACAATGTGTGCAATACCACGCAAAATATCAATTCCATTCTTATCACTTTGAACCATACGTTTTAGACCCTCAATTAATGAAAGAGCTTGACTATCGAGATATTCTTGAGACATCCATTGCTGAAAATCATCAAATTGGTTATCCAATTTCGAAAGTTGTTCTACAGAAACCTCATGGAGAGCTTCTTCATCATTAGGAGGATTAGAGGAATTACCCGTGTCCTCGTTAAAAAGGCCATTCAAATTAGGTTCCATCTCCTCAGTAGTTAAACCTTGGAAAGACTTAATTCTACGGCTTCGTCTAATAGGAATAGTGTAAGTAGGGCTTATTGTTGTAAAACTCATGCACTAGAGAGGGAGAGAAAATTTTGAATTTAGAGGTAGCAAATTTCAATAAAATCAGCCAATCTCCTAGATTTAAGCTGTTAAATGCAATCACGACAATCTCTCAAAATTTTGGAAAAAATGTCAGGGACTGTGGTGCTCGGGGTGCACACGGTCCTCGCAACTTTTTTCAAAATTTTCAGGGATGAAAGTTATGATGATTTTAAAGCTAATCTGAAAAAATTGAGTGATTTTACGATCTGTAGATAGGCCAAATTAAAGTTGCAATCTCAAAATTGAACCCTACCAAGATTGTTGAAAAATGCAAAATTTGAATTTTGAAAAAGAGAGGGAAACTGAAATTTTGAATTTTATGATTTTAGAGGGAATACCAAAAGCAATGCAAGTTTTGAAATTTAAAGGTTGACTCAATTTCACGCAAAATTCTATTTTGAAAGTGGAAATCAAGATTGTGTAATTAAACACTTAATTTCAAAAGTCACAAATTGCAAGAATTTGAATAAAGCACTGAAATTTTGAATGAATGCCGACACACTTTTCAGATTTAGGATAGTAAGAACACAATTTCGACACAAAATTTCAATTTCAACAATTTTTGAATGATTAGAAGCCTTAATCCAAGCCATCCCTAGACCAACTTTGACTTTAATTTTGAAAGTGTTGTAATTGATAAAATCAGCCAAAATTTTGGATTTTAGCAGAAAAATACAGTAAGATCTAGCTCTCGAAATTTCGAAAAAAATGTCGGGGACGATGGCGCTTGGGGTGCACACGGTCCTCGCAACTTTTTTCCAAATTTTCAGGGATGAAAGATATTATGATTTTGTTGCAGAATCCAAAGTTACAGCTGATTTGGAGATGTTTTGATCAGTGAAATTATCAGTCAAAGGTTGAATCAAGTAGGTTTTAAAAATTAGGGTTTTGACACTTAACCACGTAATTTTCAGAATTAAAGCACAAATATGAATTGATAATTTGCAATAGAAGGGTAGATCTGAAACAAGCATTAACAATTAAACATTTCGCAAGCTCAATTACTAAAAAGAAAATTTAGGGTTTTTATGCAATTAACCTCTAAAATTTGCAAAAGATCAAACATGGAAATGTAATTAAGGAAGCAAATTTTTCAGATCTAACCATGAATAATTAGAAAGGATGTTCACGTCGGGTTCACCAAAATGTAAAACGAAAAATCATGAGCGAACCCTAAGTGTTCCCCCCACCACTCCGAGGAGAGGGGAAGGAGGTCACTAGGGTTGACGGTTTTCACTTAGGGGAGACTTTACATTCAAAAGAGGGGTTGAAACCCACAAGATCCAATCCCGCACAATGCAAGATTGGATTCTAAATGAGTTTCAAGGGTTAAGACAGCAAGGCTACCCTCTTTTGTAAAGAATGTAGATAGAAGGATTAAGCTAAGAATGCATGAAAAGTGAGAAAGATTCACTTATAAACAGAGATAGGAATATAGGATGAAGCTGCGGACCTGGAATTAGCAGTAAAATGTTGAGACGGCGCTGTCTTACAAATTTGAGCAAAAGTTGACGGGATGATGGTGCCCGGCGTGCACACGATCCTCCGAAAAATCCACGAAACGAAGGGGGATCTGTTCGTCTCTCCACAAGGATTCTGGATCTTCAATTACAACCACGTACCTGCAACCTACACATAGAAAAATGAAGACGATTGGGGGGTTAGGGATTAGGGGTTTCCCTTAGGTCAAACCCCAGTTTTGGAATTAACCAAGAAATGAGAAATGCTGTAAATGTAAATGATTGTAATGTAAACAAGTACTTGATACCTTGTTGTAAGAATGTTTGTATTCTTACATGTGAAGGTGTAAATGTTGTTGTATGTTGTATGTTGTATGTGATCTCCTCTTCAATGGTTGAATACTTGTCTTGAATGCAACACTTAGCCTTGAATGGAGACTTAGAATGATCAATTGCTTGAAGGAATGCTTGAATGCTTGAATGTTTGAAAATCGCTTCCGCCTTTTTTTCATCTTACCAAAATGGGAGAGGAAATGTAGTTTATATACTTGTCAATTAGGGTTAAAAGATTGATTTTTCCGACCTTAGGCTGACCAGGAAACATTATTTTCCAATTTGCAAACATAAAGACCCGAGACCCGAAAGAGACTGAGCCCAAAAATAGGGCCAGGGACTAGGGCGCTGGGCGCCCTAGTCCTGGGGGACCAGGGCGCTGGGCGCCCTAGTCCTGAAGGACTAGGGCGTTGGGTACCATGGTCCCACTTCCAGGGACAGTAGGGTGCAAGGAGGATCAGGCCAGGGTGCTAAAAAATGCAGTTTTTGATGTCATGAACAAGTTTCGGGGTCTCCATTCAGGTTCCGTGTTGCATCGCCATCGTGAAGACCCAAATGCGGTCGAAATTGCAAGTGTCACAATTTTAGGATGTTACACAACTATCACCTTGAAAACTTTACCAAGGATCTTACATCTCACCCTAAACAATACTCTCCTATGCTTAGGTTCATTCTTAACCAGCTGTCTTATCAAGACCCTATTGAACATCATATTTTCTCCAATCTCTGATTCAATATGGTCCACCTCAGGTGTCTTGCTGCTTGATGGGTCTTCATGTGCATAAGCAACCCTCTTTCCACTGTTTGATGATGTAGGCTTGTCAGGGCATCTATAGGTCGGGTCTCCCAATTGACCACAATTGGAACATTTCATAGTTGCAAAATAGGAGTTACCCTTGTTGGTACCTCTACCCCTACTTGGACCACCTTGTGCACCTCTTCCTCTAGAATGGCCTCCTTTGAGATTGGCTTCACTGCTATGTGTAATACTCTAAAAATGGTCATCTAAACCATGGGCCCCTAATCTCGACAACGCCACCAAGGTCTTAACCAAAGACAATTAAATAAATCTTGAGCACACAATTAATTCCTAAAATCATCAAATGTCACATGGCAAATCAATCACTCAATATTAATTAAATATTTACTTAATTAATTAAATCATTCCAAGTAAATCATTTTTAACAATTATCTTATTTATTTTAATTAAATATCCTAGCATATTTAATTAAATAAATCGAATTGCCATAAATCTTCAAAAAAGGAAACAAATAAAAAAAGAGGAATTAATTCAATTAAATAAATCAATTGAGCACAAATCTTCAAAAATGGAAATAAATCAAAAAAGGAATTAATTGACCAAGAAAGGAATTAATTGAGAAAAGAAATCAATTGGAAACAATCTTGAAAAAACAAATTAAAAATTGATAAATAATCTCAAAGAAAGCAATTAAAACAATTAAATATTAAAATTGAATGAAATAGATAATAAATCAGTTTTTTCCTGATTTTATCTTAATTTTAGTTCAATTTCCTTTAAATCAGTTTTTTCTTGATTTAATCTTAATTTTAGTTCGATTTCCTTTAAAATTGAGAAAAGCATCCAATCACATCAATTCACCTGGATTGTGCTTCCTCTTGGAAAATATTGACCGCTCATCATCATTTGATCTCAACCGTTGGTTTCTTTCTGAATTTTCTATAAATTCAGGCTCATCTCTCATTCAAAGAGAGCCTGGAGAAAACATTGTTATTATACTGTTTTTGCTCTAGGATTTCATTGAGATATTGCATATTAATTGTTTCATATTGATTAAATCATTTAGCTTAATATTGCAATAATATTGTTAGATTAATATTGCATCCATCTAGCATTCATCATGTTCATATAGATAAAATCCTTCGTCTTGATGTTGTCTAGTCACTGGTATTGCTTATAATTTGAGAGCAATCATATACTCGCATCTTTTAGAAGGCAATGGGTTGATTTTTTATGGTTTATTTATTCATTGATTATATCTGATTAACCATGCATGTAATGACTTAATTGAAGTGTTGTGTCTTGCAGATACATATTCTCATTCCACTTTGAAATCGAAAATCGAGATCATTTTGCTAGTCAATTTCAAAATTTGGACCACTTAGCGCTCTTTTCATCAAAAGCTCATTCTCTCTTCTAATTGTGCTCAATTTCTCGTTAATCAATGTTGAATCTTAATTTAATTTCTACAAATCAACTTTGCGCTCAATTTCTTATCAATCAACACAAAATTTTCAAAAATTCCTCTGAATCATTTGTGCTCAAACAACTTATCATCGCTAATAAATTGCCTATAATCATCATGTACCCTCGCTATTTTTTGATTTCGCTCCCGAGGGGGCATTCTCATGACCTTATGACCTCACATTCTTCAATGTCGAGAAAATTTTCAAATCTTCATCGAAAGTTGAGCAAAATTCATTTTCAACTAAAGAAAAACAATCAAATAAGATCTCAATTGCTAGGGGCATATCAGTTTCATTGCTTCATATCAAGCTGATATTTGTCTTTTACCTGAATCAATCTCTTTACGTTAATCAGTTCCATCACTTTTCATCAAGCTGCTTTTTCATTTAAACTCAATCAAGGGTTTAAAGAGTATCTTCGATCATGCTCAATCTAAGCAGGTGTTTAGTTTTATTAGTTTCTTGATCAAGGTGAACAATTTATCTTCATTGTATCTTGATCAATCAAGTTTAAGATCGATTTTTATCATCACTCACTGTATGTAAGTTCAATCAAGTTCTAGATTAGTAAGATCCGCTTCTTGATCAATCAAGTTCAAGTTTGGTATCTTTTGTTTTCTATCATTCCCAAGTTCAATCAAGTTCTGGAACGGTATCACATTAATCAGACTTTATTCAGCTTTGTTGCTTCGAATCAAACTAAACACCTCACTTTTTTATGTAGTTCATAATCAATCAAGTTCAGAACTGACATCTCCTAGACATCAACTATTCTTTGAACCAACGTGCTACTCGCACATTAATTCAAAGAGGGGCAAATGTAATACCCTAAAAATGGTCATCTAAACCATGGGCCCCTAATCTTGACAATGTCACCAAGGTCCTAACCAAAGACAATTAAATAAATCTTGAGCACACAATTAATTCCTAAAATCATCAAATGTCACATGGCAAATCAATCACTCAATATTAATTAAATATTTATTTAATTAATTAAATCATTCCAAGCAAATCATTTTTAACAATTATCTTATTTATTTTAATTAAATATCCTAGCATATTTAATTAAATAAATCAAATTACCATAAATCTTCAAAAAAGGAAACAAATCAAGAAAGAGGAATTAATTCAATTAAATAAATCAAAAAAGGAATTAATTGACCAAGAAAGAAATTAATTGAGAAAAGAAATCAATTGGAAACAATCTTGAAAAAACAAACTAAAAATTGATAAATAATCTCAAAGAAAGCAATTAAAACAACTAAATATTAAAATTGAATGAAATAGATAATAAATCAGTTTTTTCCTGATTTTATCTTAATTTTAGTTCAATTTCCTTTAAATTAGTTTTTTCTTGATTTAATCTTAACTTTAGTTCAATTTCCTTTAAAATTGAGAAAAGCATCCAATCACATCAATTCACCTGGATTGTGCTTCCTCTTGGAAAATCTTGACCGCTCATCATCATTTGATCTCAACCGTTGGTTTCTTTATGATTTTTCTATAAATTCAGGCTCATCTCTCATTCAAAGAGAGGCTAGAGAATACATTGTTATTATACTGTTTTTGCTCTAGGATTTCATTGAGATATTGCATATTAATTGTTTCATATTGATTAAATCATTTAGTTTAATATTGCAATAATATTGTTAGATTAATATTGCATCCATCTAGCATTCATCATATTCATATAGATAAAATCCTTCATCTTGATGTTGTCTAGTCACTGGTATTGCTTATAATATGAGAGCAATCATATACTCACATCTTTTAGAAGGCAATTGGTCGATTTGTTATGGTTTATTTATTCATTGATTATATTTGATTAACCATGCATGTAATGACTTAATTGAAGTGTTGTGTCTTGCAGATATAGATTCTCATTCCACTTTTCACACACACACACTATGCTCAGTCAACTTGGCTTCTCCTTGGTTCCTATACTGATTTACCTTGCTTTGGTAACCACCTCGGTGATTCATTTGTTCTCTACCTCTGCCTCTACCCCTGGTATTAGAGTCTCCTTTTCTTTTGTTCCTCTCTTCCACCTTGGCAGCAAGCTGATGACATTTTTGGATAGTGGTAGGAGTCCATAGGCTTATCTCCTCTTGAATGTTCCACTTTAGGCCGCTTAGATACCTAGCCACCTTGATAGATTCATCTTCTTAGACTTTGGATCTAAGACAAAGCTTTTGAAATTCTTCAGTGTAGGAGGTCACTTCAAGGTCTTTTTGCTTCAATCCCTGTCTCTTCTTATGAAGTTGGACTTCATAATCCTTTGGTAAGTAGTTCTCCTTGATCTTACTCACCATGGCCTTCCAATTGGCAATAGGTAGTTTCCCCATGCTAACTCTCTCTTCTTGTAGATACTTCCACCATGTCAAAGCTTCTCCCCTCAGTTTTGATTTGGCAACCTTAACCTTTTGAGCTTTTGTCACTCCCTCACACTCAAAGTGGTTCTCCATACCCTCAATCCATTCCATGATAATGTCAATGTCCATCCTTCCACTAAAATGTGGCAATCCTTCAAAAGCTTTGGTGTTCAAAGCCTTAATAGCCTTTACAAAAGGTTCTTCATTGAACAAGGGATCTGGTTTAGGTATAATGTCATCTATGTCTATAGTTTTCTTGCCTTTATCCTTGGTGTCTTCACCCCAAGGTCCTTGTGTCCTCTGATCCACCACTTCTTGCAGCTTATCCCTTATCTCGCTCATAGCTTCTTCAAGGAGTCTATTCTTCTCCTTCTGCTCTTCTACCTCCCTATCCGGCTCTGCATTAGTGACCATTTTTCTCTCCTCTACTGATTCACCAGTATATAGAGACATGCATAGTCCACCAAATCTTTAACTGGCTTTGATACTAATCTGATGGGATGGGGTTTGGGATAGATTAGCCTAGTCTATGCTCTTAGATCCTTTCCTTGGATCACCAGGTGTACTAACCACACCCTAGGGTCTCTAGGACCTCCCCTGCTTGTGGAATCCCTTGACCTTGCCCAATCCACCCACCAACAACTCGAATTTTTGCTCCTAAGGTCTCACCTACTCATGAGAACCAGAGAACCCTTACTTAGGCTAATAAGGGTTTGGCTTGTTCTACACCTTCTAAGGTCCTAGCAAGGATAGGACAAGTCTTGGACATGGTTATCCATGCATTCATGTGCCCCCAAGAGGTTTTCAACTTCTAACTCCTTACTGATTTCACTATTTTGTCTTTTACCTACAAAATAGGGCTACAAGGATTGTGACCAATTAGGCCTCTTATCCGGACTTTTAGGGCCCCCTCTTGTAAATGATGCACATTCTTGTGAAACTTCTTAAAAGACCTACTATTCATTTGGCAAGGGCTCAAGGATTTTTTTGGTTTTGGGCCTCCAAGTGTCCGTACACTGCCCTAGGTGGATTTTAAGGTTTTTAAGGGTTTTAAAGAGGGTTTTTAGGCCTGCCAAGGTCACAGTGTAGGTTTTATGTTCTTGCCACCTTGTTTGGATTGGTGGAAGCTCCTCCTTCTCACCAATGGTGCTCCATTCACCCCTCTACAACTCCTCCAAAGGGTGCATCCTCCTCTGTCCTTCCTTGCTCTACAAGACCTTTGCAACTTAACCCTTCCTAGTCGGGCACTGTCTAGTCTCACCTAGGAGTGGGTCTTTGCTTGGCTTCCCTACATCTTCAAGGGCCCTACTTGCTCTGAAGTATTGTACAGGGTCTGTACTCCTATTCCCCATGGTTTCATGGTGATTCCACAATGGTGAATGGAGTTATGAACCCATTGACTCAAACCAGTCCAAAACTGGACAGTGAGAAGCAAGTTTTCAAAATATTAACAAACACACACAACCTGCAAAAAAAAACCTAATCTAAATGCTCACAATGAAAGTAAATACACCATACAAGATACTCAATGTAGTTTTGCCCAAAAATCAATCCATTAATGATCTTGTCTTACTTCATTTGTGCCGACTGGAAACAAAATTGTAGTCATAGTCAAGTCACTTTGCTTGGGCCGTACAACAACTGACATCCAAACCCTTCTCTTAGGGTTTGCCACTACTTATACTACCCTTTCCTTGGTCTATGTGCACATATTAGGGTTGTCCACGCTAAACTAAAGATTTAGACCACTAGGTGGAAAAGTTGCTTGACAACTTTGAAAAGTTGTCATGCAACTTTTGAGCAACTTTCTCAATGTTGCTTTTCTTGACTCCTAGCCCACATTGGGCTATTCTAAGGACAACTCCATGATAATAAGGACCCTGAACACCTCAAAGGCACACATACCCTCTATTTTTAAGAAAAACTCAACTTTGACTTGTGACCCTATGACCATAACTAGGACCTAGACTAGGACCTATGAGCACATGGCTCTTATTTTATATACACTGGCTTCTTAAAGAGGCAAGAACACAATCAAAAGCAAATGGTGGGAGCCCTTTAAAGGGTGCTCCTGCACCACACATACACATACACATACACATACATATACATGTACATATACATATACATATAGGCATACATATACATATACATATATTATACATGTATTATACACATATGTAGATACACACACACACACACACATATATATATATTGATAGTTCTGATACTTAATATAAGTATAGATCCAATAGCCAACAACATGAGAGTGGGGAGGGGGGGGGTGAATCATACAAACTTAATCATCTATAAAAACATCAGATTCAACCTCTGTAACATATTTATCAGTCATATAACCAAAACTGTCAAACATGCAAACTCAAAAGCATATGAACAATATAAACCTCATAACACCAGATTTAACGTGGAAACCCAAATAGGGAAAAACCACTGTGGGATTTCAGACCCACCAAGAAATATACTCTTCTAAAGTATGCTCGGTTAAAAGCAAATCCTGTTAAAGATTACAAACACATTGCTAGATGTGACCCGGTTAAGGGATTTCCCTCAGATCTGTTAGGATCTTCACCTTGTTAGAAGTGACCTTGTTAAAAGATTTCAAACACTCAATAAGAATGTCACCTTGCTAGAGGATTTTACAAATAAGACTGTTAAGTCCACTCGGTTAAGAGATTTTCTGCTACTTCTCAAAATAAAAGTAATAAAAAGCTATCTGCAACTTCACATCTGAAATGCTAAAGCAGATTCCTATTTGTTCGATACAGTTTAGACATAGAACTAATCTTGTCTATCTGTTGGGCATCTATATTTTGTTATTCTAACAAGTTTTCAAGCTTTTGTGCTCGGTAATCACTATGTAGCATCCCTATGCATACACTTGCCCACATACATTGTTTATCAACAGTTTCCTATCTATAAAAAATTAGGTAACCGCTTAATCTCCTTGATCACATTTCCCATGATCAATCATAGCCATTAGATCTTCAATATTGTCTAGGTTCAATGCATCTTTCAATCTGAAAATGTTTTACCCTGCCTTGGAACTTGCATAATAGTCTTGGAACTTGTGCCAGGGTATTGCGGTTCAATCTAAGCTGTAGATCTTCATGCCGACTTTCCATTGCCTTAGATTCGTTAACAAACTTCTTCCATGGCTTACCATTCATTGATCTGCTCTAGCTCATCATCTTCTTTCATTAAATGTCACATGTAAACATTTAATGCATTCTGTTATAGCTTGGTTGTAACTCGGTAAATACTAAACTTCACTCGGTAGACATTCTGCTTTCATTAACCGATAGCGATAACCTTAGGGTTTATCGACTAGGTTCCTTAGGGTTTACTGACTAGGTTCTTTGCTCGATAACATAGTATAGTATTAACCTTTACATTTTACAACATATGTATGATGTTAAAACAATCTAAAACATCATGATCTCATCATTGTCTGACTCAGTAGTAGTTGCCCATTGAATACCTTATTCATCATGTTCTTTCTATGTCTTTTACCGACTTCTTTATAATCTTCATATCATACTTCTCAAGATATGGCAATATCATAGTGAATTAGAAAATCAATTTCTTAACATCAATGACAAAATAATAATATTAAGACAGTAATCATCCTTAATCAGTTATATCCATAGTCATCAACAACCTTCTCAATATCCTTATTGAAATGCCAATAATCTCTCATTGTAATTGGAATGCCAACCTTCTTCTTGTCTGTTATAATATATATATATATATATATATATATATATATATATATATATATATATATATATATATATATATATATATATATATATTGTAATGTCACCAAAATGTAATGGTGGGTGAAATGTGAATGAGAGATCAAGAGGAAAGCTACCCTTTCCCTCCAAGGAAATATGAGATTTTCATTATGGATTTCCCTTCAAACACTTTTCATGCATTACATTGGAAGAGGGAGGTGGAAATACATTAGATTCGACCTCTAAAGAAGAAGATAAAATTATGAATGAAATGAGAATGATAAGTTAATCCCCTCTTCTACTTGAAATGGAAAGGAATTGATTGAATTATGTATATACGCTAAATGTAAAAGTGACAAAGAGCTGGTAATAACTCAAGATCGGAGTGTGGGATGAAGTTGTGCACTTGGATCTGGTAGTAATATGTCAAGACAAATTTGCCATGTGAATTTGAGGAAAAGTTTCCTGGACTGTGGCAAAAGTGTACACGGTTCTCTATAAAATCCGTGAAACGAAAAGGGTTTTTCCACCTCTATAAATGGAGTCCAAATATGAAAGTACAGTTGCACACCTGCAACCTCAAGGAAGGTTGTAGATAGAATGTAGGTAGATTTTCTTGTGTGGAATTGAATGTTGGAATGAATCTCCTCTTCAATGGTTGAATCCTCGACTTCAATAAAACACCTAGCCTTGAAGGGAGACTTGAGAATGCTCAATGCTGGAAAGGAATGCTCTTGAATGCTTTCTCTCATGCAAAAGTCCCACTCATCCCAACTTATCCCACTTATGCAAATGAGAGGGTAAATGCAAATTTTATACTTGTCAATTAGGGTTAATGAAACTGATTTTTGTCACAGCCCGATATTGGGGAAGTTTTCCCGCTCACTACACAACCTTCAATGCAGACTTAGGAAGGATCCAACCCAAAAATAGGGCAAGGACAGGGGCACCACACCCCTGTCCCACCCTTTTCTCTAGGACAGAGTGTAGAGAGGGTGGTGCAAAGGACAAGGGATAAGCAGTTTTTAGGGGTTGATCAGTCTCCGGTCTTTGATCAGGCTACAGGATTCAATTTCGCATGCGTGAGGACCCTAATGTGGTCGAAAATTGCTAGGGTCACAATTTTGTGACACTACATTTAGACCCCACTTTAGCGGGAGTATGAGAGTATGCCAATATTATCGGTAAAGTACAAGGAAACAAGAATGGAATACTTTTACCACGTCAAGGAGGCAAGATGCACCAAGCCCCCAGTGGACTTAGGATCTTATGACTTTGATTGACAAAGTAAAAGGGAAGATCGATAAGGGGAGAACCATGACTGAAAGTAGCAAAGTTCCCCTCACTATGAGTCATGAAAGCAAGGATACCAAAGATTACAAAGCAAAACAAAGTTCACTAAGTAATTCTTAAGTATCAAGAAGGAGAATATGAGCGGAGTGTATGCCCCCACCTTAAAGAGATCGTGCACACCTTATCGAGAGGGATTGATTTAAGGTAGGATACACCCAAGAGAGAGAGAAGAGAGGGAGCGCGTTATCACAAGGATTTAGCCCCCAATCGAGGAATAAAACCAAGGATAATGAACACAAAACAAGAGGTAGTTTCACTTTCCTCAAGGTCAGTATGTTGTATGATAACTCATGTATATGTATTTACATATACTAATCATCATTCCCCAAAGAAAAGAAATGTTCCTTGGAAGAAAGGGAAGATAAGAGTCTTTTGAGTCAACATGAAAGAGACCAAAAGAGATCTCAATGCTTTGCATTGTTCTCAAGTAGACATTAAGTGGATAATAGAAGAACAGGGATACATATAGAAGAATGGTCACAAAAGAGCAAGAAAGGAGAGAGAGAGAGAGAGAGAGAGAGAGAGAGAGAGAGAGAGAGAGAGAGAGAGGATATATAGTGCTAATATTGCTAATCTAGCATGACATCCGCCTCCCAATCTTGTTGATTAATATTTCAGGAAGGCGAGCAACATGCTAGAGGAGAAACATCGAGCATAGTAGATGGAGCTATCACAAGATCCAAACAAGGACTATGCTCATGTTGTAAGTCACTTTGTTCGATTCTAGGAGCTAGGATTATGGTTCGTGAAAATTCAGTTGATAAATGCTTGTCCACATAAACATATTCATACTCACTATCAGAAGCATTAGGAGTTGTATTGCCATCATGAATAACATTTTCACCCATTTCTTCATCAAAATTTAGTGAAAGAGGAGCAAGAACACAAATATGAGTAAAACTATCACATGTTTTGTGCAACTTATGATATGGAGATGTATGTTGAACATCTTGCTTAGGATAAAAGGGAATCATGTCAACTGTTGGAGTTCTAGGAGATTGAGTATTTTGAGGGATAGTTTCATGAGCTCGAACATGATGTCTTCATCGGTGCTCTCTCGCACAACAATTACGTCAAGTCTTAGTGGAAGGTCGAGAAGGAGGAGGAACACTTGAAAAAGAAAGAATGTTTCTCTCCTTGATAGTTGAAGGTTTAGGTTGAGGTCTTTTAGGTTGAACAAGAGGAGAAACATGCCTCTTCTCTCAATAAGAGGAAGGAGGTGGAACTACACCATACAAAGGAGGAATATTAGGTGTAGGAAGGAGACTAGGTCCATCATGAGGAGGAGGTACAGGTATAACCTTAGGAATAATCTTGTTATTCTTCTAATGAGAAGGTATAGTCACATCCAGAGGAATAGGTTGACAATCTTCCTTAGGAGGGAGATTAGTTCTATCTGTGAGGGGAAGAACTTTATCTTCAAGTATGATAGGAATGTCAAGTGTTGGGGATCTAGGTTTACTTAAGGATAAGATCATATCTTCCTTCCATTTTTTATAAGATTGAAAAAGAGCATCACTCCTTGATGGAAGAAATTGAAATTTCTTAGGCCAAAAGAAATCAATAGGAACACTGAGTCCTCTTTTAGATGGACAAAATAAGCTATGGTTCACGGTTATGATTTCTCCATTGTGAGGAAATTTCAGATACTTGTGGATTGGACAAGAAATAGCCTTAAGGGATGATAGCCAAGGATAGCCCAACTTCACACGGAATTTCTTGGAAGAGGGTATGATAACAAAGTTGACATCCATGGATTTACTATGAACTTCAACAAGAAGGGTGATAGAGCCAATGGCAAGACAAGAAAATCCATCAAATAACTTCACAACCACATTAGAAGCATCATATATTGGTTTATGCAATTGTAAAGTGAAAAGATACTCTTCAGTCATGACATTAACCATGAAAGAGGGATCAATAAGGACGACATGACAAGGTATATCCTTAACCTTTGCAGCTATGTATAAATGGCCATTGGGTGCTCTAATGGTCTCACTACGCTCAAATGTAATACAAGGATCCTTAGGCATATCTTGTTTTTCTTCCATATTTATGAGGTTCGAAGCCATAGAGGTGAATTCCTTAGAAGAGAAAGAAGTAGGGACAATCTCAATAGCGTTAGAGGTATGAGAAGGAAAGAGATAAGTGAAAATATTAAGATTTTGATTAGGAGGAGCTACTGATTTATTTTCTTTATCATTCACACTTGCCATAGATATAGTATTATTATCAATCAAATCTTGAATCTTATTTTTGAATGCGAAACATTTCTCAGTATCATGACCAGGTTGACGATGAAATTGACAAAATGAGTTTTTATCAAAATAAAGGGGTGCAAGTTTAGAAGGATCAATTTGTTTTATAGGAGGAAGTTTGATAACATTTCTTTGCAACAACTAAGACATAATACTATATAAAGATTCATTCAAAGGAGTAAATTGTCTTTCTCTTTGTAAAAATTTAGAAATAGGAGGCACGCCTATTGTAGCATTCACATTGTGGTTGTTGATTGTATCGTTGAACTTGATGAAGATTTTTGTTGGTTTGAAATTTGCAAATGGTTGTTAAACACTCTTCCCCTTATCACTCGGATCCATAGGAGTGGATTTCTCCATTTGACTCACAACCAGTTGATAATTGTGGAGTGTTGCACACAACTGCGGAAATGAAGTAAACTCAGACAAAATAAGCTTTTCCTTGATATCTTTTTATAATTAGAAATGAAAATTATTTGAATATCATTATCTAGTATAGGAAAATAAATTTGAGCACACAAATGCTTATATCTACCAATGAAATCAATCACTTTTTCTTTAACACCTTGTTTACAATGCATTGAATCAGTCAAAGTGATTTTAGGACCAATGTTGTTTTGAAATTTTTGGATGAAAGCATTTGCCAGTTGTTGAAAAGAAGTGATAAAATAAGAAGGCAAAGAGAAATACCATTGTAAAGCCTTATCTCTTAGTGTTCTTGTAAACAATTTTGCAGGCAATCTTTGATCATAAGCAAAATCAGTGCACAAGGTTTGAAATGTTTTGACATATGTAAGAGGGTCACCTTTTCCATTATAGAGTTATAATTGAGGGACCTCAACGTGTTTAGGTGGCATGAATTTAACAATATCAAGAGAAAGTGGGCTCGCAACATCAAAGGTGGGCACAATAATCTTTGATTGACTCATAGAAGCAATTTGTTGTTGTAAGGAAGACACAGTTTGAGAAAGATTGTTAATTGTCACTTCAGTAGAATAATTGATGTTAGACATAATTGATTGAGAAGGTGGTGTGATATTATTGAAAGAAGACATGGACTGAGAATAAGGTGGTGGGACATTATGATAAGTAGTTATAGGTGATGATTGGCTAGGAAAAGGGACACTTAAAGGAGTAACAATTTTGTTAAAGGAATTGCTCCTTTGTGTCACATTGATTTGTTGAGGGATAACATAAATATTTATGGAAGACATAGGTAAAGATGGAGGATTAAATGAAGAAGAGGGATTTCCCCCATGACCAATGGTTGTAGGGATGACATTTTGAGTTGAAGTAGCCATGATGTTGGAGGTAAAAGTAGGAATACTAGTCATAAGAGTAGTCAAAGGAATTGAAGGATTGACTTGTGTTAAAGGTTGTGAATAACCTAGGGTTTTGACACAACTCTTGATAGGCATGCCATTAGAATCAACAAATATGTGCAATGCCACACAATATATCAATTCCATTCTTATCACTTTGAATCATGCATTGAAGACCTTCAATTAATTGAAGAGCTTCACTATTAGGGTATTCTTGGGACATCCATTGTTGAAAGTTATCAAATTTATTGTCCAATGTGGAAAGTTATCAAATTTATTGTCCAATGTTAAAGCTTCTTCTTCATCATGGGATTCATCAATGGGGTGAATAGGCACATGATTAGGATGGGAAGAATTAGCATGATCCTTATTAAAGAAGTCACCCAAATTAGGCTCCATCTCCTCAGTAATTAAGCCTTGGGAGACCTTAATTCTAATGCTTTATCTAACAGGGATAGTATAGGTAGGACTAATAGTGGCAAAACTCATGCACTAGAGAGAAAGTTTGAATTTTGGAACAAAGCTTACAAAATTGATTAATGCAAAATGTAAGAAAATACTGATTAAACAATTTGAACTTTGTTGGAAGAAGAGGATGACACAATTTCCAAAAATGAAAGAAAATTAGAATTTTAAAATTAGGGCCAAGGGAATACCACTTAATTTTAAAATCAGGGCATACTATAATTAACCTCTTAATTTAAAAAAAATTCTTGAAATTTGAAATGTTGAATTTAGAAGGTATTTTCAATTCTAGAGGGATCAAAAATCGACAAAATCAACCAATCTTTTGGACTTAGGCTATTAAATACGGTCATAACAGTCTCCCAAAATTTTGGGGAAAAAGTTGAGGACCATGGTGGGAGTGCACATGGTCCGACCAACTTTTTTCAAAATTTTTAGGGATGAATATTACGATGATTTCAAAGCTAACCCCAAAAAATTGGTGAATTTTACAATTTCTAGATCAACAAAATTAAGGTTCAAATGTAAAAATTGGAACCTATTAGGGTTTTGAAGAAAAAGAGGAATTGAATTGCAAATTTGAAAAAGGTCAAACCTAATGGATAGGGACACCTTAAAAAATGTTTAGAAATCCGAATTGGAATGAAATTGATTGAAATTTGAACAAAATCTGACAAAAATTTGAAAATTAGGGTTTTATGACATAACCACTTAATTTCAAAATTTAAATTCTGGGAAAAAGGAGGGAAATTGAAAATTTGAATTGTAGGAATGAAAACAAGTCCGAGAACAATTAGAAATCTGAAAATTAATTGGAAATCCAATTTTTGCACGAGTTCAAGATGATTTTTGAAAATTAGGGTTTTAACAAGTAACTGCTTAATTTTGTAAATTCGATTTGCAAATTGAACAAGACAATGAGGAAATTGTATTTGACAAACAAAACAATTTTTAGATCTAAGATAACCACAAGCAATTTTTACAAATCACAAGTTCAATTTTAATTTTAAAACTAGGGTTTTTAATGATTTAACCACTAAGTTTGCAGAAATTTGAAACTTGCAAATGAAAAATGTGCAATTTTGTTCAAAGGAAAGCATGCAAGATGTTGGGTTCACCAAAATATAATGGTGGGTGAAAAATGTGTGAATGAGAGATCAAGAGGAAAGCTACCCTTTCCCTCCAAGGAGAGATGAGAGTTTCACTACGGATTTCCCTTCAAACACTTTTCATGCATTAAATTGGAAGAGGCGGGGGGGATACATTAGATTCAACCTCCAAAGAAGAAGATATAATTCTGAATGAAATGAGAATGATAAGTTAATCCCCTCTTCTACTTGAAATGGAAAGGAATTGTTTGAATTATGTATACAAACTAAGTGCAAAAGTGACAAAGAATTAGTAATAACTCAAGATCAGAGTAATGCTTGAATGCTCTTGAATTTTTGATCTCATGTAAACTTCCCACTCATCCCAACTTATCCCACTTCTGCAAATGAGAGGGTAAATGCAACTTTTATAATTGTCAATTAGGGTTAATGAAATCGATTCTTGTCACAGGCCGACATCGGGGAAGTTTTCCTGCTCATTGCACAACCTTCAATGCAGACTTAGGAAGGGTCCTAACCTAATATAGGGCAAGGACAGGGGCACCACGCCACTATCCTTCCCTTTTCTCTAGGGAAGAGTGCAGACAGGGTGGTGTAGAGGGCAAGGAAGAAGCAATTTTCAGAGGTTGAGTAGTCTTTGATCTCCGATCAAGCCAAGGGATTCGATTTCACATGCGTAAGGACCCTAATGTGGTCGAAAATTGCTAGGGTAGCAATTTTATGACACTATACATATACATATACATATACATATACATATACATATACATATACACATATATATACATATATATACATACATATATACATACACACACACACACATATATATAAATACATACATATATTTATATATAAATACATACATATATATACATATCTATATGTATATATATATATGTATATGTATATATATATATATGTATATGTATATATATATATATATATATATATATATATATATATATATGTATATGTATATATATATATATATATATATATATATATATATATATATATATATATATATATATATATATATATATATATATATAAACCACCACTCATGGTATGCCATGAGTATAAGGATGTAACTAGGTGTTTAGATGTGTCAAGGTCCTATGGACCATTTTTGAACTTTTTGCTTTCTAATAAGACCCACTTTGTAAGGCCATTGACATGTTTGACACTTATAAGCCTACATGGTCAAATCTAGTCAATAGGGTCAAGAATGAATAGGAATAGGAGTTTTGAGTCTTTTGAGTCACTTTGGATAATGTGGAATCCAAATTGGTTGGGTTGGTAATGTGGATGATCAAAATTGTCAAGTTGACAAGAATGTTGCTTGGCAACATTCTTGTCAACACAATATAACCCTTGTCTTTTGGCCAACCACTCCTCCCAAAAGTCATAAAATTTCAAAAACATTAGTTGGGGGAGTTAGTTGATACCTATATGAGGCCCACAAGGCTGAAGAATTGCTAGTTAGAGAAAGTGTGGATATTGAAGTTGAATGAAAACACACATTTTCCTACAATTTCATGTTCTTTGTGCATTTATTGTGGTGTTATCATATTGGGGGTGCAGTAATTTGTGCATAGAAACATAGCAGGATGTGCAATTTCACGTTCTAGAGACAAATATCTACTATCTAGTTTGAAGCCCTCCCCTTACCTAGGGTTTTATGTTCAAATGCCTCTAACTTGACTCTCCTTTGTGGAAAACTTTCATCCCTAGGGGGAAGACAAGTTTAGAGGATGTATTTTAAGATTATGAAAGCCTTGTGTAGGAGAGTGTGGGTAGGTGTGAGAAAAAATTAATCCTAGTTGGGCATCCTCAAGTGATCGACCTATGTTAAGGAGAAAATTGATGCATACAGTGTAGACTTAGGATGGATTAGCCAAGACAATGCTTGACTTAGAGTTTGTAGAGTAAGACATCACTTCAAAGACTATAACCTAACTTGGGTAAGTCATTGGTGGTGTACTTCCTTTGCAAAAATGTCCAATTAGGCCTATAAACCTAATAGGAACAATTTGGGGTTCAGACATTTACCTTGAGGGTTGAAACCTGAAATTTTGGATTCTTGAAGAACTTCCAAAAGGGTATTTGAAACCTCCACATGTTTAGGAATTCCTTTGTGATTTTGGAGAATTAAGGTCCGAAAACCAATCAGGTTGACGTAATGCAATTAGGCCTCCCTCACTAGCCCATCTCAGACAATCATGGTTATGGGGCCCATGGGTTGTTAAAACCTATGGAATTGGTGTATTTGTGTGTTGAATAAGCCCTCTGATCCATCCCACAAGTTGGTGAGTTCATTTCATGTGTTTGGTGATACCCTAGCCTTGTAGGTGTTGGGCTTAAGGGGTTGATAGATGGATCTTGTTACACAAATTTGGTGTGAGGTATTTTCTTGCATTAAGAGACCTCAAATCTTGTCTTGAGGGGTAAGTGGAGCCTAGTGTTTAGGCCTAGACCTAATAACACCAAGTTTCACTGTTGATTCCGTATCATATTGGTATCAGAGCAAGTTGGATCGCTTGGGGTAAGTGATTTGGTATCAGAGCAAGATGCCATGAAGAAGTTGTTTGAGGAGATATTTGAAAATAGAGTGAGGGAGTTAGAGAAGGCAAAGGGCAAAGGAAAAGAGGGTGAATGTGACTCTGATGGAGAAGAAGAATATGGGAGAGAAGGGGAGGCTCCAAGGCAGGAAGTTGAGTTACCTGTAGATCAAAGAACATTTGCTGAGGTCCTAAAGTCTATTGGCAGAGAATCCTCATCAATTAAGGATGGCATCCCTATGTTTAGTGGGAAAATGAATGTGGAAGAAATGATGAAGGAAGGTAGAGGTATGATAACTTCATGTGATAAAATGTTGGCAAAAGTGAAGGCACAATTCATCCTAGTGGACTATGAGGTCCAAGTCTACAAGAAATTGCAAAGTTTGAGACAAAAAGACCTTGATGTAAGTGCATAAATAGAGGAGTTCCATAGACTTAGCCCGCGAACCAAACACCATGAGGAGAAACTAGAGAAGGTGGCAAGTTATCTTAGCGGATTGAAGTATAGTATTCAAGATGAAATCAATATCCTAGCATCAAAGACAGTAAATAAATGCTTTCAATTAGCACTAATGACAGAGGAGAAGTTAAAGAGGAAGAGTGATCATAATAACAAAGGTAGAGGGGGCAGAAAATTTAGAGGAAGAGGAGCTCCTAATGGAAACGGTCAAGCATCAAGAAACCAAGAAGAACAAAACCAAGGTGAGCACTAAGGAGAGGTGAGTTACAGAGGTAATTTTAAAGGAAGAAGGCCAAATGGTAGAGGGAGATTTGGAGGAAGGAACTCTAGACCTTTCAGATGCTTTAATTGCAACCAAGAAGGGCACATGACCTCCAAATGTCCTAAGAAAAGGGGTTCAACCACTCAAGGAGAAAGAAGAACACAACTGATCCAAGATGAGGACTGTGAGAGTTTACACTCCCCAAACAAATTTTCAGATCCTGAGCTAGGAGAAAACCTCATGCTGGGGACACTACTTAAAGAACCTACCACCCCGGAGTGACCACAAAGGAAGTCCTTATTTAGGACCACTTGCAAGTTAGGAGGAAAGGTATGTAGAGTTATTATTGATTCATGGCCTACTGAAAATATAGTGTCTCTTGAAATGGTAGAGAATTTGAATTTAAAAAGAATACCTCACCCTTTTCCCGATAGAGTTTTTTGGCTAATAAAAGGAAAACAAACTTTGGTAGAAGAGAAAGCTTGGGTAGAATTTTAGATTGGGGACTATAAAGACAAAATTCTTCATGATATTGTAACAATGGATGCATGTCACCTACTTTTTGGGAGGCCTTGGCAATATGATTTGAAGGCCCATCATGATTGACAAAGGAATACCTACACTATCACCAAGGATGGAATGACTATTACCTTGAGATCTCTGCCATAAAGAATCAATGAGAGAGGGCAGAATGAGTCCACTATCATGTGCGTAGGAGGGAAATAGTTCTTGGAATTCATAAAGGAGAGAGACACCCCATGCTATGCCCTATTCATCCTACCTAAACATGAAGAGAAGGTGCAGAAAAAGATACCAGAAGTAGGTCAAAGAGAGGTGAAAGAATTGTTGATGATTTGCCCAAAGCATTACCCCCTATTAGGGAGATCAGTCACCACATATATTTCATCCCTAGCTCTACACTACCAAACAAAGCTACCTATAAGATGACACCTATGCAAAATGAAGAAATTGCTAAACAAGTCCAAGAGTTGCTAGACAAAGGCCTGATAAGGAAAAGTCTAAGCCCTTGCGTTGTCCCTCCAGTTTTGGATCCTAAGAAGGAGGTGACATGGAGGTTATACACTGACTCAAGGGCCATTAATAAAATTACAATCAGATACCAGTTTCCCATGCCAAGAATAGAATATTTGTTGGGTTGCTTAGGAGGTGCAAGGTACTATTCAAAGATTGACCTCAAAAGTGGGTACCATCAAATTAGGATAAGGGTTGGAGATGAATGAAAAAAAAAAATCTAAAAAAAATGAGGGACTCTATGAGTGGATGGTGATGCCCTTTGGTTTGAGTAACACCCCTAGTACCTTTATGAGGCTAATGAATGAAATTCTAAAGCCTTTCATTGGAAAATTTGTAGTGGTATATCTTGATGACATATTAGTGTTTAGTAGGACTAAAGAAGATCACCTAAATCATTTGGATCAGGTCTTAAAAATATTGTATGAGGAAAAGTTAATGATAAACTTGGATAAATGTGTTTTCTTGCAGGAGGAACTAATCTACTTGGGTTTTGTGATCTCTAAAGGAAACTTGAGGATGGATCCTAATAAGGTGGAGGTAATCATCAATTTGCCAGCTCCTAGGACCCTTGGGGAGGTAAGGAGTTTCCTTGGGATAGCTAATTTCAATAGGAAGTTCATTAAGAACTTTAGTTAGATATGTGCTCCTATGTTGGAGATAATCAAAGGGGGACAAAGATGTAAGTTTGCATGGATAGAGGTTGCAGGTGTGGCATTTGAACTCTTGAAGAAAAAGGTATCAGAACAACCCATCCTTACTTTTCCCAATTTCAATAGGATATTCACCATTGAATGTGATGTTTCTATAGTGGATATAGGAGCAATGATCAGTCAAGAGGGAAGGCCCATTGACTTCTTTAGTGAGAAGTTGAATGAGGCTAAGAGGAAGTACTCCTCTTTTTACTTGGAGTTGTATGCTCTTGTACAAGCACTCAAGAAGTGGAGGCACTATTTTCTACCCAAAGAGTTTGTGGTATACACTCATAATCAGACCCTAAGTTATCTAAACAGTCAAGAAAAACCGAACCATAGGCATATGAAGTGGGTGGAGTCACTTCAAGCCTATACATTCACTATAAAGAATAAGAAAGCACAAGCCAACAAGGTAGCGGATGCGTTGAGCAAAAAAATACTCACCATACAAGAAGTGTAGTAGGAAAGTGTTGGGATAGATGCACTCAAGACCATGTACCAGGATGATGATGATTTCAATGAGGCATATAAGGAATGTATTGATTTTTATGATTCATATCATGTTGAAATTTTTGAGTATCTGATCCAAGATGGGTTATTGTTTAAGGGTAGTCAATTATGTGTGCCCAAGTGTTCCATAAGGGACAATATAGTGAAGGAGAAATAATTTGGAAGTTTGAGTGGCCACTTTGGCCTAGACAAAACATTGGAGCAAGTGAGGAGATACTATTATTGGCCAAGAATGCAATTTGACATTAGGAGATTTGTTGATTCTTGTGTCATTTGTCGGAGGGATAAAGGGGTAACCACAAATGATGGCCTATACCAACCACTACCTATTCCAACCAAACCTTGGGATTGTGTTAGCATGGACTTTGTGATGGGATTGCCTAGGACACAAAAGGGATGTGATAGTATATTTATAGTAGTAGATAGGTTCAGTAAAATGGCCCATTTTCTACCTTGTAAAAGCACCAATGATGCCTCACCTGTTGTAGGAATTTTCTTCAAATAAATAGTAAGGATCCATGGGTTACCATCAAACATTGTATTAGATAGAGATGTTAAGTTTGCAGGGCACTTTTGGAGGACTTTATGGAGGAAATTGGGTACAAATTTGTTATTTGCTTCTGCCTATCATCCCCAAATAGATGGCCAAATTGAAGTAGTGAATAGGTCACTTGGTAGTCTCCAAAGATGCCTTACCAAACAACATGGAGAGAAGTGGGATACAATTCTACTTCAGGTAGAATATGCTTACAATGACTCCATTAATAGGAGTATAGGAAAATACCCTTTTCAAATAATGTATGGCATACATCCTAGAGGAGTTTTAGAACTAAGAAATTTGCCTAATGATGGCCAAAATAGTGCACATGGTGAACACTTCACGAAGAGTATAAGGGAGATTTGTGATCAGGTCAAGGCCACATTGCAAAAATCAGTAGACAAATACAAAGATAAGGCAGATAAAAGGAGAAGGGATGTACAGTTTCAGATTGAAGATTTGGTGTGGGCATATCTAAAGAAAGAAAGACATCCTTAGGACAAGCATACCAAGTTGATGATGAGAAAGATTGGTCCTTGTAGGATCATCCAAAAGTTTGGTTTGAATGCATATAAGATAGAATTACCTTCTAACATTGGAATCTCACCCATTTTTAATGTTGCAAACTTATCACCCTATAAAAGGGATGTTGTTGCAGGTGCAGAAGCAAGTATCCATCATGAGGAAGATGAAGAATTGTTCAAGGAGTTCCCATCAAGAAAACCTTTGAAGCTTGATTGCATTTTGGATACAAAGATTATCAAGAAGACCCAAAGAAAGATCTATAAATAATACTTGGTGAAGTGGTAGGGACTCCCTGAAGAGGAAGCAGTGTGAATGGATGAGGCAGACATCATCAAGCATGGTAGTAGCCTAGAGGAACTCATCTCAAGAGGACTTGAGATCAACCGACCCGAGGAGTATGGTGCAAGAGCACCTTCAAACCAAACCACCACTCATGGTATGTCATGAGTATAAGGATGTAACAAGGTGTTTAGATGTGTCAAGGTCCTATAGACCATTTTTGAACTTTTTGCTTTGTAATAAGACCCACTTTGAAAGGCCTTTGACATGTTTGGCACTTATAAGCCTACATGGTCAAATCTCATCAATAAGGTCAAGAATGAATAGGAATAGGAGTTTTGAGTCTTTTGAGTCACTTTGGATCATGTGGATTCAAAATTGGTTGGGTTGATAATGTGGATGATCAAAATTGTTAAGTTGACAAGAATGTTGCAACATTCTTGACAACACAATGTAACCTTTGTCTTTTGGCCAACCACTCCTCCCAACGGTCATAAACTTTCAAAAAAATCAGTTGAGGAAGTTAGTTGATACTTAGGCCCACAAGGCCAAAGACATGGCGGTAAGAGAAAGTTTGGAGATTTAAGTTGAATGAAAACACATATTTTTGTGCAATTTCACATTCTTTGTGTACTTCATGTGGTGTTATCAGATTGGGGATGCAGTAATATGTGCATAGAAATATAGTAGGATGTGTTAGAGTAAGTTTAGATTTTATTTCATTCATTTTGGTGGATTTTGTGATGTTATAGAGATAAATCTTTGCTACCAGGTCTGGAACCCTCCCCTTACCTAGAGTTTTATGTTCATATGCCTCTAACTTGACTCTCCCTTGTGGAAAACTTTCAGCCCTGGGGGGAAGACAAGTATATAGAATTTATTTTAAGATTCTAAAAGCCTTGTGCAGGAGAGTGTGGGTAGGTGTGAGAAAACATTAACCCTAGTCGAGCATCCTCGTGTGATCGACCCATGTTAAGTAGAAAATTGATGCATACAGTGCAGACTTGAGATGGATCAACCAAACCAATGCTTTAATTGGTGTTTTTAGAGAAAGACATCACTTCCAAAACCATAACCTAACTTGGATAAGTCATCGATGGTGTACTTCCTTTGCAAACCTGTCCAATTAGGCCTATAGACCTAATAGGACTGATTTGGGGTTCAAACATTTTCCTTAAGGGTTGGAACTTGAAAGTTTGAAGTCTTGAAGAACTTAAAAAAGGGTATTTGAAACCTCCATGTGTTTGGGAATTCCTTTGTGAGTTTGTAGAATTAAGGCGCAAAAACCAATTAGGTTGACCTAATGCAATTAGGCCTCCCTCACTAGTCCATCTCTCTGTGTGTTGAAGAAGCCCTCTAATCCATCCCACAAGTTGGTGAGTTCATTTCATGTGTTTGGTGATACCTTAGCCTTGTAGGTGTTGGGCTTAAGGGGTTGATAGATGGATCTTGTTACACAAATTTGGTGTGATGTCTTTCCTTGCATTAAGAAACCTCAAATCTTGCCTTGGGGGGTAAGTGGAGCCTAGTGTGTGGGCCTAGGCCTAATAACACCAAGTTTCCCTGTTGACTTTGCATTAGTATATATAATAATTCCCATTTATTATTTTCATTATATTTAATTTCCCATTTAAATTACTTCAATTTAATAATTCCCATTTTTTATTTTCATTATATCTAATTAATTTAACTTTCCATCCCTATATTTAATTATTTATTAATTTCCATCATTATAATTATTTAGTTTTCATTATAAATATTTTTAGTTTTTATTATATTAATTTTGTTTTTGATTAAGGAAAATCAGGTTTTAAAGGACCCGAAACCCTATACAAGACATGTTTTGGAAGGACCTGCAACCCGAACTGAAAGATAAACTTGAAAGTCCACTCAAAGAAACAAAACACAAATGAGACTTGGCATAACCAAACAAAAGATGGGGTACAACATAAGAAGGACCCCCAACAAAAACCAGCGGGCTGCAAAAGACCAGCAACCCCAACCCAACCAAGATGGATCAAGAATTTGACCTTCCCTTGTGGGATCAAAGGGTCATATCAAAAGAGGACAAGGACGATTTAGATTTTTTACTTTTAACACTAATCCATCGCTCCTCAACCCTAGAAGCAGCCTTTTGCCAAGGGGATGGGTCCAGAATAGAGGACCTCCCATCATGAGGAGGAATAAAGCCAACATCCAGAGAGGTAGGGACAACAAAAATCAAAGAATCAGATAAATATCCAGTAGCAATCTGGGAAGCGGGAAGGTTATCCACCAAAGAAGAAGATCCAACATTCTTCAAATGATCAATCGGGATGCCACCGCAAGCCTCTACACACTACTAAGGCAAAGCTACACCAGAAACAGAGGCAGTAGCCAGAGGCTCATCGGCCTGAGGAACCTATGCAACCACCTGGGAGAAGCTTTTCTTTTTAACAAAATAGTGTTCAGAGGAGGCACCCTTCCACCGAGAAGCAAATCTTTTTTTCTTTTAATCTGTTTCACACCGTGCAACAACATGTCCAGTCTGGAAGCACTTTCGACATCTAAAGGGGATACCCTCAAAGTCAATCAGTTGGACCCAAGATCCCAAGGAAGATTCAATCTCTATCTCAGCTGGAAGCCCTTTAGAAACATCAATGTTAATCAAAATTTGAGCATAAATAGAATGATAAATTTGGTAAGAATCCTTATCAATCATTAGGAATTCGCCTAAAGCCTCCCCCACTTCCTCTAGTAGAGAGTTCGTCCATAGATGAAGGGGAAGGTTAGGGAGCCTAACCTAGATAGGAATCTCATTCAATGAATCAATAGATGGGTTAAAACCTGAGAACTAGGGTTTAACCATCAAAACAAATTTTTCCTCCCAGTTGAAAGGGTTAATACATAAAATTTTTGATCTATCCTCTGCATGTTCAAATTTAGCAATGAAAAAAATCTTGGCTGCGGGAAAAATGTTAACTGAACCCTTTAAGATCGGTTCCTAGCTTTGGGAAATCCAAGTGTGCAGCTGAGGAAGGCTTGGCCAAAAGCCTCGAAACCTACAAATCGGACCATGAGATTCAAACACAAAGGAGTTGTGGATGATCTCCTTTCCATATCAGCAGACACCCTGCAAGCCAAGGGTTTGCACACGGTAACGGCCACTGGCCCCAAGCCACGGGTAGCTGGATTTGTATCAGAGGGCGTCGGATGCACCGGATCACTGTCCTCCATATTAGCAACAGGTACATGATCAATCTTGGGCCTGCAAGGATCAGCCACAATAGCAACCTTCAGCATGCAAGGTATCATATTTATTTAGTTATTAAGAACACTAATATTAATTTGTTAATTAATTAATAAGGCAAAACTATCCAAACAAATATATATTTTATTTAATCTTTATACACGCAAACATAAGAAAATAAATTAAATTATCATAAATCAAATAGTACCTTATATAATGAAAATTTATAATTAAAATCTACCAACATAAATTAACCCAAATGAAACACAAACACATACTCACATGCAACATACCAAGGTTATAATATTTTGCCTAAGTGGCGTTCTGATCAGGTAGACACAAGACATGGAACATTACTCTAGTATTGAGCAAGGCTAGGGTTGAGAAATGGGCCTTATGCTATCTCCCACAACTTTCATCAAGCTTATGTAGCCACGCTCATACCTAAGAAACAAGTGGAGTCTATGCCTTGTACCTGCAACCCTGCATCACTGAGAAGAGCATATATACAAACAACATGCATATAACCAGCAATTACATGCACACTGATGAAATGGAATCATGATATTTCGTGTCTCTTCAAAGTGAGTGACAAAAGATCATCCCCTCACACCCCATACAAAATCGAACACATAACATGAAATCTAACACATGACACATTGAAGTAGTCGCCGATGAAGAGGGACCTCAAAGAGATCAATCTGGATTGGTCAACAAGAGTAAACACAACGGAAACACAAAGATATGATGGAGGCAATGCAAAACAGATTGATTTATTGTATGAAATTCAATTACATCCAACTGGTAACAACTGAGTTACAACATACTGGCTCACAGGCCTAGTAGAATAGGTCACAACTGAGACCTTGAATCTTATGATCTATCTTCTACGCACAGTCTAACTATCTGATTCTCTCCCTAATTCTAATTGATTGCATTTTGATGCATAATTACAAATATATATATCGATCTAAAGGATCCATTTGGCCCAAAAAGGGATCAAAACCCGAAGAACAAGACCTAACATGTAAAATAAACAAGGTCGGCCTCCACCAAGAGATTCCTCCAAAAAATCCAAAGGATGAAATATTGATTGCGGGAAAAGGTCGGCCACACACCAAGGAACATCGGAATCAACACCCAAGGCTCCGCAAGCTTCAGAATAGATTCTGATAGATCACCAGAATAGGTCTCAGGCAATCGGTAACAAGAAACTGTCATGGAAACTGGTAGCAATATCATGCCGAAAATGATCCAAATGTGATGTGGTCTGGAAGCAAGAAATATGATCAAGTCTTCAAGTAGAATCCAACTCCACAAGATCCAGTGAGCCAAAACCGAGACACACAAAGGAAAAGTGAAACTGCAAATAGAAAACAAACATAAAGGAAAATGTTTTTGGTTGATTGAAGATTGCTATGAACCGGAGATGCTCCTGCATCACACATCTCATAAGTTAAGCAAATATATTAGTGCATGGGTTAGTACACATAAATAAAATCTAACATCTAATCATCGATAAAGATAAAGTGCATAACCAACATATATCAAATCAAAACATCATAAAACATCTCAATCAAAAGGAATTCAATCATCAATAAAGAAGTCAAAAGCACACATGAGATTCATTAGCATCTAACATAACTATCATAAGAATGATTCGTGGAGGGGCGTTACATTTCATCAGAAATCCATTGGTGAATTTTGAAATCCATTGCAATAAATAATTCACTAGACATTCTGGTTTCACAGTTATAATTTCCACACTATTCAAATTTAGTCTATTACTAGACTGATTTAAAATAAATTATAATAGATATTTCTTTCTTGATTCACTTCTTAAAGTGATTGCTTATTGTTATATAATTATATTTCTAAAGAAGAAAAAAATGTCAATTGTTATAAATTTACAATTTTTTTTTCTAGTTTCGTTTGTTGGAGATTGTTGGCCTATTATTCAAAATCCATTACCAGATCCTCTAACAGTTTTGTTCCAAAAGTGCTCATACACAGATGAATGTCTCTAACCATCTCGCTTGAAAAAATAGTTGTACTTTTTTTTATTATGAGTACACAGATGATTATGAGATGCCCACATATTCATTCACAATCAAATAAATTTAAAAAATGATAATTTAATTAATTAATTATAACCAACTTCAATAA
Source organism: Cryptomeria japonica (assembly GCF_030272615.1). Classification (NCBI taxonomy): domain Eukaryota; kingdom Viridiplantae; phylum Streptophyta; class Pinopsida; order Cupressales; family Cupressaceae; genus Cryptomeria; species Cryptomeria japonica. Next base: position 471,589,090 of record NC_081412.1, on the reverse strand, counting down.
AAACAATTCAAAAAAGTCCACAAACAAACACACGTGCTCATATTCTATGTGTTCAAACAATCTAATGAATATATACAGACGACTGCAAATGTCTTATTCCAAGATAAAATGAATATATACAGATTGCAAATGTCATAGATTTTTATTATGATTTACTTAAAAAAAGTGAACATAATTATACAGGTCTAAGTCTAAAAGTATTAAACATTTAATATATATTAACAATCATCAATAAAATTACTTACACAAAATTGAAATTGATATCCACTTGTTGAAAATGCTTCTCATTTCATGGAAAAATACAAGGTATTTTTTGTGCTCACCTTTTATATTTGTGATAGGACAAATTATTAATATGAAATTCTCCAATGAATATACATTGCTACCCCAATAGTTGTACACATAGGAATACTATTTTTTCACTATGACAACAATACTTGCTTAAGCAAGTATCTTATTTTATTAAATTAGCATCATATATTTTAAATGACACACTTATAGTGGATAGTTATGATATTTTATTTTAAACAAAAAACTATTTATTTTGCTTGTTAATGAATATATATTTGTACTTTTTATATAACATTTAAGTGTAGGTCTATTTTGACCAACATTTGGTTTTTTATTTATTTATGTGAACTATTTATTTATAATATATAATATAAATTTGTGGTAAGATTGAATATTATGTGTACAATTGCTATAATGACAATTGGATCCAGTTCAACTACTGATCTTTCTCCCCTATGCAGAATCTGATCTTTCTCCCCTATGCAGAATCTAATCAGGTTTTGGCAGGGCATGCACGGTGCAGCCTTGATAAAGGCCTCTCCTCCTCCTCATCCTCATGTCACTCAAAACTCTTCATATTAATGTTTTTTCTGTAAAAATGCTTCACACTTTGTGGCCCCGGCTCAATTTGGTTTCTAAGCCTAGTACTAAATCCACACAACGGCTTTCCAATGGTCGCTCGCCTTTTACAAACTACTTGCGCGCAAGGAGTTTAGGTGGGTACTATTTTTAATTATCCGCCTCTCTTCTAACTGCTTGTAATTCATTCTCCGACTCAAAACTTGATTACTAAGTATTGATTTTTTCAATTGTTTGCAGATTGCCACAACATGCCATCATCTGTTGTTGATGAAGAGAATGGGAAAACTCTTCAGGGTAACACCCACCAGAAAATAACTATCTTCCGGTGTTCTTTTTTCTGCTTTTGAGTATAAATGTATAAACTATTCGGCCGATGAATAATTCATGGTCATCATTATTGCAGCTGCAGCGACAGCGCATCCGGAGCCTAAAATCTATCCTAATGCCGGGAAACCAGATTATGTTCATTTTAATGCAACACTGGAGGAGGTATGAAATATGGATTTATAAATAGGTTTCCCTTCCCAATTTAGACGGATCAACATTTGGCAGTACGACTTGTGGATTGAAAATTACATTTATCACAAATTTTTGAGATTCAATTTGTACCTGAAAGATGTCGAACCTGAAAAATCCTAGAGGAAATAAAGGATAAGATATGCAGTTAGATGTAGCAAAACTGGTCAATTACAATTACTATTGAATAATGCTTCTGGATTTGTGTAGGAACACAATCAAATCCAGAAAATTCCAACAAGTATTAATCAGATAGACTAATAGATTGTGAAAATCTAATGATCTAATTGACTGTTAATTGTTTCAGGCAGCATTAGATGAGATGCAGGATGAACGAATAGAGGCATTGGTTGCGGAGATGAAATTAGAGGTGTTTAATTTAGTGGAAGATGGGAAAATTAGTTCGTCCGCATACGATACTGCGTGGGTAGCGAGAGTGCCTGCCATTGATGGCTCAGCCGAACCCCAATTTCCCCAATTGGTGGACTGGATTCTTGAGAATCAGTTACCGGATGGTTCCTGGGGAGAGGAGCGTCGCTTTTTAGCATGTGATAGATTCCTCAATACTCTTGCCTGCCTAGTTACTCTCACCTTCTGGGGCGTTGGAAACAATCAACTGCACAGAGGTAATTACAATTTTTCTTTTGTCGTCTTTCCATTTGGCAACCTCTATCCAGCACATTAAATTACCAATCAAGAATAAAAAGAGATTTACCCTTAAAACAGATGAAAAGTTAATATCTGGGCCATAGCAGGTCTTGATTTCTTACGGAGAAATACAGAAGGAATGATTAAAGAAGCAGTAGCAGTCGGTCACCATGGATTTGAGATGGTTTTCCCTGCACTATTGAATGAAGCCAAATATCTGGGTTTGGATCTTCCTTACGACCTGTCTATCATCAAGGAAATAAACGAAAAGAGGGACTTTGAATTGAAAAAGTGAAATTCTACCCCATTCTTTGTTCCAACTATTTGTGACGTGTACTCTTGTTTTAAGGCACACTTATAAACGAAAAAGATGTAACTGATTGAATATGATTGTGTGAATTAGAGCATCTGTTGAAGAGCTCCACACCCAGCCCACGGCAATGTTGCAGTATCTGGAAGGCATACAAGAAGTAGTCGATTGGAAAGACATCCTGAAATTGCAATCCAAGGATGGGTCTTTCTCAGGCTCGCCAGCATCTACAGCTTGTGTTTTTATGCACACCGGAGATAAGAAATGCCTACAATTCTTGACGGACCTTGTTACAAAGTTTGAAGATCATGGTAATTGATAAGTAGGAGATTTTTTTCACAGCAAGTCAAATTATGACATTGGTATCAGGATTCATTTGTCTAGTTTTTGAGTCAAATTTATTGATCCATGATTCATGAGTAGTCATTCACAAAAACCCATTTCTCATGAGAAGAATGAATGGTACACTTAGCACTCATTGCATCTAGGTAATGCTCACATGAGTGAAGCATAGGTCCATCCCAGAACTACTCCAACTTGAACCACTTAACCATGGAGTTTCCTCCAAAATTAAACCCACTCAACTTGCAATCCCATTTGTAAAACCTTCAGCAAGTGTTGTGCCTTATAAACCATCCATTATAGAGCCCCTTAGACTCATCAAGTGATAAATAAGAGAGACCATGGTAATTGTTCATGTCTTTAGTACTCACGCCTTAATTATTGAAAAGAGTATCGACTTCTAAAACTGAAATGTTGGAATGGCAGTCCCCTGCATGTATCCAGTGGATATAGCAGAGCGTTTGAGAGCCGTTGATAGTGTTGAATGTCTGGGGCTTGAACGCCATTTCCAAAAGGAGATCAAACAAGCATTGGACTATGTGTTCCAGTGAGTAATAGCTTCTCCTCTGGTTGCGATTTTTGGTATAAAAATCCAACCTTTTTTTAGATTGTTTTAAATCTTCTCATTTGTATACTAGGTACTGGGGCGAAAGAGGCGTTGGATTTGGAAGGGAAAGCATGGTTCCAGATATTGATGTCACAGCCACGGGCTTCAGGCTTCTCAGGATGTTCGGCTACACTGTATCTTCAGGTAGACAAGTGTTTGTATGCAAATGATTTAGATGGGTACTCGATACAAACTTAATCGAGTTCTTAACTTCCACAACTAGGTCGGTCTTAATCTCTATTAACTTTAATTGGCAGACGTTCTACAAAACATTAAAGGCGAAGCTGAAGAACTCTGTAAGCTGTCTGATAATGAAAACGGAGCAGGGGCAATCGACATGCTGAGCCTGTATAGATGCTCACAGGTTAACTTTCCGGGAGAAAATGTAATGAGAGAAATAGGTGCATTTGCCAAAGATTACCTGGCCAAATCCTTGCAAAGCAACAACTTATCTCAGGCGACGGCTATCAAGGATAACCTTCGCCAAGAGGTGCTGTGAATCGCTTCCTTCTCTGAAATATTACTACTGAACTTGATCAAAATTCTAATAACTGACGATTTGCTTCCTCCTTTATCCAGGTTGAATATGCTTTGTTTGCTCGATGGAATAGAAATATGCCTTGGCTGATGACTAGAAATCACATAGAAGTGTTTAATCCCAATGACTTATGGCTGGGGAAGACATTATATCAGTAAGATACAGTTTCTGACTACCAAGGTTTGTTATGAGTATAGTCTGATCAATTTTCTTTGTATTTGAGACCGCTAATCCAAGCTGAATGTGCTGCAGAATGCCAAATGCAAGCAACGAAAAGTATTTAGAAGTGGCCAAACTCAACTTCAACCGGGTTCAGGCTATCCACAGATCCGAAATTCAACATATTAAGAGGTAACTATGGAGTAGTTAAAAAGGGTCTGTATATATATATTTTGAGAAAAAGCAGTCCCTGTTATGAAGACCGCGCCAAAAATTTAATTTAATTTGGGTTTTTGCGAAGATCTTAGGTGAAAGATATTAAGATGAGATTGATTTATTGTGTTGTTTAAGATGGTACAAGGCTTGCAATTTCCCGCAGCTGGAATTTACTCGTCACAGAGAAGTGGCAATATACTGGACTGCTGCAGCAGTAATGCCTGAACCACAATACACCGATTGTAGACTGGCTTATGCAAAAGCCGGAATCATGGCTGTTATCACAGACGACTTATATGACACCTATGCAACTCTGGAACAGGCCAAGCTCTTCAACGAAGCTTTTGAAAGGTCGCTGCGTTTAATCCCCATGATCTCACTTTATCCGATTAAGGAATTAATTTGCCATATTAACAATCTTGTCTTTTGGGCTGGCTGCAGATGGGATCCACTGCAAATAGACCATCTACCAAAGGACATGAGAATAGTTTTCATGGGCCTCTACAACACTTTGATCGATATATCTGAACGAACACAGGAGCTCCAAGGACGTGACGTGCTTCCTTACCTGCGCCAAAAGGTAAGTTCTTGTTTGCATTCGGTCTTCGCTACTTATATTTTGCTGATAATTTACAGTTAGTCTTAAACAATATATATTAAGTAACAAATTAAGTTTAGAGGATATTAGTTAATTTTGAAATATTAGTTAATTTTGAGTGTTTAACACTTTTAAATCTAAAAATGTATTCTTATTTCTTAATGTGACAACATACAGTAAACAACATATTAAGCCTAAAAAATGTCAAATCAATTTTCAATATTTAACACTTTTAAACTTAAAAATATAAACTTATGATTTAAACCCTTCCTGTTCTGTTTGGAATTGAATGAAATATGAACTAACATTGAAATCTGGGTCAGTGGTTGGATCTGTTTTTGAGATACACAACAGAAACAGAGTGGATGGAAAGGCGTTATTCGCCATCATTAGATGAATATTGGGAGAACGCGGTGGAGTCGATAGCACTGGCAGTAACCACCCTGACCCCAATATTTTCTACCGGAGACATTCTTCCTGATCACCTTCTCCAGAAATTTGACTTCCGGGCAGAGTTTCTCAATCTGGTCAGTCTCACGGGGCGTCTGATTAACGACGTTAGAACTTTCCAGGTGGGCCTTCCACTCCACTCCACTCTATGTTTACTCTTGTTTGCACTCCACTCTATGTTTATTTTTGTGTGCAGCTTAAATGGCATACATTAAGCTTATATTTTTAATTTAAAAATGTTAAATATTTCAATCAGCTGTTTTCGAATTCAATTGTGTGTCAGTTTTTGTATTAATGTTTTGGATTACATTCCGTGGTCTATCATCAGAATGAAAAGAGTTAAAGTGCATGCAGAGATGATGATAGATCACTGAATGTGATCCGAAACATTGATGCAAAAATTGACACACAATAGAAACATTCTGAATTGACTGACTTTTTTAGACTTAATGTATACGTGTGATTTAAGACGGGCCATGTTTGAATATTAGATACTGAAAAGAAAGTGTAATGGTTCAGGAGGAAAGAGATCGCGGGGAATTGGCTTCATGCGTGCAATGTTACATAAATGATCATCCAGGATGCACGGAAGAAGCAGCCCTGAATTATCTTTACGGAGTGAATGAGGATGCCCTTACTAAATTGAATTATCACTTTTTAATGCGTGCAGACATTCCCAAGAGTTTCAGAACTCTTCTTTTCAACACGGCCAGGGTAATGCAATTGTTTTACAGGAATATAGACGGCTTTCTAAACGCCGCTGAGGAGATGAAAGAATTCATTAAAAAGACTCTGTATGAACCCCTGCTCTAATAAATTCCTTTTCTTATGTTAATGAAATTCTAAGTGTCAACGTAAAATAAAATGAAATCCTAGATTTTTATTTGTGTCTTTGTGAATTTATAATTTGTGAAGGTGAACATTTCATACCTATGACATCTTTTTCCTCTTAATTCACAAGTCATAATAGGAGAAAATTATTAATGCTTTAATTTTTTGAAGGATAAAGAATCAAAATTTGCATCATTTACATATAAGCTTTCTACATGATTGTGTGTAACATCTTTGAATCTTCGCTTGAAGTTTAAAATTGGTCAATCTAATGATCTAATTTTAGAAAACACGACACTTACAATCTAATGAATCCTTGTAAGGTGTTTACAAACATTATAGTCAAGCTATAGGCTCTTAGTTTGAAGATGCAAATTGGAAACACATGCAAACAAAATTTTCCAATTAAGCCAACATAAACCTCACATAGAGCACACAAAGGAATTCAACATAAATAAATAATACAAGTTATCAGAACAACATCACCAATGAACTCTATTGTAGATTTGATTTGTTTCAATGATAGTTTGAAATGTGGATGATCATGCCCAAAAGGTATGTATTTTGATAACATATAGTTAACAAAGATGAATGAATGGAATAACACTTCAATTTATAGATTTTTAGGAGAGGCAATGAATAGTGGAAATGTGATGGGAAGATCAATAGTTGAGGATGAATGAAACGGTTTTCGTAAGATAAACTAAAGAATGGATGGTTGTGATGGAGGTTGTTTGAATGTGAAGGGTTAAGATGCACTTATAAAAAATAATATGTTGTTGCAACGATGAGGGATGTGGAGGTTAAGTGTACGTAGGACCCCCTTTATTTTTGAAAGTTGATGGATAGAATATAGCCACAATTAAATACTAAATTATATTGGTATGTCCATAAGACCAAATCATCTAGACACCGTATGCAATAGATGTTTTCTTCAAAAAGGACTCCATTGTTTCTCTTCAATGAACAACATGGACTTAGGGCCACAACTTGATGTGCTAAAAATACTCACTCAAGTTGAAGATATGTTAATAGATAGGGTGGCACTAGTCTTGCAAGTTACACATGCAAGAGGAGGGCAATATAAATATAGTGGACATACTATCAATTTCCCACAAGATAGCTCAAGTATTGTTCGGCTCTTGCCACAAAGGTTGCATGAGCTTGAGATACTCATGGTTAGTAGAAGCAACACTTAAGGCAAAAACTATGACCGCTATACATCAACAAATATAATGTGATGAATGCACTCAAGTATAAAATTCAAAATGACCCTTACTATGTTGATGTTATCATTGATATTGAAGTTGTTGAGCTCCTCCTTGATTCGGGTACAAATTTGTCAAACATCTTACACATTGTGGATTATAATCTGCAAGAGCCACAACTAGCAACAACACCAACATGCAATTTTGATGATGGCATGTATGAACACGAAAATTCGTCGTCCTTCATCCCAAATTTGTCAAACCCTCCAAGGAAGTTGCAAGCCATTAAACAACTAAATTATGATTTGAAGGTAGACAACAAACTATTGTACCATGGCTTGAAATTAACTATTCTCCCATCAATGAATACAATACAGAGGGTTTTTTTTGCATGTATTTCCCAACATTGTTCCCAACTGGGACAATGTTGCCCCTTCAACCAAGACCCACACAAATTCATCTACATGAATATGCTTTGCACCTTATTAGATACCATGACAATAGATTTGGAACGCATGTTCAATTCCACTATTACTTATACAATCTGATTATGAGACATTGTAGCTAACAAACTGTTGTTGTTTTTATGAGAGCAAATATCGAAGACAAGGTTCCAAACTCTTTAGGGGCTCTTCGACACTAGCTGCAACATGTCCCTGATTGCCAACTTGCAAACCAGCTAATGTGCTTTGGAGCATCGTTGTGAGGTACATGCTCATATTGGAACATATATCACGTTCAACTAATAGCCATGATCCATGAGCTAGACACCCCAACACTATTTTTTACTTTTAGTTCGCCAGATACAAAATGGTCTGACCTACACAAACTATTCCCTTCTTTCAATGGTGCACCAACTAAAACTTCAAGAAAGCAACTAATTGAAAATGTCATCCAAAATCCATACATTACATAATTATATTTGCACCGTTTACAACCTTCCATGAGGAGGTTATTGAAAAGTTGTTGCAAGCTAAAGAATATTGGTACAAATATGAGTGGTAGCGTCACGGATTTTCTCATGTCCATGGATTCCTATGGCTTTTGGGTGCTCCAAACATGGACACACTCGATTGGGACAACACACATGAAGTGGACAAAGCAAGATGCTTCTTTGACAAATATGTTTCTTCTTGGAACCCTCATAGCCACCTTCAAAGATGCAATAGAACATACCATGCCGCTACATATAATCCATGCTTGCTTTCAACCAACAAACTCCTTTCCATGGACCTCTTGTTAGATTATGGAGAGTTATTAAATACTGTACAAAGCCATATGAAATGCACATAGCATACATGCCTTACAAAGGATGCACAAATATTGCAGTGTCGTTATAAAGCTCCATAGGATGAATACCCAATATCAAACTTAAGTACAGACAATGAATAAATGTTACAAACCAGTAAGAAATGATGATTGTCTTAATATTCACAATCCCTAGATGCTTGAAATTTGGTGTTCCCATGTTTGCTTGCGCATCACATCAAGAAAAGATCTGAATTATATCTTTAAATATGCATCTAAATCAGAAATAAGGTCTGAAACATATGCTGACATAGTAAAAAGACTTGCAAATACAGATAGTTGTCAAGATAAAGCATTACTTACATACCAAAATTTTATGATGAATATTATTGCTGATCACAACATAGGCACTCAAGAAACATGTCACATGTTTCATAAATTGCCACTTGTGATATGAAGCCATCCTTTTATATCATTGAATGTAGGCAGGAAAATCTTGCATCATCTCATAAAAGACAAAAGTGATAGTGAGCTCACAAGTGCATATATCCACTACTATATGGAAAGACCTGTTGAGATGGAGTCTTTGTGCCTCTTAAAATCAGCATAGATGAAAACATATGTTGGTTATCATAAAATAATAAATGGCACAAAAGGAAAATATGTGCAATAGTAACTATGTTCTCACTATTTAAGGATGCTTCTCTTGAATTAATGAAAACTGATGCAACAACATCCCTGGTTCACAACAATCTTGCATCAACCAAAAACATTTTCCTTTCTATTTTGTTTTCTGTTTGTAGTTTCAGTTTTCCTTTTTGTGTGTCCCAGTTTTGGCTCACCGGATCCTATGGAGTTGGATTCTACTTGAAGACTTGATCATCTTTCTTTCTTTCAGACCACATCGCATTTGGATCACTTTCTGGCAAGATATCGCTACCGGTTTCCATGTTAGTTTCTTGTTACTGGTTGCCTGAGACCTATTCAGGTGATCTATCAGAACCCATTCTGAAGCTTACGGAGCCTTGGGAATTGATTTCATTGTTCCTTGGCGTGTGGCTGACCTTCTATGTTTCATCCTTTGGATTTTCTGTAGGAATCTCTTGGCGGAGGCCGACCTTTGTTATTTTCATGTTAGGTCTTGTTCTTTGGGTTTTGATCCCTTTTGGGCCGACTGGATCCGTTGGATCGATATATATATATATATATATATATATATATATATATATATATATATACATATATATATATATATATATATATATACATACAATTGTAATTATGTTCTTGAATGTAATCAATCAGAGAATCAAGGAACTAGATTGAACATAGAAGATAGATCTTTCGATTCAAGGTCCCGGTTGTGACCTATTCTACCAGACCTGTGTGCCGGTATTTTGTAACCCGGTTGTTATCGATTGGATGTAACCAAATTTCATGCAATAAAACTTATGTTTTGCATTGCCTCCATCAAATCTTTGTGTTTCCATTGTGTTTACTCTTGCTGACCGGTATGGATTGATCTCTTTGAGGTCCCTCCTCACTGATGACTGCTTCAAGTGGTATCAGAGTGAAGTTTCATTTTAGAGGTTGCATGTCCTAAATTTTGTTGTAGGGTGGTGGATTGTGTATCCAACCTGTAATTGCAGAGGACTAGCATGAATCAATGGCATGAAGAGGAACTAGGAATGATGGAGCACGTGGGAATGCAGACCCCATTATGATGGAGATGTTAAGAGGAATAACAGTCTGGTTAGAAGCCGTGGAGATAGCCTAGAGAAGAGGCCAACATATTGAAGATATAAGTGAAGATGAAGGAGAAGAAGCCTCGATAGAACAAGTAAACATACCGGCAGTTGATCCGCATGAAGAAAGGTTTTTAAGGGTTTTGAGTAGGGCGAACACTAAACCTCATTTTACCCCACTGAAATATGATGGGAAGTTAGATTCAGATGAATTGATGGATTGGATCTTAGAGATGGAGAAGCATTTTGATTTTGAAAACATTGCAGAAGAGAGAAAGGTGAAATATGCCTATACCTGAGGTATGTACACCAAGTTGTGGTACCAAAAGGGGGTCTTAAGATGCCACTTTTTTCTGAAATCAACAAAATTTGAACTTCAATGACAAATTGAAGATAGTTACACTCCAAATTTGAAGATGCAACAAGAACAAGAGTCAGAGTTCTTTGAGTCTACTTTCTAAACTACTAATTTTTTTTTAAAATGGTGGAGATTAAGGGCTTCAAAAAGGGGGGCCACAAAAAGTGGTCCTATTTTTATGCAAAAAACATAACATAGCGTATGTTGTGGCCCCCCTACAATGTTAACTTTTTTTTTGAATTTTTAAAATCGCTTCGGTGAGAAATTAGCTAACACCTTGTAGTTTATGCCAGATTAACGACTAATTTTTTAATGAGTATATGATTTTTTACTAATTTTGGAAGTGGACACATCCTGAAAAATAGAAATTTGAGCGTGCTCACCCCTAAAATAATTGATAACTAATAAAAAATAAAAACCTTTTTTTTTAAATTGTGTAGAATGGAGTCTAGTTTCTAAAAATGTAAGTTTCTTCAAAATCCGATGAACGTGTAAAAAACTATACCCAAAATAGTGCATGTTGGTTTTTGACAAAAAATGGACACACTAACAAAAGAAATTATAGATGAAAGCCTTAACGAAATCAAAATGTGAAAAGAGTTACATGCTTGGATAGCTAAGAGAGAGATCGAGGTCTCTATGGTGTTTTTTTTTAGTTTTTTTGAAACGAGTGCAAACCTGATGGAGAGCATGGCCAAAAATATGTGAAATTTTTCTAATCTTCTGTTAAAAACATGTCTCGGGCTTGAAATGGTCGTCCAACCCTTTGGGTTGGATGCCCAAGTACAATCCAACCCAAAGGGTTGGTGGTTTCCAATGCAAGCAATTTGGCGAGCGCCAAATATTGTGCTCACCAAATCAAAAAAATTGACTTTTCCCATTTGGCATGCGCCAAATGAGAAAAGTCAACTTTTTAAATTTGGCGCACGCCAAATGTCCTGCATTGTCCAATTTGAAGGTTTTGTGATGCAAATTTTTCAACTTGGGCACAAGTTATACCCATCCCGAGAGGATAATATATACATGAAATAAAACATTTAAGCATAAGTCACTTTAAATTATATTTCATGTATATATTAGCAGGATGTTTGAGAGTGGTTTCAACTCTATAGGAGTTATAATGTAGATTCTATTTTTTATATGATCATATTGAATTTCATACTTAGTCAAATTTTAGTAATCAACATGCTCCTATTAGCATTCTTTAGATCTATATCTCACTATCTTTATGCTCCCTAAACTCTACACCTATCTCTCTCCCTCTCTTGTCACTCTCACTTCTCTCTCCTCTCTCTAGGTATACCCCACCCTATCTACCTTTAATCTCTTCCTTGTACCCTAATTTATATCATTGACTCCCTTCCTCTCTCTTCTCTCTCACTCTCTTATTATTTCTCTCCCCTCCAACTCGTTTCTCTTGTTCACTACCGATCCCTTCTATCCTCTCTCTCCCCATATCTAGGGCTCTCCTTCCCCCCCTATTCACCTCACTACCTCTCCCTCCCTATATTATTACCCACCTCTCTCTCCCCCTCTATTTTTATCACTTATATAATTGTCCACCGTCTAGTTCTCTCCCTCCCTCTCCACCTTTCTCTCCCTTTCCCTTGCCCCCGTCTATTTATGAACACTCTCCCTCTCTTCTCTCTCTCCAAACGTAGATACATCTCCTCATTCTCTAGGTCTATCGCTCCCTCCATTTCTACCTCTCCATCTATCCCCTCTTACTCATCTATTTGTTCTTCTATCTCTTCTCTTCTCTCTCCCTTCCCTTTCTAGATCTATCCATTCCTTTCTTCCCCTCTCCATTTATATCTCCTTCCCCAACTCTCTCATTATCTCTCTTCCTCTCTTATTCTCTATCTCCATTGTCTAGTTCATTAACTCTCCAACCTGCCCTCTCTCCCCTCTCTAGGTTTCTCCATCCCTTCCTCTCCACCTATCAACATTTACATATAGGTCTCGTTACCCACCTCTCTTTATCCCCCTCTATCTATCTCACTCCTCTCTTGCAATCTAGGTCTCTCACCTATCTATATGTCCCCTCTATAGTTCTCTCTCTCCCTCTCCATCTCTCTCTCCCTCCTCCTTAACCCTATCCCTTTATGAACTCCCTCCTCTTCTCTTCCTCCCCTAACCTCTTTATCTCTTCCTTCCATAGGTCTCTCACTTCATGTCTTCCTCTCCATCCGTCCCCTATTACTCCTCTCTTTTTTCTTCTATCTCTTATCTTCTCCCTCCCTCCCCTCTCTAGGTACCTCTCTTCCTTTCTTCCCCTCTCCCTCTCTATCTCCCCATCCATACATACCCCCACATATATCTCACTCCCCCACCTTTTTTATTCTCTCTTCCTCTTGTATTCTCTCTCTACATTATATGTCATCAACTTTCTCTCTCCCCTCTCTAGGTTTCTCACTTCTTTCTTCTCCACCTATCTACCTCTACATCAAGTATCATTACTCACCTCTCTCTCGCCCGCTCTATCTATCTCAATCCTCTCTCTTGTCATCGAGGTCTCTCATCTCTCTTTCCCCATATATTATGACCCCTAACGACATGAAATGGGTAATATGGTGTCCTAAGGGGTCATAGAACACCATATGACCCCTAACGACACCATATGGTGTCGTTAGGGGTCATATGGTGTCATAAGGGGTCATATGGTGTCCTAATGGATCATAGAATATCATATGACCCCTTAAGACACTATATGATCCCTAACGACACCATATGACCCCTTAGGACACCAAATGACCCCTTAGGACACCATATATAGTGTCGTAAGGGGTCATATGGTGTTCTATGACCCCCTAGGATACCATATGACCCCTTTTAACATCCTAGTACATGACATGACCACTTGTGACACTATATGACCCCTCAAGACACAATATGGTGTCGTTAGGGGTCATATGATATTCTATGACCCATTAGGACACCATATGACCCCTTATGGCACCATTGTTAGGGTTCCCACAAATACTGAGAGGGGGGGGTGAATCAGTATCTGACCGGTAATGTAATTTTCTTAAAACTGAATATGCAGAACATAAAGTAACAGTATACCGGTATGCAAGAATTAATGTAAATAACAGAATCAAAAACCTCCACATGAAAAGAACACCATAACACAAGATGTTTAACAAGGAAACCCGGTGTGGGAAAAACCTCGGTGGGATTTGTGACCCACAATATTCACTTACTGGCCAATAAGAGAATATTACTTACGATAGGGGCCTGCACATGCAGGAAGGCCAACTGCCTAGAGCTCACTGCTCAATAAGAAGTCACACTAACTTACAATGAGGATTTACACAAATCCAATATTCTGTACTGCTTTACAATAGCACCTTCAATGCCAGATTCAGTACCGGTTCTTGCTCTATTCTTTACACATACCCTTGACCTACAATTTGCACATTAGGTCTGCCTTATAATTTATTTATGCTTCCTATCCATATCCTACAAATGTCTACAATGATCTCTTTTATATAGAAGAGTCATTTTACAATATGCCAAGTTGGCTTACAATAATAAACAAAATATTACATATCAAAAATCCTATCGGCCTCTATGCCGGTATACATGTTCTCTTCTGTGCCGGTGTACATCTTCTGTGCTGGTGCCGATGTAGATTGATCTTGCTGATGCTGGTGCACTATCTTGTTTGAATAATGCTTTTCCGGTATAATGTCTTGCCAGTGCCATAGGATTGCAAGGTTGCCTATGTAATGCTTTTGCCGGTATAATGTCTTGCCGGTGCCATAGGATTGCAAGGTTGCCATCAATGACAAAACCTTCAATCACACACAATGTCTCATTGGAGTGTCCATATGCCAACAATCTCCCCCTTTGGCATTGATGGTAACACTCATGAGAAATTTCAAAAAGATATCCAAAAATGTGTAGACCAAAAATGTTACCAAAAATGTGGGAGCTCCCCCTGAGCATGTGATCCCTGTGCTTTGAATTTTCTCATCCTACTACTCCCCCTTTGGCATCAATGACAAAGGTTAGTAGATTTTGTAGTTGTACCAGTCCATAACCTCAACCTTGTAGTTGGGTAGTTATTATCTGAAGAATATCTCCCAAAATTAAGTTCATTCCATCCATAAACTTCTTGCTATCTTTTATTGCTGTCTCAGTTCTGTATACTATACCGGTGAGATGCTGCAAGTGCTCTACCGGTGTTTTGCTTCCCTAAGTTAGTGCCTCTGAGATTTCCTTCCGCAAAGATGCTAAATAGTCCAATCTTGGACTTAGTTTAGATCTCAAGAATTTTGCCTTGTTTATTATTTTCTCTTTCTCTTTTCTAATTTGAGCAATTCTTCCTCAAAATTTGTTATCTTTTCCTCAAAAACTGATAATGCATCGGGTGAGTTAACAAAATTATCTGCAAGTTTATTTATTTCTTCCTGTACCTTGCTCATCTTTTTGTCTACATCTATGGTCAAAAAGTTTATCTTACAGGTGTCTTTGTACAGAGTTTTGTCCTCTTTCAATAAATTGCACAATTCCGGTAGAAGTGTGTCAAATTCCCTGTTACACTTCTTTATTCCTTCCTCATAGAATTTCTGTTTCTCTTTTTTTCGACACTTTCCTTTATAGATTCTACCTTTGTTTGCTCAAAATTTCCAGAAATATATTTACAAAGTGTATCCAACTAGCCTAAAGAATCTTTGTTGTCTATCTTACAATTGGGAGCTATTGATTTCAAAACTGGAATTGAATCATCTATCGCTTTATAAGCTTGTGAGCTATAATTAGTTATTTTCTTGATACATTCAAGCAATACCTCTGTTACATTTGATGGTGATCCAACAAACTGAGTGCCGGTGGAAGTGACCATGCTAGTATTGACCTCTGGTAGGTCTGTTTGTGTCTCCATCTCTTTAAGCACTGGTTTTCCTGCATCATTTCTTACCGTTGGCATCTATTCTGGAGCCTTTAGCTCTGTTGGTTTCTCTGTTTGTGTTCCAGATTCCATCTTTTTCTCTAAATCTGCTGCCGGTTGCTCTTTGTTTCCTGATTTATCTGTTGTATCCTTATCTACCACTATGTTGATTTTCTGAGTATCAACATTCATAGTATATAGGACTTCAGGATTAGGATTATTATCCTCTGTGTCCATACTCTCAGCTGCCGGTTGATCTTCTGCAGTTGTTGTTTTTACCGGTGGAGTATTTAAAGGAGGTGGGGGTAAGTTGTCTCTGATCTTGATACTTGGTGGTCCACCAACTTTACCTTTCCCTTTGTCCTTCTGATATACTAGAATGGGCTTGGGATTCATATATTCTTCTTGTTTTTCTTTTTCAACCAAGAATATATCCCAACCATTTTCCGTTTCCTCTGAAACTTCTATAACTCTACCTGCCATTAGTGATATTTGCTGGTGTGCAGTGGAAAAAACTGTCCGATTGGCCTGAGCTATCAGATCATCAATTTCCTTAGGAGAGTTGACTGGGTATACTGCAAGTAATTTTTCTATTTTTATTTTCTTATCCAACTCAATTATTCCTTACCTTCTGGCCTCAAGTCTTTTGTATAGTTCATCAGGAATTTCATTTAGGACTTGCAACAAAAACTTTTTATATATGTCCATGTGTAATATGACACTCTCTTCAACTTGTCCTTTCTCATCATCTGATAGGGTGTCATAGATTTTCCCTATGTTTTTCAATTTACCTTTCTCTATGATCTCATTCAGTAATATGTCAAGAGGGGCCAAGTCAGTGTTTGTCTTCTTCTTCTTTTTGGGGGTCAACTTCTTCTTAGGTGTGACTTTCCTGACCGGAGATCTTATGGATTGTTGCTTTTGTCTTGTCCTTCTAGGTGAAGGAGTGGTTACCGGTGAGGGATCTCTTTTCCTGACAACTCTTTTGAAAGTTGCTGGCATATCTCCTTCTGAGGAAGTACATACTGGTGATAGATGAGTTTCAGGTTGTTGGGCTGCCAACTCATCTTTAGTTATGCCGGTTTTCTTTAATACATCTTCTTTTATGGCTTTTGCTTGTCTGGTTCCTTTTCTCACAAATGCCTCAACCTTTTTCACTCTCTTCTTAGATTGAATTTGACTTTCAATGGTCTCAGCACTACCAAATACTTCTTCCTTTGGTTCATTGGGGGCTTCCAGAAGTGCTTTGGCATAAGTTTCCACTATGTGGTCATCTGTTTCATACCCCATCTCTGTTACCCAGATTGTCCTTGGGATGACTGCTTCCATCCAGATCTCATCCTTTTTTATTAGAAAGCATATATCATCCTTATATTTGTTGACAATTTCCTGTGATAGTCTGATCCTCTTATTCATTATGACCTTTAGTGCTTGAAAATACTCATTGATATTATTTTCTCTGTTTTCACCCATGTTGTTGAATAAGTTAGACAATTGTTTTCCTACTGGTATGTCAATTCCAAAATCCTTGTTGCCTATACTAGGAGCCTGTTTGGTTATATGTAGCATTAAGCATACAAGTAAATTTCCAAATCTAAAGGTTCCTTTCTTATCCTTCTTGATTTTTGCTAAATTGTCAATTAACTCATCATTTAACCATTCACAGATATCAATTTTCACATTGTCCTTAACCATGTCATAAGCACTTTTTGTGCATAAACTGGAAACAGAGTTAAGCCTATTAGCATGAGTTGCTTTGTAACCTAAAATCATGCTAACAAATCTAACATTTGTATCAGTCACATCATTAACCCTCAATGATCTCTTATCCGATGTTGCACCAGTTAAGTTTGTTACTAAGTCATTAGAGACCTTCTTGGTTTTGTCAGGTCTGTTACCAGTGGACAGTAACCCTGTTACTGCTTTCACAGCTTCCTTTGTGATTTTATGCACTGAGTCAAGCCAAAAGAATGAACCATGTACCCTGCTTAAAACTATCCTAACCACTTCCTTGGGAAATTCAGGAATGCAGAGGATTTCAGTGAATCCTAGGGTTTCAACAATTTTATGTTCAGGTTTCACATTCTGGGAGTTGTCACATGTAACAGATTTATACATGTTTTTGATTTCTTCATCACCTAATTCCTCTATGTTGCAATGAATATACATTCTAGGGTCTTCTACATAAATAACACCTTTTGGAATTTTTGAAAGAGCACCTGTGTTGTCATCTTTCTTAGCTACCTCGGGAACTAGCTGAAACACGGGCCTAGGTCATTTTATAACTTCGACTACTGTAGGGTTTGCTATGAATTCAGGTGCAGAGGAAGATGCCATGATGATAAATACCTTTTTCTGCCCTTGGATAGATTGATTGTTGAAGTGCCTTGCCTCTTTGCTCGGAATGCCTTAGCTCGGAAATCTTTGCACTCTCTGAAAGTTTGAATTCACGGTGAAATGAAATGGAGCCAAAAACCTTATTTTATAAAGTCTTTTCTGCTACCTACCACATTAATTGCTTGCCGGTAATGTATTAGCTTAGCTTTATTTGCCGGTAATGAATGATTTTCAACTTTTTTTCTCTAACCAAGGAAATAATAGCACGTGTCATTAGATTGCCAAACCCTCAAGATAATTTTCTTCAATCTGATGAAGAACATCCTGTCAGTGGAGCATTGCTTTGTCTTGCCGGTGGAGCATCATATTGTCCTGCCGATGGAGCATTTGTTGGTTCTACAGGTGGAGGAGTATCCCCAATATTTAGATCACCTTTTCTAATCCATTGCTTTGAGAATTCTTGCTTAACCTCTTCAACCTTTTCTTTACCCTTCAAACTAGTGCTTTTGTTATCTACCGGTGTACCTTTACTTCTACAAAATTTAGCAATATGACCAATCTTGTTACATGCATAACAAGTTACATTATTTTTCTGAATAGCTTTCCCATAACCTATGCTGGTTTGTGTTCTGCATTTATTTGATAAATGACCAAATCTTCCACAAACATAACATCTTACATTCATTCTACAATTTTTAGAGTTATGACCAATTTTGTTGCATTTGGAGCATTGACCGGTGGGAGGATTGATGTTCTGATAACTCCTAGATCTACATTCATTTGCCCTATGACCAAATTTATTACAGTTAAAGCATTTTCCATTGAATTTGTAAGTATTAGAAGGTCTTACCGGTTTGCTGTGATCCTAGGTATTTGTAGTACCGGAGCTTTCTCCAACTTCAAATCCAATTCCAGAAGTGTCACCTTTGGGTTTTTGATTCTTCAATAAGGTACCAAGTTCTTCTGAGCTTTTCTTGAATTTTTCTTTGTGTTGATTTGCAGTTTCCAATTCCCTTTCCAAGATTTCTTTTTGTCTCATTAGTTCATTTGAGTCATTTTGAGTATGCATCAGATCTGTCTTCAACATGTCATGTTCATAGCTAAGTCTTGTGTTCTCATTTGCTGCATCACTTAGTCTTCTGGTCAACTCTTCTTCATTCTTCTTTCTGTACTCAATCTCTTTGCAAAATCTCACAGTCATATCCTGCATTTCATTTTTTGTTGCCATGATCTCTTGTTTCAATTTGCTTATCATATCATTTAGTGATTCCTTTTCATCATTCTCATTTTGCAGTTTTTCACAAAGTTCTCTCCTCTTATTTCTTGTAATAGTAAGATTTTCTTGAAGTGCCTGAATAATGTCCTGAGCTGCTTTTAAGTCATCTTCTAATTTGATATTTTTCAAATTCTCTGCATCATAGTCAGTAAGAGCTCCTTCAAGTTGCTTCATCAGATTTTCCATCTTTACCGGTGTCAAGATCTTCCTCAAGCTGTTAGGCTTCTAAAAATAGATACCAATTGTTAGGGTTCCCACAGATACTGAGAGGGGGGGGGGGGTGAATCAGTATCTGACTGGTAATGTAATTTTCTTAAAACTGAATATGCAGAACATAAAGTAACAATATATCGGTATGCAAGAATTAATGTAAATAACAGAATCAAAAACATCCACATGAAAAGAACACCATAACACAAGATGTTTAACGAGGAAACCCGATGTGGGAAAAACCTCGGTGGGATTTGTGACCCACAATATTCACTTACTGGCCAATAAGAGAATATTACTTACAATAGGGGCCTGCACATGCAGGAAGGCCAACTGCCTAGAGCTCACTGCTCAATAAGAAGTCACACTGACTTACAATGAGGATTTACACAAATCCAATATTTTGTACTGCTTTATAATAGCATCTTCAATGCTAGATTCAGTACTGGTTCTTGCTCTGTTCTTTACACATACCCTTGACCTACAATTCGCACATTAGGTCTGCCTTATAATTTATTTATGCTTCCTATCCATATCCTACAAATGTCTACAATGATCTCTTTTATATACAAGAGTCATTTTACAATTTGCCAAGTCGACTAACAATAATAAACAAAATATTACATATCAAAAATCTTGTCGGCCTCTGTGCCAGTATACATGTTCTCTTCTGTGTCGGTGTCGATGTAGATTGATCTTGCTGATGTCGGTGCACTGTCTTATTTGAATAATGCTTTACCGGTATAATGTCTTGTCGGTGCCATAGGATTGCAAGGTTGCCTGTGTAATGCTTTTGCCGGTATAATGTCTTGCCGATGCCATAGGATTGCAAGGTTGCCATCAATGACAAAACCTTCAATCACACACAATGTCTCATTGGAGTGTCCATATGCCAACAACCATATGACCCCTAACGACACCATATGGTGTCATTAGGGGTAATATGGTGTCCTAAGGGGTCATATGGTGTCGTTAGGAGTCATATGATGTTCTGTGACCCTTTAGGACACCATATGGTGTCCTAAGGGGTCATGTGATGTCGTTAGGGGTAATATGGTCTCCTAAGGAATCATATGGTGTTCTATGACCCCTTAGGACACCATATGGTGTCGTGAGGGATTATATGGTGTCGTAAGGGGTCTTATGGTGTTCTAAGGGGATATAGATCACCATATGACCCCTTAGGACACCATATGGTGTTTTTTAGGGGTCATATGGTGTCCTGAGGGCTCATATAGTGTCCCAAGGGGTCATATAGCACTATATGACCCCTTAGGACACCATATATTGTCATTAGGGGTCATATGGTGTCCTAATGGGTCATAGAACACCATATGACCCCTTAGGACACCATATGTTATCGTTAGGGATTATATGGTGTTGTATGGGGTCATATGGTGTCTGAAGCATCATATAACACCATATGACCCCTTAGGACACCATATGGTGATGTTAGGGGTCATATGGTATCCTAAGGGGTCATAGAACACCATATGACCCCTTAGGACACCATTTGGTGTTTTTAGGGGTCATATGGTGTCCTAAGGGGTTATAAAACACCATTTGACCCCATAGGACACCATATAACCTCTAACGACACCATATGACCCCTTAGGACACCATATGGTGTCATTAGGGGTCATATGGTGTCCTAAGGGGTCATAGAACACCATATGACCCCTCAAGACACAATATGGTGTCGTTAGGGGTCATGTGATATTTTATGACCCATTAGGACACCATATGACTCCTTATGACACCATATGACCCCTAACGACACCATATGGTGTCATTAGGGGTAATATGGTGTCCTAAGGGGTCATATGGTGTCGTTAGGGGTCATATGATGTTCTATGACCCCTTAGGACACCATATGACCCCTAATAACACCATATGGTGTCCTAAGGGGTCATGTGATGTCGTTAGGGGTAATATGGTCTCCTAAGGAGTCATATGGTGTTCTATGACCCCTTAGGACACCATATGACCCCTTAGGACACCATATGGTGTCGTGAGGGATTATATGGTGTCGTAAGGGGTCATATGGTGTCCTAAGGGGATAGAGATCACCATATGACCCCGTAGGACACCATTTGGTGTTTTTTAGGGGTCATATGGTGTCCTAAGGGCTCATATAGTGTCCCAAGGGGTCATATAACACTATATGACCCCTTAGGACACCATATGACAATATATGGTGTCCTAAGGGGTCATAGAACACCATATGACCTCTTAGGACACCATATGTTATCGTTAGGGATTATATGGTGTTGTATGGGGTCATATGCTGTCTAAAGCATCATATAACACCATATGACCCCTTAGGACACCATATGGTGATGTTAGGGGTCATATGGTATCCTAAGGGGTCATAGAACACCATATGACCCCTTAGGACACCATTTGGTGTTGTTAGGGGTCATATGGTGTCCTAAGGGGTTATAAAACACCATTTGACCCCATAGGACACCATATAACCTTGAACGACACCATATGACCCCTTAGGACACCATATGGTGTCATTAGGGGTCATATGGTGTTATGTGGGGTCATATGGTGTCCTAAGGGGTCATAGAACACCATATGACCTCTTAGGACATCATATGACCCCTTAGGAAACCAATAACCCCTTTGGACACCATATGGTGTTGTTAGGGGTCACATGATATTCTAAGGGGTCATAAAACACCATATGAACATTTAGGACACCATATAATCCATGAGGACATCATATGGTATCGTTATGGGTTGTATTATGTCCTA
The DNA here is from genome assembly GCF_030272615.1 of Cryptomeria japonica. Classification (NCBI taxonomy): domain Eukaryota; kingdom Viridiplantae; phylum Streptophyta; class Pinopsida; order Cupressales; family Cupressaceae; genus Cryptomeria; species Cryptomeria japonica. The sequence goes on along the minus strand of NC_081412.1, from coordinate 471,566,963 downwards.
AGGGGTCATATGGTGCGCCCTTAGGGCACCATATGACTCCTCAGGTGTTTTCAGGGGTCATATTATGTCCTAAGGGGTCATATGGTGTCTTGTGACACCTTAGGACACCACTTGGTGTCGTTATGGGTCATATGGTATCTTAAGGGGTTATATAGTGTCCTATGAACCCTTAGGACACCATATGACCACTTAGGACACCATATGGTGTTGTTATGGGTTGTATGGTGTGCTAAGGGGTCATATGGTGTTCTATGACCCCTTAGGACACCATATGGTGTCATTATAAGTTGATTGGTGTGATAAATGGTCATATGGTGTCTTATGACCCCGTAAGGGGTTGTTAAGGGTCATAGTGTCCTAAGGGGTCATATTGTGTCCTATGATCCCTTAGGACACCATATGACCCCTTAGGATACAATATGGTGTTGTTATGGGTCGTATGGTGTCCTAAGGGGTCATATGGTGTCCTATGACCCCTTAGGACACAATATGGTGTTGTTATGAGTCGTATGGTGTCCTAAGGGGTCATATGGTGTCCTATGACCCCTTAGAACACCATATGACCCCTTAGGTGTTATTAGGGATCATATTGTGTCCTAACAGGTCATATGGTATGTTATGACCCCTTAGGACACAATATGACCCCTTAGGACACCTTATGTTGTCATTATGGGTTGTATGGTGTCCTAAGGGGTCATATGGCATCTTAAGGGATCATAGGATACCATAGGACCATACTTACACCATATGGTATACTAGGGGGTCATATAGTTTCCTAAGGGGTCACAGGACACCATACGAACCATACCGACACCATATGGTGTACTAAGGGGTCATATGGTGTCCTAAGGAGTCATAGGACACCATATGACCCCTTAAGATACAATATGACCCCTAACAAAACCTATGGGGTCATATGGTGTCCTATGACCCATTACGACACCATATGGTGTCCTAAGGGGTCATATGGTGTCCCGACCACTTAGCACACCATATGGTGTCCTATGACCCCTTAGGACACCATATGACCCCTTAGGTGTCATTAGGGGTCATATTGTGTCCTAAGGGGTCATATGGTGTCATTATGGGTTGTATGGTGTCCTAAGGGGTCATATGGTGTCATAAGGGGTCATATGGTGTTATATGACCCCTTAGGACACCATAGGACCCATAAGACCACTATATAGTGTCCTAAGGGGTCATATGGTGTCGTTAGGGGTCATATGGTGTCATTAGGGGTCATATTGTGTCCTTAGGGGTCATATGGTGTTCTATGACCCCTTAGGACATCATATGACCCCTAATGACACCATATGGTGTCTTAAGGGGTCATATGGCATCCTTAGGGGTCATATGGTGTCCTTAGGGGTCATATGGTGTTCTATGACCCCTGAAGACACTATATGACCCCTTAGGACACGTCATATGGTGTTGTTAGGGGTCATATGGTGTCCTAAGGGGTCATATGCTATTCTATGACCCATATGACCCCTTAGGACACCATATGACCCCTAAGACAACCATATAGTGTCCTAAGAGGTCATATGGTGTCATTAGGGGTCATATGGTTTCATTAGGGGTCGTATTTGTGTCTTAAGGGGTCATATGGTGTCCTTAGGGGTCATATGGTGTCACTAGGGGTCATATGGTGTCCTAAGCAGCCATATGGTATTTTATAACCCATTAGGATGCCATATAAGCCCTTAGGATACCATATGACCCCTAACGACACCATATGGTGTCATTAGGGGTCATATGGTGTCCTAAGGGCTCATATGGTGTCATAAGGGGTCATATGGTGTTTTATGACCCCTTAGGACACCATATGACCCCTAAGACCACCATATAGTTTCCTAAGGGGTCATATGGTGTTCTATGACCCCTTAGGATACCATATGACCCCTAACGACACAATATGGTGTCCTAAGGGGTCATATGGTGTCCTTAGGGGTCATATGGTGTCCTTAGGGGTCATATGGTGTTCTATGACCCCTTAATACACCATATGACCCCTTGGGACATGTCATATGGTGTCGTTAGGGGCCATATGGTGTCCTAAGGGGTCATATGGTATTCTATGATCCATTAGGACACCATATGACCCCTAACGACACCATATGGCGTTGTTAAGGGTCATATGGTGTCCTAAAGGATCATACGGTGTCCTAAGGGGTTATATGATGTTCTATGACCCCTTAGGACACCATCTGACCCCTTAGGACACCATATGACCCCTAAGGACACTATATGGTGTCCTAAGGGGTCATATGGTGTTCTATGACCCCTTAGGACACCATATGACCCCTAACGACACCATATAGTGTCCTAAGGGGTCATATGATATTGTTAGGGGTCATATGGTATCCTAAGGAGTCATATGGTGTTCTATGGCCCCTTATGACACCGTATGGTGTCGTGAGGGGTCATACGGTGTCGTATAGGGTCATTTGGTGTCCTAAGGGGACATAGAACAACATATGATCCCTTAGGACACCACAAGGTGTTTTTAGGCATCATATGGTATTTTGAGGGCTCATATGGAATCCCAAGGGATCATAGAACACCATATGACCACTTAGGACACCATATGTTGTCATTAGGGGTCATATGGTATCCCAAGGGTCATAGAAAACCATGTGACCCCTTAGGACACCAAATGGTGTCGTTAGGGATTATATGGCATTGTATGGGGTCAGATGGTGTCCTAAGGGGTCATAGAGTACCATATAACCCCTTAGAACACCACATGGTGACGTTAGGGGTCATATGGTGTCCTAAGGGGTCATGAATATCATATGACCCCTTAGGACACTATATGACCCCTTATGACACCCTATGACATTTTGTAAGGGGTCATATAGTGTCTTAAGGGGTCATAGAACACCATGACCCCTAAGGACACCATATGACCCCTTATGACACAATATGATCCCTAACGACACCATATGACCCCTCAGTACACCATATGGTGCTCCTAGGGGTCATATGGTGTCCTAAGGGGTCATATAACACCATATGACCCCTTATGACACCATGTGTCTCCTTAGGACACCATATGACCCCTTATGACACTATATGACCTCTTAGGACACCATATGACCCCTAATGACACCATATGGTGTCATTAGGAGCTATATGGTGTCCTAAGGGGTCATATGGCATCCTAATAAGTCATAGGATACCATGTGACACCTTAGCATACCTTATGACCCCTAACGACACCATATGACCTCTTAGGACACCATATGACCCCTAACGACACCATATGGTGTCCTAAGAGGTCATATGGTGTCCTGAGGGGTCATATAGTGTTGTATGACCCCTTAGAACACCATATGACCCCTTTTAACATCTTAGTACATGACATGGCCATTTGTGACACCATATGACCCCTCAAGACATAATATGGTGTTGTTAGGGGTCAAATGGTGTCCTAAGGGGTCATATGGTTTTGTTAGGGATCATATGGTGTCCTAAGGGGTCATTTCTTCCTAAGAGGTCATATGGTGTCCTAAGGGGTCATGTCATGTACTAGGGTTTTAAAATGGGTCATATGGTGTCTTAGGGGGTCATATGGTGTCCTGAGGGGTCATGTGGGGTCATAAGGGGTCATATGGTGTCCTGAGGGTCATATAGTGTCCTAAGGGGTCATATGGTGTCATTAGAGGTCATATGGTGTCCCAAGGGGTCATATGGTGTTGTTAGGGGTCATTTGGGGTCCTAAAGGGCCACACATGTGTTAGAACACCATATGACCCCTTAGTACCCCATATGACTCCCTCTCTTCTCTCTCTTTCTCCTCTCTCTCCCCTCTCCAAGTCTCTCCTATGTAATCTCTCTTTCTCTCTCTCACCTTCCCTCCTTATCACCATATCTATCCTTACCTCCCTCCATCTCTATTTGTTCTCTTTATCACTACCTCTCCCTCCCAACTTCTCTCTCCATCCTTATGTTTCTCCTTCCTTCCATCTCTACCTCTCTACTACTCCCTCTTTGTATCATTACCCACCCCTCTCTCCCCCTCTATCTCCCTCACCTCTATCTTTCCACCCTTGGTCTCTCACCTCTCTCTTCCTAGGCTCTAGATCTCTCACCTCTAGATCTCTCTCCTCTTTGTATCATTACCCACCATATATGTGTTAGAACTCCATATGACACCTCAAGATACCATATGACCCCTTAAGACATCATATTGTCCTAAGGGCTCATATGGTGTCTTAAGTGGTCATGTCATGTACTAGGAGGTTAAAATGGGTCATATGGTGTCTTAAGGGCTCATATGGTGTCTTAAGGGGTCATATGGTATCTTAAAGGGTTATATGGTGTCCTAAAGGGTCATATGGGATCCTAAAGGGAGGGAGGTGTGATGACCTAGAGAGAGGAGGGAGAAAGAAGAGGAGAGAGGGAAGAATAAAGAGATAGAGAGAGCTAAGAAGAGAGGGAGAGATGGGTAGGGAGTGATTGAGAAAGAGAGAGGGAAGAGGTAGATAGGTAAGGAAGAGAGAGAGAGAAGAAAATGTTGTCTTCAAAATCTGATTCACTTCAACATCCTTATAATAAAATGATTAAACTCTGTGTAGAAGAGATATTAGAGGGAAGGAAACTCTTAGGACAACATATGACAAGGTTTGATTTAACCTTCTACACTTCGGACCTACTCAGAGTCCAGGCGGGTATACCTTTGTGAACTAAATTCACACTTTCAAAAGATAAATCCATAGCAAACCAGTCCAGAAAACCAGTGGATCTAATCACCTTGAAACTAATTGAAATAAAGGAATGAAAATTATACTCATATTCAGTATTTTGACCTACAAAACATGTAATAGACAACTTCGATCTATACCAATGCCTTATCCAAGGTCACAGAGTCATCTAAATTCAAACAATACTCCCCAAACAAAATATCTTTACACATCCCATTGGCTCGACTTCTGTTAATCCTTATATATGCCCGACACACATAAGAATTTATGCATACCAAATTAAACTATGCTCATCAAGATTCAAAGTATCCTACAGAGAATTTACTAGTAGAAGTGATCCCCGCATATTTAATTTCCCTCCTAAAGAGAAAAGCTAGCAAACACATCTACTGAAAGTTGCCTTACAACCCTATTCAAACAAAATAACCCTAGATTATTCAAAATGAAATAGTAAACAATTGCAAACACATTTGAAGACGACACGAAGTTTTCACTCAAAACCGATGGTCTGTATATTGATATATTCTTCAAGAAAGTATTACAAAAACTTTTGAATATTCTCCATTAAACTTAGAAAAGCTCAGATATAAATTTCTACTGCATTTTCTTACAATTCTTTGCAATCCTTTTTCTATTAGTCTTGGTATCCATTTATAACAATATGGATGCACATAGCTTCAGACTTTCCTAGGAGAATTTGTTACAATCATTTCTTTTCTAGAAGAAGTTACAAAACCTTTTACAAAAACAGTTACAAGTCCTTTTCGACCTCTGCAGCTTCTTCTACTTGTTGTCCATTTGCAACCTTTTCTAACTGTTCAGGAGTGCCCTCTAACTGCTCTACATCCTGGATGGCATATTTTCTTGTCCATTCATTGTACACATCATCAGTTGGCCACGTGAAATTAATCACTTTTGCCTTAGCCTTGGTCAACCTTTTCCAGGAATTTCTCATCTTGTTGACTTCTGAATTGAGAAAACCATAATGAGATTTGATTTTCTCTATATCTTGAATTGTCACAACAAAGAAGGAAGCATCATCTAAATCAACAATTCCTTTTATTTTGGCTGACAGTTTGGCCTCTAATTCCTTGAGCCACACTTGTTTGTCCTTCAGTTGATTTGGGCTAACAAAAACTCCTGGGAGCAATTCAAAAACTTGATCAACATACTCCTTTTTGTACAAATTGATTTTCCTGTCAGCATTGTCCACCCCTTCTGCTAATTTTACTAAGTCTTTGGTGGTGTCACAAGTGGATTTGATGATAGGATTGGCCCCTGCTTCATCGTAAGATACACAAATAAGCTCCAAGTCCTGCTCTCTAGGCTTCCACTTGTGAAAAATAGGTGTCAAAATGGCCTTATCTCCATTAAGCTCATTCCACATATCCAAAATCTTGCTTATGTTATTATATAACAGTGACGCACTCATTGTATCTGCAAAACTTGAAATGGTAGCCCCTACTCTTTCCTCATACTTCTTTGCATACAAGGCCTGAGCCTATTTTAAATTCTATAACTCTTGGGGAGTAATCTCAATCATTTGGGAGCTAGAAGGTGCTGAAGATCGTGGGAACTCAATAATGGGGCTGCTAGGTGGAGGTCTTGCAGGAGAAGAGGAGACCATAAGTGTTGAAGACTCACCTTGATGGTACTGTCCTATCAACTGGCTTTGCAGCTTAGCAATGATGCTATCTTTACCTCTTACCTCTTCCTTAGCATTGTTATAAGCCTTCAAAATCATCTCCAACTTGACTTGGAGGTCTGCCTTTTCCTTAGCTTCCCTTTCTGCTACTGCAACACTAAATTTTGCAGTTTCTAACACAGTGCTCGCAGCTTCTACCACCCCTGTGTTCTGCACTCTCTTCACTATCATTCCACCAGGGTAGCTTGACCCTGGGGTATCTTTACTTCTCTTATTCTCATCTCTCTTGAGAGACCACATGAAAAGTGCAGCATTATCTTTGCTAAAATTAATTCCCTCCATGGGCTTGGTTTCTTTTCTCACTGCCTCCAGTACCAGGGCATCTACTATATCCCACTCAGGGAGAATAAGTACTCCAGCTTGTGCCACCATATCTCTTCCTTGCTCAGGAGTGATGGTCTTAAATTCATCCATCATTTCTTTCTTTATTTCCTCCTCCACCAGAGCTGGATCTTTCTGAGGCTGCTCGCCTTTTCTCTTCTCACATCTTTTACTGTATTTGTCTATATTTTGCTTCCATACAAACTGCATAAATGCTCCTAATGTAACAAAATTGTTGTAAGCCAAGAAGTCATCACTGGCCTGCTTGATCTTAGGATCCCACTCCTGGCCCTTAAACTCATTGGTAGTGATGTTCATTTCAGCAGCAAGGGGCTCTTCTAGCATTCCCTCTTCTACTTCATCATAAGTGTAGGCTATTTCTCCTAGACTGCCTAACTGTATCAGTTGTTTAGTTGTTGCCTGTTCATCTCCTATATGAATAGGGGATTGGGATGGAGAGTACAAGGGTGTATCGAATTGTACTTCTTTTCCTACTCTCTGCTTCTTTGGGCTCTCTTGGATGTCCATGACATCTTGTATCTTCCTCTTTCCTTTGGAGGTAGAGGGCTCCCCTGTTGTAGGCATCAACACACTATAACTAGATTTCTTGTGCAATGTATAATCACCAGGAGGGATTGATTTGGTGGAGGTAGACCTACTTAGAATCATTCTTGCCTTTTCAAGGTTGCTTTTAATCATAGCCTCCCTCTTTTCTTTCAGAGTCTGCATTACATCCTCAAACCAAACAATTAAGAACTTTATTTTCTCCTTAGAAGGGAAAAAGCTAGACAATGGGTCATAGTTAGCATCAAACTGATGTAAAAAATCTAAGGCTTTCTTATAAGCCACCCATTTTTCCTTCCTTAGCTCTTGCTCATCTAGATCAAACTCATTTCTAATGAGGTCTTCAGGAAACTAGAATTGATGGGGTCTACCTCTGCATACTGCTCTCTTTCTAAACATGCCATTGAAGAAGTCTTCTGGATCGACACACTTGGATATTGCAGTTGACAAATGGTAAGGTTTGAGAAAGTCTTCAAAGCAATTCCAACCTCCCTTGGTTATTATAAATTGATGGGCTATGGTAACAATAGGGAAAATAGTCCATTTACCCCTGCCTGTCAACTCTGCCTCTTGTACACTACCAATCTATCTGAGGACTTCTGCAATTCCCACTTTGAGAGGGACCTGATAGGGCAACAAGAATGGAGTGCCTCAGAAACCAAAAACTTTGAAAACTGTTGAGACTGGGTATAAGTAAATATCACCCCAATTATGAACAATCTTTATACTTTCTGCAAATTCTTTTGGTCTAACAAATTCCAAAAGAACCTTGGGGATTCTTGGGTTTTTTGAGTAGAGGAGAGTCCTAATCTTTGATGCAAAATATTTATCAAATTTTAAGAAACTGGCATCATCTCTGTCCCATGACAGCATAGTACTCCATAGTTGCACTGGCATCTTTTCTCCCTCTTTCTCTTTTATGAGGTCCAGTCCATTTGCAAAGTAATCACCACCTTTGAACAAAAATAGATGCATGAGTGAATACCATCCAAAAGGCCTATCCACCTTCCCATTTTTTATTCCTACCAACCCTCCATGGATAACATCAGTGATGAAAGAAGCATAATCAAATGTTACTGCAAGAGAAGGATTCAAAAAATGAGCAATCATTAGCAAGTAGTGATTGGGCATATTTGCCTCAGCATCCTCTCCTAAAATCTGGCAAAGTGACCAATACATTCCCTTAGCCCTAAGGGTGAACAGATTCAATGAGAAGGGCTCTTCAGTGTTGGGTCCTACAACTGTCAACCCACCTATCTTCACAAAAAATTCCTTAAGAGGCCCATTTCTAAGGTGGTTCCTCTGTGCACTGTATATTTGAGCTAATGATTTGAAGTAAATGGGTTCCAGAAAATTGGTAAACTCATTAAGCCCAAAAGCACTTCTGAATTCCTCATTATTGATTTCAATGAGGGCTTTCCCATTTATGTCCCTAATGATCCTTGTGATTGGATCATAGTTATGTGCAATTTGAGTCAATAGATCCATGTCCATGAATACTCCTGGAACTACCAACTTCCCTACATCTAACTCCCAGATATTATTCTATGGGGCTGGAGAATTTCTCATTCTGAATCCAACTTTGAATAAGCCCAACCTAGACAACCCAACCTGTGGATCTCTCAACCAGTTGCCCTTATCATATAACCCTTCTCCTATTTTCAGACGAGGAGCTCTTGACACTAATTCTTTTACTTTTGATGCGTGATTAGTTGACAACGTCAACTGCTCAAGAAAATCATCACAAATGGCCCTCTCCTGATAATTAACCTTCCCAGAAAATTCTCTCTTAGGTGCCATTTTAAGATATGCAAACAATTAAAATACTACCCCCAATTGGTTCTGTGACAAATCAAGACCTTAATTAAAACACACCACAAAGAAATTACCACACAAGAGTACAAGAAAACCTATTTTTAGCTCAAAGGAATCCACTCTGCAACTGAATTGACTCGCTCTATATTTGAAGAAAATAGCTCTGTATCTTCTCTTCTTCAACAATTCTTTTGAATGATACCTTTACTCAATCGACAGGAGATCATATATGGTACCCAGGGTCTTAACTGTGACATTGATACTGCATGCTCCGACCGTCCCTTCAAAATTGAATTCTTGAGAGAATTCAAATTTTTCGCTCCAACGGGTCACAACATTCCCGCACATTCTTTCCTTTTGCTGTTTCACGAAGCATAACCTTCGGGCAATTTTGTTAAACAAAATCATGCCAACCATTCGATCAAAAGAAACTTGATCGGCCTTTACACTGACTTAAGAGTCTTGCCTTTGCGCTGGGCCCCACCTCCTTTTCGGCATTTCACAAAGCATAACTCTTGATTACTTTTCCTTCGTGAAGCCGTGCCAGGTGTTGGATCAAACTCTAACTGCTCAGCATTTAACTCTTACCGAAACCATCGACATCCTCATTAACTGCGCCTTTACCTTGACTGCTAGCGGTCTTTCACTATTTCGCGAAGCTTAAACAACTTTCACTATTTCGCGAAGCGTTGGATCAGATTGGAGATGACCATCCTTTAAGGGAAACCTTTATGCTTGCTTTACTTATGCCGCCTTTTCATTGGTTACTGGCTACCACGTGGCAATCAACGATTAGCCTTGGAAAACTCTTCATATTTAGTTCAACGTCAGCCACGTGTCCTTCCCTTATAACCATCGGTTACACCTTGGCAGGCCCTCAACTTCTTCTGAAACCACGTGTCCATGGACACGTCACCATCTAGCTTGACACCTGGATACCCTCTCTTCTTTTCGCTATTTCGCAAAGCATATCCTTCGAGCACTTCGCAACCGCGAAGTAATGCTAGCCATTGGATCAAAACGAAATTGATCCTCCTTTAACCTCATGCTTTATCTATCTTTGGGGATGAAAAACCTTTTCGCCATTTTGCAGGGCATAAAACATGAGCACTTTACCTTTGTGAATTCACACAGGCCGTTAGATTATTTTTGACTTGCTCGATGCTTAACAATCTGAACTGACTCCGGTAGATGTGGGCCCTTTGACTCAACCTCAAACACCTAGCATCTAGTCACTTTCAAAGCTGACATGTCAGTCTTTCATTTGCTGAGAGAAAACACTGGGTTTCACCTCATCCTTGCCACCTGTATCTGCCAGGTCACCTTTGGGACCCACCTTTTAACTCTTAGACCCGCCTTACTGACTATTGTGGCCTCTGCCACGTGCCATCATCTTACTCGCCCTCTCGACCAGCTGGACCGTCTACTTGGAGTGCCATGTCATTTTGCCACTTTGTGAAAGCTAACTGTCGAGCATCTTCATCCTGCAAAATAGTGCGAACCATCGGATCAAATTGGACTTGATCACCTTTTAGTCACTTAGAAAATCTTCGCTGCAGGGTCCCACCAAATGCTTTGGCCATTTCGCGAAAGGTATTTCACTTGCAAGTTCAGGCTGCGAAATAATGCCAACCGTTGGATCTTGGACAAGATGAAGCCTCTTTAAACTAGACCAAAAGCACCATTTAGAACACTTCTCCCTTTCGCCATTTCACGAGTCTTAAACCATGCACAACTTTGCCTAACGAAATAGTGAAAACCATAGATCTACCTTAGAACTACGCACAACTTACTGGGCCCGACAACATTAGGAAGAAAAGACATAAGGCATAATTTTTTTAATTAATTCAACAACCGCCTAGGCAAATAACAAGGGGGGGACACCTCCTACGACCCCAAGACCCATTACTTAAGTGGATAAAGTAACGAAGAAATAGAAACCAGAGGGTTTTTTGATAAAACATTGAACGATTTAAAATTAAAACCCTAAACCCCTAGGACCTAACACAGAGCTGAAGCAATTGATAATGTGTCTAATTCAAAATTTAAAAAACTTAGCCGATTATGGGAAAGGAAAACCCATTTTTTAAACAGTGATAACAGAAAATAAGATATATAAGTTCACAAAGAGAGAAAGAGGGGTAAACAGGTGGAGAGGAAAGAATTAGAGATGAGAGAGATATAGAGGTGAGTGATCTAGAGGATAGGAAGAGAGGTGAGAGACCAAGGGTGGAAAGAAAGAGGTGAGGGAGATAGAGGGGGAGAGAGAGGTGGGTTTAATGATACAAAGAAGGAGTGGTAGAGAGGTAAAGATGGAGGGAAGGAGAAAAATATGTATGGAGAGAGAGGTTGGGAGGGGTAGGTAGTGATGAAGAGAACAAAGAGAGAGTGGAGAGAAGAAATAGGAGGAGAAGAGAGATGGAGGGAGGGAAGGATAGATATGGAGATAAGGAGGGAAGGTGAGAGAGAGGGAGAGAGTATAGGAGAGGCCTAGAGAGGGGAGAGAGAGAGAGAGAGAGAGAGAGAGAACAAATAAAGAGAAGAGAGGGAGAGTAATAGGTATAGAGTTTATGGGAGATAAAGAGGTGATGAGAGAGATAAGCAAAGGAGAGAGTTCATAAAGGGAGATGGGTAAGATGCGATGGAGAGAGAGAGGTGGAGAGGAAGGGAGAGAACTAGAGAGGGGATAGATAAAGAGATGAGATATGTAGAGGGTGAGAGAGGTTAAATACCTAGATGGGAGAGAGAGGGGAGAGATAGATGGAGGGGCATAAAGATAGGTGCCTAATGAGACATAGATGTAGAGATATAGAGGCGGAGAGGTGGAGAGAGGATGAGGGAGAAACCTAGAATTTTTTGAGAGGGAGGGAGTGAAAGTAGGAGGGAGAGGTGATGACCTAGACAATGGAGAGAGGGAATAGATAAAAGAGCAAAGAGATGAGTAAGAGGGAATGGATGGAGAGGTAGACATGGAGGGAGTCAAAGACATAGGGAATGAGGAGATAGATAGGTGTGTGTGTGTGTGTGTGTGTGTGTGTGTGAGAGAGAGAGAGAGAGAGAGAGAGAGAGAGAGAGAGAGAGAGAGAGAGAGAGAGAGTTCATAAATGGATAGGGGTAAGGGGGAGGGAGAGAAAGGTGGAGATAGAAGTAGAGAACTAGAGGGTGGACAATTAGATAGGTGATAAACCTAAAGGAGGAGAGAGAGGTGGGTAATAATATAAGGAGGGAGGGAGGGTGAGACCTAGATATGGGGGGAGAGAGGATAGAAGGGATAGGCATTAACCAAGAGAATGGATAGGGAGAGGAAAATAATATTAAGAGAATGACAAAGAAGAGGAGAAAGGGAAGGAGTCAAGGATATAAATGTGATTAAGGAATGAAAGGTAGAGGGTGGGATATACCTAGAGAGCAGAGAGAGAAGTGAGAGAGATAAAAGCGGGAGAGAGATATAAAGATAAAAAATGCTAATAGGAGCATGTTGATTATTGAAATTTGACTAAGTCTGAAATTTTATATGATCCTCTAAAAACTAGAATCTACATTATAACTCCTATAGAGCTGAAACCACTCTCAAACATCCTGCCAATATATAAATGAAATATAACTTAAAGTATAAGAAAGGAAAAAGACATATTGAAATGTGACTTATTCTTAAATGTTATATTTCATATATATATTCTCCTACCAAGTGGGTATAACTTGTGGCCAAGATGAATTCCCAAAATGAAAAATTGGATAATGCAGAGAATTTGGCGCACGCCAAATTTGGCGCTCACCAAATGCAACAAATTGACTTTTCACATTTGGTGAGCGCCAAATTTGGTGCACGCCAAACATGAAAATTCAAAATTTTGAATTTGGTGAGCACCAAATAGGGTGAGCGCCATATTTGGCGCTCACCAAATAGTTTGCATTGAAAAATACCAACCCTTTGGGTTGGATTTTCCTTGCGCATCCAACCCAAAGGTTTGGACGACCTTTTCATGTCAATGACGCGTTTTTATGAAAAGATAAAAAGTGGCACCTTTCTAGTACCACAACTTGGTGCACATACCCCCCGGTTGAAAGGTCATGCATCTCTTTGGTGGGAGAATTTGTAAGTTGATAGACAAAGAAGAGGTAAAGAAAAGATCAAGACATGGGATCAGATGACTACTAAGTTGAAATAAAAGTTTGTGTTGGCGAATTATCAAGTGGATTTGTTCCGAAAGTTGCAGAATTTGAGACAGAAGGAATCTAGTGCGAAGGAGTACAACGAAGCATTTTACAAGTTGAACATCAAATCCAGACATGTTGATGATGAAGCTGAAGAAATTGCAAGATATTTGAATGGATTGCGGATGTCTATACAAGATGAACTCAGTATGATCAAATTGGAGAGTGTTGAAGAGGCTTACCAGTATGCCCTAAAGGCTGAAGAGAAATTGAACAAAAGACAAGGGATAACTTTAAGAAACCCCCCCGGGCAACTGTGTAAAATCCTGGCGAATCAGACATTATTTTCGGGGGGAAATTTTCATATCGATGGCGAATTTTTTTTTAAAAATGAGGAAAAAATTATTTTGTATTGGCGATTTTTTTTCAAGGGTATGAAAATGCCATAAATTTCTGGCGAATAATAGCTTGTTCTATGGGGAAAATATTTATTGTGGGAGGCGAATAATTTTTTTTAAAAGGAACAAATATATAATTGTATGAGCAAAAAATTTTACTCCGAAGGAAAAATTATTTAAATGTATTAGCGATTTTTATCCACCGCTTGAAAATTATTTAAATGTATTGGCAATTTTTTCCACTGCTTGAAAATTATTTAATTTTTTTTGGCGAACATTTTGTTATTTATGGTACAATATATAACTCATTGGCGATTTCATGAATTCATTGCCAATTTCCATTAATAGACAAGATACATCACATCACATCACATAATACATTGAGTCCGGACTCTGCATGATGTATCAATAAGCGCGACCTCTTTGACACATAAAGGGTGACACATACCTAGAATATATCAATGATTTTAAACCGTTCGATGATCGTAGGTCAATGGTTGAAATTTTATTTCGGCCCAATTTTCTGAAGAGAACATAGCTCACCAGAAAGTGCCCAGAATGGAATTGGATTCAATAGACACGTATCAAATGTCATGAATCACGATCAATAATTTCGTTCATTTAATATATATCTATTCACTTACGACAATCCACTCTGTCCCCACGACTTCCAATGTGATACTTGCCAATTTGGTACTGGTTCATAGCTGTTTCCATTTTCGCACAATAGTGCATTTATGGGAAAGATTTGCAAAGATACGAAAGATTTAAAAAAAATTATAGCCATTAATACTGTTAAAGAAGTAATTATTACAATCAAGAGCTTCAACAATTTATATACAATCTCTACTTCTTTCATCTTCAATTAGCCTTTTCTCACAGTATTTTAGGTTTATAGGCTCACTGCTCAGGTTGTTTAATTTGTTAATCTCTTTTCTCAAGATGGACACTCCCATCCGCTTGAGAAGCATTTCTACAGAGGACCAGAGGGCCTTTCTAGGCTCCATTAGAGACCCAACCCTCCAATCAGTCTGCAAGGAGGTTGGGTCATTCACTAATGAGGCTGTGCAAATGGTGCTGGGCAGAGAATTTCAACAAAATGAAAATAGGTACCGTGTTAACATGGACCTTACATCCCACTTCTTAGCGTCTCTTCTGGACCTGGGAGGAGACAAGGTGGATATGCTAATGCTGTTGAGGAAGGCTTTTAAGGAAGACTTCCTTGGAGACGACATTACTCTTGTTGTTCTTGTAGAAGTAGGGGTGGGGATCCCTTGGGCGAGTGATTTATCCAAGATTTTCCTCCCTGACCAAACACTGCCAGTGGCCAGGCAACCGTTTCTCCTAAACCTGAATGCAGAGCAGCTGACGCATCACAGAAAATGGGCGCAGATTGGCAGGGACTTCCTCCGGAAATGGTTCCTCCTAGAGGACTTTCCAAACTACATGTGGCTTGGAGAATTCTCTCAGCTTATGTTGTTCGAACAATTCTACATGGAAGGAGGGCCATATTCTTAGGGCAAAATTGTAAACAATTCCACTACCTGTGCCCTAGCTCTGCCCCCCTGTAGTTTTTTTTTCCTATGTCCTTGAACCCTAACACGCTGCTAGTGGCTCACTCATTTTGGCTTTTAAGTTTTTGTGGGACTCAAGTCTCAGACAAAAAAATTGTAAATTTCAAAAGCATAAATATTAATGATAATTTTTCAAATTCCAGTTTGTTTCTCTTTGCCTCTTACAGTCTTATGGATATAAAAATGCTTTCTATAATTCTATTTCATTTTTATTAATTAATTTCTTTCAAATGCTTTTTGTATACGAGCTACGTTATTTCAATTATTTGTTAAACAATGGAAATAAATTTAATATCGTGATCTTTTTTATGTAATGCTATAAAAAAATTTCAATTTGTTCCATTAATTATTTGTACATTGATTATGGTTGATTATAATTTTATAAATATATACTATTACTATATAGTCATTCAAAATACAAAATTTCAAAAGTTGCAAGATACAAAAGTTTATCAGTCAAGGTTTTTTCATTCAATTAATTGAAAAGTTTCAAGATACAAAATTTGCCCACAACTTATAGCAAGCAGACAAAAAAACTAGTTCATTGCCGATAGGCCGCTCACTCAGTCTCACTATCCCCTTGGGTCACCTCCTCCCAGTCCCTTCCCTCCTCGGAGGTCGATGCTTTGGCTTTCCCTTTTGCCGCTTCAGCTTTCATTTTTGGATTGCAATTTAGGAACCCGAAGTGGGGGTCGCTCTCCAAGCTTGCCAGTAGTTGTATGGCCCTTCCTTCTTCAACCCTATCTCTCAATGCCCTACCAACCTCCATCCTTGCCACCACATGCAAAGCATTCAGGACTTCATCCACCCTCATTAATTTAACAAAGAGTTTCATCGCTTCCCACCCCACTTGGGCTCGTTCACGGCACTAGTATTTGATTTCATCCTCTGGGCCACGAATAAAAGGAAGCAATTCCTCCTGGTCATCTCCTTCCATAATTTGAATGCCAACTCGTGACACCACCCACTCCAAGATTGAATCCAGGTTAATCAAAAACTCCCCATCAATCAATTTGACCAATGTGAGTTTTACCTTTTCCACCTCCGGTTCGAATTCACAAGCTCACGCCATAATCAGAGAGTAAACCTCCATGTTAGTTCGATACCGGTGACTGATATGTGCCACCTCCTCCGCAAGCATCAGTTGAGCTGCCACCCACAACTTCTCCTCCTTAAACCTGAACAGTCCTTGCATTCATTTATCAGACACTTTGCCCAAAAAGGGCAACAACTTCTTGTCTGTTCAAAGTGTGAAATTGACCTCCATTGTCACCTACAATTTCAAAATCACTTCCTGCAAAAAATTTCTTACAAAAGGTACGATTCTACAAACTACAGATTTGTTCTGTAGCTACTTCAAAGCAAAAAGTGGTACACAGATCAAAAGGTAAAAAAATCTACCTCCGTCATATAGGCTGGGTAATGAATGTGCACGATAAGACATTAATGCCATGAGATCAGGAAAAAGATTTCCCGCCATCCTCCGCTTCCTCCTTTCATGCGGCATGCCACAGACAACTCCTTGTGCAACAATTAATCACCACCTTGGCATTTGTACTTTCCAAATTTGCTTGCCTTAATAGGTTGAGAACTGCAGTTGCACATTTTTAAAAATTAATAGACTAAATTTATGTTGAAATTTTATATATATTTTTAAACTATTTTTGAAAATTATATATCGTAAACATATTTTCATAATATTTTGTTAAACTTTAAATTAATATTTTAGATTTAATATTGAATGTTTTCTTTTTAATATTAAACTTTTACCTTTCAAATTGCATATCAAAATTTATTTTTTTATTTAATTATTTGTTTTATTCTAGAAACTAAGTTTCATGTTTTATACTATTTTTGAATTAATTTTTTTTACAAATAATATTAACATTATATTTAATAGTTATCTTAAACTATTGCCCAAAATTGAACATTTTTAATTTAATTAAATAGAATTAAGTGAAAGTCTATAGTCTATAGACTATAAATCTCTTTTTCGGGTGGAATTTTAAAATGATTAAGTAGACTTTAAAAACAGAACCGAAAAGTAACACGAGTATGGTGACGTGCCAAAAAAATGGCAGAAGTCGTGGGACCCACTTCATCTTAAAACAGGTACCATCGACCGTTGGATGAACAAAGATCAACGGCTAGGGTGGATTTTGGCCTGAATGTGGGAAGAGAACACCTTTCTGAGAACTTCACCTGGAATTGGACATTTTAAATTTAATTAAATATAATTAAGTCTATAAATCTCTTTTTCGGGCAGAATTTTAAAATGATTAAATAGACTAAAAATCAAACCGGAAAAGTGACATGAGTATGGTGACGTGCCAAAAAAATGGCAGAAGTCCTGGGACCCACTACATCTTAAAATAGGTACCATCGTCCATTGGATGAACAAAGATCAACGGCTAGGGTGGATTTTGGCCCGAATGTGGGAAGTGAACACCTTTCTGAGAACTTCACCCGGAATTGGACATTTTAAATGTAATTAAATATAACTAAGTCTATAAAGCATTTTTTTGGGTGGAGGTTTAAAATGATTAAATAGACTAAAAATCAAACCCGAAAAGTGACACGATTATGGTGACGTGCCAGAAAAATGGCAGAAGTCATTGGGCCCACTACATCTTAAAACAGGTACCATCGACCGTTGGATGAACAAAGATCAATGACTTAGGGTGGATTTCGGGGCGAATGTGGGAAGTGAGTAGATTTCTGAGAACTTTGCTCGGAAAAGTGACACGAGTATGGTGACGTGCCTGAAAATTGGCAGAAGTCATGGGACCCACGACAACTGACAATAGGTACCATCGTCCGTTGGATGAGCAAAGATCAACGAATTAGGGTGGAATTTGGCCCGAATGTGGGAAGTGAACACATGTGGGAGAACTTTGCCCAGAATTGAAACGTTTTAAATTTAATTAAATATAAGTAAGTCTATAAAGCATTTTTCGGACGGAAGTTTAAAATTATTAAACAGACTTAAAAAACAGACCTGTAAAGTCACAATAGGTACCTTGGTCCCTCATCCGTTGGATGAGCAAAGACCAATGACATAGGGTGGATTTCGGCCCGAATGTGGGAAGTGAACACATTTGGGAGAACTTCACCCAGAATTGAACGTATTACATTTAATGTCCTCAAAATTTATACTGAAGTAGTGAATGTTTTGTCCTTCGACATCGAATAGTTATTAATAATTAATTAATAAAATTACAACATGATTCTTAATGTCCTTGGAATTTATACTGAAGTAATGAATGTTTTGTCCTTTGGCATCGAATAGTTATTAATAGTAATTAATAAAATTACAACATGATTCTTGATATTTTGCCATTTAGGTTTTACTTTTCTACTTTTTAGAGTTTTCAAAATAAGAGACTTGTAAATCATAATCGTCTTTCATTTCTTGGACAAACCTGTAAATCGAGGGAGATTAAAAAACAACTACTAGATTGAGGAATACAAGTTGCAATAGAGACTGTCTGAGCTAATCTAGTGAAATAGAAATTCCAATTTTCGGGTAAAATCTAGAGCACCTACATCCCGCCTTTTTTGCTTTTGGTAATCCTGTGGTCCAATTTGAGGGTTAGCATTTTCAGGTTTTAATCTAGCATTATTTTGAATTATTAACAATAATAGTGATGGGGAAAACGGGAAGCAGTAGTTCAACAAGAAGCCAAGTGAAAAACAAAATGTACCTAACCAAACTGGTTAAAACACCAGGTTTCATTGATGAATACCATGATATTTATGACCTTGCTATCCATGGTGAAAAGCGTATCATAGATATTAGATATACATTGTCTAGTAAGGCGACAGATGCATCCAGGGCAAAATTTACTGTTTTCAACCCAATGTTACAACAAAAAACAAATAAAATCGCATTGTGGGATGTTGGATTGGGAAGCATGGTGTTACCTGAAGTATTCCTTTGCCCTAATTTTGTCATGGTCTGTGCCGAAAATTATGATGAAGATAAAAAAGCAATTGTCAATAAAAATACAAAAGAGGAAATTCTATCCATAAACGAGGGAGAATTTGCTCGTTTATTGAAACTAGGATTTGAAGCCCAAAATTCAAACATCCAAATTGACCTTGAAAATCTGGCAGGGAATTATGAGAGTCTCGATCCAAGTTGCAGAGATTCATTTATCAAAGCTCTAATAAAGATTGGTATTGGTATTGTGTTGGATCAGAATCATGAGCCTCCTTATGATTCTAAAATTTTTGTTCCATGGCTTGGGGATACTATTTCCTTGCTGTCGTTTTGCCTGGGATTGGAAAATGATAGGGAAGTGGGTGCAAGCCTTCTTGAAATGATTTATAATATCCATTGTGTAGGTCAGCCAGTAAGATATAATTTTATTGAGCACATTGTAAAATCCATGCAAAAACAATTACTAATGATAAAAAAAGGTTCTTGTAAGACATTTAGGTTCTCATCCTACTTGTGCTATCTCCTTCTATCCAAGTATCGTGCAATATTTGAGACCAACAAGCTTTAAATTGTGAGCTATAAGATTGATGAGAAGACTGGGAAGAGAACAGAGTGTCCAATATATGATTGGACCCCAAAGATAAGGATGCATGACAACAGAAAGAACTACAACCATTTTGTAGACTTCTTTTTGGCACCAATGTATAATGAAATTACAAGCACTCCAATGCCTAGGTTGCCTATGTCTTGTAGAGATTGCATTCAACTCGGAAGTCAAATAGAATTGGCTGACTGGTTCTTCATGGAAGAATTCACTGCGTTAAGGTTTTATGAATCGACAGTAAAACCATACAGACTTCCAATACATGTGACAGAGAGTGTATTTGAATTAGAGTATGTACGACAATTGGAGAGCACAGATAGGCACTTCCATGGTCAACAAAAGAAGAGCATATTTCCTTCCTTGCCTTTCTCATGTGGAGGGTTCACATTTGAGAGAAAAGCATTCATTGTGGCAGTATGATCCAATCTGTGTAGTTCAAGCAAGGCTTAAGAAAAGTGAAAACTCTTCAGCGTTATGTCAACATGAAAGTAAACCATTGCTAGAAAAGCCTAGAAACAAGGACTCCTAGGATGAGGTTAAAAAAGAGATGGAGAAAATTGCAGATGACAATAGCATTTCAACAGAAGAAATTTCATCACAAATTATGGCATTGCAAATGCACACAGAGAGGACAACAAAGGAGGGCCAGGGCATCCAAAATAGGAGGTCCTACAATTTCTACCTAAAATCTACTAATCCATCTAAAAAATCTATTCCCAAATCAATTCTGCACAAATGTAAAGAGAATTATTTCACTCAAACCAAAATAAATGATTTTTGGACTATGAGGAGGAATCTCGCTGAACCAAAGACAAGTGCAGAATTTGAGAGCATCGACTAGGATGCAGAGTTTAGCAAACTATGGGATATGGAGCATGGCGGGACTGAAGGTGATGATGATGAGCATGAGGTTGCCATTGAGCCCCCTCCAACAACTACTACAGTCCCAAAAATATCAGGTAGAGTCAGTGAGTCCATGAAAGAAAAATATAGCAAAGGGGAAAACCTTGTGGAAAAAATGGGTTTTGAAGGTGGTGGTCTAGGTGCCCGAGGAGATGGCATTTGGTATCCACTTCACGTACAACTTCCATCACAGTCAAAATCAAAAGGTCCTTATAAACAAGTCATTGGACTTGATTCTTCAGATTCATCACAGATAGGTACTACTCATTACCCTCAGGGTCCACCTTCATTTGTTTCAGGTTCAAATCCACAACCACCACCACATCATGGTATTCCCATTGGTGGTGAATCAAGTGCCACTACCATTGGTGGGGAATCTGGGGATAGTATTCCAATTATTGTTCAGTCAAGTGTCGCTCTGATTGGTGGGGTCAGCATGGGGTCTACTACTGATACTAGTTGTCTTGGTGTTGGACAAGGGCAACAACAAAATATCTCTCGCAAGAGGCCACTAGAGGTAGATACACAATCTCATACTATTGAGAATCCTATATCAAGTGCCACTTATACTACAAATCAATCATTTGTAGCTTCAGATCACACACCTCAAAAGACTATGAAAACTACACATGAAAGTGTCAGTGGGAGTGGGACAACATCAGGAACTGTTGTTGGTAATCCTGGTCAAGCATTAGTTAAAACCATAGGAATAAGTGGAACTAGAGCCTATGGTATTCCTATGTCACCTTTCAAACATTCAATTGCTTCAGCAAGCCCAAATTTTCAATTTCGTGATTACTATGAAAAATATGAACACACAAAAAACTCAAATAAAGAAAAAAAGAAACATTTCATAGGAATTCCGTGTCTGAAGTTGTAAACGAACAACCTGCAAGGAACATGATTTTTCCAACATATGACCACAAAAAGATATGATGGAGTTCATGGTTGTTATGCCCCCTGACACATCTAAAGATAAAAATCCACCACACAGTCAGATAGATCCCTCTCAATTTCAAGTTAGCACCCTCCAAATGGATTTTTCCAAAGTACATAATGTGGACAAAATTAGTGTGTCAAAAAGGACTAACGAAGTGGTCTACACGTCACTACTAAAGGTGGAGAGAGAAAAAAATAAATTGGAGAAACAAATAGAAAAGTTACAAGCAGACCTGGAAAATGAAAAATCAAGGAGGAAAGCAGCAGATAACAAGTGCAATGATTTACAAAAAAGGATTAAAAATTTGGGCTCTACAGTTGAAATTGCAGAGCAGGAGAAGAAGGATGCAGAATTGAAGGACCTGACTGAAAAACTGGCTAAAAGCAGTAAAAAAATTGTTGAGGAAAAAACCAGCTTTCAAAAATTATACAGAAGTTATGAGTCTGCTGCTGCATAAATGAGAAAGTTACAGGACCTATTGGATCATGGGAAGGAAAAAGAAAAACATTTGCAAGAAGAAGTAGAGGAAGAAAGAAAAAAATGTGCACAAATGAAAGAAGACCTACACAATGCAAATGATAAAATAAAAACTTTGGAGGATAGATTGAAAGATAATATGAAAAATACAATGAAGTATATACAAGAAAACATGTGGCGATGAATAATGCAGAGTAGTGAGAAGTTGTGTGAATGGTCTCAATTGACTAAAAGTATGAGACAATTTTTTATAAAAATCAAAGGGCATTATGAGAAGAGCACACATGTTTATTCAAAAGAGGAAATGACAAAAAAGATTATGAAAGTAGTCTACAATTCCAGTGATAGCTACTTGGCATCCAAGGGAATTAAGAGCCGCATTGATTCCACAGTTAAGACATCATCTATCATTCAAAAATGCCAGAAGCTAAGGGAAACATCAGAAGTTATGGACAATTGTGGAAAAAAGATAGTGAAGCTAGAAGAAATGAAAAATAATTTGATTAAACTTGGTTTGCCTAAGCCTGTTGACACATCAAATAAATTCATTGGAGAAGAAGCTTACAAAAAAATCATGGAGATAAAAATGAAGTCTGATTTAGACTTGCTTCCAAAGGACACAACTCCAAAAAGCTTTCTGGAATTCATCCAACCATTTACAACTCTAAATACAGTATTGGATGAAACAGTGATGTCAAGTAAATCTTATAAATATGGAATGTTGACGAAGTTGGAGTTGACTTTCCATAGTTTACAGAATATTGACCTTCCATCAGATGAAGAGTGGAGCACCCTACAAAAACTGGCACAGAATTCTTAAGAGTCATGGTATGTATTGCACAATTTTCTTTTTTTATTCTTAATTTCAAGGTTTTATGTTTTTTTTGTTTGCTATTTTGCTAATCCAACCTATGAATATATGACGCACTCACTAATGCTATTTTGCTAATCCAACCTATGAATCTATTTTATGAATAGGAAAAAAACATCACTCGCTATTGCTATTTTGCTAATCCAGCTTATGAATCTATGATGCACAGTGCAAAACTTCAGCCAGTAAATTTGTATTCTCAAATTCTCCCTTGCTTTAACATTTATGCATTTCTCTATTTCTGATTAGTAGGTTTTAGGCACTGCTATTATCTATGTTTAATTTGTCATGGCATGAATTAATATTTAATTTTGAACTCTGTTTTTTGAACAGGAGACATCAAACATGTAGCAGATGTTAAATTGCTAATACGGCCTGTGATGGCCATATAAATATGTGTTGAGTTTTTGATTTTGATGTTCAGTGTTCACATGTTGCAAACTTGCAATTCAACCTGAAGTTGTTGTTGCTCTCTTGTTTCTATAAAAGAGAATTTAGGGTCATTTGCAATTTTGCAAAGGGTTCTACTTTTGAAACTTTGTATTCACTTTTGCATGGACATTGGAGAATCACACAGGAGTTGTTGTTGCTCTCTTGTTTTTATAAAAGGGAATTCAGGGTCATTTGTAAAGGGTTCTAAAACTTTGTATTCACTTTTGCAATTGGTATGGAGAATCACACAGATTGGAATTTGCTGTATTACTATTGAATGAATTGTATCATATGGCTATATTTTGAAAGAATTAATGAAAATCTAAGTTCTCGACATGTGTATTACTATTGAATGAATTGTATCATATGGTTCTGAAATGTATCACACAGATTTGAGACTCAAACATGTATAAATAAACAATAAACATCTCTGTATCAATAAACACATTATGGTTTTTTTTTATTGTGCTATTTTAAATCTGGAAATAGAAAGTTGAAAAATATAATTACAAATCAATATTAAATTTTAATTGCAAAAAGTAATATGCTTTTGTAATATGAATGATGAGATACAGTAATAAGATTAATAAATACCAATCTCTTATAGTTGCCATTCATCCTCATCAAATTTAGTGCTTTCTTGATTCCCGTCTGTGGTTTCTTCACTCTGAGTCTGAGTCTGCATATCTTCGCCGAATTGCATCTCAATGCTACTAGTAGCTCCAATAGTCCCACTGGCACTTTGGTTTGAAGTGTTGCTCAAACCTCTTCTTTCACATTTGGACCTCCAGATTTTGCAGTGCCCTATCGTAAGGAAAAGTGTGGACATCATACCTAGATGTATAGAGCCTCAAGCAATTTTCTGGATTTTTGTCTAGTTTGTTTCTTAGCTTTGATTTTAGGAACCCCAAAGAACTGAAAACTCTCTCATCTTCCACCGAACCCAGTATCATGGTAAGACATAAATCAACAAGCTTCACATATTTTGGCATTGAATCACACAAGGATTTGTTCTCAGCTATATATTTCCAAACCCTTGTTACTGATCCCTCTTCACGGGGGTTATCCATTTTGGCCTATTGTTCTTTCATAGTGTATGAAAAATGAGCTGATTTCTCTCGAAGATGAGTTTCGTCTAATATTCCATTTATAGTTACTCCATTAAATTCTCTCGATATGCAAAATTGTTTTACCAAAGTCAGTAGCTTACTTCGAAAATCAGATGCATTGTTGAGGCTCCAATAATGAGGAAACACAATAGACATGGCTTCGAGTAGGTTGTCAGGAGGGAATCTGCTTCTAATTTGTGAGGAAAGATCATATGCAATTTTCTTCACAAAAGTAGTTACAGTCTCAACAATCTTGTCGAAATCTTCCTTTGTAACTCTTGCTAGTTTCTTCCTGGGGCACTTTCCTGGTTCCTCGGGGTCGACTGTGGCATAGAAGTTCATTGGTATCTCAACTTCCCATACATCGACACATACCTCCCTGTCTGCACCGATTTGTAAAAAGTTATCAGGATTGCTCAAATCTGTGAGTGTCTGCCACTTAAAAAAAAATTCATCAGATAGTGTTGGTTGATTTTGATAGAGATTGTTGAGGGTCAGGCATGTCATCTTACGCAGCATAGCATATTCTGTAATATATAGAGCTCTTTTTTGGGCAGCCTTCATAATATTCCTCATTTCCTCTAGCATGGGAAGAAGAGCTGCTAAAGTTAAGAGTGTCTCTAAATTACTTAACCTGCCAAGAAGTTCAGGAAATTTCGGTTGATCTGATTCGTCGCGAGTTGTGTGAAAAAGTCCAATCAAGGATGGATATTTTGAAAACACTTGATGCGCTAGACCATCCAAAGAGATCCATCTGGTATCATTATCCTTGAGAAGCTTGTTCCCATCAATTAATCCATCAGAAAATTTTTGAAATTCCATAAATCACTTGGGACTTTGACATAAGTGTGAGTAGAGCTCTCTAATGAAAATTTCAATTTTTTTAACCGAAGCAAACTTGCTCACAATTCCAAAAGTTAGATTCATTCTGTGAGCCATGCAGTGAATTGTAGTAATGTACGATGCAAATGAAGTTTCAATATTTGTACAAAGTCTGTTCCTATGACCTTGCATTACTGAAGCTCCATCTACTCCAACACAAACCAATTTTTTGGCTACCGTCATGTCATCCATACCTCCATATTCAATTAAACTTCTCTTTACTAGTTGAAATAAATTTTCCGTTGTTGCACTCTCCTTCATCTTAGCAACAGATAGTAGATGAGGTTGGCGGGTATGATTCTCTATAGTATAAACATGCATGCATACCCATGAAGTATTGTCTACGGTGGTAACTACTTTTAAAGAAAATGCAATCAAGTTTGACTCTCTTATTTTTTCTTGTACATCTTCTTTTTCAACCTCAGCAAGACAACTTGCCCATTCCCATCCACTGTTTACTGACCAATGTCTATTAGGATAGTTAGGAACTTTCAAAAAGTGTAATAAACCACTAATTGATGGGAAATCTATCATAGCACGCCCTCTGCTCAAAATATGAAAAAAAACACTTAACTGAACAACTTTTCCTAGTTGTTCTATTTGCATTGCTTTTCCAAAAACAGATTCAATGGAACCTTTAACTTCAGCAGGCTTCATCTATAATTTCTCATGAAAATAATACTCTTCGGCATTCCTCACATGCTTACATTCATCCTTTGCTTTCCATCTTATCACTGATTTTTCAACCTCGTCTATTATTTGTTTTTCATAAACTTTACTCATATGATTTTCTATGGTGTCAAATTTTAGCTACAACCTAATTTCCTTGTTATGTTTCCAAGTACAAATCTTACACCTGCATTCTATTGGAGGCTCGCCTTCAATTGGATTCTCCATTGGTTCAATGAATGGATACTTTGATGCCCAATTAATTTGAAAATTCCTCACTGACATATCCCACTCCCGATCCTTTTTTGATTGTGGTTCACCCTTTTTTGATATGTCTTTTCTTTTCCCCTTCCATGCATTATCATCAATGGCATTATCACCCAAGTCGATTATATCATTTCGGCTAAATTGGGTATCTACCAGATAATCTTCTTCAAGATCATCCTAATCTGAGATATCAGGTTCGCCGTCATCTTCAACATGCGGTGCAGGTGGCGAATTTTGTACTTGTACTTGTGATGATGTACCTTCCTGATTTTCATCAGTACCACAATCTTTTCCAATGCCAAGGTACGAAGACAATGTTCTACTTTTTGTTGGCCTTTCCTGGCCTTCCCCACATTCAGGTTTCCTACCCCTCTTCCTGTTTGACATCTCCAACGAAATAAAGGCTGCCAAAAAAATATCAATTTGCTGAAGAAGCAATAATAGGCTATAATGTATAATATACCACTTCAAAAATATGATCGCTCACCTTTAGGCTTTAGGTCACTAGCAATCACCAATATAGTCAACGACTCAACAACAATTATTTTCCTTGGTCTGAAACTTCGCTATTGATCAGAATTTAGAGCCTAGAACCCACTAGATTATGTTGAGATAGATCTGATCTTTGCATTTATTTATACCAATCCTTATATGGCGAATTTCGTGGGAATTTTATATGGTATACAAATATTTAGTGAATCCCACGTAACTATAACACGACTTATGTAATTTTTGAGGCAATTATAGGTCATCCAAATATGACTTATGTAATTTTCAAGGCGATTATAGGTCATCCAAATAATAGGCGAATACAATATAGTTAGCGAAAGTTGGGGTGAATGGAGACACGTGTCGACAAGATGTCAGGCGAATTGGGTCCCCTAGCTAACAAATCTTCACATGCCTGTAGGCAAATTAAGGTCATCTATTAAGGCAACCTCGGAGAGTGTAGGCAAAACAATTAAATTTACCGTGTGTCCACCATATATTGTATTGGCAAAATCATCGCATAGAAACATTTATTTGCATAAAACATATGGCGATCGGGTCGTGAGTTTGACGAAAATTGATAATGTTCTGGTGACATGGCCACCCCCAGTCGGTGCAAAATATTCGCCATTTCCGACATGGCCGACATGAAAAATTTGCCATTGGCGAATATTCACCACTAAAGTAAACTCTGCAAAAGACATGAGCAGAGACAAAAGAGGTAGAGGTGGAAAGTTTACTAGAGGAAGATTTCAAGGAGGAAGATGAACCATTATAGATTAGAACAAAGAAGGTAATTCATACTAGAAGGATGATAGAAATTTCTACCGGAGGAGAACACTAGATGGTTACTGGAATGAGAAATTTGGAAGATAAGACAAGAAGACATTTAGAGGAACTTTCTTTAAGTGTCGAGGAAAAGGACACCGTGCATTTGAGTGTAAGAAGATAGAGGCTACTAGAAGATAAACAGTGGTGGAATAAACCCCACCGGGTCAGACAATAAATTGAAAGATGGAGAACTGTTAATGATGAGGAGAACTTTGTGTCATATCGGAGGAGATGATGAGCCTTTGCAGAGGAAGAATCTATTCAAGTCCAAATGTAAGGTATCCGATAAGTGTTGTAAAGTTGTTATTGATAGTGGTAGTTTAAATAATCTTGTTTCAGAAGAGATGGTGAATAAGTTGAAATTGGAGAGATTGAAACACCCTAAGCCTTATTAGATAGCATGGATTCAAGATGAACATAAGTTGTTAGTAAGTGAACAATGTTTGGTGAAATTGAAAATTGGGAATTATCATGATGAAGTTTTATGTGATATTATGCTTATGGATATTTGTCATCTTTTGTTGGGTAGACCTTGATAGTTTGATAGATAGGCAAGACATGATGGGATGAAGAATACATACACTATTGTGGCCAATGGGATGAAGCAAACCTTGTTACCTTTGGAGGAACCTTTGAAGAATGAAGTATGTACGAATGCCAGAATCTATTTAGTAGATGGAAGGAAATTCATGGATGGACTGAGACATGAGAATGTGTGTTTTTCCTTAATTCCTAAGAAGAATGAGAGACCAAAACTGGATGGAGAGCACCTGGAAGAGATAAAATATTTGCTGAGAGAATATGGGGACATCATTTAGGACAATGTACCTAATGGATTTCCACTTGTAAGAAGTATTAGTCATTGCATGGACTTGGTTCCTAGAGCTAGTTTGCCTAACAAAGTTGTACACCTATTGACATCGACAGAGAATGAAGAACTGAATAGACAAGTGTAGGAGCTATTGAAGAAAGCTTTGATCAGGGAGAGTTTGAGCCCTTGTGCAGTACCAACAATATTAGCATCTAAGAAGAACGAAGAGTGGAGAATGTGTACCGATTCAAGAGTAATAAACAAGATCATAGTGAAATATCGGTTTCCTTTGCCTAGGATGGATGACATAATGGACTATTTGAGTGGAGCAAAATAATTTACAAAGATAGATTTGAAGAGTGGATATCATCAGATCAGGATCAGAGAAGGTGATGAGTAGAAGACAACATTTAAGACAAACAAAGGAATATATGAACGGTTGGTGATGCCTTTTGGATTGACTAATGCACTGAGTACTTTCATGAGGCTGATGAATGAGGTATTAAATAAATTATTGGGTAAGATTTTTATTTTGTATTTGGATGACATTCTAATTATCAGTAAAACAAAAGAGGAGCATTTGTTGCAGTTAAGAAAAGTTTTGTAGAGGTTGAGAGAACAAAGGTTGTTGACCATATTAATAAGTGTACTTTCATGAAGGATGAGTTAATCTATTTAGGATTTGTGATATCTACAGATGGTTTGAGGATGGACCATGAGAAAGTGAAATCCATTTTTGAGTGGCCTACACCAGAAAGCATTGGGGAGCTAAGATCATTTCATGGATTGGCTAGTTTTTCCCGGAAGTTTATCAAAAATTTTAGTTCAGTTTGTAACTCTATGACTGAGACCATGAGAGGAGATCAGAAGGAATTCAAGTGGACCACTAGAGAAAACAAAAGTTTTGAATTGTTGAAGCAGAAAGTGACTGAGCAACCTATGTCGGCTTTATCAGATTTCAATAAAGTATTTCAAGTGGATTGTGATGCAAGTGGAAAAACAATAGGAGCAATCTTGAGTCAAGAAGGGAGAGAAATAGGCTATTTCAGTGAGAAATTGAATGATGCCCAGAAAAGATATTCAGTGTATGATCAGGAATTTTATACCATAGTTTAAGCCTTGAAGAAATGGAGACACTACTTGTTGCCTAAGGAGTTTGTGTTGTATACAGATCATCAAGCTTTGTAGTATTTGAACAGTTAGAGTAAGTTGAATCAGAGACATATGAGATGGGTAGAATTCTTGCAGAGTTACACCTTTGTGTTAAATCATAAAAGTGGAAAATCTAACAAATTTGTTGGTGCATTGAGTAGGAGAAGGAATTTGCTCACAGAGATGAGAGTGACAGTATTAGGTTTTGAAGATTTGAAGACCTTGTATGATGAAGACCCGAATTTTGCAGAACCTTGAAAAGCATGTAGAGAACCGGTTATGGTTGATAGGAGAAAATGGTTGGATTATTTCATTCAAGATGGGATTTTATTTAGGGGAGTTCGGTTGTGCATACCTAAGAGTTCCATGAGAGAGATCCTGATAAAAGAGAAACATAGTGGAGATTTTGGTATTGACAAAATAGTAGAATTGGTGAGTGAGCAGTACTTTTGGCCCCAGATTCATAAGGATGTTCAGAGATATGTGCAGAGTTGTAGAGTTTGTCAAGTTGCAAAGGGTAGTAGTCAGAATGTGGGATTGTATAAACCTTTGATAGTACCGGTAAGACCTTGGTAGGATATAAGCATGAATTTTGTAATTGGATTTCCTAAGACACCAAGAGGGAATGATTTTATATATGTGGTAGTGGATAGATTTTTGAAGATGACTCATTTCATACATTGTAAGAAGACATCAAATGCATTGCACGTAGCAGACCTATTTTTCAAGGAAGTGGTGAGATTGCATGGATTACCTAAGAGCCTAGTTTTAGATAGAGACACTAAGTTTGTCGGCTATTTTTGGAGAACACTTTGGAAGAAGATGAAGATAGATTTGACATTCGGTTATACTTTTCATCCACAGATTAATGGATAGACAAAAGTTGTTAACCGGAGTTTGGGAAATTTGTTGAGATGTTTAGTGGGAGATAAAACTAGAAGTTGGGATTTGGTCCTTGCACAAGCAGAGTTTACCTACAATAGCTCAGTGATTAGAAGTACCAGAAAAATGCCTTTTGAGATTGTTACCAGAGTGCACCCTAGAGGAATATCAAAATTGGGAGACATTAGCAGTGAAGACCAGAAGAGTGCATAAGCAAAAGATTTTGCAGATCACATGGCAGCATTGCAAATTCAGGCTAAACAAAATTTGGAAGACATGAACAACAAATATAAGGAGAAGGCAGATGAAAAGAGGAGACATAATGAATTTGAAGTTGGTGATGAAGTGATGGTATATCTGAGAAAAGAGAGGTTCTCGATTGGACCTTATAATAAGTTGAAGATGAAGAAGTTTGGACCCTATAAGATTTTGAGGAAGTTTAGTTCTAGAAATGCATATGAAGTGGAGCTATCAGATACTTTAAGTATTTCAACTATATTCAATATTGCAGATCTTCATGAGTACTATGAACCAAAATTCAGTGAGAACGGTGTTGTAGACCCTAAGAAATAATTTCCCTGGAAGGAATCCGACCATAGATTTTGGACAATAGGATTGGGCGTAGTACCCAGGAAACAATCAGTATAAGGAATATCTTGTGAAGTGGAAGGGCAGACCAGTTGAAGATTCATCTTGGATTTCTCAAACAGAAGTAGACCACCTTGGTTTCCCTCTGACCCCAGCAAAGTGAGAGACTCACTTTTTCATTAACCCTAAATGTCTAATGCAGGAGCATCCTCGGTTCATAACAATCTTGCATCAACTAAAAACATTTTCCTTTATGTTTTGTTTTTTGTTTGCAGCTTCAATTTTCCTTTCTGTGTGTCTCGGTTTTGGCTCACCGGATCCTGTGGAGTTGGATTCTACTTGAAGACCCAATCATGTTTCTTGATTTCAAACTACATCACATTTGGATCACTTTCTCATAAGATATCACTATTGGTTTCCATGTTCGTTTCTTGTTACTGGTTGCCTGAGACCTATTATGGTGATCTACCAGAACCCATTCTGAAGCTTTTGGAGCCTTGGGCATTGATTTCATTGTTCCTTGGTGTGTGGCCGACCTTCTACATTTCATCCTTTGGATTTTTCGAAGGAAACTCTTGGCAGAGATCGACCTTTGTTATTTTCATGTTAGGTCTTGTTCTTCAAGTTTTGATCCCTTTTTGGACGACTTGATCCTTTGGAATGATATATAATTGTAATTATGTTCTTGAATGTAATCAATAATAGAATCAAGGAGCTACACTGTACATAGAATATAGATCTTTTGATTCAAGGTCTTGGTTGTGACCTATTCTACCAGACCTGTGTGTCGGTATTTTGTAACCTGGTTGTTACCGGTTGGATGTAATCAAATTTCATGCAATAAAACTTATGTTTTGCATTGCCTCCATCAAATATGTGTATTTCTATTGTGTTGAATCTTATTGACTGGTATAGATTGATCTCTTTAAGGTCCCTCCTCACCGGTGATTGCTTCAAAAACTTTGAGACATTTTGTTGGTCTGAATTGTTGTTATACAAAGCTTTTCAAAATGTTCAACTTGATATAGGTATTGCAAAATAAGATATAGTTAGAAACTAGAAATCATTAAATACAACCAATTATCACCCTTGGAATATTGATAAAGTAACCATCACACCACCTATTGAAGACCAGTCCCAAAGTGATGATGATAATTTCCACTATCAATCTCCATTAGATGAATATGAATCGAAAATGTTGTCACAGATAGGTGCAACCCATAACTTTAACATAGATAAGCTTGAATTATTGGATAGACAAGATTTTGATCTTACCCACTCTTGGAATACACACAATGTGCCACCTAAACTCGATCATATTGCTATCCACTTTATTTTAGCCTTTAAATCACAACAAAATGGAACTTATATGCTATGTTCATCTATGGACACAACATCTTTTCAGTTCTTTCCAAAACATCGTGTCCTCAACATCCTGAAGACCCACCATCAAAACCCATTCCCACAAGAGCCAATGCATATGATTATCTAGGGCACAATAGGGACAATCAAATTATTCTTGATAAATTCTATGTGGTAGTAATTAAACAACTCAGTTCATGGTAACAATAAGCCATTGCTTGTACTCACACCCATAGGTGTTGTTGCTTACAACATACATGGTACAAAAATCCATACTTCCCTATGGATCCCTGTAAAAGAAATAAATTCTTTGTAGGGGAAATCATTAATGGTATTCCAAGAAGATTTTAAACATATAAATTACATCTTGATAGATGAGATGAGTTTTTTGGGCCCAAAATTATTGCTGAAGATTGATTCTCGACTTCAACAAGCATACCCCGATAAACAAGAATAAAGTTTCAGTGGTGTTTCTCTTATCCTACTTGGTGACCTTGGCCAACTCCCCCCGATTATGGACAAATCTATTTATGCATCCCACTCTAGAGCGCTCACTCTATGGAACACTTTCACAACCATTGTTGCGCTAGATACCATTTTCCATCAACAAGGCCAAAATGCACATCAAAATTTCTGCAATATCCTCCTTAATATACAAATTTTTGAGCAATTTAAACATGATTGGAATATACTTATGAATCAAACAAATACAATGTTAACCCCTAAGAAAAGACAATAATTTGATACAACCATCCATTTGTTCACAACCAATAAGTTAGCAGCATCGTACAATAGAAAAATGCTAAAGCTATTGAATGTTCCTATTTCCATTAACACTACTTGAACAACTCGACAAAGTTTAAGTTATTATGATGACGATGACCAACTACTCCCTGAGCTACTACTTTGCATTGGCCAACAAGTTATGCTAACCTCAAACCTATGGGTCCAAGGTGACCTTGTCAATGGATCACTAGGTGAAATCAAATCCATTGTTTATAATGGTCATTCCAAACCACCATCTCCACCAAACTATGTTGTGACACAATTCAATAATTATAGGCCCTACATAGGACAAGGAAAACCCCCAAAAATCCCTGCCCCTCTAATTACATGTGGCAACCACACACAACTCCCACTCGGAATGGCATGGGCTATAACAATACATAAATTGAAAGGGCTCACATTGACAACAACAACAACAATGGACATTGGCAATCATGAAAAATAAGGCTTGACATTTACATCAATTTTCATACTCAAAAGCATTGAAGGCCTCTTCATAGATCCACTGTTAACTTTTGGAAGGGTGAACTCACAATATTGGTTCCCACTTTTTGACCAACTTTGACACTTATATGAATATTTTGAAAAAAACCTTCACTTTCCGACACCTATAACTTTTAAACCGTTAAGAATTTGAAGATGATATAAACTAGTGATTTTTAAAATCTTGTTTGTAGATTCTAAATATATTTTTTTCAAATTTGTTTGAATAAAATTTTATTGATTTTTCCATCTCCCTCAAAAAGTATTTTTTTACAGCAACAACATTTTTTAAGAGTGATGTGTATCCTGAAACGCATAATTTTTTTTTCTATAAATGATAAAAACTTAATTCTTTTGAATTTTGGTTTGTAACATCAATACCCAGGGAATGCAGTTCGTTTGATAGTGACATGTTGAATATTTTTCATTTTATTGAGTTTTGAAGTTCGATTAATTATAATTTAGATATAGGTGTACGTTTGAACACATAACTTGTTCTATATATATTAAAATTCAATTTTCTTTTTTTTTGTTAGAAAGAAAACATCAATACCTAGTGCATAGATATTTTTCAGAATTTTTTTGAATTAGTTTACTATTTTTCCCAATGCATTGAACAAAGAAGTTCATGTTCGGTGAAAAACCTACATTCATAAGAAATAAAATAAAAATATATTAATGAAATTAAATATATTTACATTTATACTATTTGGAAAACTTATAATAAAGAATAACTACTTTAAAAAAAAAAACTTTTAAATGAGTTGATTTGACCCCCCAAAAGCTAATGTAAAATTTGTTTTTTATCAGCATTTGATAGATGCAAAGGAGACTCCATTGCAAGTATGATTTAGAAGTAGAGAGGTTCTATCCAAGAAATTTTGATCTAAGAGCCTTTGATTTAACTCTCTTCAATTAATTACTTAAAATGGGACTTCTTAAAGCTTAAATCATTATATTTTCTAAAAAATTTATGATTTCAGCAAAAATCAGGACGTACCAAAAAGTGGGACCCATCTTTGTGAGTTCACCCGGAAGGTATTGTAGAATGCAAAAAAAATGCTTTTATAGTGCTCAAAAAGAAAGAGGAGGCTCGCTTGCAAATGCTCTCACCCACCATTGCCCAGGTACATTGATATGTTTTTGCCACCTCAATACAGTTACCATTTTCACTATGGTTATCTATTTCACTACTTCGTCCATAATTTCTCAAATTCCCGCGTTCTAGAGTCCACTGGTTTCAACCTCTACAAGAAATATTACTTACTCCAATTACACAACAACAAGTACTTGTCTTCTCTTTTTCTATCAATTACACTACAGGCCATTGGAATACTATTGGATAGTATTTTCCTAAACACAAATTGTTCCAACTCTCTTTGTATATATATTTTATGTTTGTTGCTACCACCAAAAGTTCATTGTTCTTTCGTTTTAATCCATTATGAAAACTATGTTATTTGGAAACATAGCTTCAGTGAATATCCAATTTCCAAAAGACTGTTCAACTTCTTCGAATTAAAAATGCTACGTAATGCTACGTACCAGTCATGTTGTCCAAATATCAACTACCTTAATGTTATTTTTTCTTGTATTAGGTTCCAGATAACTTTTCTTTGTCACATACTAACTTCTCATGTTAATCATTTTTCCATTTGTATCTAAACTATTGATCCAACTGTCCAAAGCACTACTCTAGGTAAACATTTACATTGACAGTTTTTTAAAAATTGAATTCTTATTATGATTAAACCTTAATTAACCCAAATAATACATCTTTTCTCATGTACATATTTACTGAAATCGTGTTCTAATTATTCTTTTAAATTGGAACAGTTCTATGATGAAAACATCATCAACCATGAAAATTACTGTAACCCCCTTTATACCCAGCTCACCTCTAAGAACAAAAGAAGACAGTGCATTAGCGAAAAAAAAATAGTTTCAAACGTGTTTTTCATTAGACTTGCCACTTAATTAGTATGTGTTACCTTTTCATTCATTCCTCATAACAAGAGTGAGTCACCTTGCAAAATTTTTAGTTGAGTCCTTGTCTTGTTTAAAATTCTTTGGTTCAATCCCTAATCCTCTTATAAATAATTTCTAAATCCTTAGCGTTACATTTCAATGGTCTGTTTGAACCTCATGAACCCCTCGAACCATCTTGAAAAGAGTTCATAGTGTTCATTTAGGTACTGCAGGTTCTAAGTAGTGTCTAAGGCATTTTCAGGCTAACGTTCACTTAAGTGTTTTGCAGCAGCTCTATTTCACGGTTGCGGGTGATCTTTCGTTAATTCTTTCTCCAGACTGTGAACCATTTGAACTTAGTTCAAACAGTTCAACGATGTTCAACATGTTCAATGAAGTTCAAAGGGCCAGCAACAATAAACAAAGTTATTCTTTTCAAAAGGAAAATCTCCTTGGTGCAACATATGCTTTGAACTACCTGAACTCTCATGAAGTCAGTTCAAATTGTTCATGCATGTTTGAATCAGGTGGGTCCCATAGACTAAACGATGTGATGGTGCATCTATTGCCAAGTGTGATGAAGATTTGACCATATCTCGGGTGATGCCAACCTGCCGATTTTTGAAGGAAAGTAATATTTTTTGGGAATTGGCAGTTATGCCGAGAGCGCCATCATGCATTCAATACGCATGTGTGATATCAAATCCCAATGCTCGACACATTTGAGTTGACGGCCGAAATTAATGCACTAAATGAGCTTTTGGCACTTCATTTGCTATAAGGTATGAAGTGATTAATTTTTCAAACCTGTTCTTCATTGTTGCGGAGTGTTTGATAGAAGGTTTGTTTGTTGGTAGTCATTCAGTTGGTTTCAACTGTGAAGGTGAGTTTTGAATCCTATCTTCTCCAATGATTTTTAGTTGTTTTTCTCTCTTGTAATAAAATTGCTAGGAGAAATAAGGGTTGTTGTTTATGAATTATGAAGTCCACTCTCCACCTTTTT
The DNA here is from genome assembly GCF_030272615.1 of Cryptomeria japonica. Classification (NCBI taxonomy): domain Eukaryota; kingdom Viridiplantae; phylum Streptophyta; class Pinopsida; order Cupressales; family Cupressaceae; genus Cryptomeria; species Cryptomeria japonica. The sequence continues at coordinate 471,530,273 of NC_081412.1, read as the reverse complement.
GGAAATATTTTCAGTATTGCTTGCACATAACCCATTGTCAGTGACACAGACCTGAAAGGAGAGAATTTGGAGGTCTTTAAGGAAAGGGAGTTTAAAAAATTGATGGTTCTTTTGGTTTAGAAATTATAAGTAGTGGCCTGATAGAGGCGGCAACCTTCCCTCTAGCTATTCCTTGCCGAGAATTAGTTAGGGAGCGCATTGCGAGATATGACCCTATTTCTAAAACTATCGAGAGGGATAATGGTGAAATACTCCTCGCGATAAATAACGAAGTCGTTTCTTCTGTTTTCAAATTGCCTGATTATAAGTTCTCAAATTTTTCCACTGCCCAATCAGTCATTGAGTTCAATGTGGACAAGATTGGACACCGGAACAATATAGCGAAGCATTGGTTGAGAGTTCCTCATAGGGGTGGCTCCAGGTTACCTAAATATCCCAACAAATATCACATGCTTCCCCACATCCATGATGTTATGTTTTTGTTACAATGAGTTAGAGGTTCAGCTGAGGCCTACAACTTTGATGACTAGATTTACTATTATGTGCAACTGGTGTTGGAAGGAAAGCAGTTCCTTGACTGGGCAAAGCTTATTGTTGACTCCATGAGGGAACAACTGAGCATGGAAAAGAAGTTCAAGAAAAAATTTCTTTATGTCTTCGTATTTGATATATTGTCTAGCATCTGTCAAAGAAATAATGGGAATTCCTAGGCAACTTGCCAAAGGGGATGTTTCGGTATACGACTTTTACCCCATGCTGTAAAAAGATAACGCATTGCAAGATTTTAGGAGAGTACATAATGCTTTCCTAGGAGACTTATGTTATGAATTGAAGAACATGAAATCCAAGAGGATGTCTGAAGATGCCCAGGCCTTAGTGAAAAGATATGGTAGCTTCTTTGTTCATTTTCCTTGTTTCTGTTACATAAGGGTAGGTGGTTTCGAAGAAGAGCCTTTTAGACTTCCTCGTTTTTGTTCAGATTGTTTTGTCCTTGCTGAGATTTGTAGGTAGTTGTCTACTATAATTAAGAAATCTCAACCCAGGGATAAATGGGAGGATCATTTCCCTATTCAATTGGGCACTTTATCTTGTAGTTCAATGTCAGATGCGTTAAGCATAAGAGCCGACTTGAAGAATTTTAATTTTCAATTGTATCATGAAAGGAATGGTTTTGATAATAAAGGTTTCTCACAAAGTATTGGTTTGATGCCGCACCTTCCTATCCCACACTTGGAGGGCTTTTGGGAAGATTGTTGTGATGAGCTTGAAGTGGTCAAAAGAGCAAATATGAGAATGGTTCTAGCACAAGTAGTTTCACTACAGGTGAAACTTGATATAAGTGGGATCGAAGAGGATTATCTGGAGCTATTTGAACTTGGGTATCTAGATCAAACTAAACCTGAAACATACTACATTAAGTGAGATATGGAAGAGGAAGATGATATACAACTCAGAACAAAAAGAGTCTTAGAGAGAACTACAGATTGGGTTAATAAGAAAAGAGTAATGAAATCAGGCATCAAGATTGGTCCTGCAAGAGATAATGTGGTTTCTCTACATTCCCCAAAATGCTTTTCTAACCTCACTTCTATGCTTGTTCATGCAGGTAAAAATAAGAAGTCATCCCACACCAAGCACAAGCCTAATCCTGCTTTTAACTTTCCAGCTCCATGATACACAAGGTCATGAAGTATTGCACAAAAGAAAATGGACCAGGCCAGAGACACAGAGGTGAATGACAAGATCCTTAATACTCAGATTTTTGACGTTGAGGACCTTGATAGTGACATTGTCAACACCATGGATCCTCATGCAATCACTGTAGCCATGACACTACCACCTAAAGTAATTGGAGCAATAGCTAGTTCAAGCACAACTCCCAAATGGTTAACTACTTTAGTAAGTAAAAAATAGGGCTTGATCCTAGTGTCTATCCCAATTCAAGACATGTTGGTGAAATACATGGAGAAAGGGCCTGGACAGGAGAAGTTCAAAACAACCAGCAGGTTGGATGCTAATGAAAAGTCTGGGAGATGGGTTGTTGAAATCGCTTCCTATAAACCCAAGGAAGAAAGTAAAGAAATAAATGCAGAAGATTTTGAGGTCACCAAAGTAGATCTTGGAAACATGAGTAGGGACTCTGATAACCATCTTTTCAATATGGCGGCCAAGAAGATGCTCACCAGGTCAGAAAAAGACGGACAAGAGAAAAGGGAACTGAAATGGCATGGCAAGGTTCTAGCCCAATTCATTGATAGCTTAGGCTGTTTTGGAGCACTTCCCATATCGCAAGCTTCAGAAAGTTTCGATCCCACTTCACCAGAGAACAAGAAACTGATGAATCAAGTTCAGCGAGCCAAGAGCATCGCAGGGGCCATAGAGAAATGGATTGAAGGGGTGATCAAAGATGGCAAAAAATATATTACAGATTATAGGAAGCTATGCGATGAAATGCAAAACCTCACTAAAGAGATCCAGAATCAGATTGTGCCATGGGAAAAGGAAGAGCATAAATGGGAAAATGTATTACCCATGTTCACCAAGATAGAAAAATATGGAGCCCCAAAGTTTTTAGCAGAAAAATCAATTAAATTGGTAACAGATGAGTGCCAACTCTTCGTATTGAAAAAAACTACAGCGTGGCGGGTAATTACATTCAAGTCTATGATTTCTAATGCCAAGGCCTCTGTTTACGAGCTTCAGGAACTTCAGTGTAGCTTGGTCAATGACAATAAAGTGGTTAACCCAGACCATGATTGGCAACTAGGACTTTGTGGGATGAATACACAGGACACGGTAAAGGCATTTAAGTTGCACATGGAGAAAGTTAAGACCAAAGGCAACTTTACTTCTCAAGGTATAACATAGATCGCGCGAATTGAGTCTATGACATTCATTGGTAATGATCAGTTACCTAAGCATGCCGAGAAAATGGTAAAACACAGGTCGGAAAAGGAAGCCGCAAAATCAAAGATCAATGCCATGAAGAATCTAAGTTAGTCTATAATTCAAGAGCTTGCAACCGCCCACAATGCCTGGAAAAGTGGAGGAGATGACGCTAGAGATGAGGCATAATATGATGCTTACGCTTTGTTTTTATTTTTATGTGCTTTTCAAAACCTTGCAATGACTTCAGGAAAATTGTCCCCTAAATACTTTGTTGGTTTTATAACTGTTTCAGAGGAGGTCGGATTTTCAGGTAGACCTCCTCTGTTCTTCAAAAGACTACTATAAGTTAGATGAAAAAGTTTTAGAACGGGTTAGAATGGTAGACTTAGATTTTAGAAAATTTTGTTTTATCTGAAGGAAGTGATCAGTTTTTCTAGAATCTGAAATTGGAAAGAACTTATGTGTGTATCTTTATGTCTTTGTTGCATGGAATATACATATAAAGATCATATGCATTTTGTGGTGGGAAATATTTGAATTTGAATCCATGGAGTAGTGTTTCTTTGCAAATATTAATCCAATCAAAATGTCTGTGATTATCTTTCTGATGGTGAATGTTGTTATTAATCTGGGGCTTTTTTCTCTGTTGTTTAGAAGATTTTTTGTTTGAAAAGAGACTTTATTTCTCTTGTTTATTTTTATGAAGTGCCGAGTCGGCGTTATTGAACTTTGTTTCGATTACTTCTGATTTTCATGGTGAAGCATCTTGAAGGATGGTTTTTCTGAAATATTTGTAAATTACTAGCCTCTCATCTAAGAATGAAGTAGGTAGCCTTACGTGCTTTCAGGTTAAAAGCATGTCAGTTTTATTTAGTTAGATTATTCCCTGAATAACTAATGGAGGGAGCTGTACCTATCTAAAATTCAGAGGGAAGTGATGTATGTCACACTTACCCAACTGTTTAGTTAAACTTTTGTCTTTCAAAGAGGGTAACAAAGCTTCGAATCAATTCAATTAAAAGAAAGACAAAATCTGTTCACTAACAGTATGTTACCATCCACCACATTAAGCCAGCTTTACTAAACTATGTAAACATTTAGAACATATTTGTATTATGTTGATTAGCAATGTTTCCCAACATGAAAATGTTGCCTACATATTTCCATAACTCTGTCCTTTCATTCTATAACAATAATTAGGTGCTTATTCAACCATGTAAACATACCACAATGTTTATTCCTTCCCTTTACTTTTCTAATTTTCTATATTTAGAGCTTCTACCTAGGGTGATTGAATATTATTATTCCATTAGTGATAGTTCTTTCCTCCATGATCTCCACTTGTTTTTATACAAAGTCTACATATTTTCCATGGAACACAACTACCACACCATAAATAATTTTGACCACTTCTTGCTTGCAAAAAATCACAAAGTCTCAAAACCCTTCACCATAGGCGCACGCAAATGTTTCTGCTTTCTAAACAAGCCTATTCCTTTTGCTTTTAAATTTGAACATTTATTTCACTTTCACAAGTATACTGCTTTGTAGGCACTCTAGGAATCTACTCGTGACCTCCATATTTATGAACTCATGCATCGAGCAGATAGTGATAGGTCAGCTGCAACCCAGGCACACTCATTCCCCATCAACGATCTGTACGAAAACTTTCACAAATAGAATCATCAATCACTTGTATTCCATTCAACATCGTCGTTTATATTTTACTAAAATTGATACTCTTTTATAGCTTGATTGTTCCAAAACGATTTTGCACAAGTTTCACACCACATTGCTTCTGAAGCTTTGACAGTCGACGCACCCAGCGAATGCATCACAAACTGTAACATTCCTTCCTAATGCCCTTTCCTAACATTATTGATCTTCATATTACATTTGCTTGAATTAATTACAATGTTTGTTATGTGCAGCTACAGAGAACCATTTGCTATGGTATTACCACCAAATACTATGACAAGCTCTCGCTTCTCGCACACTTATTCCCATTTCTACTACTGGTGAACTCTACATTCCTCTATTATGTAACAGTTACAGTTCTATTCTTCTATCCAAAAATAATACTTACACCTTATCGGTGCAACCACAGGGATCATCAATTCCATATCTCCACTGAAGAGACAAGCATCAAGCGGGCAATGAAATGTGTTCCAGTTACAATGCTTGAAAGCAACCTTTGATTAACATATGTATTTGAAGATACCTGAATCAAAATATTCTTTATAGCAACCATTTTGCATCAATGTATATATCACTGATGTTGTACTCATATCTACATAAGTACACAATAATCTCCTTGTAAACAAATAAAGATAGGACAAACTTATTCCAAACAATTGTCCACTATGAATGTTATTTCCCTTACAAAACATTACTCACCTTTCAATTACTAATAGACTAAAATATGTTGCCCACATTTCGTGACGGGCTGGAATATTTTGTATTAACATAATGCTTTCCCTTTTCCAGATATATATAAAAAATATTTTACATTTTTCCTCCTTAAGTTCTCTTCCATTCATCATTTAATGTTTTTGACAGACTACCGCGTTCCTGTATGTACACGTGATATAATTGTATTCTAATTTGCTTGATTTGCACTCAAATTATGTATCAGACATTTCTAATAAGGTTCTACTCTTCATGCAATAACTTTGTGGCCAAAGAAACTGCCAAATTTAAATTCCAAATAGACTATTGATAATCTTATATAGAAGTGTACAATGTGGTTCTTAAGTGCAATTTCAATTTGTCACTACACAACTATGCATGCGACCTACCAATTAAAACTCGTCAACTTGGCCCTTGTTCTTATTCCAAAACATTTACAACAAATATTTATATATTAATGATTTACTCCATACACCTCGTCAATATAAATGATAAACATGGATTGTTCTTAACTCGTGCTCCCTTCCACATCTTTAATAGCGATTGCATGTTTAATATACATTGAATCTTTCCAAACATTCTAAACAAACAACTCAAAGTGCATGCCCACACTAAACAATTAAAAAACAAACTTATACATATAAAAAAACTTAACTACAAGTTTATATTCAATAAACATCATATACATTCAAAGGAAAAAACACATGCCAATGATTACACTGCTTGCTGATGGCTTGCACTGCAAATTATATTCATTTTTGTATCATAGAATTGACCTCTAATAGTTCTACACACATTCATTCATCATATTATATAGTCGACTTTTACAAAAAAAAATTAGCCATATCTTTCTAAGGCCCACCCTTATGGTGACTTATATTAACTCCTTTGGAATATGTTGGTGAACTATACAATTATATAATTATTCTTTTTATCTTCTCTTGTACCATATTGAAAATGATATTTTTATTTTATAATAGATTTTATCAACTTGTTTAGCTATATAATTATATTCAAGTGGAGTTGAAAGTTGAAGTGATTAAGTCTTAGATTCATTGAATTTCTAAACTAGGCATTGATGGTTGATGTGGTATATCATACTTTATTGAATATGCAATGGATTAGTAATTGAATCGAATGCTTAGTGAATTTGTAATGGATAGACAAAAAAAAGTATAAGGTAGGTAGAATTAGTGGGAAGGAAAAAGTGTGGGTGTATTATTGATCAATGAATTCTACTAATGCATCGACTTGATTGTGATGAGGAAACAATGGAGTGGAGTAAGAGCGTGGGAAAAGCTTTAATATATCAAATGGTAGTGCAAATTAACCATATGCATGTATGAGTGGGTTTAGCACCAACTAAGTTAAGGGTAAATTTGAGGTAAGGAAAAGTGGTAAGTTATGTATATAATCAATTATTTCTTGTAATTTTATTTTTATGATGTTTGGGTGCTAGTGATAGACTAGTGATAGACTAGTGATAGACTAACCCTAATAATGTTAGTAGATAAATAAATTATTATGGTGTACTAACTATACAAATATTTTTGATGCATAAGTGTTGTAACCATTGTAGTGCCACTGGGGGGAAAGGGAGAATCATTAAGACCTCACTTATTACTTCATGTATTGAATTGATGTATTGTATTTTATTATTTTGGATGGAGTCTTAGTTTCTAATTTCATTAGTTTATTGCCTTTAGGAATATTGTCTTTTGTTTACCGATATTATTTTGGTTTTGTGTGTTTGGATGGGGTATTTATATTTCTTGCTAGTATTTTGTTCCACATTTTAAGCTAGGTTAAAAGGTGGTTTAAGTGACTATTTGGATTATTGTTGAGGTTTCAAGTAGCCTAGGTATGTACATATGGGTTAGGAGTGTTATGAAGTCTATTTTGTTTTATGGATGAGTTTAAGCATATTTTTGGGATATTTAAAGTTAGGATGAGGAATTGGGAAAGGTGTCATCATTTCATTCCTTTTTTTTCAAATTTGTTTAAGGTTGGTTGAGGTTAGTTAACCTCCCATGACTCACCCACTTTGAGGTGGACACATGGGAGCTTATTGGGAGGAAGAAACTCTCAACATTCATGAATCATCAAAAGGGATAAGGATGGAGTGTGAAGGGGACAAATGTCACCTTCACACTAAAGGGAAGAAGACGGGTTTTTCTATTTATTTTTCAAGAATAGTTTTGGAAGGGGTTTTGGGTTTTGATTGGGGGAATTTCTAGCTGGCACGAAAATTATTCTCAAGGAGAACGAATGGAAAGGGGGCTTGAAGGGGGGTGGTCTATGGAAATGAGAGGTTAGTTTCTCTCTCTTTTGACACAAATGAAGTTTATGATCTTAAAATTTTTGAGAAAGTTTTCTTGTGAGATTTGTTTATGCTATGAATGTGAATTTGTAGTTGTGGCATTGAATAGTTATGATTTAGTCTGAGGGGGTGTTTAAATTTTGTGAGACTTTGAGATTTGGTGATTCATCAAATCATTGTGTTTACTATGTGTTTTTGAGTGATTAGCAATGTTGGATGTTTTATTATGTGATTTTGTGCTATTAGAAATATTGGTTGTTTTAATGAGAATTGTATATGATTGGGGTTTTAATGGTTCTTCTTGCTTGAGGTATGGTTAGAGCCTTATATAGCTTGATGATGCCATGAATGGTTGGGAGGTGAGCTTGTGCTCCCCATTGGCTTGTAGTTATTTGTTGGATTTTATTGTGCTAACTTGGAGAAAATATAGATTTACATTTCATGGGGATCTCTTTAGCAAGGAAATAGATAGGATTGAAGCTTGAAATTAAATGGAAGACAACTACAGATTTAAGCTTGGAAGGCTTTTCCTTGGGTAGAGGGAATTATTACTGGTTGTAAAAAAAATCACTATTGTCTTTATTTCAGTGGAATAAATCTTTATTTTATTTCTATTCTTTCATGAGGCTGGTTGTTAATTTTTTATAAAATTTATGGCAATAAAAGCCTTTAAATTTCTTAGCACATATTCTCTTAAATTCTCCCTTGTACTTTTGGTTGATAAATAAAATGCTAGACATATTTGTTGAATATCCGAGCAACTGAGAGAGGGGGGGGGATGAATCAATTGACAATAAAAATCTTATTTAAAATTTGTTCATAGATCCGCAACAACTAGTAGAATTAATAAAAATAGATAAAGCATGAAAGCATAAGCATATAACATATCAGGCACAAAGAACAACCAAATTTACGTGGAAAACCCAAGAAGGGAAAAGCCACAAAGAATACTAATTCTCAATTTAGAAACATCGATTAAGGTGACACTAGTTAAGGTAATTTTTAAAAAGGATGGCTCACTACGAGAGGGTTCACTACCCAAAAAGACTCACTGTCATAGTGCTCACTTCCTAGAGAAAGGCTGACTGCCAAAGAGAGAAATATAACAAAGAATCCACCATTGAAGCATAGTTTGCACTGCTAGGACTACTTCTGGTAACAATCTGCAACACAACTCTTACACATCAATTGGATTCTTTCAATCTCTCATACCTTCAACACAAACAAAGCCACACAAAATCATTCAGATCATACTCCTACATATACTATCTTTGAAAAACATAATCCTCTAAGTCGGCCAAGATAGAGATCTAAAATAGGTCACCACTAAACATTTTAGTGGTGGGAAGGAATGAAAAGTGGACCACATCACAATGTTCCTCATCGAACATATCAACATGTTACATACATAGCCAAAATTGGACCTAAAACATTGTCCATACGCTATACAATTGCCATTACACAACCTCTATGTCTGGACCAAAGAATTCAACTTCTAGATCAATCCGAATCCAAAAAATAGCACTGAACAAATCTTTTGAAAAATCCAAGACATATGGGAAATATGCAAATGCCCAACAACATCTCATATATACATTGTTGCTCAACATACCACATTTAGGCCTAATCCAGACCATAGGATTTGACATCAATGACAACATATAACATAATGCTAACAAGCTCCCCCTTTGTCATTGATGGAAACATCCATCAAGACAAACAACATATATCATATTCTCTCTCCCCCTTTGACAATAATAATAAAGGTGGACAAAACTCCCCCTATAAAAATCACTCATGGTCCCGCTATGAGGGAGCACCCAAGCATTAGCCCAGATAAGAATATGCAAGTTGCTCACTGGAGAAATGAAGATCAAAATGCACATTAGTTCAAACTAGAAAGGGGTAATACCCCTATATTTTGCCGAAGATACTCAAAAGTATCCCTGCACAATGCCTTAGTAAAAATATATGCAATATTCTCCTTTGTAGGTACATGCTCAAGACTGACTTCATTATCCAACACTTTTTCCTTCAAGAAATGGTACCGAATAGATATATGCTTTGTTTTGGAATGTTCTACCATATTCTTTGAAATTTTGATTGCACCGGTTATTATCACACATGATTGAGATAGGGTCATCAAACTTTACACCAATGTCCTTCAAAGTTTACTTCATCCATAAGATTTGAGTGCAACATTAAGATGCTACAATGTATTCTGCTTCAGCTATAGATAGGGACATAGAGTCATGCTTCTTAGTCAACCAAGCAACCAACCGGGGGCCAAGAAAGAATGCTCCTCCACTTGTACTTTTCGTATCATCAACACTTTCAGCTCAACCTACATTTGTATAGGTTGTCAGCATGAAATCTGATTTCTTGGGATACCACAAACCAAACTCTTATGCGCTTTTCATATTTTTGAAGATACTTTATGCAGCTACAACATGTGATTCTTTTGGTTCTTGTTGAAATCTGGCTGTCAAACATACTGCATACATGATATTTGATCTGGTAGCAGTCAAATAGAACAGTCCTGCAATCATTGACCTATACTTACTTGCATTTTCCTTAGGAGACTCATCATCTTTGGTTAATGTACATTCGATGCTCATAGGTGTACACACCGGTTTGGAATTATCCAACCCAAACTTCTTTAACAACTACCTGATGTACTTAGACTAAGAAATGACAATTCCTGTATTATTTAGATTAACTTGAAACCCAAGGAAGAAATTCAACTCACCAATCATAGAAATCTCAAATTCTTTCTGCATCTCATTAGTAAATCTTCTGCATGTACTTTCATTTCCTCCAAAGATTATATTATCAACGTACACTACAACAATTAGGAATTTACCTGAATTGGTCTTGAAGTATAATTTTTTGTTAGCCAAACCCTTTTGAAATCCTCGATCAGTTAGGTACTTGTCTAGTCTTCCATACCAAGATCTAGGGGCTTGTTTTAGTCCATACAAAGACTTTTTTAATTTGGAAACAATGTTTGGATCATCTTTCAGCTTCATCCTCATCTCTTCCTACCCTTATTATTAATTTATAAAAATCATCAGTATATGTCTTCACATCTAAATCCTTTTGTTTCAAACTTTGCAATCTTGTAAACAATTGAACATCATAATCTCTAGGAAGGAGTTTACCTTTCAATTTTGCAACCATCCTGTCCCAAGATGTTATCTTGTCTTTTCCCATCTTTCTCCTCTCTGCTTGTTCATAATTCCACCATAGAAGTGCATGTCCCTTTAGTTTGGTCTTTGCCACCTTGACCATTTGATCATCAGGTACATCTTCACTTTCAAAGTAGGTATTTGTGGCTACAATCCAATCTAGTAGTTCCTGCTCATTCAGATTCCCACCATACATAGGTAAATCAACCCTTACCTTAAATTGGTCACCTTTCACTGCCTTTAACAATCTAAGTGTCCGCTGCTCTTCAAAATCTATTTTCTCTTCCTCTTCTTCTTCATCCTCTTCATCAGTCACATCTCCCAAATCAACATTTCTTCTTTGATTGAACTCCAAGGCTTCAAGCCTTGCCAACACAACATTGTAGGACTCTTGCAACCTAGTATTCTTCTCTCTCAACTCCTGCAACTCCCTAGCAATACTAATATTCTTAGGAGGCATCTTGTTTTCAACCTCTTACTCACTCTACTCTTAAATTCCAATTATCTCCTTCAAGGATCTACTTCCTTTCTCTAATACCACTTTTATGTAGAGCATCCAACAAACACAAAAAACTCTTCACAAACTCTCAAGGGCCCTCACAAGGCTAATAGGTGCTCAATAGGCTTCAACACCCAAAAAGTGTATGCATGCCTCCCAAACCTTGTAAAACCATTATAATTCACTATATTGGGTTTAAAAAACTTTTTCAAGGCCAATATGAGTCTCTCCAACCCCTAGATCACACCAAAGCCTTAAACCCTACTCACACAAGACCAACTCCTATTAGGACCCCAACTTGTCCATAAGCATAAATCGCAATGAAAAGTAGATATTTACCAACCCAAGGGACTCCAAGAGACCCTTGAAGATACTCTTCAACATAGGAAAATCACCATCCTTCACCCTCCCATCCACCCTAAAGACCATAAAGAAAACTTGTTGCTATATCACTGGTTCATTGTGGCAGCCACAGATTTGTTTAGGACAGTCATAATAATTTGAGTTAAACCCTCTCACCAAGTATTCCTATTATCGTCATAGGTTACTAAGGACCCCCACACACCTTTTCCAAGTTTCCTCCACTCACCAAACCCTTTATTTGCATCATATTCACAAAATCTCAAGTTACTAGTTCATTAGGCCAGTCATTAAAATGATGATATTTTTTACCAATAAAGGGCCTCAAAGACTTGATAAGGGTTTGCACTAACCCCACACATACTCCCAATTACTCACCAACCCTTGGAGTTTCATCTTTTGTATATTCGTTACTCTAACACATCAATTCCATTGAGAAAATTAGACCAAGACACAAAATTAAGATTTGTGTCACCCTTTGGCACGTGAAAACTTGTATGTGGCACCCTTCAAGGAAGACAAACTGAAAAAAATTCCAATGGTCATCCAATCCATTTTCTTGAGTATTTGATGATGGGATAACCAAAAATTACATATTTTTATGTCACTGGTTACCCTAGCAAGGGGTTGTGACTGATTCTACAAAATTTTATGATAGCTTGCTCAAAACAATGTGAAAATGAATAAAACCAAAGCCAAAAATTCAAGGAATCATTTCTCTTTCAATTCCAATACATTTCAAATGTCCACAATAAGAATTTCACAGTGAAAACTGCTTGGTATCAGACTACTACACCAAAAAAACAAGAAAAGTGTAGGGTAAACTTTGAACTTTTATTGCTTATGCCTCAATACGTGATCCAACCAGCACTTGGTCGTGGAAATGAATATATTTAAAGGATTTTCCAGCCCTCCAACGATCATAACCACCCCTTGAACACCAACTACCAACAAACCACTTCCTAATGCACTTTTTTCTTACAACAAATTTTGAATTGACAACATTGTCAATTTTGATAATTTTTATGCAACTTGACTATAAACCCAAAATGAGACAAGTAAGACCACATATTGAACTTAGACATTACAAACTTTAAATACTCACAAATTTTGCATACAAAGTCTCTTTTTTTTTCCTATCACCTCCATTATCCATCACTTGTCTATCTATATTTCTATAAATATATTTTATCTATCTCTTCCTTCTCTACTTATCTCACTCTTTTTCTCATCCCATCTAGGTATTTCCCAAGTTACATATATCTCCTTCTATTCCTATCTCTCCCTCTCCTACTCTATCCTTGTCACTCCTTATTTTTATATTTCTCATGTAATCTCTCTCCACTCTATTTATCTTCCCCCTCTACCTTATCCTACCTATATCTATTTATTACTTGTCTCTATCACCTCCTTCCTCTCCCTATCTTGTTTCATCTATCTCTAGCTCCATATAGATCTATCTTCATGTATATTTATATCTCATTATCTCTAACTATCATTTATTCACTCCATCTCTCTCTCCATTTGTCCTACTCTCTCCATCACTTTCTATCCATATCTTCACATCTCTATCTCTTTCCTTATCCATATATCTTTCTATATGTCCCTCTATCTTTATATATCTTCTTCTATACATGATTAATCCACCTCTCCCTCTCTTCCTCTATTGCCCTTTCTATGTATCTCTCCCTTTCTCTCCCTTCATCTCTTTATTTACTCCCTCTCTATATATCTTTGGCTCTCTCCCACCATCCTTCTCTATAACCCCTATATATATCTAGGTATGTGCACAAATATGGTGGTTAGAAAAGTGGAAACCACCTAAAAAAAAAATGAAAAAATAAGCATCGCGTACGTGGTATTAAATTTTAAAATCACCGTGTACGTGCTTAAGTCTGTTGTCCCCGAGCCTAAAGGAAAGATACCACATATGCGGTGTTTTTAGGACAGTTACCGTGTATGCGGTGTGTTTAGGAAAGTGGCCGTCTACGCAATGTTTTTAGGAAAGTGACCGCGTATGCAGTACCTGTCAAAAAAAGGATTTTAGAAACGACTGGGTTTTATTTTCTCCGCAACCGCATCATTTTTTTCTTCATTTTACCCACAAAACCGTGAATGGGCTGCCACATTTATCCACCAAACGCTATGGATAAAGGTTAGTTTTGCTTCATTTTTATTTTTCTTTCTCGTTCATTCAATTTTTTTAAGTTTCAAATTTAATTTTGTTTATTTTGATTAGGTTTTTTTAATTTTTTGTTTCAAAAACCAGATTTTGTCAATCCACAACAACAAAAACAAGATGCACCTCCTGAAAACCCTGAACAAAACCCACAAGGTACACGTCTAGCTCCTCCTTTTGACCGTACACCTGATACACATGAGCAATTGATTAATCAGTTAGGGAAAAACACATCTAAAATAAATAGACTGATTAATAAATTGAAAACATTTGATCTTAAGCATCATAAATCCCTCACCGCTAGCCTAGAAACATTATCTAGTGGTGCCACAACCGTTTCCAAATAAATTACAAAATGGGGAAACTTTAGGGATATGTGTCGTCAATACTATGCTAGTGGTTTATTGTACGAGGGAGTGAAAAACAAAAATATTAGTAAACAACAAATATGTGCCCTTTTTGTTGATCCTAAAACTGGTCAATCGTTACCTCTTAATGCAAAGAGGTTCCCATACATTGGTGTACCAATGCACAGATGAAGAATCTTTTTTGGCACAGGTGGTGGATGGTCTTTGATGATCCACCTTGTAATAATTATGAGGTGCCATTGTATTTTTTAAGAAAAGTATACTGTGAGTTTGTCCTCAATGTGCGGCCAAACTATTTTGACATTAGAGAGTTCCATGGTAGAGGTGGCATCTCTGCCCAAGATAGACCTGGAGCTCGTAGGTGATTAGCCCCGAAGAGTTGCCACCCCCTAGCACCCAAACCCAAGGTGCATCAAGTTGTCCCAATAGAACTGAAAGACTCGATGGAGCTACGAACTCTTCAGGCAGCCACAACATTGATTGGTGCCATCATCCAACACGGGACATAGTTAGCACACCCTCTTCTAATGGATGATGAGCAATTAGTTTCTCCAGGTGGCGACAGAGAGCCCAGTCAGCATATGTGTGTCAGTTGCTCCGGAATATGCACAGGGATGGATGATGAGGCCGTTGCAGATGGATCCACATCTCATTCGTGCTTGATTTGCGGGAATAGATATCAGACCCACACAACTGAGGATGTGGCGCTAACAGACGAGTTGATGGACATGTTGTTTGGCCATCAGTCGTAGACACATGTGTGTTGATTTGAATTCATAGCATTTTATTTATGAATCACTTTAAATTTGTAATTACATAAATGAATTTTCATTTATACATCGATTTAAATTTATACAAATAATATGTATTTCAGGATGCAATAGCGATATCTCATAATCCTCCCGTTGTTACTACAATTGGAACTTCGATACCTAAGGTATAAATTTTGTAACATGTTAAAATAGAATAATACAATTTGAATTCAAAAAAATTACAAGACATATTAACTATCTTTAATGCTTGGTCCAATTTTTGGTTTGTAGGTGTTGACAGGGGACCAAATCTCCCAGATTCATGACATCGCGCTCTCAATGATCGATTTTGGCCTACAAGGCTATACGGTATCATATTTTGTACACCCTTTTTTATGTATTGTTTTGATGGAATATGCAATTCATTTCATTTTAGATTTTTAAAATTATGTTTAATATATTATCTCTTCTAATATCTCATGTTAATTTATTTTTTTTAGGGCACCCCCTCTACGTCTAGGCCTTTTCCTAAGCAAAATAATTCCTCGAAGATGCCAAAATGTGGAAAGAAGGTAATTGAACACATTTTTAGTTGTACAATTATTTGAAAATGATGAAATTTTCTTAGTTGGGATTTGTAGATTGATTAGTGTTTTTTGTCTATTTTACATGTACAACGATCATTGAGCTATGTGGATTTGTTGAATGCACTTGATTCACCCGTGGATCGAGAGAGGGTGGAGGTATGTATCTCTACTTCAATTCTTCTCTAGCTAGGGCTATTTTTACACATGCTCCTACACCATCGTGCTCTCCCTTACCATGTCTAGCCTCAGTGAAATTACAAAAATGTTCTACACCGCTTATCATATGCATCCTTGTCAACCAATAAAACATCCTTGCATTCTTGAATTGTGCGGTTCAATTATCTTACCATATTCAGTGTCGGTTGTATTGTATGTTTCTTTCCTTTAAATTATCATAGAAAAATTTAAATCATCCTTGTACAAACTTTGATGAATGAGTATGATCATCACTTATGTAGAAGTGATACTCTCTTACAATCTTTCTATCCTTTTCTGTGCTATCATCTGCATGCATGAATCTTATGTGTACAAAAATACAAACTTGTGTAGAATGATAATACATAGATTGCACTTCATTTTGAGGTTGTAGTGTATAATTTTTAGCAAAATCAACGATAGAGACAATGGTGCCAAGAGGAATTGTGCCCTTACATAAATTGAATTGCTCATCTAACCATTGAGCTCTATGTGTATGCATTATGTACTCATAAACTAGTTTCTCTTGAAACATTTTCATAAATTCAGCTACACATATATTATTTTTCACTAACTCACATCTCTTCAAATATTTTCCATCTTGAACTCCATATGTGTTTGTCTTGTATTTTCCAAAAGAAACTAGTTTCCTACCAATTTCATGTGTGATCTGTAAATGTACACATCTTGGTAAACATTGCAAACCACCACATATATCACAAGAACCTTCCAAACAAGGCATCTTATAATAAATGCAACCATCATGTCTATTACATAGCACACTTGAAATAAATTCTCTTACCAACTTAGGAGGTGCTTGTATATTACATTCCTGCAAAACATCGTTAGTGTGCAAAGTAGAACAAATATGATGAAAAATATCATAGTGCATGGAAAATTCAATATGCATCCTACAACAACACGTGGTGCATACATGATTAATCTTAATATAAAAAGGTTTTACCATTTCAAAAAATCTTTGAGAAATTCTTATTTGAGGAAACTTTTGAAGGAATCTTTCATATAATTTTGTTTGAGTCATAGCCAAATAGTGTTTCACATGTGGCTCACAATTTGTAGACCCCATTCGCCTTCTAACAACATCTCTTTGGTTGGGCAAAACTCTTGTGTTTTCATGTCAAAAAAAATTAATTAATGTTCTTAGTGCATCATCAACAACCTTGTCTTTGCATGGTAGTCTACTTGAGAATACCCAAAGAGAATTATTTCTAGGTTCTTCTATTTTTTCTCACCTCTGTAATGCTTTACTTAATGTTCTTCTACGAACATTTAATGAATTACTTGTTTTGCTTATCAAATGATCTTCTTTTATTTTCTTTCTCATTATGGTTGATGTAATGACACATCGGGTAATATTATAATCTTTAGTACGTGATTTTGAACCAATAGCTTGATATGCATCAAATAGATTTCTCACAATAGTTCTTTCATTGTTACCTTTGGATGATCTTAGGCCTAGAATATTTATTGCCTCTCTAAAATTCAAATTTTGAATCATTTGAAAAATTAATTGACATCTTGTGGTTTGATTTAAGGTTTCAAAATATTTTTTCCATATTCATTTAACCATTCTCCTACAAGTTCGTTCATTCATTTTATCAAGCATTGGCTTCCATATATTCTCATCAATGTCAATTAGATACTTTGGTTTCCTACGAATGATTCTAGGAGGTTTTAGCATCGATGCATTGTGTACATTCAATTCGTAAAATAGAGTAGGTGTATATTCATCATTTAATTGATTACTCAATGTGATCTCTTCTTCAATTGCATTAGGTTCATACGATAAATCAAATGTTTCGTCTTCAATTGCATTAGGTGCATTATGTTTGTTTGGTAAATCAAATTGAGATGTTGAGGATGACATACCTTCTTGTCCTATTCTTCTTATGTCACGTAATTTCTTCATACATTGCCTTTGTCTTTCCTTTTTAGCTTCTCGTTGTTCCATTTTTCCTCGCTTGTTCTTTCCCATGGTTGATATCGGTTGTCCTAAATAGAATCATATTATATATATATATATATATATATATATATATATATATATATATATATATATATATATATATATATATATATATATGTAAACAAAAATTCATAAATAATCAAATAACCATAAATATACATCTTATCCTTGTTTTTTTGAATCAAAACTATTAAACAATCACAATAATATTGACAAAACTAATAAGAACAAGAATTCAATCATTTGAAATCATGCAAAAACAAAAAATTCACTTACTTCTATGTATAAAATAGTGACAGAATTGCAGACACCGTTGTAGTGGGGCCTTCAACGACCTCAAAAACATCTTTTGAGGTTGTTGAGGCTCTTGGGCAACTAAAACTATGTCTAAGTGTCAAGTATGTGGTCTATTAATAACCGCGTACGCGGTCTATTAATAATCGCATACACGTTGTTAGTCCTAAAATGTTTTCAAGTCCAACGGTAATTTTTGGCACCCTGTATGCGCTTAGAACTCATAAATACCGCGTACGCGCTCCTAGGCCTTAAAATGTTATGGCAAGGAAGTGAACTAATAGGCTCAATACCCTGTATGTGCTATTTGTAGTAAAGAAACTATGAAGGAAAAGGGAGAGAGGAAGAGGGAAAGGGGCAGGGAGAGGGAGAGGGGGAGGGAGCGGGAGGGAGAGAGAGAGGGGGGTAAAGGGAGAGAAAGGGAGAGAAAGAGAGAGAGAGAGAGAGAGAGAGAGAGAGAGAGAGAGAGAGAGAGAGAGAGAGGAAGACAAAGGGAGACAAAGGAAGACAGAGGGAGATAGAAAAAGACACACACACACACACACACACATAGAGGGAGAGAGAGAGACACACACACACAAATCAATTAAATTTTATCTTATCAAATCATGACTTTGGAAACCACTTTGTATTCTAAGAATTGCAAGGGAGCAAATTAGGAAGAAAAAATGTGCATTACCAAAGATTGCCCAAAGCTCACCATAGGAGGAGTGTGGTGGAGGGATGATGCACAATGGGTTTTGTTTACTAGGTCAAATGCTAGGTCTATCAAGGAAAGCATAGCCTCTCGAGCTCAAACTGTGGACCTTGGGATTATTAGGTCTATTATTCATCCAAATGGTGACTACTACATGGCAGACCTAATTGCAATACAACAATATAAAGTAAGAAAGATAAAGGGGGTAGATAGAGTGGGGAGGGAGAGAAGAAGAGAGAGAGGGATGGGGTATGGAGGAAGGGAGAAGGGAGAGAGAGAGAGAGAGAGAGAGAGAGAGAGAGAGAGAGAGAGAGAGAGAGAGAGACCCTGTACGCGCTTGAGAGGGGGAGAGAGGGAGACAATACACATACATACACACATATGTGTGTATATATATTTAATATATTATATATTATTATATACATATATATATTATATACATATGTATATTATATATTATATGTCTATACAAATATTATATATACAATATCATATTATACATATTATACACACTCCCAAATTTTAAACAAAACTAGCGCGTACGTGTTGTTTTAGCTTTATTACTGCATATGCGTTGTTTATAGTAAAGACAACGCATACGCTCTTCTTATACCATAGGTACCCCATACACGCTTTTGACTATTTAGGCTTGGAAATAGGCCTGGTTGACAAAGCTACGAGTTGGAAGTTTGATTTACCTCAATTTCCCTCCTTTTTGACATGTTTTATTTTATCAACTTGGTCTCTCAACTTTGTCATCATCAAGTTTACACTTAATCAAGTGGGTATTTCTAAAATTGCCACCATATTTTCACCCATCTTCTGAGCTTTCTAACCATATATTTTAAAAAAAATTTCAACAAAAATAACATATTATTATTGAATTTCTTTTACCAGTGTCTCCATAGTTCTCACAGACATACATGTACCATTGTTTTAATAAATTTTGAGCTACTTATCCAAATTTTAAAAAATTATATATTATTGTAGTGCACTTGATTATTTAAAATTTAAAAAAACAAAAAATGTATTTTAAATTTTTTTAGTGCAAGTTATGCTTTGCACACAAATAGGTACGTAATTTTCACGATGTGCTCGATTGGGAAAATCATAAAAAAAAAATACTCAACAAAAAGTTACACTTCTAGTGCTCACTCTTAACTATCTTTATGCCAAAGGATTTCTTAAAATACTAAATCTAACTATGACTTTTTTATGTGCACGTCAAACACTATGTTATGTTTTTTAGAAATTTTATGCACTTAGAGATTGAATCTAAAAAAACTTCAGTAACAGAAAATGTAATGAAATCAGGGTCTGTTTTTAGTGCACGAAGGATTTGACCCCCTTAATCTTATCCAATTTTGAAAAAGTTTAGCAGTTTGGAAACTAGATTCAAAGTACTCCAATATTTGTTCTTTCATTATCTTCATATCTTGAGTGTATTAATTTCAAATTTTGCATCCAAGTTCAGGTTCACCTGATTTCAAAAAAAAAAAGTGTCCACTTATACCCCACTTTTTGACCACCATCTTTGTGCACTTAACCATCTCTCTCTATCTCCCTCTTCACTCTCCCTCTCTATCTATACCTATCTATAACCTCTATTTCTCTCTTTATCTCTCTCTCGCACTATCTAAATCTTTCTATCTCTTCCTTTGTATCTCTCTATGTCTTCCTTTTTGTATTTCACTCTATGTACCCCTCTCTATGCATTTTTTTGTATCTCTCTATATATTTATCTTTTTCTTTACCTCTCTCTTTCTCTATATCTATTGATCTCCCTTTATCTTCAATTTTATATCTATCTTCCTCAAGCTCCTTTTCAATCTCTAGATATGTCTCCCTCTTTCTATCCATCCTTGTCATTCAGTATTACTCCCTCTCTCTTCATAGTCCTTAATATTTATATCTCTATTTACGTCTCTATCTCTTTTCTAGGTATGTTTATCTCTCTCCATTTATCCTTGTATCTCTCCCTCTCTTTATCTCTCTCCTTATTTGTATATTTATCTTTATAATCTCTATCTCTCCCTCTCTATATATTTATCTCTTCTACCTCTCTTTATCCCTCTCCTCTCTCTTTATTTGTATCTCCCTCTCCTCTCTCTTTATTTGTATCTCCCTCTCTATATCCATCTCCCTCTCTATCTCTATTTTCATCTATGTAGAGATATTTATCCTTATGGGTAATGAATCTTGAATATCTTTCTAATTTATATATTTTTGTGTTAGCTATATTTTGATCTTTGTTCTTGATGAGTTGTGTGGAGTATCTTTCCCCTCTGATTTTTGTTTCTAAGGAGGGAGGGGGAGAGTGGGGAGAGATGTGTGTGTGTGTGTGTGTGTGTGTGTGTGTGTGTGGAGAGAGAGAGAGAGAGAGAGAGAGAGAGAGAGAGAGAGATGGGGAAAGAAGGACAGTGATAGACAAAGAGAGCGAGGATAGTTAATAGGATGGGGTAGGGGGGAGAGGGAAGTATCAAAAAAGGGAGAGAGAAAGAGAGGTTAGAGAAAGAGAGGGTTATTGGGTGGAAGAGAGAATGAGAGAGAGAGAGAGAGATAGAGTTGGGGATAATTTGGTGGTAGGAAGAGAGGGGAGAGGGGCAAGTATCAACAAAGGGAGAGGAGAGATGGGGAGAGAGGTGAAGAGAGATACAAGGAGTAATTGGGGGGAGGGGGAGAGGGGAGAGATTTTTAAGGGAGAGAGGGTAATTAGGGGAAAAGAGAGGGAGAGAGAGATAGACAGAGTAATTAGGGGGAGGGGTAGAGTAGGGTGAGGAAAGTATCAATAAAGGGAGAAGGGGAGGGATGTTAGAGAGATAAAGGGTAATTGGGGGGAGGAGAGAATGATAGAGAGAGAGTTGGGTTAATTAGAGAGTAGGAGGAGATGGGGAGAGAGGCAAGTATCAGTAGAGGGAGAGGAGATATGGGAAGAGAATTGAAGAGAGAGAGAGAGAGAGGGTAATTATGTGGATGGGGAGAGGGGGAGAATGGGAGAGGGAAGTATCAACAAAGGGATTGAGGGGGAGAGAGTTGTGAGAGAGAGGGTAATTGGGGGAACAAATAGAGAATGAGAGAGAGTTGGGGTAGAGTTAGATGGGCAGATAGGGGTGAGAGAGAGATGGTAATTGGGGAAGAGATAATTAGAGAGAGAGTTGAGGGTAACTAGGGGGTAGGAGGAGAGTGGGAGAGGGGAAAGTATCAACAAAGGGAGAGAGGGATAGATGGGGAGATAGGTTCAAAGAGAAAGGTCCAAAGAGAAGGTCATTAGGGAAAGGGAAGAGGAGGAAGAGGCAAGTATTAACAAAGGAAGAGATAGGAGAGATAGGGAGAGAGACCCCTAATTACCCTCTCTCTTTATCTGTTTATTGATACTTCCATCACCCCCTCCCCCTCCCCCTAATTACCCTCTCTTTTTCTCTCCCTTCACCTCTCTCCACATTTCTCCCCCTCTCCTTTTGTTAATACTTACCCCTCTCCCTCTCTTCTTATCCACTAATTACACCCAACTCTCTCTCTCTCTCTCTCTCTCTCATTATTTCTTCCCCTCAATTACGATCTCTCTCTCACCTCTCTCTCCATCTCTCTTCTCTCTTTGTTGATACTTTTCCCTCTCCACCTCTCCTCCTACACCCTAATTATTCCCAACTCTCCCTCTCATTCTCTCTTCACCTCTCTCTCTCTCTATCTATCTCTCTCTCCTACCACCTAATTACCTCCATCTCTCTCTCATTCTATTTTCCCCAAATTACCCTCTCCTCACCTCTCCCCCTCTCCTTTTGTTGATACTTCCCTCTACCCCTCTCCTCCTCGCCTCTAAAATTTCTTTCTAGAGATGGGAGGGCAATGTAGAGAGACTAGTCTAGCTCTTAGGCAGTAGTACATTTGGGCCTAATTTCCGACAGCTAATTGTCGGACTTGCGACAACAACACGTCCAACTTTTGACCAAATTTACCATCAAAAACTTGTTGTCGGGCTTCTCGACGATGCCATTTGTGTCGGTCATCCGACAACATTATGAACTCCTCCAACGGCAGCTATATTTGCTCCCCTGGCCACAAATTTTGGCGGATTACCGTCGGAATTCCAACGGATGCTATGTTTTCTCCTTGACGATTGTCCGACATGGAAGTGACATCGGATATACAACATCCTTGTCGGATGTTTCTTTAGTTGTCATTGGAATACCGACGGTGAGAGATGATGTGGGTCAAATGGCTTTATCATCAGTGCATGAAAGCATTGAACGAGTTCTACTTTTAAAAATTGCATAAAACATTTATATTTATTTGATTTAGTGTTATTTGCAAAAAAGGATTATTAATGATGTTTCCTTTCTCCAAGAATTGTCTAGGATCTTTCCGTCAGATAATATGTAACATTGAATGACTAAATCTTTTCTTTACAAATGCTTATTTTATTTAATTTTTATCTGAGCTTGAATTAAAATTTATATTTGTACAGAAGCAAGACATACAAGCTGAAGAGTCATGTGCAAGTAAATTTCGTAAAAGAAAGCAAGCAGGCATTATCATGAATGACATGGAAACAAGCTCATCAGCTGCCTAGAAGAGAGCAATTGGAGAAAAGAAGAGGAAAGTGTTAAAGGGTGATAAATACATAGAGAGTATGCAATACAAACAAACAATGTCTAGAGTGTGTGATGTGACGTCTCTAATTTATGTCCAGAGGGACTAACTTGTTTTGGAGTTCCTGCGAAACCTATTGGGCCATGCTTGGAGGAAATCAATGTGTTCATGCAAGGAGCACCTTTTTTCTGTTGTAAGAATGATGATTTTGCACCGAAGGATATTTGGAAGGCAATATTCAAAAATTTCTATAGTGTGGAACTAGAGTTGGTGGACTCGAAGTAATTTTCAGCTTTCAAAAGACCAAGAGGTTATGTACACAATCTCCCAATAGAAGGGCGATTTCAAGCATTACCTCTCCCCCCCATGAGTATTCAGGAAGCAATTCCTCAGACAAAGAACTATTGGCCTCCATGGGATCAAAGAAAAAAATTGAAGCATAGACTCTAGATGATGTGGTGGTGTCCTTTGGGAAGAACTCAGCACTATAATTGAAAATTCACGAGGGAAACTACAAAATAGTGAAGAGAAATACATTCTTGAAAAGTGGGAAGAATGGATCTTATTGGTTTGGGTGGGGCCAAGTCAGGTGGCTCCTCTAGAGGTTGACGAGATAGAAATCATATGAGGATTTGAAAAAGATCACACTCGTGGAACTTCATGTGCGACTGATCGATTGAGTTGTTTGGGTAATGCATTCCAAATAGATATAGTTGCATACCATTTATCTGTCTTGATTAAAGCCTTTTATCCTAATGGCATTAAATTAAAGTTCTTTCTCTTCTATCTGGTATTGGTGGAGAAGAGGTTGCTTTGCATCGACCTGGGATACAATGCAATGCAACCTCTTCTCCACCAATACCAAATAGAAGAGAAAGTACTTTAATTTATTGCCATCAGGATAAAAGGCTTTAATCAAGACAGATAAATGTTACGCAATTGTATCTATTTGGAATACATTACCCAAACAATGCAATCGATCATTCGCACATGAAGTTCCACAAGTGTTATCTTTTTCAAATCAGAGCATGATTTCTATCTCGTCAACCTCTAGAGGAGCCACCTGACCTTGGTCCCACCCAAACCAAGATCCATTCTTCCCACTTTTCAAGAATGTATTTCTCTTCACTATCTTGCAGTTTCCCTCATGAATTTTCAATTATAGTGCAGATTTTTTCCCGAAGGACACCACCACATCGTCTAGAGTCTATGCTTCAATTTTTTTCTTTGATCCCATGCAAGCCAATATTCCTTTGTTTGAGGAGGTGCTTCCCGAATAGTCATGGGGGGAGAGGTAATGCTTGAAATCGCCCTTCTATTGGGAGATTGTTTACATAACCTCTTGGTCTTCTGAAAGATGAAAATTACTTCGAGTCCGCCAACTCTGGTTCCACACTATAGAAATTTTTGGATATTTCCTTTCAAATATCCTTCGGTGCAAAAGCATCATTCTCATAATAGAAAAAAGGTGCTCCTTGCATGAACACATTGATTTCCTCCAAGCGTGGCCCAATAGGTTTCGCGGGAACTCCAAAACCAGTTAGTCCCTCTGGACATAAATTAGAGACATCACATCACACACTTCAGACATTGTTTGTTTGTATTGCATACTCTCTATGTATTTATCACCCTTTAACACTTTCCTCTTCTTTTCTCCAATTGCTCTCTTCTAGGCAGCTGATGAGCTTGTTTCCATGTCATTCAAGATAATGTTTGTTTGCTTTCTTTTACAAAATTTACTTACACATGACTCTTCAACTTGTATGTTCTGCTTCTGTACAGATATAAATTTTAATTCACGCTCAGATAATAATTAAATAAAATAAGCATTTGTAAATAAAATATTTAGTCATTCGATGTTACATATTATCTAACGGAAAGATCCTAGACAATTCTTGGAGAAAGGAAACATCATTGATAAACTTTTTTGCAAATAACACTAAATCAAATAAATTAAAAATGTTTCGTGTAATTTTTAAAAGTAGAACTCCTGCAATGCTTTCATGCACTGATGGCAAAGCCGTCTGACCCACACCATTATCCATAATAGAACAAATCAATATAATAGGCTATTATAAAGAATATATACAAAAATATGAAAGAACATTAAATTGCCATTACAAACCCATAAACCATTAAATAGTGAAAATAGATATAAATTTGTAAATGTCTCCCTACAAACACCACAACCATAACCAAAACAAAAAAAATCCTTACCTGCAAAAACTAAGTAGCTGGTGTGTTGCAAGTCTACAACATCTCTCAGATGATCAAACCGTTTCTTAATTTTGTTCTTCTGATTAGTCAATGGATTTAGTTGCATGTGTATATGGTGAAAATGGATAGCAATAAACAACAATATTGAAAGACTAAAATGGATTCAACCACAAAACCCTAGCCTAACAATGAACAAAGATCCACCATAACATATGAAGATAACCTAAGACAATGCAAAATAACTCAAAAATCACAAAGATTATACCATCACATGTCTACTAGGGTTTTGATCTCCATTCTTCCTATCTCCATTGATCTTGTTTGATATGCTTGCTCTCAGATTTTTGTATGCACAAGAGCTCAACAAAGAACGGAATGTGGTTGCAAGTAGAATTGTAGTGTAGTCAAGTCCTCCAAAATTAGTCATTAGGGTTTGTCAATGAAGAAAGCATCTCCTTAAATAGAAGACACAATAAGAAATGGAGGGTTAAGATTGAGAGGTGTAAAAAGAGAGGTCGGCTAGGATTAGAGGGTAGGTATAAGAAATACCAAAATAATGAAAGAGGTAGGTAGTGTATGAATTAAGAGATGAATGACATGTGTCATGTGTAGAAAAGGTTAATGAATTAATTAAATAAATAAAGATTTATTTAATTAATAGAAGAAGTAGGACAATTAAATAAATAAAATATTTATTTAATATAGGAAAGGGATAATTTAAATAAATAAATGTATTTATTTAAATGAGAAATAAGGCTAGAAGAGGATAAATGAATTAATTAAATAAATAAAGATTTATTTAATTAATAGAAGAATTAGGCTTAGATAATTAAATAAATAAAATATTTATTTAATTAGACATGACAATTTTGGGTGTCTACATTTTGCCCCTCTTTGAGACAATGCGGCTTGTCGCGTTGTTTCAAAGAAGATAAGATGAACTGATACAGAGTTGCCCCAGGATGGGAATGATATGCCCCCTCGAGAGATTGGATGAAAAAGTCTGGAAAGATTGCAGACAATCTCTCGATAAGAAAGATGGGATAGAATGGACTGACTAGATAAAGTGACAAAGTCACGGGATGAGGAAGACTGACTCGGGAAATGAGGGCGAGGGCTAGGGTAGGCTATAAGATAGACCACGGGCAAAAGACATCCTCATTGTCATTCACACCCTTACGAGATCACAGTGCAGAGCGAGAAAAGAGCAGCAACAGTCAGCAGCGATGGCATTCGTTCATAGATTCGACCGTGTCCACCGATTCCAGCGACCAGCCGATGCAGGAGAGCCAGTAAGTACCCGAAAACCTCCTCGTACTTTCACGCATTTCAAGTTTTGTCATTAATGCATGTTTAGGAGCAATAAATGCGCTAGAAATAGGGTAGTTTAAAAGTGTAAAAACGCGCAACCGTGTCTGTGTCAGCGCCAGGCGCGTCTGTGTCCAACAGGCGCGTCTGTGTCGGGTCCAGGCGCGTCTGTGCCTGGAACCGCGTTTGTGTTGAATGCGGACGCGTTTGTGAAATGTAGTAGCGTCTGTGCTTTTGAATAGCGTTTATGTCATGCAGGGACGTCTGTGTTCCCTGGTCGCGTTTATGTCTGGCATAGGCACGTTTGTGTTTAGAAAGCGCGTCTGTGTTGCAGAGGCGCGTTTATGCAGTCTATAAGCGCGTTTATGAGTTAAAAGCGCGTGTGTGTTGAAAAAGTGCGTTTATGTGTTTAAATGCATGGTTTTAGTCCTTTAGGTCAAATCGGCAGTTCTGTGATGAACATACGCTGTCGATTGGATAAGCTGCTGAGAGGATACACTCAAGCAGGTCCTCTAGGAAGATTAGGATAGATCAAGGCACTTTGTGATGAACAGGGAGCACCAGGATATGCAACACTTTGTGATGAACAGGGAGTGCGAATGTGAGTGACACTTTGTGATGAACAGGGAATGTCACACTCGTAGTACTTTGTGATGAACAGGGAGCACTACTAGGATAGATAGCAACACTTTGTGATGAACAGTGAGTGTCACTAGGGTAGATAGCCATATGCATTTGGGTAGCGAGTAGCATTTTGTGATAAACAGTGAATGCCACGATAACTGACAAGATTGATTTACTTGACTGCAGAAGTATTTGCCGATGTTAGAGTCACGGGAGAGATTCCCGTCGACACAGAGACTGCGTCCAGAGTTGTCCATCCAGGACATGATTTCCATTGAGGAGATGGGTCTCACATATATGCTCTATGTGCCCGAGTTTCGGGCAAACATGGGGTTGCTGACTGCGTTGGCCAAGAGATGGCACTCAGAGACATGCACGTTTCACCTGCCGATGGGTGAGATGACAGTGACACTGGAGGATGTATACAGGATATTACATGTTCCTATTGATGGAGAGTTGATCCCCTACGACCGTGACGGTGACAGGGAGGCCTTGAGACGGGTCTTTCAGGATCCTGAGTTGGAGATGCGAGCAGGCCATGTAGCCTGGGACACCATGACTACCACAGGATTAGCATTGCCGGCAGTTGTTGGGGGAGTTATCAGTGGATACCTGTGTCCAGACAGGGCCACACGAGGATTGGCAGTGGGCTGGGGAGGGGCCTTGGAGACGCTGATGGCAGAGCACACTAGGTATGCATGGGGGCCATGTGTCCTAGCACATTTGTACTATGAGCTGCATCAGTTTGTATACCACGGATCAGTGGGGCTGGGCTGCGGTGTGACTCTATTGCAGGTGTGGGCCTATGAGCACCTTCCAGTGACGAGGCCAATTCATTTCAGAGGTAGAGGACAGGGACAGAGTTTTGTTCATTTGTATGCCATGATCACATCCCAGCCTCGGATTGGGAGATTGGAGCACTGGAGGAGAGTCATTGATGACATTGATGTGGTGATCTGGAGGCCGTACCTGGGGTGCGAGGAGTGGGGGGACGATGCATTGGAGCTGCCCTACACCTTCCGGAGCAGGTACCTGATTGGGCGGACGCCCTATATATTAGAGAGACAGCTGGTGGACCGGGTATGCAGGCAGTATGGCCGGATTCAGAGGATGCCCCGAGGCTCGGGTATGTATGCCCGTACTGTTAGAGATCAGGTGCAGTTTGGCCCACTGCTATCTTATGATCAGGCAGTGATGCAGCTAGCGGAGATGATGCCGATGCCATGGGACATGTGGCCAGAGGTAGATGATGCAGGGATGGACGCAGAGTACTCTGCGTACTGGGCATAGCATCCATTTCCGAGGTTGACAGATCCGGCAGAGCCAGTGGATGAAGAGGGTGGAGGAGATGATGATGAGGGAGGAGGGGATGCAGGTAGGGGCCGGTGGAGGCGGAGGGGAGTGGTGGGAGAGAGACGGGTAGCACCTCGGAGGGAGGGAGGTCAGGAGAGAGCAGCTCCAGTGGTGAGAGGACGGGGTGGACTGCCCCTACAGGTGCCAGCAGCACAGGGTCCCAGAGAGGGACAGAGACAGGTGCAGCCAGAGGGACAGAGACAGGTACAGCCACAGGTACCTATACAGGCACAGGGACAGGTGCAGGCAGAGGCACAGGGACAGGCACCTGTAGAGGAGGAGCCACAGGCAGGGACGGAGAGCGGAGACTCCGAGGAGGATGAGGTGGTGAGGCTGCGGGAGATCTGCTAGGGTCAGGCAGATGAGATTGAGGATTTGGTTCGAGAGAGGAACCACCTCAGGATCAGGGTCCGCGATACAGAGCGGGAGAGGGATCAGGCCATCCAGAGATATACCGAGGCCGAGACAGCTCTGAGGGCAGGTAGGCGGGCAGCAGAGGATGCAGGGGCAGGCTACGCCTATGTTTTGCGAGCGGGAGAGGAGATCGCCTACTGGAGGGATCTATATTATGCAGCCGTGCCAGCAGAGCAGCGGGCTAGGAGCTTCCAGAGGTCGTCGCGCACAGCGACGGCTACGGGAGGGAGCCGCAGGAGACAGGCATCCAGCGGTGGGGTTATGGGGCCTCCACCACCACCAGAGGGACAGGGGGATCCAGGGGCAGGGCCATCTACAGCTCAGACTCCGTCGAGGCGAGGTGGCTCCGAGGGAGGGAGTTCCTCATAGCTATAGTGGGCTCCCATTGTATCAGTAGATGTATCATTGTTGTATTGTAGACACCTGCGGGTGATTCTTTTGTAGCCATATGATTCTTTTGACATCATTGTATTATGACACATTTGATTGATTATATATATGAGATGATTCATCTTTTGCGGCAGCTATATGCATGTGTACCTTATGTGATGCATGTGTTGTGATATGGATGCTTATATGATGCAATGCCATATATTTTTGTTCTTTTATGTTGTATATGTGATGCATGATGCGAATGAAAATGTATGTGATGCAAGTGAATATAATAATGCAAATGATTATTTACATAATGAAAATGTGAGATGTGCTAACATGTGTTGTATGCAGGATGTGATGCAATGATAATATCTATATGTATGAAATGCTTATATGTGGTGATGCAGGTGCAACTATATGGAATGCAAATGTTTTTGGTGTGTCATTATACTCAGTCATGTGATAGCGGGCTACGCGGACTCGAGAAGGACAATGGAAGTCAATCAAGAAAGAGGGATGGAAGACAGAAGATATAAACGTGAAAGAGCTTCTTGTGCGTTATCATCATTGAGCTTTATTATGGCAGAATAGGTTATGACAATCGAGGCATATGTTCGGCCCAGAAAGTCATTGTACCTGTTTGCATGGAGATAAGACAGTCACAAACAAGGAATGCCCCAGTTCACACTAGACTCACAGTGTCCTCATATCCTTGGACAAGTCATAGCATTACTAAAAGACAATCCACAGACCGCAAATGCAAATAAGTGATGATACCCCATCCTGGCCTTTCTAGTCAAAGACATCCTGGAGATAGAATCTCTAGTCAAAGACATCCCGGAAAAGCTAAAAGACATGTCACCAAAAAGATAAAACCAAAAGAAAACCAAGACTCGACACCCACATCCACTGTAGTCCTCAAGTTTGTGTCTCTTGTCACTTGTTTAAGTCAAATTTTGATTGTGGTCACAATGTTCACTTTCACAAAAAGGATAGATAGCACTGAACCATATGTTGTCTGAGTCTGTTAAAAGATTTGATTTTGTTGAAGCCCATTGTTGCTGCTGTGTCTCCTTGGAAACTGACTGAATCCATGAAACTGATACCTTATTGTGGAGAAGATGGAACTTTTATTGCGGATCTGTGATGCAAAATGTTGCTTTATTGCGAATTGCGCGCGGATAGACTGAAGAAAGCTAGAAGAAACTGTACTCCTCGAAACATGTGATGTTCTCAGTTCCACACCCATTACTAGACGTAGGAATTGGCCGTAGTCACAGATAGGATCTGATTTATTATGGATGGAAAGAGAGTGAAAAGGGAGGGTTTATTATGAATGGCTGACCAATCTTGGGTAGATCAATAACAAGCCATGATGGGAATGGGTAAGTTTATTGTGAGTGAATTGGTCGTGAGTGTGTGCGAAGTGAAAGAACGAAAGGGAATCCTGAAGGAGGGAGGAGCAAAGTCCCTACGCATGGCGCTGGTGACCCAGTTTTCACCATGGTACTTGCCCAGGGCGCCACCGAAATGGTTTTCACCGTTGGACGAAATTATTTCTCTTTACTTTTTTTTTGGATTTTGCAATTTTTTTTTTTTTTTTTTTGTCACAAGGCGCCTGTTTGCCAGGTTTTCACCAAGTAACGATTTTTTTGTTTTATAAATTTTTTTTGTATTTTTGAAATTTTTTGATTTTTTTGTATTTTTGCATTAGGATACTCAAAAAGAGCTTATGTGTAGAACCTGCGAAGGTGCATGCTGTTGATAGGATCCTCCAAGGATTCCCCTTCTGTAGTTGAGAGTTGATATGCCCCAGATCCATATACTGCTGTAATGATGTAAGGACCAAGCCAGTTGGGTTCAAATTTGCCCTTCTTTTCTCTATCTTGCTGATTCTTGGGGTTCTCTCTGAGGACTAAGTCACCTACCTCAAATGTGCGAGGCTTGACCTTGTGATTGTAACTGCGACTCATTCGTTGTTGGTAAGCCTTGAGCTGATTAAAAGCAGTGTGTCGTCGTTCCTCCAGCAGTTCTAGTTCTTGTAAGCGAGAGACCCTGTAGTCTTCATCGTTGATTATGTTTCTCAAGGAGACCCGTAAAGAAGGTAACTCGACCTCAATAGGCAAGATGGCTTCAGCACCATAGACAAGTGAGTAAGGTGTAGCTCCTGTAGGTGTGCGGACACTGGTACGATAGGCCCAAAGTGCGGGATTGAGTTGGACATGCCAGTTACGGCCAGCGTCATCGACTGTCTTTTTAAGTATTTTGAGAATTGTTTTGTTAGACGCCTCAGCTTGGCCATTACCTTGGGGGTAATATGGTGTGGAGAAACGATGAGAGATATGGAATCGCTCACAGAGTTCACGAACATCCTGATTCTTGAAAGGACGCCCGTTGTCGGTAATAATGGAAGTAGGAATCCCGTATCGGCAAATGATGTAGTTCAGGATGAAAGTAGCGATTTGTTTCCCAGTAACTTGCGTGAGAGGCACGGCTTCAATCCACTTTGTGAAATACTCTGTGGCTGTGATAATGAATTTATGTCCGTTGGAAGAAGGAGGGTGAATCTTGCCTATGAGATCGAGTCCCCACTGACAAAAGGGCCAAGGAGATGCAAGGGGCTGTAGTTCTTGTGCTGGTGCGTGTATGAGGTCTCCATGAATTTGACACTGCTTACACCTCTTGACAAACTGATATGCATCTTTTTCCATAGTAGGCCAGTAGTATCCAGTCCTGATGAGTTTCTTGGCCAAGGTAGGACCACTAGTATGCGGACCACATATCCCTTCGTGCACTTCTCGTAACGCAATCTGAGCTTCGTCACTCTCTAAACATCTAAGGAGGGTGCCATCTAGACCTCATCGGTATAGGATATCAGCTAGGATAACGTATCGGGAGGATTGGCGGATGAAAGTGCGGCTTTGGTTGTTCGATAGATCGGGAGGTAAGATGTTGTCGCGAAGGTATGTGAATATGGAACCATATAACTGGGATTCAGGACCAACAACACATATCATTTCCGTGAGAGTGATCTCATATGACGGAATCAGCAGGTTGTCAACCAGGAACTCATAACAGGTCTCATTTTGTGGTAGGTCAATGAGTGAAGCAATTGTAGCCATGGCATCAGCAGCGCGATTCTGTTCTCTTGGTATCTGCTCAAACTCTATCTTTGCAAAGTGTTGTTTCAGATCATCTACCAGTTGTTTGTAAGGCATTAGCTTTTCATCTTTTGTTTGATAATCATCAGTTGCTTGACGGATGACAAGTTGAGAATCCCCAAAAACACGAAGTTCTTGGATCTTCCACTGAACTGCAATTCTTAACCCAGTTGTTAATGCCTCGTATTCTGCTATATTGTTGGTACAAGGAAATGATAAGCGGTATGACTTTGGTATAGAATCACCTTGGGGAGTTATAAAGAGTATACCCGCTCCTGCCCCGTGCTGTGTGTATGAGCCATCAAAGTATAGTTGCCATGGCTTTGCAGGTGATATTGTTAGAATGGACTCATCTGGAAATTCTGACTGTAGAGGAACATCATCTATCATGGGAGCATCTGCCAGTTGATCTGCGATGGCTTGTCCTTTGATTGCTTTTCTGTCCACGTATTCAATGTCGAATTCACTCAAAATCATTACCCACTTGGCCAGTCGCCCAGTAAGTGTAGCTTTGTTGAGCAGATATTTTAGTGGATCAATTCTGGCAATCAACTTGGTCTTGTGCGTGAGCATATAATGTCGTAATTTTTGTGAAGCGAAGACCACAGCGAGACATGCACGCTCAATTGGTGTGTAGTTGAGCTCATATCCCACCAATGTGCGACTGATATAGTAGACTGCTTTTTCCTTGCCGTCAGGTATTTGCTGTGCTAGTAGTGCCCCCAGTGCTGTTGGAGTAGCTGATATGTAAAGTAGCAATGGTTGATTCGGAATTGGTGGCATCAAAACTGGCGGGTTCAAAAGATAGTCTTTAAGTGCCTGAAAAGCCTGTTGACAGTTCTCGTCCCATTTGAACTTAATGTTTTTGTGTAGCAGGTGCTGGAAAGGATTACACTTATCTGCAAGTTGTGCTATGAATCTTCGTATAGACTGGAGTCTCCCTTGTAAAGACCGAAGTTGACTGATATTCTTGGGTGGCAGCATGTCCAAGATAGCCTTGACTTTTGCTGGATCCGCTTCTATTCCTCTTTTAGACACAATGAATCCTAGGAGCTTCCCGGAGGTTACTCTAAAGACACATTTCTTTGGATTTAATCTTACCTTGTATTTTTCCAGCCTATCAAAAGCAACTGAAAGTATGTCCAAGTGTGTATTTCTGTCTATTGATTTAACCAAAAGGTCGTCGACATAATCTTCCACCTTTACATGCATGAGATCATGGAAGATAGTAGTCATGGCTCGTTGATACGTGGCACCTGCATTTTTCAGCCCAAAGGGCATGACATTCCAGCAGAAGGTTCCCCATGGACAAGTGAATGATGTTTTATGTTGATCTTCAGGTGCAATCCTGATCTGATTATATCCAGAGAATCCGTCCATTAAAGATAACATCTCATGGCCTGCTGTGAGATCAACAATTAAATCAATGTTTGGTAATGGGAAATCGTCCTTCGGACAAGCCTTGTTGATATCCCTGAAGTCTGTACATATTCGGATGCTGCGATCTGGTTTGCTAACAGGTACTAAGTTGGAGATCCATTCAGGATAATCAATTGGGCATATGAATCCGACATCTAGTAATTTCTCCAGCTCTGCCTTGACTAATAATGCCACTTGTGGATGCATTTTCCTCAATTTCTGCTTTACTGGTTTTGCTCCCGGTTTGACTGTTAAATGATGCATTACTAAGTCGGGGTCTAGTCCAGGCATATCAGCATAAGACCATGCGAAGTTGACTTGTCGTTCCTTAAAGAAGCTTATGAACCTTGTTTTCTCGGCCTCTGTCAATGATTGAGCCAAAAATATGTTGTGTGGAACCTCTGCTGTACCAATGTTTGTCTTTATAGTCTCCTCTACCAACATGGATGATTTTTCCTCGTATGACGCTGGGAGAATGTCAAACCTTCCATCTTCGGGCGCCTCAGAGAGGTTTTCACCCTCAGATACGTCCTTTCTTTTTACTTTTTTAGAGTCAAAGAGCGCCACAGTGTGGTTTTCGCCATAAGACCCTTGTTTTGTCTTTATTTTCACATTTTTGCGACTAGAAGGCCCGACACCCTCACCAAAGTATGCCATGTTATTTAGCTCTATGGTGTATCCTGCTTTATGGTCTCCAAGAGGAAGATCATCACGAATGCCAAGATAATCAACAATAGCTTCGTCATTTTGAAATGTATCAATCTGTGGTGGTCCATCCTGATCCCAGTCAATGAGTTGGGGGTGAACGAGGGGAAGATCTTTAGTGTTTTTAGAATCCGCCAGGCTAATAGTGAAGATGTGGTTATATTCAGGTATGTCAAGATAGTCATCGAGGTCGTCAATGGCACTCTCCTCATCAGTGTCGATCGTGAGTGAGTCCAAATTATCATCACTAGTAGCACCCTCAGGGACAGGTGTCCTCATCCTATGTGATCCTGACCTAGGGCCTTGAAACGAAGCTTGTGCGGGATCCTTATGGGTCGGTTCTTGACCAACTCTGAATTTCTTGTAAAACTCCTCCTCCTCTGTAGGTTCATCTGGCTCTCTAAATGTCTCATTAAGTTCATAATCGCTGGAGGATTTGTTTGAACCCCATTCCCACTCATTGGAGTCTGTGGAATAATTATCCTCTTGTTGAACTTCAACCACTTTGACTCGCCATATCTGTTTTGTCCTCTTGTTTTGAATCTTGGGGTTTAGAAAACCAAGCCCCTTAGAGCGTTCCCTTCTTGTAGTTAGCTCAGGTTGCAGAGGCTCCATGACACCTTCTTTGCGTAGTCCGAGAGGACTTTTTCCATCATACCCGAATCTCTGCAGAATTTTGAAACCTTTACCATAGTTTTCACAGGGTATTATAATTTGATCATGTGTATCATCTTCAGCGTCCTTATATAGCATTTTATATAAACTTTCTTCCTCTAGTTCGCCCCATTTTTGAAAGACGGTAGGATCCCATTTGAGGAGCATGATGGAGATTTGCTTATTTGGATGTGGTCTCCCATATTCCTTGGGGGAGTTCATGACTTGTCGTAAGAACATTGTTTGATTCAGAGTGTATTCTCCCATGCCTTTGTCTTGAAACTTGGCTCTAAGTTCACCTTGTTTGGATGTCGAGGGCTTTAATGACTCAGGATCAATATATGCTGAAGAAGGAGTAGCCTCACGATTGCTGGGAATGATAATCTCAGTATGTGATCTCAAGTTATTGCAATATATGAATGGATTTGGATCACCATTGACCGTTACCTCGACTCCATTATGAGGAAATTTTATGCACTGATGGTATGTTGATGGGACCGCTCTCATTTCATGAATCCATGGACGTCCTAGCAATATGTTATACGTGAGGTCTAGATCCAGGACTTGACAAATCACGTCCTTTGTTACTGGCCCTATTCTGAGTGGTAAGATGACCGTGCCCTTGGACGAGCGCTCTTCATCATCATAAGCCTTAATAGTGATTTGGTTTGTAACATTCACAGCTTTGTCAGAATATCCCAATTGTCTGATGGTGCTCAATGTACAAATATTAAGACCTGCTCCTCCATCTATCAGGACTCGTTTTATTCGGTGTTTATGTATGAAGGCTTCAATATGTAGAGGTGCATTGTGAGGCTGACTTATGGAGGCATCATCGGCTTCTGTAAATGTGAGGGAGTGTGGAATAGATAGGTATCCCACCATGGCTTGAAACTGATCCACGTTTAGATCCGTAGGGACAGCAGTATCTCTCAAGGTTTTGTCAAGGACAGCTTTATGTGCAGGATATATACGTAAGAGCTCAAGAATAGAGATGAGTGCGGGTGTTTTCCCTAATTGCTCTACAAGATCGTACTCAGGCTTAGTTGACGGAAGATTGGTATTCTTAGAAGAGGTTCCTGGCAATGTGATCTTACCTCGACGGGTTGTAACATGACATTCAGAGGTAGCTTCGGATGAAGATCCCACACCTTTTAGGACAATTTTAGGTCGCTGAGGAGGATTCTCAGGATTTTTATTTTTGATAGTAATGGTAGAAATATGATTGTCCATTGAGATGTGATTAATAGTAGAATCATAATTGTAAGATGTTCTGGTGTAATTGGCTTGATCATCTGTGACTTTGCCTTTTCCCTTGTCATGTTTTGGGAATGGTTCCTTAGACACCTCATGCTCTTGGTTAGATGAATGTCCCTCAATCTCAATATCTCCTCTGTCAATGAGATCTTGTACAATGTTTTTCAATCGATGGCAATTACTTGTCTTGTGACCCTTGCTCTTATGAAATTCACAATATTCATCATCATTCCACCAATTCGGTTTTACCTTTGGTTCATATGGAGGAAAATCTGGGACCGTGATCACTTTGTTTGCTACAAGCTTTTTGAATACTGATTCAAGTGGTTCTCCCAATGGAGTGTACTTCCTTCGTGGTCTAGCAGCCGTTTGATTGTTCACTTGATTGTTGGTAGAATTTGATCCAGAAAAGATGAACTTTGGTCTCACTGTGTTAGCATCAACAACACCATCATTAACTGTGTTCTTGTTCTTGTTCCAAAACTTTGGTTTGTCCTTTCCCTTAAAGTCCTCTTTGTTTTCTTTGAATAGTTTGATAACTCCTTGTTCAATTAAGACTCTTTCTGTTGCTAGGCCCTTTTCAATGACATCCTTGAATGTAGACAAACAAGCTTTTCTGAGATCATAACCAATAGCCTTGTTAACATTTTGTGTGAACATTTCCACCATTTGTTTTTGCGGGATTTCACAAGAGCATCTGCTAGCTAAGTTCCTCCATCTTTGCAAAAATGACGCAAAAGATTCTCCTTCTTTTTGTTTCGTATTGCACAAGGTAGTAACTGAGACATCTGTTTCAATGTTGTAAGAGAAATGTTGAATGAATGCCTCTGCCAAGTCACCCCATGACTTAATACCAGGAGGTAATTGAGAAAACCATTCCATCGCTTGATCTCCTAAGCTCTGTGGGAACAACCTCATTAAGTATGTTTCTTCTGCTGCTACCTCAATGCAAGCTGTGAAGAATTGTCTTATGTGTGCCTTGGGATCTCCTCTCCCTCTATATTTGTCAAATTTCGGTGTTGCAAAGTGCGGAGGAAACGGAGGCATTGGAATGCTCTTATCAAAGGGATAAGGGCATATATCTCTCATAGTATATGTGGGTTTTGATGTGCCCATGTCTTCCACTTTCTTTTGTAGATCTCTAATTTGTTGCTCCAAATTATTTTTGGGAGGAGATGGATTTCTTGTAGCATATCCCATGTTTGAAACACCCATTTGAGGAGGAGCTTGTTGCATGTATGGATGATACTGATCGTAGACATGTCCATATGGAGGTCGATATTGTTGCGACATGTATGGAGCACTTGGCATAATTTCTTGTTGAGGAACCCCATATCTGTTTTGTGTATATAAACCATATTCAATAGGCCTTTCATTTTCCATTGTGTTGCCCCCAATTTTGGCATGAGGTCTCCTTGTGTCAAAATTTTGAGGAAGTCCTTGAGTATCCATTTGTCTTGGTTGACCCATATCTTGAGCATGTGTTTGAGCATAAGGCCTCCATGATGGTCTTTGAGTGTAAGTATCATGCATTTGAGCTTGTGTATGTGGGATTGCTGGTTTCTGAAGCAAAACTGATGGTGACTCCGGCATCATATTATTTGGTCCTCCACTATTTGGTTGAGTTTGTTGTGAAGGTCTACTTTCCATAAGTTGAGATAAGTCAAAATCATGTGGTATCTTAGCTCCACTTTGTGCCATCATGTTTAGAAAGTATTGACGATCTCTCCTCATTATCTCTTCAACCAATCTATTGAATTGAGGATCCATTATAGATTCTTGTATGTCTGCTGATAGTATTGAAGAATTGTCCACATTATCATTGTGTGTAGCGTTGTGTATAGCGTTTGCGCTTTCCATATTTGGATTGTGTCTATAAACATTCATGTCTGGTAATGTAGTGTGCTCAGGATTGTAGAAGACATCATTGTCATACTCATAAGAACTCATGTTTACGGGCCCTTGAGCTTCTTTAGCTTTTCTCCTAGATTTTTGAAGACGGGTTTCAACAATGAACTAGGTGTTAGACCAATATGTGAGAGACTTAGACGAAAATGACAAGAGTATGTAAGACCAAGAGTTGTATGGAGTGTAAATGAATCTGAAGTTTACTTGCAATGTCCAAAGTGTAAGACCAAGTATGTATGTTGTAGAGTAGGTGTGACTTCCAAAGAGAGGATAGTTTCTCTTGATGAGGTAAGCTGACCTTGACTCTAAGTAAGACCAAATGAGACCCAAAGGTAAGAAACCTTGATGAGGGACCACTTAGCAAAGTGTTGTAGTATGTAGTGTGTTGACAAAGTATAGTGAGGACAAGCAAGTGACCTTTTTGACTCAAGTTTAGACAAGCATGACTGTAAAATGAGGTATGAAGCAATGATGGACTGTGTAAGACCTTAGAACAGGCTGAATGCTAGATGAACCTGAAGAGATAACCTAGGAAGCTCAAGTGTGCCGAAACTGATTTTTTTGTTTGCTTGACTGTTAAACTTTTTTCAAATCCTGACACAGACGCCTCTGTATACTTCACAGACGCGGTTTTAAGACACAGACGCTATTCTGTTTGACACAAACGTGATTCTGAGATTTCCTGTTGATGTTTGCTAAGACTGACAGATTTTTGCAATTGTGGACACAGACGCGCCTGTATACGTCACAGACGCTATTTCCAGACACAGACGTGTCTCTGTTCGACACAGACGCTGATAAAAACACAGACGCTATTCTGTACTTCACAGACGCGTTTATCAGACACAGACGCGGTTTTAACAGACACAGACGCGTTTCTGTAACCTTAGTGCAATCTTTCCTATCTGTGAATTTGTTTTGCTGTGACCAAATCTGATTTTTCGACTGTTTTTCGTGACAAGAGGACACAGTGTTGATGACCCAATGTTTGCAGACTGTTTAGACTCCAAAAAGTGTGTTGTTTGATGTAAAAAGTTTTTGCATACACTTGAAGACACAAAAGACACAATGTTTTGCTGTTTTGTCTTGATTGTTTGAGTGTTTATCATAAGTCAAGCACAATTCTTATGGCTGGCCAGGACAATAATTGTTGATCCCACATGGGGTTTTACCCCCGAGGCTACGCTATTCAGAGCGGATACTTAGATGCTTGACCTCACTGGCTCCACCCTCGGCACTCACTTCTCGGGTCAGCCAAGCATCAGTCCCCATGAAAACTCCCCATGGCGAACTTTGTATCTCTACTAAGAACCGTATGTGTGTGGGCCGCTACCAGAGGTCCGACCTCCTGCCTCAACAACTAGAAGGATTTGGGCATCTAAAACAATGAGGTACTAGTAAGGGCATCCGCTCGTGTGGCCATACATGCGGCACTTTCAGCTCTGTAAATACAGAAGGCTCCCAGCCGGTAGGGGTTACGCCCTACAAATGATCAAATAAATTTGATCAAACGGGTTTATGGGGAGACATAGTGTCGGTATGAACTAATCAGCACACGTTATTCATAGTTTTCACCATGAATACATTTGATTATAGTGGCTTGGAAGAAGATGGCTTTTCTTTTGCCACCACTTGGGTCGTTCTCTTCTCACTAGTAGTCCTAATGACCACACGGGAAGACAGGCCCTCTAAAGAATAAACAAAAAGAGCCTATTGCTCAAGACACAAAAGACAATGGTTCAATTTTAGTGCACCAATTGAAGTGTTTGCTAAGCTATGAAGACAAGGCACACAAATAAAATTACAAAACCCTAGCTAAGGCCCTGCAACAAAATTGTTAGTAGTTTGGGTTGTTTCAAATGATAACCCCTTCCTGCAAGCACACAAGTTAGGTAAATTTTAAGAAAACCCAAAAAGACTTTGTGAAAAGGGGCCTTCAACAAAAACGTATTTGTCTCCAAAGCAAGCTGCACAAACCAGGTTAGCTAGATCTGCAAAGGTTAGCCAAAAATAAACCAGATCTGAAACCCTAAGTACAAAATCCGAAAACCCGAATCGAAAAACTTGAAAAAAATTTTGCAAAACAGAATGCACAGACGCTGTTATACCAGACACAGACGCGTCTGTCCGACACAGACGCGGCTCTGTGATTCGCAGACGTGATTTCAGAACACAGACGCCTTTTTATTCTGCAGACGCGATCAGAGGGTTCACAGACGCGATTCGGGATCACAGACGCGACTTTCGGAAACCTGCAAAAATAGAAAATGACAGAAACACAGACGCGATAAAATATGTCACAGACGCCTCTGAAATACAAAAACGCGATCCGAACACTCGCAGACGCGAAAAAAAACCTAAAATGTCGTCGAAATCGTCCGATCTGCAACTTCAAAAATGCAAAATCTGCAACAAAATGTTAAATGCAAAGGGACAAGAGTCCCACCGGGCGTGCCAAAATGTATATGGTGAAAATGGATAGCAATAAACAACAATATTGAAAGACTAAAATGGATTCAACCACAAAACCCTAGCCTAACAATGAACAAAGATCCACCATAACATATGAAGATAACCTAAGACAATGCAAAATAACTCAAAAATCACAAAGATTATACCATCACTGTCCACTAGGGTTTTGATCTCCATTCTTCCTATCTCCATTGATCTTGTTTGATATGCTTGCTCTCAGATTTTTGTATGCACAAGAGCTCAACAAAGAACGGAATGTGGTTGCAAGTAGAATTGTAGTGTAGTCAAGTCCTCCAAAATTAGTCATTAGGGTTTGTCAATGAAGAAAGCATCTCCTTAAATAGAAGACACAATAAGAAATGGAGGGTTAAGATTGAGAGGTGTAAAAAGAGAGGTCGGCTAGGATTAGAGGGTAGGTATAAGAAATACCAAAATAATGAAAGAGGTAGGTAGTGTATGAATTAAGAGATGAATGACATGTGTCATGTGTAGAAAAGGTTAATGAATTAATTAAATAAATAAAGATTTATTTAATTAATAGAAGAAGTAGGACAATTAAATAAATAAAATATTTATTTAATATAGGAAAGGGATAATTTAAATAAATAAATGTATTTATTTAAATGAGAAATAAGGCTAGAAGAGGATAAATGAATTAATTAAATAAATAAAGATTTATTTAATTAATAGAAGAATTAGGCTTAGATAATTAAATAAATAAAATATTTATTTAATTAGACATGACAATTTTGGGTGTCTACAGCATGTACAAGTTTTCTATTTGAAGCCTTATGTTTCCCTATATTTGAGACTTAATAAAATTCTTGTGAGTAGAATGGTGAAGTTTATCACCCAAACAAATCATATGCAAGGGAGACAATCACTTAAGGTCCATCTAATCATGAGACATTGATGCCCACTTTAGCATGTCACATCCTAAATTGACAAGACTCGTGATTGGGACCCAAAATATGACCCCTCATTTCTCGCCTCATGTGTGAGAAAAAATTCAAACACTTTATGTATGATTAGGTATAAAAGGAAGCCTACCCTGTCATTTGAAAGGGTCTACCTACAATTCAAGTGATCTCTTAACTATAAAATCAATTAAATTCCAAGTGAACAAACAATCAAGAATTCATCAAGCATTGAAGGAGAATTCAAGTTAAAGAACAACATTCATGATCAACAGTCTGCATGACATCCTAAAACCTTGTGTGAGGATTCAAGAAAGATTCATCAAGGTATCATGTTCAATTTTAAGCATTTTTAGATTATATCTAAAGGGATCATTTTAAAGAGGGAGGAAGAGATCTTTTCGTAAAGATGTCTACCTCCAAAAATAGAGGAGATATTTAATAAAGATATTGTCTTTTAAATTAAGAAACGGGCAGGAGATTAAGAATACAAACCTTCCATATTACACACTTCAAGGTATATTCAAACCTATTTGACCTAGGAAAGCCCCTATCAACAAACCTATTTTCATCATTTTGTGTGTAGGAAATTGATTCAGGAGTTACGTGTGAAGAATTTGGCAAAGTAAATGATGACAATCAAACTCAAATTTTATCTGTCTTGAAAGCCTTTTATCCTAATGGCATTAAATTAAAGTTCTTTCTCTATTTTCTGGTGATCTGTGGAGTAGAGGTTGCTTTGCATCAACCTTGGATACATTTAACTTGTGTTGTATCTGCGGAAATATGTATCATAGGTTGATGCAATGCAACCTCTGCTCCACCAATACCAGATAGAAGAGAAAGTACTTTAATTTAATGCCATCGGGATAAAATGCTTTCAAGACATATATTAGGTATAAAAGGAAGCCTACCCTATCATTTGAAGGGGTCTACCTACAATTAAAGTGATCTCTTAATTATAAAATCAATTCAATTCCAAGTGAACAAGAAATCAAGCATTAAACACTAATACATTTGGACTAGATTTTCAACTAAGGTTTCCGACGGAGAAGGTATATTGTGGCCAAATTTGATTTTTTTTTGAAAAAATGCCCGCATTCATCGTAATTCCGATGAAAATTACCCATTTGGTTTCGACGAAGAAGGCATTAGCAATGAGAATTTTCTTTTTTTCAAAAAAGTGCTCGAGTTCGTCGTAATTCCGACGACAACGGCCATTACAAAAATAAAAAAAGAGGTGGGGAATTCATTTGTGAATTGAAATCCCACGTAGGTGTCCATGGCGACTTCAACCCCCAAGAACATCAAACCCGCATCAAAGGCAATCCCACGCAGGAGGTAGATTCAAATTGCCCTAGTTTTTAATTTCATGTTGCAAAAAATATAGATGTTGTTGTTAATTGTCCTAGTTTAATCTCGTAAAACCATAGAACTGTGATTGAGGAGTGAGCGTTCAATTTTGTATCAGCAATCCCTTCCTCCCGTATATGTGCGTGTTGATTGTTCACATGAGATCACATCTCTTTGTGGCATCGTATCAAACGATTCACGAGCCTTGTCCATGTTTCCACATTTTGCATTCATGTCAAGCAGGGCATTTGCAAGTACAACACCTAACAAAATTCCTCTATCCGTTATGCTTTGATGGATGTCCATACCCTATTCCAAAGCTCCCATTTTTGCACAGGCAGGGAGGATGCTGGCAAAGGTTGTGGAATTTGGCTTTATGCCTTCCAATTTCATTTGCTTGAAAGTGTCTAAAGCCTTTTCGATAAATCCATTTTGTGCATATCCAACAATTGTTGCAGTCCACGAGACAACATTTATTTCAAGCATTCTATCAAATAGTTCACATGCCTTGTCTATGCTTCCACATTTTGCATACATGTCTACCAAGGCAGTTACAACTACAACATCTGACAAAATTTCTCTATCCTTTATGCTTCGATGAATGTCCATACCCTGTTCCAAATCTCCCATTTTGGCACAGGTAGGGAGGATAGTAGCAATGGTCATGGAATTTGTCTTTACACCTGTCGATTGCATTTGCTTGAAAGTTTCTAAAGCCTTCTCAACAAATCCATTTTGTGCAGTTGCAACTACATCTGACAAAATTCCTCTATCTTTTATGCTTTGATGGATGTCCATACCTTGTTCCAAAGCTCCCATTTTGGCATAGGTTGGGAGTAGGCTGGAAAACGTAACTAAAGAAATGCAATGATTAGCTCCAAAGACATCAAACCACTACTAACAAAACCGAGAGTCTAAAATATGATAGGGAATAGTGTGAGCTGTCCTGAAATAAAATATTTTATTTTCAATTTCTACTAAAACATAATTACTCAGCCATTTAATGTTATTAATAAGTGTTTAACTTATGAAAGAGATAAATGGTTGGCCACAAGTACATGAGTAACTAAATGCACACAAATAAGTGAATTTGATATTCAAAACTATCTACAATGAATTCAATTCTTGTCCATTAGTCATTTATGTTTGCAATAAGCATCTTTCTTTGTTTTTCTTAATCTTTATTCATAGTTATGTGCATATTTCACATTCTATAATTAGGATATCAATTGCTATGGCTGAACACTGGCATGATGTTTGTGTTGTGGTATAGATGCGTGGAAACATAATTATTGGAATGTTATATTATAGAGATCATAAATCTAGATATCGCATATTAGTTATAGCTCTTCTTGGATTGAGTCTAAAGTTGACATACAGTCATAAAGCCCTTATTAGCAGATCTATCCATTTCTAGTAAAGACAATTGAGAAAGTCATTTTGATATTGAGAGT
Source organism: Cryptomeria japonica (assembly GCF_030272615.1). NCBI lineage: Eukaryota > Viridiplantae > Streptophyta > Pinopsida > Cupressales > Cupressaceae > Cryptomeria > Cryptomeria japonica. Next base: position 471,485,368 of record NC_081412.1, on the reverse strand, counting down.
TTCTTATCTGTTTACCTATTGATCATTATTAAGCCATAATATTTAGGTCTATTTATCTCTCTTACAAAACCTCTGTAAGTGTCCTAGATTGTCCCTACTACTCACTCTTCAATTCAGAAAAATGGAGTTCTAAAGATTTGTTGCACAAGATGGTGTTGAACGTATCAACAAGGCTAGCATGGAAGGAATGTTCAAGATTCCACTTGTACAACTTACAACAAATGATTTTTTGATAGAAGAAATTCTTGAAATAGGGATACAATCAAAAGACAAGTAAGTACATACAAACCTCCTCAGTTGAAAGTAAAATATGTGTATAAAAAGAGTACATTGAATCCCAATCTATAAACACAATAGAGATACCGATGGAGACTTAATTGTATGTAGCATGTCGCACCAAAGTTGTTAGAGTATGCTAAGCTAGTACATAATGTTTCGTAAAGCCACATTAGTATTTTACCCAGATCATTATCTACCAAAACTAACTATAGTAATCTTTTTGAGGATTAATTTCATGGTGCTAGATCTTCATTTAGTTCCACTTCTTGTTGGAGATAAGAACAGTTATTTCTTGAGGTAGATGAATATCCCATCAACAAAGGACAAGACCCTTTCTAGAATATAACAAATTCTACTCCAACAAAAGATCATGGGGGTTTCACTAGAGATATTGAATAAGAGATAGACTTCTACTACTGCATTAAAAGCATTGGCATGTCCTCATTTATTTATGTAAACTCTCTGGGACGCCACCACAACCAACAAAGGTATAAAAAGTTGTTTGCAATGCATGGATTTTTAGGATTGTCCTTTGAGAAAATAGAATTAAAGTATGGAAGCAGGATTTGCCAGCTCCTGAGGGAAAGACCATGTCAGACAATAATTTCTATTTTCTTGCCTGTGAAGAAAGACCATGTTAGACAATATCAACAAACAACAAAATAAGGAGACAATTGCTAGATTGTGGTCTAACTTGAAAAGAAAAGGTGATGGAAAATGTTATTGTCCGTGCAAAATTTGTAAGGGGTTAAAGACTAGAAGACTTCTATCAAAATAGTGAAGAAACATTGTAGGTTGCATAGTCACATTGAAGGTGGACATGATTATCATCCATTTGTAAGTTTTTCATTATATCGTTTTGACAATTTATATACATAATAAATCACGTGATGATGAGATCATGATCATGGTTTATTTATGTATATCAATTTTATATAGGTCGAGCACCCCGGAGCACATGGTATAGATCAACACAACCCTGAGAATATGATTTTCGAAGTGGACGAACATGGAGGTGTGAATATCGAAGCTAAAGATAATGATCCCATGGAAGATGATGATCATGAGCCAGAAAACACAATTGAAGATGATGGTACAAATAAATTGATCCATGACTCATTTAGTACTCGCGTAGCTGATCATGATTATGAAGATGACCTTGATGCTGTTCATGATGTCCCTCTACTTGAGAAGGCATCTGAGGCCCTTTATGAAGGCTTGCAGGCAACTCTTCTCTCCGCTGTATTGTTGTTGGTGAACTTGAAGGTTATGAATGGTTTATCCAGCATAACAATGTCACGTATGTTAAGGCATGTCATATATGTCATAATAAACTGTGAATCATGTTGTACCATTAATATTCTTTATTATAAAAAATTATATTTTGTTGCTGTAGATTGATAGGTGAGTTTTTGTTACGACCATCAAATATTCTACCTCGCTCATACTGAGAATTATCTGCCGTTATGAAAGATATTGGAATGGAGTATCAAGCAATAGATGCTTGTCCCACTGATCATATTATATATCACAAACAACATGAATTTCAAACTGAATGTCCTGAATGTCATATTAGTAGATATCGAATAGATCAAATAACAAAAAGGGTTCCTCACAAGGTTCTTCGCTATATTCCCACTATTCCACGTATGCAACGATTATTCAAGTGCACTACCTTGGCACAATTTATGGATTACCATGCACGCAATAGAAGTCAAGATGACATTATTTGAATGTCTGCGGATGGTTCAGAATTTATGGACATAGAGGAAAAGTGGCCACACTTTAAAGAAGAACCTCGTAATCTCAGGCTTTCATTGGCAGCGGACGGTGTCAATCCATTTGGAGAGATGAGATCTGTTTACTCAGTGTGGCCTGTTTTTGTTATCAACAATAACATTCCTCCATGGATGTCAATAAAGAGGGAGCACATAATGTTGGCAATGATTGTTCTAGGTATTTTATCATTTAAATATAGTCGTCTAAATTTAACTATAAATATTGCAGTAAAATGGTCATAATAATTATGTAATGTTTTTGTTCATTCGATTAGGTAAGTACCAAGTTAAAGATATGAATGTATATATCGAGCCTCTTATCGATGAGTTGCTGGAGTTATGGAATGGTGTCACTATGTATGACATCTCTAGACCAATAGGACAAAGACAATTTCAATTCCATGTGATGCTTCTATGGACAATACACGATGCCCCAGGGCTAACACATTTTTGTGGTATGTTATAGTGTTTAAGTTGTGCATGAACATTATAATTCAAAAAATTATCATATTTAATCCAATTATACATTATCTTGTAGGTCTTCAAACAAAGGGAAAATTTGCATGTCCTGTTTGTGGTCCAAAGATGAAATCTCGTCATTCAAAAATTTTAGGAAAGCAAGTGTTTGATGAGTATAGGCACTTTCTCCACAAAAATCATAAGTATCAAAATACTGAAAAACATCTTTTCAATGGGAAAGAAGAGAATACATCAAAGCCACGAAGAATGACACCTCACTTGTGGAAGTTGGAATATAATAGAATTAATCGTCAAGGTAATGCCATTCCATCTATTGGTTTGTCATAAAACATCTTTTCTATTTTGTTCTGTTTACTGATGATGTGATTGATGATCATGATGGTCATGAAGGCATAAATGACCACCTTCCTAAGGGAATAAAAAGTTATCCCCGACAATTTAGAAGGTTGCCCTACTACGAGCAGTTACAAATTGTTCATTTGTTTGATAGTATGCATATTGGAAAGAATATAACAGAGACATTATGGAAAATATTGGATGGAAGGCGTGACAAAGAAAAAATTGTCAAAATATGTAGTGACATTTAGGATTCCAATCATGTAATGATAAATGTCATTCAATCAAATAGCCATGGAGACCAGATTAATATAAGTGAGCTTCCTTGGTTATTAACGGACCAGCAAAGCAATGCTATAAAAGAAGTCATACGAAAAATTCGATTTCCCATAGGATTTGCTGTGAACATAAACAATCTCATATCAAAGAAAAGTGAATTTGGGCTAGGGATGAAAATGCATGATTGGCATACCTTAATTAAGGTAATTCATGTTCTTGTGTTTGTAGTATGTATTTAAGTATTGAGCATACATGTACTTTTCATTATGTTACAAAAAATGAAAAGATAATTTTATAATTGTTGCAGTACGTTCTACCTCGATCTCTCCCAGACGACTTCGACAATAATGTCAAGCAAGTCATATATGATCTTGGAAAATACATAAGGTAAGTAGTGATATTTGTTTATTTCATTTTATAGATATTATATTTGCGATTTGTTTTACTTCTTATGTAATATATTTTTTTGCATCTTGAATACCTTGTAGGTGGTTGTCATGTAAAGAAATCCATAAAGACGATATAAAATATTGGAAGAGAAAAATTCGTCATTTAATGTGTGAAATACAAAAGTGTCTACCTCCAGCTTTTTTCAATGCACAGGAACACTACCTCATACACCAAGTTGAGGAGATTGAATTGTGTGGACCTGTACACACTAGGTCAATGTGAATGGTTGAGAGGCACTTGAAATTTTTGAAGGCTTTGGTTTGACAAAGAGCACATCCTAAGGGTTCTATGGTGGAGGGATATATGGTATACCAGACTATGGTGTACATTTCTAAATATCTTCCTAAGTTTTCAGCAAAGATCCACATGGATCGCATTTGGGATCCCAACACCATTAACAAATTCGAAGGGGAGTACTTGATGGGGAAAGGTAGATTAAGGAAAGTGAGAGGTAATTATAAGATGTTATTGTAGTTAATTAATTCTTAATCTTCAAAATAAGTCGATTGTAAGACGTCTATTTATTTTTTGTATAGTTGGTCGAGAGTGGGATGTACTACATTTGTATATTGCAAACAATCTTGATTGGATGATGGTATGGATTGAACGTTGTCAACATTCTGGACGCATGTTAACATGGGAAGGTGTAGCTTCATTGGTTAAAGAAGCACATCGTAATGGAGATTCCAATGTTACGCAAAGGGAAATTGATTTAGCATATGGTTTAAGAGATAAACAGGTACATATAAATTTATTAATCACCCATATGTTTATCAACTCACAATGCAATAAATTTTACATGTTTGACATATCGCAGGTCAAACACCACAATGCTGTGTGCTGCAATGGTCATAAATTTTGCATAAAAAAGTTGGATGACACAAAGAAAACTTGTGATTCTGGCATCACTCCAGTCTTTGAGGTGACAAATATTTCATTGAGAAATGGCATTCATCCTCAAAAATCTCAAAATCGATACTATGGCATTTTGGATGATATACTTGAGTGTGACTTTAATTCCTTCAAATTAGTTTTGTTAGTCGTCAAATGGTACAGGCTACGATTGAATAAAAATGATCCTGATAGAACTGTTATTGAACATGATAATGGTTTTATAATGCTAAATACAAGGTCATTTGAACCAGTTGGGGATGAGCCCTATGTTCTTCCAAGCCAATGTGAGCAAGTATTTTACTCTGAGGTTCCACATAAACCGGGTTGGTCATTTGTTGTTAGACATGATCCAAGAGGAAGGTCGATAAAGTATAATGTGATGCAAGAAGAAGATACCAAAGAAGTAGAAGATGAAGTGGATGATGATCACGATCGACAGTTTCACAAAGAAGAAGAAGAAGAAGAAGAAGAAGAAGAAGAAGAAGAAGAAGAAGACGACCTTGATGTTCATGATGATGAGGAATGAAATGTATGAGGAATGCGATTAGTATATTATCTATTGAATATTGACTTCTTGATATAATTTTTTTTACATAATTAATTCATTCTGTTTTGAATTCTAATGCCATTACATAATTAATTCATGATGCACCTTTTAATATGGAGATGGAGATAGGGGGTGTGACTATTTATGTGACAATTTTTAAACTGTGTTTATTTATGGAAATTGGATTGTTTATTAGCTATGTGACTATTTATGTGACCATTTAGTTGAGGATCCTGCATAGTCTACATAAAGTAAAGGTAAGGAATTACAAAATTTACAATGATTTTGATGACAACATCTTTTTATTATTTAATACTCTTTTTGTCTACAAAGTTCATGTTTTTTATTAAGTAAAAATAGGTTTTAAGGGACTCAAAACCCGATTACATTCGAAAGATAATCAAGAAGGAAACAAAACAAGATAGCTGCAAAAGACCAGCAAAAAAACCAGCAGCAGAGAAAGGGACAATAAGAGGCCAGCAAGAAATTGGCCCCAAGCCCAACATTACAAGTTAATTAAAAACTCTTCATAGTTTCCTCAGCATTCTGTACCAAGAGCATCATCGCCTTGGCCGCTTCCCTCAGGTCATTGTTTTCCTGTCCAAGCTGAATTTCTTTCATTTTGGTGTCCTTCCCAATAGTGGTCTGCCTAGTTCTGCGTCTAGGGTTCTGGTGGGTGGGGCTGGAAGTAGGAGCATCTTCTATAATTACCAAGTTCTTATCCTGATTTTTCCATTCCAAATGATCCACCAACGCGTTCATATTCTGGGAAGAAACTTTAAGGACCTGGAGGTTGTGGTTCATAAGGCTTTTCAAAGTCTTCTCATTACGGGCGATCCGGGTGTTGACGTAGTCTTTGTCCTCCTCCACTTGCTCTTTCAGAGTTCTAATAACATCCTCCAAATGTTTCAGGTCCCCTTTGATCAGATCTTTCTCCAACCAGTCCTCCATCTCCATTTTCTCCTCAGCTTCACTATTTTTCATATCCTCATTCTGTTTCCCAGAGTCAGAAATCTTAATCAACATATTAATCTTATCTTCCAGCTCCCTCTGCTTAACCCTACATTATGGTGATGTTTTCAACAACCCATTTCTAGAAATTGAAGAATTCTAGAGTGCAGTTGCGGGCAGTGTCCAAGATGGTGTTCGCAGAGTCCTTGCCCTGTTTAGTCTCCTCAGAGTTAGGGTTGTCATACTCCTTAGGATTCAGAGCATCATTCTCATTTTCCGAACCCTTAGGGTTAGAGTGAGGGTTTTCAGAATTACCCCCTTCCTCCCCTTCACCATAGTTCTCATCCTTATTTTGCTCCATTTCAGTATCAGTGTCCTTATCCTTTTCCTCTTCTTCATCATAATGCACCTCCTTTTCCTCATGCTCTGTTTCAACTTTCCTTTTTTTGTGGGTAGGGGTGCTGGGCTGATCCCCATTCGAGTCAGAGTCTTTGCAACTCTCAGATATATGAGCGTTAATGATCAAAGGATCATCCTTGGTTGCCCTAGCCTTATCCTTAAGATGTTCATATATTAGTAGAACGAGCCCCTGGTATGATGTAATTTCGCTAATGTTTTTTATATTTTTTCTTTGTCACAGGCTGACATGGATCCATCACATATCGCAGACAGAGATGTACCTTGTGACACTTCTACCGAGTAGGTAAACCTCATTGTAATTGTACAAATTAGGTAGAAGCAAACTGTTACATTATTATGTTCTTTTTTTTAGTGATTTATACTAATTTTGTAATTGTTAATGATATTCTTGACACATATGGATGTTCGGGGAAAGGGAAAGGTAGTTGCAGTACCTGAGCACCTTTCTATGGATGTGGAATCATTAGGGTTAAGCAATGATGACCCTGAAGATCCCACAGACCTTGTGAAATTCTTTAAAATGCCTCTTATAAAAATTAGAAAAGGGATTGTTGCTTTGGCAACCGTGCATCCTACCACTGATGAGATATGACAAAGGGTGGAACTATTGTATAAGACAGCAGAAAACTTGCAAGTAAACAGTAATGAAAGATTTAATTATAACAAAAGTTCAATAATGGTTTATATTTTATTCTCTTTTTATGTCATTAACTAAAATATGTATGTATTGTTTTTATAGCAATTTATCCACCCTCATGAAATTCGTTCCTACGATCGGGGTGTTGCAGGATCAGGTGATGGCGATTTTCTTGTATTATCACTTGCTTGGCTTATCACTTTAAGTACCCAAAACACATCATACTTGATACTGTCAATTTTCAAAATAAAGGTTCATCCTTGTTTACAATTCTTGCACTTTTCATATATTTAATGTTTAATATATTTAATGTATTATTCTTTAGGTGCTGTCAATGTTACTGTGCAAATGCCGACCCCGCCTCATCAGAGGTCACCCTCACCTGTATTGCCAACTGCAATGTTGGCAACACGTAGCATGCAGACATCCTCTAGTGCACGTCATATTGGCCCGCCCACTGTTGGTAGATCCCTCTTTTTCTCTATCTTCTGTCATGTGTTTATTTCCCTTCAAGCGTTCTTTCTTGAATTCTAATGCCATTTCATAGTGGATTCATTTTTTGCAGGAGGAGATGCACATGAGGATGTGCCACAGTGACTACTAATGATAACATAGCATAGTTTCCTGGATCTTCTCGTATTGCTAGTACGGGAACATTGCAGGCCACATTTGTGGTGAGCGACGAAGAAATGCTTCCCTTAAAGATACAAAAGGTTCCAGGTACTTTAAAATTATTATTATATATACTCTAATTGTAATTTACTTTATGATCACTTGTTTTGGACTAATATTGATCCCATGAATTTTTTGCAAGCAATGATATTTTCTATAAACATCTTAGTGACATTGCATTGCAGATATTTGGGCCCACCATACGTAAAAGGTGGTACATCATATGTGAACTAACCCTTATCCACTTTTGATTTCATATCATTGCTAGAATACTTTTCCTTTGATCCATTTCTTCAAGTGTAATAAATGTAGCTTCAGTTCATTTCTGAATCTAACAGGTTTGTTTTTGCTTTAAAATGTGGAATGACCAAGAAAAAAGGTTAAAAGATGAATTGACAAACCAAATGGTTGAGTGGTTTGGAAATGACACATTTGACAAAACCAAGCTCCTTGAAAAAGCTGGCACATATCTAAAGTATGTGAGGGACCAATACAGGACCCATTTGGAGAGGAACCTATAGTACGAGCATCCCCCCATGATTCCAGAGAGGGAGTGGAAGGACCTGATTTTGGATGCCAAGGAGAGAATTGAAAGGAAAAAAGAAAATACATCAGTAGATGCCAGAAGAAGGTACGAGATACTATTAAGAATGTAATTATGTACTAATTAATTACTCTTTATATTTATATAATCTAACATGTTTCAAACTTTTTATAGACTGAGTGACACGTCAAAGGCAACCAAGGCAAGGCAAGAAAAGAACGGGCAACACAAACTCGGCTCTAGTGGTTACATGAAACTTGTTGCACGAATTGTAAGTATCTCATGTAAACTCCCATATTTTCTTAAAATATTAATAAATTGCAAACGTTTTTTTTTATCAAACAATGCAAGAAAAATTCACAGTACCAAGTAAAAATGTAGGGCTTTGAATTCAATAGAGCGCCCACAGAAGATGACAAGAGAATTGCCTACCAGCAAGGCTATTCAGCCGTGGTTGATCGGCTACGAGAATTGAGTGGGCATACACAACATTCGAGTGCATCCGTCACACAGGTAAATATGGTAAATGGAAGTTGTTTCAAATTGAATACTTTACCAATAATCTAATTGATGTTGAGTTCCAACATAAAGTGACTATATTTTTTTTAAATAAGCAAGCAATGATAACAATGTGCATGTCATTGGAATGCAACCTGCTAATTGTGAAACACCACCTGCACATGAACGTCTAGATGTGCATCCCAGTAGTGGAGGTATTCATTTGCTATCCAAATTTATTTATTTAGCTATTAATACAATTAAACATCTTAATTTGTAATTAGAGTAGTAATTAATGTAACCTTTCTTGTTAATATTTTAGAGCATGTAGTTGATGGTGAGAAAGTGGAGCATGGATCTGGGTACACAACCTCAAAAACATGATGTTCCCCACTCAGGTGAAGAGGACCGTGGTGTTCAGCATGTTGAGGTTAAGGCTACACAAAATGATGTGGCCCCATCGGGTAAAGAGCACAACAATTATGTTCTCTAAATTAATGAAATACTTGTAACAATAATATTTTTTTTTTTTGAATTTAATCCATTTCTTTGTTATTGCAGAGGACCCCCCTTCGCTTCACTATCCTCATCCTTAGTATAGGACTAGGCATACATTGAGATCACGAGCAGTTGGCGGAACATTTGCAGAGGGGGGAAATGATGAAGACATTGATGTTCCACTTAGTCTTTTCATAGCTTCAAAGAAAAAACAAAGAAAGAAATGATTGTAATCTAACTTATTTGATAATGACTGATTTCTATGTGTTAGTGAATGTAATTATGTGCCAATTAATGGTTATGGATGATATGTGTTAATTAATATTGATGAATGTTGCATGTTAATTAATGTTAATCAATGTTATGTGTTAATGAATGTTATGTGATATTAATGAATGAATGCTATATTTTATTAATGGTAGAAAGAATAAATGAATGAATGTTATAAGATGTCAATGGGGAATTTAGAGTGATGTTGGGGGGGGGGGGGGGAGGGGCCAAATGAGCTTCCACCTTCATGTGGTTGGCCCTGTTAAGTAGAGAATATTAAACTATTCTCGAAACCAAGCAAAGCTCAACAAGGTAACACACTTTTCAATATTTCATTATGTTGCACAGTTAATCTTATTGAATAATGTATATTGAATCTTAATTGTAGGGTCCAACAGAGCCAACACGAACAACAACACCACGAGTTGCTAGGTATAATGAACTCCCATATTGTCTTGTCTTTACACGAACAATATGAGTTGCTTCTAGTGTTGATATCCAAGGTGGGACTGCAAAAGTTATGAATATGCCTCATCCTTGTAATTTTTTTTATTACAACTCCTAATTCTTGAGACTAAACTTTTTGTTCTTGATGTTTTTCACTAGTTGTCATAACCTCTGACTTTGATGCTTGTGCCTTAATAGAACTAGATGTTTCTTGTATGCATACTTGGTCAAGGACTGCATTATGATGCTATAGGGCTACAAACTAAGATTATTTATTGTATTGAGTTGCACATTTGACATGAGTTGCCCTATGACTGCTATGCACATTTATGTATATACACTATTTTTAGTCTATATATTGATATTAATTTGGAGAAAATATTACAAAACTCAGAGTATTCTCCATAAGATTGGAAAAAAGCTCAGATACATTTCTGCAACGTTTTCTTACAATTACTTGCGATCATTTTTTTAGGAGTCCTAGTATCCATTTATAATAGTATGGATGCATACAAGCTTTGGACTCTTCAAAAGAAAGTTTTTTACAAACAACCAGTCATTTTCAAGAAGCGGTTATAAGTCCTTTTTAGCATCTGCGGCTTCCTCTACTTGCTGTTCTATTGCAACCTCTTGTAACTGCTCCCGAGCATCTTCTTTCTGTCCCATGTACTTATCTTTCCACTCCTGATACACATCATCACTAGGCCAAGTAAAACTAGCAATCTTCTGTTTCATATCTTTTAGCCGCTTCCAAGTGACTCGTACATGCCCAATCTCTGTTTCTATGAAACCATAATGAGATTTCACTTTTTCAATTTCCTCAATCATTTGGACAAATAAGGATGTGTCATTAGTACTAATAATCTAATTGATCCTTAGGGACAAATTGTGGTCCACCTCCTTTAACCAAGTCTTCTCTTCCTTTAGCTGGATAGGACCAATGAAACCTTCTGGAAACATTTTAAATTTATGATTTGCATATTCTTTCCTATAAAGTTGGGATTTTCTTTTTATACCTGCTCCTTCCACTAAAAGAATATTCATCTCTTTTATAAACTCACATGTGGACCTTAGATTGTCATTCTCTTCTGCATCTGCATGGGAAGAACACATGAGATCTAACTCTTTACCTCTAGGCACCCACTTATTCAGGATTGGTTCCAAAGTGGCTTCTTCTTCTCTCAATTTGAACAAAATCTCAAGAATCCTCTTCATATTTATGTATACATTGGAGGTTTTGACTGAGTCAACAAACTTCAAGATGGTGGCTTTCACCTTCTCCTCATATTTGTTTGCATACAATGTCTGAGCTTGTTTCAATTTTTCCAACTCATGTTGGACATTTTCAGGTAATTGGGAACTAGAAGGCATAGGAGAAGGGGGATATTTAATGATGGGACTAGTAGGAGGGGGTCTTGCTGGAGAGGAGGCTATCATGAGTGTAGAAGATTCACCAGGATGATATTGACATGCCAGTTGACTCTAGAGTCTAGCAATTATGTTGTCTCTGTTGGCTATTCCTTCTTTAGCATCATTGTAAGCTTTGAAAATAGTCTCCAACTTCAATTGGAGATTAGCCTTTTCTTGTGCCTCTGTCTCTGCCACCGCAACACTGAATTTTGCAGTCTCTAGGACTGTGCTTGCAGCTTCCACTACCCCTATGTCTTGGACTCTTTTAACTATCATGCCTCCTAAGAGGCTAGAATTTGATGCATCCTTCCTTCTTTTGTTTTCATCCTTCTTTAAATACCACATGACAAGAGCAGCATTATCTTTGCTAAATGTCACTCCTTCCATAGGCTTTGTTTCTTTCCTCACTGCATCAAGCACTAAGGCATCAGCTATATCCCATTCAAGGAGAATCAACACAACCAGCCTTTGCTACCATTTCTCTTCCTTTCTCAGGGGTGATTACTTTGAACTCCTCCATCATTTCTTTCTTAACCTCTTCTTCTATCTGAGTTGTAATTTTAAGAGGTTGTTCACTTTTCCTCTGTTCACATCTAGTCTTGAATTGATCAATATTTTTCTTCCATAGAAACTGTATAAAAGCTCCTTTTGTGACAAAATTACTATCAGCTAGGAATTATCCACTAGCTTGCTTAATAGTAAGGTCCATTTCTTGGCCCTTTAACTCACCATCAGTCAAATCCATTTCAGCATTAGGTGGCTCTTCGGGCATCCCCTCTTTGGTCTCCTCATAGGTATAGGCAATCTCACCAAGACTCCCTAACTGCAATAATTGTTCAGCCACAACTTGTTCATCTCCAATGTGGATAGGAGACTAAGATGGAGAATATTGAGGCTCATTAGTTTCAATTTCCTTTCCCACTCTCTGCTTCTTAGGGGAATCCTGGATGTCAATGACATCTTCAATTTTCCTCTTCTCTTTTGAAGTGGAAGGCTCACCTTTCACTGGCATTATCACAGTGTACTTTGACCTTTTGTGCATTACATAGTCACCACGTGGGATATCTCTAGAAAAGGCAGGCTTAGCCAATACCATCTTAGCCTTATCAGACTCATTTTGCATTATGGCCTCCCTCTTTTCTTTTAAGGTCTGCATGAGATCTTCAAAATAAAGAATCAGGAATTTTATTTTCTCCTCAAATGGATTGAAGCTAGAAAGGGGGTCATAGCCAGTGTCAAATTGATGGATAAAATCAAGGGCTTTCTTATATGCCACCCACTTCTCCTTCCTCAGTTCTTGCTCATCTAAGTTGAATTCATTTCTAATCAGATCTTCTAGGAACTGAAATTGATGTGGCCTACCTTTGCACACTGCTATTTTTCTGAACATGCCATTGAAAAAATCCTCGGGGTCTGCACATCTTGACACTGTAGTAGACAGCCTATATGGCTTAAAGAATTCTTCAAAAAATCTCCATCCACCCTTAGTGATCACAAAATGGTGAGCCATGGTAATAGTTGGGAAAATAATCCCTTTACCTCTATTGGTTAGCTCTGCTTCTTGTACTCCCCCAATTTGTCTCAGGACTTTTGCAATCCCTATCTTCAATGGGACCTGATAGGGTAGTAAAAAGGGGGTGCCTCTAAATCCAAACAGTCTAAAAATAGTAGACACAAGGTACAAATATATGTCTCCCCAATTGTGAACAATCTTGATATCCTCTGCAAACTCCTTTGGTTTGAGAAACTCCAAAAGAGCCTTAGGAATTCTAGGGTTTTCTCTACATAGAAGAATCCTAATTTTAGATGCAAAGCATCTATCAAACTTTAAATAACTTGCATATTCTCTATCCCAAGATAGAACAGTACTCCACAATTGCACTGGCATCTCCTCTTTATCCTTGACCTTAATCAGGGCCATCTCCTTTCCAAAATAATCAGCCCCTTTGAACAGAAACATATGCATTAACATGGAGTACCATCCAAATGGCCTATCCACCTTACCATTTTTGATTCCTACTAACCCTTTATGAATTGCATTAGCAAGGTATGAGGCATAATCAAATGTTATTGCTAGGGAGGGGTTTAGAATTTGTGCAATCATTAACATATAATGGGTTGGCATATTCTTTTCAGCATCCTCTCCAAAAATCTAGCATAATGCCCAATACATACCCTTAGCTCTCAAAGTGAATAGGTTGAGAGAGAATGGTTCCATTGTGCTAGGGCCTACAACTGTTAACCCCCCTATCTTTACAAAGAATTCTTTCAATGGGCCACTTCTAAGATGATCCCTTTGTGTGTTGTAAACCTGGGTTAACGACTCAAAGTCAATAGGTTCTAACAAATTGGAGGACTCATTGAGTTTAAAAACTTTCCTGAATTCATCTTCATGTATCTCAATCAAGACTAATCCCTTTATGTTCCTAATGCATCTTGCCACAGAGTCATAATTTTGTGCAATTAGGGCTAACAGATCTACATCCATAAAAAGACCTGGGACCACAAGCTTTCCTACATCCTGCTCCCATATGTCATTCAAAGGAGCTGGGGAATTCCTCTGCCCAAAACTGACTTTGAAGAGTCCTAAGCCTGACAATCCTATTTCAGGGTCCCTCAACCAATTACCCTTATCATAAAGGCCATCTCCAATTTTTAGATGAGGGTTCTTAGGTACTAGCTCTTTGGCCTTAGCCCCAGCATTGGTGGACTTGGTTAATTGCTCTAAAAAATCATCATAGATATTTCGGTCCTGGTAATTCACTTTCCCTATAAATTCTCTTCTGGGTGCCATTCTGGTCAAATAATTATACCACTAGAAGCTAGCACAGACCTCTAATGAAATAATTTACACAACAGTATTTGAGAACAAACCAAGAGTTATCAAGAAAAGCACAAGAAACCTGATTATTCACCTGAAGAAAATCGCTCTGCAACAATTCGCTCTGCAACAAACTTCGATGAAACAATACTTAGCAATCAAGTTGATGCGAACTGAAAAGGGAAAGTTGGCATTTAAGTTTTTAGAAATTAACTCCGCATGCTTCAGCTTTCTTTTCAGAATTAAATTCGCCAAATCGAATTCAAAACTGGCTCCAACGGGTCAATATTTCTCTAAGTCTTTCCTCTGTTTTGCTCTTTCGCTACTTCGCAAAACATAAAACCCGTGCTCTTTTCTTTCGTGAAACAACACTGGCCATTGGATCTCTAGAACTTACATCGCCTTTATCTCCGTTTAATCTCTTTTCTTAAGTGTTGGACCCTACCTCCTTTTCGCCACTTCACGAAGTTTAATAGTCGTGCACTTTTCCTTCTCGAGGCCACGCCAAGCATTAGATCAAACTCAAATCACCCGGCCTTTAACTCCAACCGGGACTGTCAATCCTTTTAACTAACCACGCCTCATCTTGATGGCTAACAGTTTTCACCATTTCGCTGAGGTTAAGCTGCAGGCATCTTCGGGTCATGAAACAACGTGAAGCATTGGATCAATCTTGAGATGAATGCCTTTTAAGTGGGCCCTTTATCCAGAAATTACTTACCCCACTTGTTATCCAGTTAATAAACACCACATGGCAGTCGGCCATTAGCCCTGGAAACTCCTTTTGGTTCCACCCTTAATCCGCCATGTGTTCCCTTTTACTATTCCCACATAACTACCGGTTACACCTAGGTGGGCCCTCAACCACTTTTTTAAACCACGTGTCACATCACTCCTCCATGTGATTTCCACCTGTCTTTCGCGACTTCATGAACATTATTCTTCGTTTGGCTTGCAGCCACGAAACCATGAGAACCGTTAGATCAAAACAGACCTTATTTGCTTTTAACTTCATACCATGCCTGTCCCTTGGGCCCATTGGCCTTTTTGCTACTTTGCAATGACTAACTTGCTAGCATCTTATCTTTGCAAATTCATGCGAGCCATTAGATCTCAAGAACTTGCTCGTTGTTTACTCTTTTAATGACAACCTTGCCCAGACCCACTGCCATGTCATCGCCAACTGGGGTTACCACATTTACTACCACTCTTAGCAGGACCCTCCACCTTTTCGCTATTTTGCTGAAGGCATAGCTCGTGCATCTCCCGGCCACGAAACAACGAGAAGCCATTGATATTTTTCCAACTTGATCATTCTTTAACCAAAGAAGACCGCTTATCTCTGGGACCCGCCAAACCCTTTTGCCACTTCGCGAAGGTTAAAACACATTCAGCTTGATATCACAAAACCACGCTGTCCATCCGATCAGATGAAATTTGATCGGTGTTTAGCTTTGGTCCAAACCTATATGTCGGGTCCACCTTCGCCTTTCACTACTTCGCGGAAACTAAGTTTCGAGCACTTTTTGGTCACAAATCAACGCGGGCCATCAGATCAACAGAAAATCGCATGATACTTATAAGGCCCGACGGACATTAGAAAAGGCAGATTAAAAGCAAACAAGAATAAAATATTTAAAGGGACCGCCTAGGTAAATGACAAGGGGAGAACACTTTTATGATAAATGGACCCATCACTTAAGTGAATAGTACTGTAACGCCAAATTAGAAACCAAAAGGGCTTTTCTCAGGTATTATTTTTTTTATATCGATGATAATTATTACTTTTTTTTATTAAAATGGTCATCGTCAGAATTACGATGAATACCAAGCTTTCGACTGATGACTTCTTTGACCGTCGGTAGAGTCCATTGGATTGTCAAATTTCCGACGGGCATGGCATCATCGACCAATCTGATGTTGAGATTTCAACGGTGGATTTTGTTGACACTCTGACAAAAATTCGTCGAAAATCCGACAAACGACTGTCAGAAATCAGCTCTAAATGTACTAGTGGAAGGAGAATTCAAGTTGGTGCAGGTGCATCTAGAAGACCAAAGGACTCAATGAAGCCATTAAATACTTTTGAAGGTCTTAGGAGTGAAGAGCCAATCAATTATGATGTCTTAAGGTCCATTATGGCCTTTAAGGTCTTAGGAGTTAAGCATTGATTGAACATTTCAAGTATGGTTGAATATATACAAATTTAAGAATGACCATCGATCAAATGAAGGAACAATAGCTTGAAGTCTTCATCATAGTTTATCGATAGGATAGATGATTGAATGAGAGACTTCATTTATCTCTCATTCAATCAATTATCCTACCGAGGCTATCATGCATTAATAGGATAGAGGGACCTTATATCAAATTAAGGAAGGCGTGAGAGTGATATATGTATTACTGTAATTATTATACTTTTTGAATATTTATCCTTGGTTACATTTAGACCAAATTACAAGTTACATTCAATATAGGACCACAAGTTACATCACCCTATCTACAAGTTACATTCAATATAGGACCACAAGTTACATCACCCAATTAGGGTTAGACCAAATTACAAGTTACATTTATAGGGTCTGTCCTATTCGAGCTAGCTACTATTTCAACACATTCTAACACATGTATCTATTTCTATGCAATAATTAGTAGTAGCTACATAGACTAGCATGGTACATAAGTTCTTTTCTAATAGTGCCCTTCATATGCAATTCTTTCAAGATTATTTAGTTGTATCTACCTTCTTAGGTTATGCAAATGGACATTAGATTAGGTTATGTATCTACTTTCTTGCTTTGTAATTCTCATTGTGTTTAATAAATTTTTATCCTTTTGGTGAAAAAAAAGGAGGTTGATGATAAATATCTATGTTGTCTATTAGTTGATTCCCATGACAATAAGTGGTTAATGCTGATACAAAGTAACACTAATAGGAAACTTTGATGACAATCTAATACACATCACTGTTGAACTTACCCCTGTCTCATATAACCCTATGTTGGCTAGGCCCCACCATAATTAGAAGATCCTAATTACTATCATCCTAAACCTTGCATTGACCATCACAATTTCACAGCAAGTTGAGTTAATTAGTCCATTAGCGAGATTGGGAAAGAGTTTGGTATTGAGCTAGGTGTTGGTGGAAGGTTTAAGGAGGTACACTATCATCATAATTAATGTTAGAGAGTGTTGTGTGAAGAAGAATGGCCACGAAAGGAGTGACTGTCCTAAGTTCTTAAGACTGTCACAAAAAGTGAGTGTTGCAGCAGTGAATCTTCCTTTGACCTTTGGGTGTTTGGGAGGGTAAACACCCATGGTGGTATATGTTGAGTGGTTGGGAGGGTAAAGACCCACATATCAACTATATACTTTGACATCCTAGGATGGTGTCCACCTACTCTAAAACCTTGTGGGCACTCTCTGTCTTATACTAAAATATACATAACATGTGCCTCTCATATAACCCTATGTTGGCTAGGCCCCACCATAATTAGAAGATCCTAACTACTAAAAACACTAGATTCTCCCCTAAAAGGTTGTTGAGTTATAGAAGGCCTAGCTTGATAGCCCTATAGTCTCTCATACCTAAAATATCCTTGTGTCGATGATGGTCACATGTGACTACCCTATGGCCCCTACTATGCTCTAGACCTTTGTCCCTAATATTGATACTATTGGGTTTTTCTAAGTTGTAAATCATATAGTAAGTCTAAATTATCCTTTGAAGGATGGGGAGGCCTATAGACACTTTAGTCCCTTCATCAAGGTTACAAAATTCTCTCATGCTTCTTGTGTCCTCCCATGTACCTCCTTTTCCATAAGAGACTTTGCCATAGCAACCCTAAAGTCATTTGGATTGGCCATGTGTAGGAAAACTAGAATTTTGGGCTTTCCACCCCTAATGAAATAACTGACAAGTAACTTGTCTTGAATGTAATCTACAAACTACAAGAACTCCAAAAACTAACTCTCATGTTGAGCCACCATGAAACCTTATTATGTAAATTGTGAAACTCATCTATGCATCTCTGTCAAAAATATTTTGAAATAGAACACACTTTGAAGCACTCCAAAATGGTATCTGGAGAGGGTTTCCAATGTGAGTTGGTGCATTTTATCCTCCTAGTACCACAAGGTGGAAGCAAGTCCTCTCAAAAATTGCATTGAAAATTATGCCTTTAGGTTGCTCACATATAGATGCAACCCAAAGCATAAGTCCAAGGTAAGTAACCAAGACTTATCCTCAACCCCATTTGTGGATCTTAAAAATGTAGAGGATTGGAGATGAAGCAACTCTTGAATATGATCCTTTGGCTCATGATATGTGCTTGCTATAGTCTATACCTCTTGTATTTATGCATGATGAGGCTAGGTAATGTGTATTGATCAATATTCTATCTACTCTATGTGTATTTCCCAAATTCAAGGCAAACTCCTAATAAGCTCCCAAGATGCAAGTATATGCTCCTCTACTACAAGTGGATCCTCATGGCTTGTAAGATTTGAGGTCCATACTCGGGCTACCCATCTTGGTGAAAACTCTCAAAGTGATATGACCCTTCCTTCCATTTCCTACACCCTATTTTCTAACCCACACCTCATAACCTTTACCTAACTTACTATCATTATTACCTTCCATCTACCTTTCATATCCCCTATCTTAACCTCCTCCACTTTCCTACATCCTATCCTAAACCTTAAACTCATACACACTTTTACTTCATCAACCTAACCCCATTCCATCCTTCACATCCTTCTATCTCCCCCCATTCACTTTCCTACCTTCCAAACCCCTAACATATCTTAACTTACTCTTTCACCATTACATCCTTCATCACTTACCTCCCTATCTTATCCTAACCCACGCCTCATAACCTTATACCTCTCAGCTGCCATTTTATACCACCTTCCTAATGGTACACTTATGCTCCCTTCCAAAACACTGACAAAAAATAGCACTCAATCACTACACAGTGCTCTCACAGTTCTGCAGCAAGGATTTTTTGTCACAACCATATCTACCAGCATCCATAATTAGGATATATTTTACATAATGGTACTCGATCACGCAGGTTTAGGTCATCCCTCTCCTTAATTAGGATATATTTTAAATATGGAAAGTAGTGTTGATATGTTTCAGGCTTACTATATTGTTCATTATTTAAAATGTAGTGTTTAATTAATACATGATTGTAGGATTGTTCAACGGTTTAGGTCTTGTAAAAAATTCTTCTTTTAAATTGATCATATCATATTACAGAAACTTCTCACCATCTCTGCTATTGGCAATTAATCTAATAAATATAAAATAAACTTTGAATCTAAATGTTTGAATATGTATAACAATGAATTTGTTGATTGTACCCTACCTTTTTTCTTCAACCGGATCTTATAATGCCCAATTTAGAGTGAAGCGATGATAATTGAAATGGCCACCTTGACAAATACATCCTTTGGCTCAAATGTGAAAGGAAAGGAAAACAGCTCTATGATAGCTGACCATTCCTACATCCTGCAATGATTAAACCCACAGGGAACCTATGTCTGCCTCCCTACTTGGTGTTCATCAGGGGATGGCCCAACAATAACCTCTCGACTTACTAGACCCCCACCCGCGACTTCTTGAGCATGTAATTGATCTGGATTCTTTCGCCGGAATCGGCATGGGAGGAACCGCTTCATTCCGCAGCTGGAGCACTAGTAGTAGATAGCTAGGATAGCTGACTATTCCTACATCCTGCAGTGATTAAACCCATAGGTTCCCTGCCAGAGGAGACTTATCCAAGCTAGAGATTTTGTAATGGTAGAGGTCCATGGGACGAAGAGGCAGGATTTTGTAATGGTAGAGGCGGGATGAAGAGGTGGGATTTTGTAATGGCAGAGGTCAACGGGACGAAGAGGCGGGATTTATGAAATGACTTGGATTTTTCTTTTTTTTTAGTAATGCCCGCGATCGTCAAAATTTCGACGAACGTGGGCACTTTTTATAAAAAAACACAAATGTCATTGCCAATTCCTTCTCCGCCGAAACCAAATGTTGCATTATCGTCGGAATTCCGACGAAAGCGGGAATTTTTTCAAAAAAAATCAAATTTGATCACAATATACCTTCTCCGTCGGAATTTTAGGCCAAATGTATTAGTGAGGGGAGAGAGATTGTGATAGAGGAGGAAGTGATGAAGAGGTATAAATTTAAGTCTTTAGCTTGAGAGAGAGAAGGATTGAGGGATTCAATGAGAGTTAGAGGGATACATCTAGAGAGAGATGTATAAATATGGACAAAAGATAGAGAGGGAGCAACAAACATGTGGAGTGATAGGTTTAGATCTTAGGAGAGAGAGGTAGAGAAAGAAATAAAGAGAGATAACATGGTTTACCAAAATTTATTAAACTTAGTAAAGTTCCTAAATTTTCTTTTATTAATTACTTATTTTGTGTTTCAAGTATTTTGAGATGATTGTTACCAAAAATTCATGAAAGAGGGAATTCATATGAAAAAGTTGTGAGCTTTTGATGTTTTAAAAATGAAGTATGAATTTAAATTAATTATAATTTTTTTAATACAAAATAAAGAAACACTACCTATTACATATCATAGATCTCTGAATCACCCTTCCAATGCCTGTAAAAAATCAAAATTTCGATATGAAACGTAAAAGTTATGCCCATTTTACTAAAATGTGTTTTTTAATTTTTTCATAATGGAAACGGATATCTGATTTGGTTTCCAAAACGAATATCCATTTTGAACGGATATCTAATTTGTTTTCCAAAATGGATTATCTATTTTGAATGGATATTCGATTCAGAAAACATAACATCATAGCAATGACATTGAAAGAAAATATTCATTTTTCCTAACATAATTTTTTCCCTTCCTTTTTCACTTAGGATTTCTTTGGGATTTGGCTAGGACATGCCAAGCCTAGAAAGTCAACACAAAAAACGTGTTTTTGAGTTTTCCTTGCTTTTCCAAACTTCACCCTGGTGGTTGATGACTTTTTTTATAGCCAAAATTGATGAAATGAAAAGGAATTTTTAAGGACATTCTCAGCTTTCCAAGAATATAAGGTTTGCCTTATTTTGACTTTAATAAAAAAATACTATTCATTTTCTAATTGAATTCTGACTAAAGTCCTAATTGATAGGTTGATTGAAAGACATCTATAACTTTCAAATGGTATCATATTTTTTGAATCTGAAACATGTGTCACATTCTATTATTCGCCTGCTATAGGATTACAAAAAATTGAATTTATAATTTTTTTACTAAGTTAAGGTGGTCAGTCATACGAGTTTTTATATTTTTGAAAAAGTTGTAGTAAAAAAATCATAATTTTAATTATTTACTTTTAAAAAAATACAAAAAAAATGTGTCACATCCAAACATGAGTCTACTACTTATATTTAAAATCGTATAAAAAATAATCATGATTTGATTGTGGTTAGGGTAGTTAGACACACATACTTATCTTTTTCTTGAAATTTAAGTACTAGTGCATTGAAATTTCAAATTTTCATCAAATAGTTTTTTTGTTTTTTTTTCTAGAAAACAATTAGTAGGTTAGAAACTATATTCAATTTTCTACAGATTCTATTGTTACATATTTTTAAAATAATGTTCATAACTTATTCAAATTTTTACGTGAATTTTCCTAACTTTGTTTTTCTGAAATTTCATTTCCACTTAAGGGTCTGTTTTGGCCCACCGTGATCTTGCAAAGACCACTAACTTACTTGATCAAGGCTTTTTTTAGAGTTTTGTAGAGTTTGAGTGTTGATACCTTATTCTTGTTTTCTTCTTATCTTGATTGTATGGTTAACTAAAGGACCGAAAATCCAAATCATGTTTGAGTGCTAGATCTCATTATCCCATCTACACCAATCTTGATTGTGTGAATAACTCATCATATATTATATTGGAAACTAGTATGGTTGTTGACTCTTTTATTCGATACTTTCAAAAATCTAATTCATTTTAGATTTTGCATAAATGTATCAATAGTGCTAGTCAGATTTGACTTTGGACTTTCTTGTTTTCTTGTTTCATTAGTTTACAAAAGGTGTTTATGTGTAAATAAATTTTTGTATAGTGTCACAAATTGTGCCTTAAGCATTTATGGCACTTATGTATTGAGCCCAATGCATTTATGAAAAAATTCATGATCATGATTTCGTAATTCTAATTTCATGGGTTTCAAAGATGAAACATTAGTAGCCTATGGTTCAAATTTAAGATCAATTATGTTATATGATATTCTAGCATGCAAATATCCCAAAAAGTTCCATATGGAAACAGATATATTTGACATCAACACCCTTTTTACATGTGTTTCTTTGTGCAAACACATCCAAAATGGATATTCCCATTTCAAAGCAATAAAACTCACTTTAATTCCTCATTTTCACTCTCTATTTGTTTGATCTCTTGAGCTCTAGCTCACTTTTTGATGTAGCCATAACCGGTAAACCCTCAAAAGAGAACTGATCGTCTTATGCAACAAGAGTAACACAACGAAACTAACAAGAAAACATAGCAAGATTACAGAAACAAATCATATTATTATCTTAGAACCTCTAGCAACCAACTGGTTATCATCATACAATCATCATAGAACATCCGGTAGTCAACCGGTTACATGCAGGCTACAAGCCAGATACAATCCATCCAGGACTCTTAGAATCAACCGGATCACTAATCATGAATCTTAATCCTTATTCTGATTTCTACTTATTATGTCCTACAAATGATTACATAATAACCTATATATACCCTTCAGAACATGTCTGGGTCAGCCACAAAAGATTACATTTACCAATGCAGGAAAATGAAACGTGTAACTAGGTTGGCCCTGAGAATGAAATAAATTCTTATGAAAAATAACCAAGAAGTACGGATCAGCGAGAAGGTTGGGCACACGCCAACGAACATCGAACAAGACCCCAAATAGATTCACATGCCAAATAACCGCTTCGGAAATGAAGGAAGACCAACCGATAAGCACAAGAACTGTCCCGGAACCCAGAAACAGTCAACCAAGAGCGATAACTAGCCGAAAAAGAATCCAAATGGACTAAAAATTTGAAATTAAGCACATGAACCAGCTTGGAAACTGAAAATAGCATCTACAATGAAAGGCGCACTAAACTGAACAAGAACTAAACTGAAGGGAAGTATTTTTGGTTGATGCAAGATTGCTCAAAGACCGGGGATGCTCATGCATTAGACACCCCAGGTAGAAATAGATGTTCGATGAGAGGCATCTCATAAACATCAAAAAGGATTCGGGATAAAGAGCCCATGCTCATTTCTGATCCAAATATCTTCCTTATATGCAAACCTCTTCTTTAGCTCCTCCAAGACCTCAACCAGATTCTCTAACCTGTGACTCCCTTTGTTTCTCTTCCTTTCCTTCAGGTCTGCATATTGTCTCTTCTTATTGCTCTCTTTCTTCTACAACTCTGATTTATTTCTACCACAAGACTTCATCTTATTTGTCACCATAAGATTTATGTCATCCGGTTCTATCTATCCATCAAGATTATCTATCAGATCCTTCTGTAGTCTCATGTCATCTTTTGGTATAACCTCTGCAACTGGGTTCTCAATACTGCAAATTTTCTCAAGACTCAGATTCTTGACCTCCTTCTCTTTCTCCTTCAAAGAAGTCAATGTGAACTCTGCCCATCTTTCTCAATAGTGATTAGGTTTCTTCTACAGTCATAAATAGCTCCTCTATCAAACTGCCAAGGTCTTCCCAACAAGACATGACAAACACTTATAGATACAACATCACACAAGACCTCATCCCTAAAAGGCCCAATATTAAAATTCACCAAATGTTGTTCCTTTACTTCTAACTTTTGATCATCTTGTAACCAAATTACCTCATAAGGACAAGGATGCTCAAGCCTCTTCAACTCAAGCTTCACTACCATCTATTAAGATACCAAATTATCAGTACTTCCACTATCCACAATAACCTTGCAACACTTACCACCTGATTTGCACACAGTTTGGAAAAGACTCTTTCTCTGAGTAGATCTGGTATCTTCACTGCTCTGGTCCATCATGACTCTTCTGAACATAAGGGAGTCTCCTTTCTCTGATATACAGTCAGTTTGGGTAACTTCACCTTCCTGTTCCTCATTTGCCACACAACTTCTTTCCATTCCCTTCATAAAATCTATGTTTGGTTTCTTACTATTTGAATCTTTGTGTTTCACACTCTCTTCCATATCATAATATCATTAAATTAGCATCTTAGAATTTAGATATATTATATTGCATCATATTCCATTACTCTTGTTAGTTTCGTATTGCTAAGCATCCTTGTGATGGTTGGGTATTCTTCATGTTAGAAATAATTGGAGGAAGGCATAGTGCTTCACGATTGAGTAGAAAAACATTCTGACAATATTCTCACCAATGGTATGTTTGAGGGGGATAGATGTCGAGAGTTCCCATTAGGATTGTCATCAGCTATGTATTATGTACTCATTGTATTTGACCTTATGGTCTCTTACAAAGAAAATAGTTTCCTTATGTTTTGCTTGCCCTTTAGACTTGTTTACTTAAATAGTATGTTGAAATCTATTATCATATCTCTATTCATATATATTTGAACAAATTGCTTTAATGTATGCTTGATTATATGTGAAATTAAATATATTTAAATAATTCAATATTTAAATAATATAAAGCTACCTACATTTGTTATCTTTCTCTACAAATTACAAATTTGTCAATTGGACTTAAAATTATTTGCAAACTTAACAATGATCTTAAACACATCTATTTGTAATCTTCAAGCATAACTACAGTAGGTTGAAGGATATACAACTTGTCCCATTTAAGAGACACTTTTCCTTGGTAGAATTGAGGTTTATCAAATTTTCTTACAACTCTTTTGGATCTGTAGCAGGCTCACCTTCTATTGATGGCTTTGGAGATGTCTAAGTGTCCTCTCCAGCTTTGTTAAGGTTGTTGCTTCTCTCCTATTTTTTGGTTTGTGCCATCTCTAATTTTCTTTCAGATTGCAATTCATTATTGAAGTAGTTGTTCACATATAAGTTTTTTTAGCATCAATGTTTTAGATTTCTTCTGCGATCTATTATGAGGGAGTTCGTCATGAACTTTAAGTTCTCTAACATCTTGATGATATCACGAATGAAATCTAAAATATTGATGATCAAAACAATTACAATCAAATCTAAAAACAAACAAAATTAATCTCATATATTATAAAAATTCAATGATATTATTTTAAGACTGTTCTTTTCATTGTAATTCTTCACTTTTTCTCCAATTCTGGAGGAGCTTTCTTCGTTGCAAGTGTTGTTGCTTTTGCAAATGTTGCTCTATACTTTATCGGTGAATTTGATGTGCATCACAACCTCCGTCTAGGGGAGAGGAGTCAAAACGTGTGCACCCTAACTTCACGCTTCTCAAAATCATGTGGACATTTCAAAAAAAAATTAATTTTTATACAGCAGCTTACTTGTCAAGTCCCTACTCAAAAACAAAATTTCAAGTCCATATGGTCAAATATGATGCCACATCAGCATGCATTTTTGTGAAGGTGTCCAAAATGGTCCCAAATTGTCATAAGATCCATAGGTGTGCACTAAGTCATGTTTACTTGTGCGCAGATGTGACATCACATCATTGGTTATTTTTTGAATTTTAGAGAAACTTTTTGAAAAAAAAACATTGACATGACATTTTTAGAGCACCACTATTGGTCTCATTTTGTCTATGTACTATAACATATATTGGTACCCGCACACTATTGGCTCCTCTCCCCTATCTGTTATTACTGTCTTGATTGTAATTTCAGATATAGATAATATCGTTTCTTTTTTCTTCTTAATCCAACAATAAATAAAAACGTTTTTTATCCGCCCGGCCATTCAGATTCCTTACGCAAAGCGTAGTACAGGCCAGCGTATTGTGCAAGCTTTAGCTGTAATCTTTCAAAATCAAATACACGACATTTTTTATTTTCCAGTCAGCCTGTAGCTTTCTCATTAAACCTGAGGACAATTGTATATAAATTTTTCAGACAATTGTCCTACAAACATAAATGTATATTTTGACAAGCTATTTCAACTGCCTAAGTAAACCTCTTTTTAATTGAGGAACATGCAAATTTTGTCTTCATCATTATCAGATCGTACCAAAAGACGCTGACGGAAAGACTTCAAACAAACGCACAGTGCGACGATAGAAATCATGTCGCCTATTCATTTTACTTTTCCACCGTTTACTTTTCACGACATTGATTGCAACAGTACCTTCCTTCTCCTGCTTCACAAAAAAAAAGAAAAAACCTTTTTCGTTTGCCGTACGAAGAAAATGGTATTGTGAACTCAATTATTTACGATATTCAACTTAAAAGATGGAGATCGATTATAATTCGTATGTGGTATCATCCTCCCTGGCCAGAGCGTTAATTTTGCTGGCTCTGCTACTTTTCTTTGTACTGGATTAGTATTATTTATATTATAGGGATTCTTTCGGATTCGTCTATTTTGGCTCTAAAATGATAGTATGATAGTTCTTTACATCGTCAATTTTGTAATTAATGACTGTGATTGACTAATCTGTCACTAACATACTGTACGAAAGATCTGTTTTGAAACCAAAATAGATTGCAGCCTTCCAAATGGTTATTGTATTAAGTATAATCTTATCTCAAGGAAGCAGAAACAGTAACCCCAGAGACAAAGCCATGATCAATCACAATTTTCAAAGGTTTGTGATCGATCCTTTCGATCAGCAGCGTTGAATGTTGATTGTTGAGCTCGAGACAAAAGATTCTTACAGCCTTTCACATGAATATATTAATTAATTACTTGATTAAGTGGGGAGTGAAGGTGGTCTGGTGTTACACAACTTTCTAAGCTACTTTGATGGCATACGTTTCTTTTAATTAAATCTGTTCAATGGATTTTCCAGTAGCGAGGTAAGTAGTACCAACTCACTTGTCAAGTCGTGCAGAGAAAATCGAGTTGAAAGTTGCAAATTTTCCAGCATACTTAAATTGTTACGGCAGTGAGATGGATTTGAGTATAGAGCTCAGTAGTTACCGTAAATAATAATTTAACTATTAGATTATCTGTATGTTGATTTGATTAATGGTATAAAAACATATTAGTTATTAATTATAATGAATTTTATTATATAATATAATATATAATACTAATAATAATATTTAATTTGTATTATGTAAAATGTATACTATATATTAATTATATATTGTATTATATTTATATGTTTATTTAATATGTTCAATATTAAAATATATTAAATATTAATTATAATAATTTATTTGTATTCAAGAAGTTTTATTATAGATTATAATGGTTAATAATAATATAATTCATAAAATAAATTGTTATATTATATGTAATCATAAGTATAATATATTATATATTGTATTGTATTTATATTTAATAATTTTAAATAAAATCAAAATGTATAAGAATAACACTCAAATGTGAATGAGAATTTAGGACAAGATTCTAACCAATGTAAATATGTAACATGTTTAGGAATGAAAAGTCATCAAAATATAGGTCATACAACTCATGTCACGAACCCTATTTTTCCATAATTATTTAATTAGGAAAATAATGTTTATTTTTCAAATGAAATTGAAATGAAATGAAAATAGAACTGTTAATGAAATAAAAAAGGATATCGAATGTACTGATATGATGTATATACAATTGAATGATCAGTAATAAATTTTATTGAAAATTGGGATCATCATTGCTAATGAGCGATTGAGTGCAAAGTGAATGCAGGAACAGGTGAACAATGATGAAGACGAGAACATGGCTCAGGTAGAGTTGTCTTAGCTCTTGTATTTCGTTAGGATAGATGGAATCTCTCACACAACACATTAGGATTTATATTTGCATCTTGAAAGATGGATGATTTAAATGACCTTATTTGAGTGTTTGTTCAAATTGAAATGATAAATTTAGTATGAGTAGTAGATTGATTTAAATAATTATACATGTGCATTGATTGCATGATGTGAGTGGCAATTGAATTGAATTTAAGTTGCATGAGTAATGGTGAAATATTATGCTTTATTGTTAAAAGAGATGAAAAGTATAAACGATTCAAAAATGAATATTGACCCTAGGTTTTATGTTCTTTTTAGATATGTATAAATGTATGAAAATTGTACTTATGAGTTTACTTATGTAAATTGGTCAATAGTATAAAATGTATATGTATATGAGAAATCGATTTAATCATATACATGTATATCTATATAGTTATAAATATCCAATTATCGTGAAATATGATTCTTTCATGAATTTTGTTATATCTGCATAATCATTTGAGATATATATATATATATATATATATATATATATATATATATACTTATATGAATCGACCATATACTTATATCAATCGACCATATACAAGTATATACATATGTAATTAAGATATATAAAAAAATATTTTTTTAAAATGATGAATATTGTTTTAATGAAAAACCAAAATATATATTTACATATATATTTAATTTATTAAACAAAGATTAATGTTTAAATATATATATATTAATGAAAAAACATTAACTATATATTAAAATATAATAAAAATGAAATTAAAATAAACAAAAAAAAAATAATAAAAAAAAATAAAACAAATTATAATAGTGATAATGGCGGGGTTAGTTTAAAGAAAAATATATATTAAAGAAGGTGGTCGATGGTAACATCGACCACCGGTATTACCACCGACCACCCCTCCTCCCTTTTATATGTACAACTGCACCACGTTGCAAGAAACATCGACCAAACTACATGGCACATGGCAATAAACACCAACCAGGCTATTAAAGTATAAGCCCACGTAGCAGCCATTAAGAATTGAAAACTTAATTGTAGATAATCGATTTTTAGGGTGACTATGAGAAAACAATAAGTTAAGAGGAGGAGGTCGATAGTGTAAAACCTTTCATTGACTAAGAGTAAACCGCGAGATAAGTGAATCAATATTAATATCAAGCACTTGGTGTTTTTATTAGAAATGAACTATTGGTTGATGAGAACAGATAGACGTGGGTGATTAGTAACAAGGTTCTCAATCATTAAAATGGTATTTGTAGTGCATGGACGACATGTAAACATTCCTTCACGAGTTTTAAACCATTTGAAACTGAAACTATATTACGATGAGGAGATGTGGCTACCGAGATGGTTAAAAACTCTGAGTCAAAACCAAAATAATAGCAGCTAACATAGGAGGATAGTAAGATAAATAGCGGTATGAGCTCGATAGAGACAACAAGAAGAAGAATAGAGAAGGAAAGAGATGCAGGAATAGTAAAGTTATAAAATAGTGTATTAGAAGAGCGACGGTGTGACAAGCATAGAGCAATAAGAAGGTTATTGAAGAGTCTAGAGGAGGAGATGCAACTAAGGAATAGAGAATGGAAGGAAGAAGAGAAAAGTAGTAGAGATTTAGATGTGTTTTACGATCAAGTCGTAATCATCTCAGATTTAGAGTCGAATTTTAGAGTAAATTTTAGAGATAAAAGAGATAGAAAAGAAGGATATGGAGGATGGAGTTAGTAGAAGAATTGACAAATGGAAAGCGACAAAGAGTTTGTGAACCATCTTGAAAGAGAGTAGGAAAATGTGAAGAGGGAAGAAAGTTCATCACCTAAAGCCAGTAACAAGAGCATAAGGAGGTAGGATCTACCTTAATTCTTTGGTCATTATGCAAGGATAGTGAGTGAGTCATGAAGTTATATATAATTATTCATTAGAATAAAGTTTGATTGAGACAAGCCATGATTAGAACAAAAAATTGTGTGAACTCTCTTTTGAATAGCCTTATAGAGAAATGTATTATGAGGTACATATGATTAAATAACTATGAAGATGCATGGAAAATGCTAAAGAGTGATAGGAATTGTATCATAGGTTGCTTTAGATATTCTCTAAAGGATGATCTAGTTTTAGACTTATGCAATATTCTAATGGAAGAGATAGAATTGTGAAAGGAATCTTTGTTAATTGTTCAAAAATTACATTCATGTAAATATAGATACAATAGTGAAATACTTTCTTAAGTTTGTTGATAAACTTAGTGAAACTCTCATAGATCACCCAATCCTCTAGAAATAAAGGAAGAGCATAGAGAGATAAACTTTGAGATTGAACCACGAAGAAGATGAAATAATAGGATAACGGCTTATTAAATAATGAAGTTATTTTGATATCATAAGGAAACACTTACACTTGGAATTTTGCATGAAAAGTAAAGATGGTTATCGAGTGTCTCATTTAAAAAAGCCTTATAGACAGGCGTTTATGAACTTGTATCATATTAGATTGTCGATATGGTAGATTAGTGAAGTCGGTGTGTTAAGTTTTAAATCATGAAAAATCAAATATTAGTATTAAACTAAATATGATGTTTTGAGAAAAAGTGGTAAATAAACCACGACACTTGGAAAGATAGAGAGAGTTTAGATGAGATAAACTTAAAATTCTAAACCATAAGAAATGGAATGCATGTTAATGATTATGCTATGTTTTGATAATTGAATAAAAGAATGTGTACTCATTTTATTCAATTTATATGTAAGATACATACATGTGTTACACATTCTTAATATTTTAATCTTGTCTTTAAATTGCTTGAAAGATAGAAGGGAAAGATTATTTTATTTTAGATGGATATTTGATTATCCATAAAAGATTGTTTCCTGTCATATAGGATTGGTTGTAATAAAAGATTTATTTTATCAATTTCTTTTCAAATGAAAGATTGTCTTCTTATCATAGTATTTTTATCTTGCAAGAAATAGGAAGCTAGAATTAAAAGGCGAAAGATTGTCTTCTGTATGAATTTATATGAACAAAGCTAGATAGGCTTGTGTTTGTGGAAAGTTACCTTCCAGGACGGGTGCCGAATGTGGATTATAGAGAGAATAGTTGCTTTTCCAACTATCTATTTTTGTTGTGCATGGCATTATACTCGGCTGAGTAATCAAATTGAATTAACCATTGAAATAGATGGAATTCTTTTATTTTATCCTCTCTACCATATCCTAGATTGATAATGAATCCTTGTTTCTTAAAAGAGTTAGAAAAATGAAAATACTTGTATCATCTAGGCACGCACCAGATTTCATCTTGCCTTTCGAATTTCTTTTGCTAAGCAAATCGTGCAAGGTCAGGTATTCTTGATTGACCAAGAATTCGGGAGAAGCGTAAGCTTCAAGGTTGGGCGGAAAAAACACTTGAATCTTGTTCTCGTCTTCATGCTAAAGATTGCATTGGTGATAGCTTGGGTTGCAGATCGACGGACGCATCTCACCCTTTACTTCTTATTATTTCATTATTGAACTTACGACAACTTGAAATGTGTAAGTATTGTATGATCGAAATACTACTTTTATCGATTTTTTTGAATAAAGAATATTTAACTTTTATAAAAATTTTGTGTTTATTACGATTTAAATGGAATGATCAAATGAAGCTATGGATGGAAAAATGGAATGAAATGGATTTATTAACTGATTTATGAGTTTATTTAAGAATAAAGAGTATTTCGGCTATTATTTGAAGTTAGCTCGATTTACGTCTTTACATTTTGGTATCAGAGCACAGTTTATAACTCTAGGGCCTATGAGTCCGCTTCATGAATGAAGTCATGTGCTTGACAAACTTGCTATTGGATATTTAATGCATGAAATTTGCAAATAAAGGAGCATAGAGCCTTTTCAAGGTTAATTGATGACAACAACCTAGAAGAAGGAGGATGGTTGAATAAGGAAGAAAAATTTCCCTCCTACTATGAGATGAATTCAGGATATTCAAGATGAGAATGATAAGGTCGAGAAAAGTAGTTGTTTGCTTCTAAGATGAAAGAAGAAAGGAATCAACTTCTAAACCAAGAGAGAAGAAATAGTTAACTAAGCTGTGTAGGGTAACGGAAATCTCATCTACCATTCCCTTGGGAGACAAGAATACTTGGACTATTTTATTGAGGAGATAGACGAAGAATATCTATATGAGCATGTCCCTATTGTGTCAACTATATATTTAGTCCAGATAAGTCGAAAGGATGCACCCCATTTGATTCCATGAGAAGAGATATAAATTTTGGTGATATCATTTATGGACAATCGATAAGTAAAGTTGATTTTTGCGAAATCAACATGGTGTCTGGATAGATTGAGAGAGAGTATCTCCTAGAATGACATACTTAATGAACACATTCGTCGGATGATAGTTTATTGAGTAAGAGTTGGGTACTTATATAGTAAAGTTGTAAGTTGGGATTTTATTGATATACAAGTGATGGTTGTTATTAGAACCTAGATGCTTGAGATGCTTGATTTATTATGACTGATAATTATTCTAGCTTATCTCTTGTGAGAGATATTATTCTATGTCTATAGTGTATGAGGTAGGTACTTTATGGATAGGAATTATGGATGATATGATGAAATCTGCGTAGGACTATGTATTCTAGATTTGTGTCCTTATCTTCAAACATGAAATTATAGGTACTATGTTGCACACTCTGGAAAAGATACCCTAAGGTGTTGCAACACCCCTTCATATGTGATTAGTCCTAGATACACAGTACATTTGTTATGTATTCAGTTTGATGCTTTATTGGGTTTATTGATGAATTATTTGATCATTGGTTTTTTGGATTAGTTGTCTTTTGGTTGCATATTGCATTTCATCCTTATCATGATCATAGTGAACCCCTGAGGGTATGTCCAAGAGAGTAGGAGCAGAGAGTGTATCAAACATAGGTACTGTGTCAGTTAGGGCAATAATACTATGTGTTGTGAAATTTTTAGTTTGAGTAAATTCAATGTGTGGAATAAGAGAATAGACCTTGCAAAGGAAAATAAATTTTATATACATATTTAGTAGATAGACAAATTCAAATTAGTTCATCAATTATATGAGATCTTACTTAGTTTTTACCTTCGAGATCACGTGACCATGAAAGATGTCTTTTGCTAAAATAGGTTTTGGAGTCTTAAACATTCAAGAATATATGGCCTTTGGCATAAAAACACATTTGAGATAATTGAGTATAAGGTTGTGTTAGTAGTTGAATAACATATGTTATGATGTTAGGAAATTTTCTGTCATCATGATTGCCTTGTTGTTTGTCGATTAAGAGCATACATAGTAATTTGGAAATCTTATGGATTGATAGAAGTTTAAGGTATGAAATAGATTGAGTTGGTTGGAATAGTTGGAAATAAAAGGAAGTCAAATGATGGGTTCTCATAGATCAAGGAAATTTTATCTATCATGTTTACTATAAGATCAACTTGAGATAACAATTATTACAAAATCACTTGGAAGAAAAACATTATTGAAGTTTTGAATGTAGATATTTTGGATCATAGATTTGATAGATTTGAGAAAATAACTTGAGGATAATTAAGAACGTCAATGAAGGATGTACTCACTTAGAGGCAGAAACTTGAGGAAGTAAATATTGTACCATATTTAAAACATTTGGAAATATCTAGTTAATCTAGAGATTGTTGATAAAGATGTGACGAACCTAAGAATTTTGGAAAAAATAGCTGAGTATGTGACACAATGTTTAGCAATCGAAAGTTGAGTATGATCATATAATAGGACTTTTATATCAAACCTAAGTATAGGTGGTTGAAAATTAATATGAAATTTATTCAAGGATTGCTTTTGAGAAAGAATAAGCATGACATCATAGTTGGTTATTGTCAACAGATTGACAGAGTTTGCATATTTCATACTTGGATATATAGAAAGATGAATCATTAAATCTTGTGAAGACATTTACTTATTCAACTTAGCAATTGCATAGAGTTTCAAAAATAAAAATATCAAATAGGAATGTTTGGATGATATTTTGGAATTGGACAATATTGAATATATCTTTGGGAACTAAATTAAATCGACATGACATCTTTACGTAGATGACCGAATGGAAAAAAAATAGAAAGAGTTAATCGGGTTGTGGAAAATTCATTTTGATGTATCTCATGAATTAGAAATACGAATGGAAGAAATATTTGCCTTTGGACTGAGTTGGCATACAACAAAATCTTTTCATGTGTTTTTAAGGAATGATACCCATTATGATGCTTATGACATAAATGACAAACATTTGTCAGTTGGGATAGAATAAAGATAGGATCATCATTGGTTCTAATATGCTTAAAAGAAACGAATGAGCAAATGAAATTGATCAAGAATATATTGGAAGAGATAGTCGATAGACAAGAAAAGATATGATAATAGAAACAAGACTCTCAGATAATTGTTACTGAAGAAGAAATTCTTTTGAGAGGGAAGACTCATAAGAGCTTTATTTTATTGAGGAAATCATCAAAGTTGGTACCAAGATATGTGGGACCCCTCGATGTGCCGGAAGTATGAATCCAATTGCTTATGGATATAGGATCCAGGAATGATGCTAGTGGAGCACATCCAAATTCTTGATCGAAGTAGCATTAAGACTACTTAGCAGAGATTTCACTCAGTATTGGATCTAGTGGACCGATATTCTGATGATAGTTCTATTTGGGAGGATGATGCGATGATTGACTATCATATTCATCTTTTGTTTTCTTAGAGTAGTATTTTCTTGATGCATGAAATACTTGAATACTCTGATTTTGATTTGCATGTTGTAAATTTGGATAGTATAGATGATACTATTATTGCTATATTTGATTGAGACCATAATGTGTGGTTAATGTTTATGATGTTGAGAAAGTTTGTGCTTATTGATAGAATAATAAAGACATCGAGACAATGTCTCTTTTAAGAGGGGAAGGATGTCACGAACCCTATTTTTCCATAATTATTTAATTAGGAAAATAATGTTTATTTTTCAAATGAAATTGAGATGAAATGAAAATAGAACTGTTAATGAAATAAGAAAGGATATCGAATGTACTGATATGATTTATATACAATTGAATGATCAGTAATAATTTTTATTGTAAATTGGGATCGTCATTGCTAATGAGCGATTGAGTGCAAAGTGAATGTAGGAATAGGTGAACAATGATGAAGACGAGAACATGGTTTAGGTAGAGTTGTCTTAGCTCTTGTATTTCGTTAGGACAGATGGAACCTCTCACACACCACATTAGGATTTATATTTGCATCTTGAAAGATGGATGATTTAAATGACCTTATTTGAGTGTTTGTTCAAATTGAAATGATAAATTTAGTATGAGTAGTAGATTGATTTAAATAATTATACATGTGCATTGATTGCATGATGTGAGTGGCGATTGAATTGAATTTAAGTTGCATGAGTAATGGTGAAATATTATGCTTTATTGTTAAAAGAGATGAAATGTATAAACGATTCAAAAATGAATATTGACCCTAGGTTTTATGTTCTTTTTAGATATGTATAAATGTATGAAAATTGTACTTATGAGTTTACTTTTGTAAATTGGTCAATAGTATAAAATGTATATGTATATGAGAAATCAATTTAATCATATACATGTATATCTATATAGTTATAAATATCCAATTATCGTGAAATATGATTCTTTCATGAATTTTGTTATATCTGCATAATCATTTGAGATTAAAATAACTAACTAAATAAATAAATAAATAAATAAATAAATATATATATATATATATATATATATATATATATATATATATATATATATATATATATATATATATATATATATATATATATATATATATA
Source organism: Cryptomeria japonica (assembly GCF_030272615.1). Lineage (NCBI taxonomy): Eukaryota > Viridiplantae > Streptophyta > Pinopsida > Cupressales > Cupressaceae > Cryptomeria > Cryptomeria japonica. The sequence continues at coordinate 471,449,400 of NC_081412.1, read as the reverse complement.
TATATATATATATATATATATATATGTATGAATCGACCATATACAAGTATATACATATGTAATTAAGATATATAAAAACATATTTTTTTAAATTATGAATATTGTTTTAATAAAAAACCAAAATATACATTTACATGTATATTTAATTTGTTAAACAAAGATTAATGTTTAAATATATATATATTAATGAAAAAACATTAACTATATATTAAAATATAATAAAAATGAAATTAAAATAAACAAAAAAAAAATAATAAAAAAAAATAAAACAAATTATAATAGTGATAATGGCGGGGTTAGTTTAAAGAAAAATATATATTAAAGAAGGTGGTCGATGGTAACATCGACCACCCCCCTTAAATAAAAGGAGGGGTCGGTATTACTACCGACCACCCCTCCTCCCTTTTATACGTACAACTGCACCACGTTGCAAGAAACACCGACCAAGCTACATGGCACATGGCAATAAACACCGACCAAGCTATTAAAGTATAAACCCACGTAGCAGCCATTAAGAATTGAAAACTTACTTGCAGATAATCGGTATTTAGGGTGACTGTGAGAAAACAATAAGTTAAGAGGAGGAGGTCGATAGTGTTAAAACCTTTCATTGACTAAGAGTAAACCGCGAGATAAGTGAATCAATATTAATATCAAGCACTTGGTGTTTTTATTAAAAATGAACTATCGGTTGATGAGAACATATAGACATGGGTGATTAGTAACAAGGTTCTCAATCATTAAAACGGTATTTGCAGTGCATGGACGACATGTAAACATTCCTTCACGAGTTTTAATCCATTTGAAACTGAAACTATATTACGACTAACAGATGTGGCTACTGAGATGGTTAAACTCTGAGTCAAAACCAAAATAATAGTAGCTAACATAGGAGGATAGTAAGATGAATAGCGATATGAGCTCGATAAAGACAACAAGAAGAAGAATAGAGAACGAAAGAGATGCAGGAATAGTAAAGTTATAAAATAGTGTATTAGAATAGCGACGGTGTGAGAAGCATCAAGCAATAAGAAGGTTATTGAAGAGTCTAGAGGAGGAGATGAAACTAAGGAATAGAGAATGGAAGGAAGAAGAGAAAAGTAGTAGAGATTTAGATGTGTTTTACGATCAAGTCGTAATCATCTCAGATTTAGAGTCAAATTTTAGAGTAAAGTTTAGAGATAAAAGAGATAGAAAAGAAGGATATGGAGGATGGAGTTAGTAGAAGAATCGACAGATGGAAAGCAACAAAGAGTTTGTGAACCATCTTGAAAGAGAGTAGGAAAATGTGAAGAGGGAAGAAAGTTCATCACCTAAAGCTAGTAACAAGAGCATAAGGAGGTAGGATCTACCTTAATTCTTTGGTCATTATGCAAGGATAGTGAGTGAGTCATGAAGTTATATATAATTATTTATTAGAATAAAGTTTGATTGAGACAAGCCATGATTAGAACAAAATTGTGTGAACTCTCTTTTGAATAGCCTTATAGAGAAATGTATTATGATGTACATATGATTAAATAACTATGAAGATGCATGGAAAATGCTAAAGAGTGATAGGAATTGTATCATAGGTTGCTTTAGATATTCTCTACAGGATGATCTAGTTTTAGACTTATGCAATATTCTAATGGAAGAGATAGAATCGTGAAAGGAATCATTGTTAATTGTTCAAAAATTACGTTCATGTAAATATAGATACAATAGTGAAATACTTTCTTAAGTTTGTTGATAAACTTAGTGAAACTCTCATAGATCACCCAATCCTCTAGAAATAAAGGAAGAGGATAGAGAGAGAAACTTTGTGATTGAACCACGAAGAAGATGAAATAATAGGATAACGACTTATTAAATAATGAAGTTATTTTGATATCATAGGGAAAGACTTACACTTGGAATTTTGCATGAAAAGTAAAGATGGTTATCGAGTGTCTCATTTAAAAAAGCCTTATAGACAGGCTTTTATGAACTTGTATCATATTAGATTGTCGATATGGTAAATTAGTGAAGTCGGTGTGTTAAGTTTTGAATCATGAAAAGTCACATATTAGTTTTAAACTAAATATGATGTTTTGAGAAAAGTGGTAAATAAACCACGACACTTGGAAAGATAGAGAGAGTTTAGATGAGATAAACTTAAAATTCTAAACCGTAAGAAATGGAATGCATGTTAATGATTATGCTATGTTTTGATAATTGAATAAAAGAATGTGTACTCATTTTATTCAATTTATATGTAAGATACATACATGTGTTACACCTTCTTAATATCTTAATTTTGTCTTTAAATTGCTTGAAAGATAGAAGGGAAAGATTATTTTATTTTAGATGTATATTTGATTATCTATAAAAGATTGTTTCCTGTAATATAGGATTGGTTGTAATAAAAGATTTATTTTATCAATTTCTTTTCAAACAAAAGATTGTCTTCTTATCATAGTATTTTTATCTTGCAAGAAATAGGAAGCTAGAATTAAAAGGCGAAAGATTGTCTTCTATATGAATTTAAGTGAACAAAGCTAGATAGGCTTGTGTTTGTGGAAAGTTACCTTCCAAGACAGGTGCCGAATGTGGATTATAGAGAGAATAGTTGCTTTTCCAACTATCTATTTTTACTGTGCATGGCATTATACTTGGCCGAGTAATCAAATTGAATTAACCATTGAAATAGATGGAATTCTTTTATTTTATCCTCTCTACCATATCCTAGATTGATAATGAATGCTTGTTTCTTAAAAGAGTTAGAAAATTGAAAATGTTTGTATTATCTAAGCATACACCAGATTCCATCTTGCATTTCGAATTTCTTTTGCTAAGCAATTCGTGCAGGGTCGAGTATTCTTGATTGACCAAGAATTCCGGGGAAGCGTAAGCTTCAAGGTTGGGCGAAAAAAGCGCCTGAATCTTGTTTTCGTCTTCATGCTAAAGATTGCATTAGCGATAGCTTGGGTTGCAGATCAATGGACGCATCTCACCCTTTACTTCGTATTATTTCGTTATTGAATTTACGACAACTTGAAATGCGTAAGTATTGTATGATCCAAATACTACTTTTATCGATTTTTTTGAATAAAGAATATTTATCTTTTATAAAAATTTCGTGTTTATTACGATCTAAATGGAATGATCAAATGAAGCTATGGATGGAAAAATGGAATGAAATAGATTTATTAACTGATTTATGAGTTTATTTAAGAATAAAGAGTTTCGGCTATTATTTGAAGTTAGCTCGATTTACGTCTTTACACCTCATCAAAATCTAGCTTACTTGTATCCTATAAATGACATGTAGAGAGATGATACATAATACTTGCCTATTATTTTGTATATTTCTCTTGAGTTGCTACTATATTGTCTCTGTGATATTACTATGTAGACTTTAAATGTGAAAAATGACATTTTACTTCTTACAAGTGCTATGCATTAACATCATTTGATAGGATGCACCCAATTCATGTTAGAATGTATTGTCAATAAAAATTAATTGTTGCAATTCTTACTTGTCTATGTTACCTTCTTTCTCTCTCATGCATGCCCTCTCTATCTCTATCTCCTTATCTCTGCCCTCTCTTTCTCTCTCTCCATCTATGCAGCTCTGTATCTCCATCTCTCTACTATCTCTTTCTATCCATATCTTCTAACTCCATCTCCATCTCTATATCTATCTCACAATCCCTCTTTATTCATCTATATCTCACTCTATGTATAATAATATGAATTGAATCTTAAGAAGAAACATATATAAATGTTCAATGTGCAATATTTTTTCTCAACATAGAGATAACTTGAAAATTGATTATGAGATATTTTATTAAAAAAATTAAAGATTCATAAATTGTTTGGAAATTGAAACTTAGGACATTGTTGGGAAGTAGGAGGTTTATAATTTGTTTACATTAAACTTCAACGGAACAATTGATCACATTCATAGGATGTTGATTAATATTCATGCATAATAAAGGCAAGATTTAACAAGCCCACATTGAGTCTACTACCAATAGAATGTCTGCCTACCAATGTAAACCCGATGACGAAAAAATCAAAAAACAATGAAAGTTTAATTACTGAATAGAAAATTTGTTAGGTTCTAGATGTGTGAGAAGAAATACGTGAATGGGTAGAGAAAACATGTGTATTTTATGTCGGGTATTTCCCAAATCTGAGACATTAGAAAAGCCAAAACCGAGGGCAAAAATTTGGGAGTAAAAACAATCAAACAAGTAGCCTCCCACGAGCTTACAAGTAATGATAGATCAATTTTTTGCAAGTAGGCAATGTATTTGCGTACAAAACTATGTGGGAAGCGTATGAAACTACGTGGTAAAAGAGCTTACAATGTATTCATTTGTCTTGTAGTTCTCCTCACTTTCACGTACAACCAACAAGAAAAATCAAATGGACGAAAGTGTTTCAATTGTCTTGTATTGACTAAGGGAAGAGCACCAATAGATAACATAGCTCTAATAACCGTCACCTTATTGTCATGTTGACCCCCCAATAGCCGTCATAGTGAAAACACCATTAATAAACTGGTTTTGTACCAATAGTCGATCATTTTTTGTAATTTTTTGTTCATAATTGGCCCATTTGTGCACCACTATTGGAACATTTGTGCACCGCTATTGGGACATTTGTCAACAAGTACTAGCGATTTTGAGTTGACGGTTCTTGGAACATCTTTAGTTAGGTATCAAGCGACACTTTGAATTGTGTACTTTTTTGACCTTTGTGTGCATAATTGATTCCACAACGTGCATCGTTACTACCCAGAAGCCAAATTAATAACCATTAGCAATTAAGTTGCATACGAAAACAACTTAAAAAAAACTCAAAATCCAATGTACCGTTTAAGATCTGTGGGTGCGCAAAGTTAGCTATGACAGCTACTAGTGCTCTTCCCCTACAATGAATCCTGAACCATCGATTTTAAAAATCAGCTTGTCCATCTCAAATAAGAGATGCTGAAATCATTCCTTTATTTGAGATGGACGACTTATTTTAAACAATCTAGTAGATTGAAAATACACTTGAAATCATGTCGTCTGTTCATTTTAATTTTCCACCATTTACTTTTCAGGCATTGATTGCAACAATACCTTTCGTCTCCTGCTTCACAAAAAAGTAAAGCCTTTTTCGTTTGTTGTACGAAGAAAATGGTCTTGTCAACTCTATTATTTACTACATTCAACTTAAAAGATGGAAAGCGATCATATCGTTTGTTATTTCGTATGTGGTATCATCCTCGCTGGCCAAAGCGTTAATTTTACTGGCTCTGCTATTTTTCCTTGTACTGGATTAGTGTTATTTATGAGGGGCACTTCCCAGTGGTAATTGTGTTAAGTGTAATCTTATCGCAAGAAAGCAGAAACAGTAGCCCCAGAGACAAAGCCATGATCAATCACCATTTTCTAAGGTGTGTGTGATCGATCCTTTCGATCAGCAGCATTGAATGTTGATTGTTGAGCTCGAGGTAGAAGATTCTTGCAGCCTTTCACATGAATATATTGATTAATTGCAGCTTGATTAGGGGAGAGGATTCATTAGTTGTGCACCCTAACTTTGTGCTTCTCAAAATCTTATGTGGAAATTTCTAATCACTCGGAATTTTTTACAGCAGCTTACTTGGCAAGTCCCTTGCTTATAACTAAGGTTTCAGATTCACATCATCAAATATGATGCCACATCAGCATGTTTTTTGCCAAGGTATCCAAAACAACCTTAAAAAAAGTGAGACCAATAGGTGTGCAAAATAGCCCCAATACTTGTGCAGCTGATGTGGCATCACATGATTGGTTACTTTTCACAACAAATGGTATATTTCATTCAATTATTGGTACTTATCATACAACTATTGGTGTAATGTTGTTCAAAAGTTGAACCTTAAATCGCAAATATGGAGGTATTAAATCAACAACTTCTATCACCAAAATTGAAAGCTCAATGACTGAGTCCTTTCCCCTAAATAGAGAGTGAAGAATGTCTGCTGTTACACAACTTTCTAAGCTACTTTGATGGCATACATTTTCTTTTAATTAAATCTGTTCAATGGATTTTCCAGTAGCGAGGTAAGTAGTACCTAGTACGTAGTACCAACTCACTTATGAAGTCGTCCACAGAAAATCGAGTTGAAAATTGGATGAGAGTATAGAGCTCAGGGCTGAAGCTATTCTGGCTCCAAAACAGATCTTTCGTACAGCGTGTTAACGACAGGTTAGTCAATCGCAGCTGTTTATTGCAAAATCGACAGTGTAAAACGTGCGACTAACACGCATGTTAGTCAATCGTCACTGCCATTTTGGAACCAGAATAGAGGCGTCCAGAACTCAATTCTTCTCCGCGGGGCTATTCATACTCGTTACACAAAGCGTAGTACTGGCCAGCGTATTGTACAAGCTTTAGATGTAATCTATTAAAAACAAATTCACGACATATTTAATTTTAATTGCACTCAGTCTGCAGCTTTCTCATTTTACCTAAGGACACTTGTATATAAATTTTCCAGACAGTGTCCTACAATCATAAATATATTTTGATAAGCTATTTCAACTACCTATTTAAACCTCTTTTTAATTGAGGAACCTGCAAATTTTGTCTTCGTCATTATCACATCGTACCAAAAGACATTGAGGGACAAATAAACGCAGTATAAGGTGTGGATCCATTCTCCAGTGTTTACAGTGCATCTGCACCTATTACTGTAACATATTAAATTATACAATGATCTGTCACATTTTAATTGTGTGGGTTAGTAAAAAAAATTTATTTATTTTTAATTGAAGAAAGCAAAATAAAGAATTACACAAACAGGAAACTACAGCAGCTGAAATATGAACAACAACAGCTCGAAAGACACCACAACTGAAAATACAAAATTACAATACAGCTGGAAATACACCACAGCTGAAAATACAAAGGCTAAAACTGACAAGCATTTCCTTTCCAAACAAAACAGCAACTTCGTGTTTGATCTCCATAATTCCCGATATTGATGTGCAATTGTTGTAGAAGATCATAAATTTTTCCATCTTGTGAGTGCCAATTTTTTTGCAGAGACTTTAATTAGAGAGACAAATTGGCACAAATCATATAAAGCTCAATCTGCAAAGGAAGGATTGAATTAGATAAAATAACATTGTATCAGAGTTTCCAAAAACATTTGAGAATCACTTGTGCATGTTTGAGAAGCACCAAGGAGAGCTGACTTCCAAGACCATGTGCAAGGAAATAAAGCTGGCAACGCAGTGAACAAAGAGTTCCAAATTTTTTAGCATGAGAATAGAGCCAAAATGCATGCTTTATAGTTTCTACCTTGGCACAAAAAGGACAAGTGGGCAGAGGATGAACAGACTTAAGACAATTACCAATAGACAGTTTAACATGAAGCACTTTCCATGCTAAAAGTTGAGATTGAGCATCAGATTTGGACTTCCATATCTGGAGGCTTAGTTTATTCCATTTGGAACGGAGGAAAGGATAATGCCACATTCTATTGAGATGAGGCGAGATGGCAATATGAGGAAGGAGCTGCTTATATATGGTTCGAAGGGGGAAAAAGCAAATTCTATGATTAATAGGCTATCTCCAATCATTCAAAAAAAAATTCATGACAATCCAATGATAGCAAACTATTAAGTTCAGGAGTAACCAATGATAGCAAACTATTAAGTTCGGGAGTAACCAACTGCTTATTAGAGGCTAAGAGGTGGAATTGGGATTTAAGAAGAGGCCATGATTTCCATTGGAAGGTGTAGGGATCCAATAGGTCCTGAAAAACTTGAATACCTTTTTTAAATAAACGTTTTTCTTTCAACCTGTTAAAAGTGCCTAAGGGTCTGCCATTTTGTTGAATCAGCCGATTCCACCAAATAGAGGAATAAGGAAAACTTATCCCATGGCTGAGAGACTGATTGAACCAAATCAGCTTTGTTGAAGTGGTTTTATTAAGATTTATTTGATTTGTTGAAATAATTAAAAAATAATTGACTGAGACGAAACAAATCAAATTTTTTTAAATAAGATCTTTTAATTTATAATTTTTTAATCATTGTGAAAAAAACTATTATTAAGATTTTGTATTTTAAACCCTTAGACAAAGGTATTACTAAAGTATGTTATAAAATGAGTTATGCTGAAATTAAAGATGGATCAATCATCAAGAGAGGTCCTAGTTTCAACTTCTAGTTATTAGATAAAAAATTAACATTGTATCAAAGCTATATTTACAAAGCTAGGCCGGACTAAGATTTCAAGCATTCGAAGTGTGACTCAAAAGAGTGTGTTGGAAAATTAGTCACACCCAATCCAAAGACCAATAATTATTAGTGATGGTAGCTCAATGATAGATCACACATAAATCAAAGATAAATCAATCATCAAGAGGCCCAATTACTCAATTATAGAGCATGCCAACAACAAATGGGAGGTCCTAGATTTAACTCCTAGCTAGTCGTAAAAAGTTAACATAGTGTGAAAGCTATGTCTGTAACTTGCCAAGCCAAGCTAAGATCCCACGCACTAATAATGTGAGTCAACAAAGGGTGTTGGAAAATGAGCCACACCCAATCCATATATAGAGCGGCAACCGGAAGTGATGGTAGCTCAATGATAGAGCACCCTAACTAAAAATGGACCAGTCAGTAAGAGGGATGGTAGCTAAGTAGTAGAGCATCCCCAACAACAACTTGGAAGTCTTCACCTAATGCGTGTTTCAAGGGGTATTAGAAAATCGGCCATGCTCAAACAAAAGATGTAGCAATCATCAAGAAAGACTATAACAAAATGATAGGGCATGGAGATGGTAACTCAATGTTACAACACCCCAACAATAAATGAGAAGTCCTAAATTTAAATTCTCACTAACCCATACAAAATTTGTGAAATAAAATCTTAACAAACTAAGCATTGTGAAATGTTGGAGGAATAAGGGAAAGTACAAACATTAGCTAGTGAAAATTAAAATATTAAGGTACTTGAGAAAAAATGTAAACAAAACCTTTAAGCCAAGCTGTGATCTCAAGTTCATCAGACCCAAAGAAGTCAAACTCAAATTCTGTATTTGCTTTGAGTCTAGATGCATTGAAGCAATAGTTTTGAGATAGTTGAAACTTTTCAAGACCAAATACTATTTAGGAAATTGAGTTATTTGATTATGGCGAGTAAGAACCATCTCACAAATTGTAGAAGCTCGTAGAATCATTTAGCCATCATCTGTAAATAAATGAGTAACTCGAGTTATTTAAAAATATAGTGATATAATTATTGTTGTGCACATTTCAATTTAATTTATTTAATTATTTGTCAATTTATTAAAAATTATATATATTTTATTTGTCTATTTTATATAGGACATTTCAAAGTGAGACTTGTTCTTATCTTCTAAAAGATATGTATACTAATGAAGTGATTACACTACTCTGCCATGCAATCAATTTGTGAACTTGTTTAGACAAATATAATTTACCTCAATTCTATTTTGACTAAAAAAAAAGAAGTTATAACTTAAGGTAATGAGACATGTTGTACATAGAACACTAGGAGAATGTGTTTAACCCTCAACTACATTCTTCAATATCAATATGATGAGTGGTTTTATGTACAAAAATGTATCATGGAATTAAATCCCCAAATTAAAGGATACGTAATGTTTACCATTAAAATTTACCAGAGAGTTATGTGCACATAACATGCTCGTATTTTTAAAATGTGATCATGATGTTTTGTAAAAGGTTAAGAGGTTGTCTTAAGATGTTATGAATGTTTAAATAATAGATATGTTGTCTTATTCATGTGCTTTGTCTTATACTTGAAGAATTAGTTTCAGTGGTGGAGATAAGGATTAAGATTGTTTAGTGAGACCTTACCTAAGATAAATTGATAGTTTTATTCTATCCTCATTTCCCTGTCCAAATCCCAATATATCTAGGAAAAATATCAACAAGTTTATAAGCTAACAAAATGATATTGAAATCCAAATAAAAAAGCTCAAGGGCAATCCATAGTCTAAAGCCAATCTTTTAACCATAAGAAATCAAATCGCTAAACCCCCATATATCCTTTTTACTACTTTGTACAAGTAGTTAAATCTTGAGTAGCTTGTACCATGAATTAAATTAAGAATAAGATATTTATTCTTGGGTCTCTTGGCAAAATTGGGGTCTTAAGTCTTTAAGAATAATATTGTCGAGGGACCCTCTTTAGAACTTACATAGTTTAAGTATCATTGAGCTTTATTCTTGTGAATTAAATTTAAGATATGTATATGAATTTGATTAACATATCAATCAGTAAATACATAATCCCAATAAAAAATTGAAATTATCACAATATTGCAAAACATAAGACATCAATTAAACCATATAAATAAAATAAATTATCTTTAAATTATTGTAAAATAATATTTTTTTAAATAATTTCAATTAAATCAACATATATTTAAGACATCTATATCAATTTAATGATAGATAAAATGATAATGAAATAATTCTTCATAAATTAAAAGTGACTCTTTCAATTCTATCATTAATTTATTACTAGCCAGTAGGAATTTAGCTTTAGCTCAAAGCTACATCCTAATAAAGTCTTGATGGAATTCCACCTAATTCAATATTTGTTTCCTGAAAAAAAACATTCTCTATATATTTATTTTAATCATGTTTGTAGACGTATAAAAATGACCATAATCCTAAATGAATATTTAGTGTTCATTTTATTCTGATTCCTCTATTTAGTTAAATCTAATTTAATTAAATCACCCACATTCTTCTATCTAATTAAATAAACTATTCAATTTATTTATTTAAATTCACTTAAGCCCTTTACATCATTTAATTGAATAAATCATTTTATTTAATTAAACCCCTTCTCTCTACTTTTTAATTAAATTTACATTTAATTAAATAGTTTACCCCAATTAAATAGATCTAATTTATTTAATCCCCAACTTGCAACCAAATTAAAATAAATTAATTTTATGTTAATTAAAATCTATTTTCACCACCCACTTGCATTTTCCTACATCTCCCACTTGCATCCTAACCCTCTTCCTAATTTCTTCTAAAATCCATCTAATCCTAATCAATTAGCCTAAACTCATCCATTATCCCTTTTCCCTAAATTTGAGGAGGCCACTTCTCAAATTTGGATTAAAGTCTTCAAAAGGCATTAAAGCCTTTATGCCTTCAACAAGCTAACTTGTTGAATACCCCCAAATTTGGAAGGACTCTTACAAATTTGTCCCCAAAGTCTTCAAACCAGTAATGGTTAACTAATCCTTAGTGGCATGGTTAGAGACTTTTTGCCTAACCCAACCCTCTTCTAACCTAGGGGTCTCATCAAACATTCATTGCTTTGACCATGGTTATTCCTTTAGCCTTTGCACAAGAGTTTACCCCTCGGGTAAAAGCTTTATCCATTGGATAACCCTAACCTAACCTTAACCCTTACCTTCTAAGGTAACCATGAGGTCTTCTCAAGCATTTAATGCTTCTTACATCTCCTCTCAAGCAGTCTTATGTTGACAATTGTCACCATTCATTGGTGAAAATTGTAAACATGGAATTTGGATTGATAACTTTCAATCCCGACCCTTGATTAAATCCTTCAATCCTGACCTTCCATTGCCCTATTTTCATTATAAATAGAGCTCTCATTCCTCCATTTTAAAAAAGATCATCCAAGCTTTTAGTATCTCATTTATGCTCAATTTTATCAACACATCTAGCCTTTCTTTTTAATAGGAATTAATCTAAATAAGAATTTTAGAGTATTTTTGTTATCATTAGCTTAAATCATTAACTAGTATATCATGTTAGGATAGTATTGCAACTAATCTTGTCATTCATAAAATCTAGTTTAACTCATTCATAAAATCATGCATAAATAGGATGCAATTCATGTTAAAATCAATCTAAAGCATCCTTCATTTTTGCATTTGTCATCCCTAAGTCACTTTGCTCAGTGATCTGAGAGCAAAGGCATTGGCTTGAGGGATCTTGTGAGATAGATAACCATGGAACCTACCTTGAGAAGTTGAGTCATTCCTCATGAGTCCATAACTTGCACCAAGAAGTCCTGTGGGTGTGTGGACAAGTCCCTTTGAATATAATTTTCACATTTTAAGTTTCATCGACCCGCTTTTCCTGCACACATTTCTGGCACTCACCGTGGGGCTCAACCCCATTAATCAAATCGGTTTTTAAATCTAATCACTTTTGCAGGTACGTGGGAAACAGGAATAGGCATGCGGGGAACATCCCTTAGCACATCTGGTTAACATTCCAGCACATCCAGCTCACTGTTTAGTGTGTGGGACACATTTCCTAGCGCATGCAGACCATCACTTAGCGCATAGACTTTTTAACATTTTTCCCGTAGGTCTCGGCGTGGGAAAATAATAGAATAGTGCATTCGCAAAACATTTCAGTGCATCGGGTCTGTCCGATAGCAGATCTCGGTTATCTTGTAGTGACAGTCTTTTCTGTAGCGCATTATAGACAGAAAACAAAAAATTAAATTGTAACCGAGCTTAAATCTAGACTTGTAGAAGTCCACAAAAGCTAAGATTTTTCTAACTGTTTTGATTGGTATTTTGCAAGATTTTCACAATTTCTTGCAGGTGGAGATTAGTTTTATTTTCAGAATTACAAATAGTTTAAATTTTTACTAACTTAGTTAAGTTAGTTAAAATTTAGGGTCTTTTAATTCTGGTTGGATAAAATTGAACTCACCTTATTTTGGGCAAATAAAAATAACCACACAAAAACATCTTTCTTGCTTTTTCTAGGAGAAATTTTTTCATTTTGGGCTATAAAAAGAACAAGACAAATCTTTTTATTTTTGCAAACTAAGGGGTTTAAAACGAACTTCACCATCCTTTGGTGCATAAAAGGATCCACTTCAAATTTTTGCAAAGTAAAAGAATCACACATGTCCAAAGTCATTCACAGTTAAAGAGGGAAGATCTTCCCCTTTTGATTGATTTCTTTCATTGACCAAACATCAAATTTGCTTTGTTGACCAGGTTCTTTTCCTAGATTGGAAAATCATTGCTTTAAAGGGATAAAATAAACACCATGTTTTTGTGGAGCAACATCTCCATATAGATTTTAACAAATCATTGCAATGAAGAGTTAAAAAGAACATGTGTTTGTTTTGCTACGAAAGTGGAAGGAATATGCTCTCCCCTTAACTGGGTGATCAAAAAACCATACCACTCTTACGCTTTCAGTGTTTATTGCATTAAATCCTTTAGCAGGCCTGCCTTCTCGAGGGATTGAAAAACTCTTAAAGCTAGTCTTTGGCCAGTGTGAAGGGAACGACCTAAGTGGGGAACGACTTTGAAGCCAAGTGTTCCAACCCACTATAATCAAAAGTGGAAAGTGAGGAAAGTCCTTTTCAACGCTTGCGCGCATCGATTAGCCTTCCCCCAGTATCCTTGAGATACATAAATCCTTTGTTCTAAAGGTTGGGAAGCCTCCTGAGGGATGTTATCACTGACTGACAAACAGGAAGCCTGATTATGAACTTTAGCATAGAAACTTTGAGCTGAGTCAGTATCCAGACATTTGTAATATCATAGTGCAAGGGTGGGGAAGAATCTGCCCCCAAGATCGCTCACCATATAGCTCCCAAGATAACTACTCAATTGTGAAGCAATTCACTTTGGGTTAATTTCTGGCAAAAGGCAAAAATATGGGTGCCCCCTAGGGGGTGACACAGCTATTTGAGCTGACGGAGTATCGAGACTAGTGGGCTACGATATTACTTATGACCCTTGAAAAAAGAGTCTGATTGAATTATATGTTGTTGTATCTAAACCTGTTAAAACATTGGGGATTTGAACACATCCTTGTAGAACATACACTCATTGTTTAGACTAAGAAAAATGGTTGTGTCTTTTATGCCGTGTTTTCATTTATTACTTCAGAAAATTATCCATCATCATTAAAAATAAAGTTCTAAAATTGCAGAAAAACAACCAAGTCAAACTATTAGGGCAGTTTAGTGTGTAAGAGAAAATTCTTAGCGCGTGGGAACCATCCTTTAGCGCATTCGACCTTCACCTTAGCGTATTAAGTCTGAACATTAGTGCTTCATAAAATCCAACACTAGCTATTTAAAAGTAGCACTTTTTGAAAACATGCTGGCATATTGAAGCAACAGCTTTGCGCGTAGGGATCAAGAATTAGCACGTAGGGACCAGCAGCTAGCGCATTAACAACCCATATTAGCGCATAAATTTTTAGACCAAGATAAATTCAAAACAAACTAGTTAGCGCGTCATAGAGGGCAGTGTAGCACGTGTAGTCTATTTTATAGCACATTAAGGAACTTCTGTAGCACATTGCGTTTCTATCTTAGCACATAACAAAAACAAAGAAAACAGGGGGCAAAACAGAGGCTATTTTTGAAAAATCTGAAAACAATTTAGGAAGCTTTCCTTCCTCAGCCTAAGATTTGTCAAACAGAAAATCAAAACCGAGTACCAAAAACTATTCTCAAAGAAAGTTTTCCATCGAACAAAGCTATCAAAATCTGAAAACTAGTCACAAGATAACACACATCTCTCCTATCAAAATCAAGAAACCTCATTACAAGTATCAAACAGGTCCTTCAATCAAAAGGATTTCTATCCAAAAACACACTTGTTTTAAAACTCCAAGTTGTCAAATCAAGTTTCCATATCAGGAAAGTCCGTATTCCATATCATTTGACATGCTTTGTCGTGAGGGGGAATCTAAACCTTCATTTGATAAAGTAAAACTTAAGCTTCCAAAACAATCCAACTAAATCCAAAACAAATCAAAGGAAACCATTGATCGCTTGTGCATGACTAATCCTCATATTCTGAGAAGAAAGAGTATTTATCATAACACTAAGTTGAGGAAACAACAACCCAGTTCTCTGAAACTTGCCAAACAGAATAAATTTTTATACATCAATCGCCAACTCTTTAAATCTCATCGAACATTCCTTCATCATATCCGCTTGTATCTTCAAGACAAAACCAACGAATTTGACAAGGAACCATTGAGGAGTAGAGCATTCTGTCAAAAATCAGGATTCAGTCAATGCCTGAATAAAGGAGGAAAGATCAATCTGGCCTTATTCCCTGAAGAGTGCATCACTTACAACATACCCCGATTTGAACCACCAACCCTTGAACAAAACATCGAAGAGGAGTTCATTCCTTTTATCACGGAAAGCTTCTACTAGATGCCCATTATTACTCGCTCTCAATGAAACAAACAAATTGAAATGCAAGCAGAGTCCAGCATGAATCAAAGATTATCAAATCCTTTTGAGTGTCCAAATCTAGAGGACACCAAAATTTCTGAGGAACTTCTCCAAGAGTGTCAAGAAAGCGCTTCATTTCAAAAGCTTGTGGAAAGACTCATGGAAAATGACAAAGAAAAATATCTGCTCATGCTCACAAGCAAAGAAGTCAAACTCCTTGATGACTTTGACACTGACATATTTAGAACCAAGTCTTGACATTATGATTATTAAGAATTACAAAGAGAGGAGGAAGCATGTGACCCTGAACAAAACATACCTGAGCAAAATATACCAGAATAGAACTTGCCCAAGCAAAACATCCCCGAGAAAAACATACCCCTGCACACACCATTTCAGCTTAGAAATAATGCAAGGGAAGAACTCTTCCCTTGGCAGGCAAATGCACCTTTGATTGCTCTCACTCAACAAATGCAAATGTTGCAAAGACAAATGCAAGACATGCAAAAAGGGATAACAGTACGGTACTCCTTAACTGAAATCTGTCCTTATCATTTTGACAGACGGTTAAACATGGTGCCTTTTCCTCCAAACTCAGATATTCCCAAATTTGACAAATATGATGGGAAAAGCGATCCTCATGATCATGTTCGGGAATTTTGTACCATGAGTCTTGAATTTGCCCATGATGACACCTATTTGATGAGGTTATTCCCAAGAAGCTTGGGAGGACAAACAATGGAATGGTTATCCAAAATCACACCTCCTGTTAGATAATTCAATGAATTAGTCAACAAATTCATAACTCAATATTCCTATAACATTCAACATGCTATCACTATGCTAGATGTCTGTAATACCAAGCAGAAAAACAATGAAACATTCATGGCATTCCTTCAACGTTGGCAACGTATGGTTTCGAGATATCCTCGAGATGTGCCTGAAAAAGAAAAGATGGAAATTTTCATCGACAACTTGAATAGTGAGATGAGTTACATACTCAAACTTCAATGCATACCATCTTTTGCCAAATTGATTGAAAATGGCATCCAAGTAGAGGAGGCATGTGTCAAGAAAGGAACATTGAAATTCTTCAAAGAAGGAACAAATTCATCCAATTACAACAACCAAAACAACAACAACTTAGACAAAACCAGATTTTGGACCAGAAATAAAAACACTGGAAATGAAGGAGGAAACGAATCAAATGATCCAAAATCCAAGCAACCCGTGCTAGCGTTATCAGGTAATCCTCAAGCTACAAAGAATCTAAAAGGTGCTAACGAAGGTAGTAACACTTATACACTGAATACCAATCAAGATCAACTCAACACAAACAACGCCAACAATACCCAAAGCAATAACACCAATCAAGGACCTAATACAAACTCACGATGTAATGCAAACAACTTTCCAAAATGCATTTACACACCACTAGGGAAATCACTGGAGTCAGCATTCAGAGAACTCCTGGCAAACAAAATAATCTCCTTACGAGTGATCAACAACTTTGAACCACAAATCAAACCACCCTGGTGGAATGACTCACACTTTTGTGATTTTAATCGCAACAAAGGTCATCAAACAAATGATTGCATGAGGCTGAAAAACATGGTTCAAGACATGATTGATAGAGGCAACTTAACAGTCGATGTTCTCAAGATAAATGGTGACCATGGAGCCTTTAAGAATCCTCTTCCAAACTACAACAAGGATGGAGCTTCAACCTCAAATGATACATGTGGAGCTTGTATCAGTCGCATATACAATAACACCATCAATCATATATCAGCCAAGGACAATCAAGTAAATGTCATCACAATCAAGGACAAGTGTGAACATGAATCCGTCAACGTAACAACCAAAGCTCAAAAATATGTCTTGAAGGGGCATACGTCAACAAAATACACCATACCCAAAATTCAATATGATCTAGTTAGTCAACTGCGCAAAACTCCTACTCAAATATCTATACAGGAGTTGCTAAAACTTTCGCCAAAACACAAAGACATCTTGGAACAAGCACTATTAGAAACAAATGTACCTCAATATCTGGATGTTGACAAATTCCAAGCCATGGTCGCTCATATGATAGGACCTCATAACCTCACCTTTTCTGAGCATGATAATATCTCATTGAGCCATCCACACAATACTCCACTCCACATTGAAGTCTTGGTCTACAAGCATCGAGTCAAAAGAGTATTAATAGATGGAGAAGCTGGACTCAATATCTGTACCTTGAAACTTATCCGTGCATTAGGCTTCTCTGAGCAATCTATTGATCCACACAAGAAGATCACTATCAAAGCATATGATGACAAAGAGAGATCATCCAAAGAAATAGTAATGTTGCCAATTCAAGTAGGACCAATACAAAAGGACACTATGTGCCAAGTCTTAGACATAGACCTCACATATAATATCTTATTGGGTTGACCTTGGATACATGAAATGCAAGTAGTACCGTCTACTTATCATCAGTGTGTTAAGTTCCCCTACAATAGACAAGAGATTTCTATATCAGCAGATCATAACCCTTTTCAACATTGTAATGCTATGGGGGCAGCCCAAGATAGCTTGGTTCCACATAATAGAGAAGAACAAAGTTCTTTAGCACCAACTATTCAGCAAGAGAAGTCTAAATCAATGTCTATGGATTTCAAGTAGAAAATGAAAATCAAAGAGCAAGGCATGGGAGAATACTCTTTGGAACCTTTGTGTTTAGCCAACTTACCAGCATCGCCTAAATCTCATGGATTACCTACAACATCCACACATCAAGCAACACAACCAATCACCAAGTTTGATGGCAAATTTATCCAACTAGGCACTCTAGCACATGAATCGGAGGAAAAAGACATCCTTAGTTGGCTATAAAAGGATGAGGAAGAAGACAAAGCGACTACTATGGAAGTAGCTATACCAACACACCTATATGGAAAAGGCTACTTGATCATGCAAAAAATGGGATACAATGGCAAAGGACCTATCGGAAAACATCAGGATGGCATCACAGAACCATTAGATCCTCCTTCACAATTCAGTAAAAACAAAACAGGATTGGGCTATGAACACACTCTACCACCAAGGAAGACACCAAGTAAATACCAAAAACCTCAGTGGAAAGCAAAGAAGAAATACAAGGAGGAGTCCTAGCAGGAGGCACTATTTGCGTCAGCAGAGACAATACGCAAAGAATGTGAATATCAAGAATGAAAGAAACATCAAGAGAAGCCCATCAAACAAAAGAAATAAGCATCAACTGCAGAAGCACATCATCTTCAAGAACCAGTGTCCGATAAAGAAGAATCACCTCCTAATAACATCATTCCTCCCCTAGGAGAGACAATATATGAACAAATGCAAAGAGTGGAAGTAGGATCTGACACAGAACCAGAGAAAACTATCAGACTTGTATCAATCATCAAAGACCTATTTTCACCCTACAACATACCCGTCCACAGCATTGCCAAAATCTGGGATAATACCTCTAAAACTGATTCCAATGAATATGAATGGGGTAGTTGTTCCAATGTTACTGAAGATATTTCTGCAAATGAAATTCATACACCCATCTCTCAAGAAGAACATGACATAGAACTTAGACTCCTTGAATTTGGTCCAAAGAATATCTATGACGCCAAAGAAAACGAGCAACGACATTACGAGAAAGTCTACACAGAAGATGATACCATCAAAGACCTGGACGAAATCCTTAACTTCTTTAATACCCCAACCAACCACGATAATACCTCCATCCTGACACTTACAACAGTTGAACTTGATCCGCCTAATGACTCCTTACCACTTGTCTTTCCTGACCTCATAGACTGGGACAAACCTGAAACTCATGATATACCAATTTTCCCAAATGATGAATCCATTATCCATTACTTATGTACCGTTAACTCTGAAACAGACTCTACTAGTAAACAAAGTAACGACATCTGCAATCCGGAGAGTGCCAAGTCTTTCAGTCGCAAAAATGAACAACATAAAGGATCTATCGCTGAAAACCAGTCAATGGTAGCAATAGATCACAAAAAAGTAAAAATAAAGGACGCATCTGAGGGGGAAAACCTTTTTAAGGTACCTAAAGATGGGAGACTTGACACTCTTCCTGAACATTATCAGGAGTGATCACCCATATTGATTGAGCCCACTCAATCAATCAACATTGGTACTACAGAAGCAGCCAAAAATATACACCTTGCATAATCTTTGACAAACGAAGGAAAATTAGAGTTTATCCAAATTTTCAAAGAAAAGAAAATCAATTTTGCTTGGTCATATGCAGATATGCCCGGGATTGATCCACAATTAATCATGCATCATTTTTCCATTGCTCCAGGAGCTAAGCCAGTCAAGCAAAAACTGCAAAAGGTGAATCCACATGTAGCACTCATGGTCAAAGTTGAGCTGAAGAAACTATTAGACGTCAGATTTATTCGACCTATCGACTATGCTGAATGGATTTCTAACATCATTCCAGTATCCAAACCAAATGGTAGTATCAGAATATGCATCGATTTTAGAGATGTCAACAAAGCCTATCCAAAGGATGACTTTCCTTTGCCCAATATCGACATAATTGTAGACCTCACAGCAGGCCATGCAATGCTATCACTAATGGACGGTTTTTCAAGCTATAATCAAATCAAGATAGCCCCGGAGGATCAAGATAGAACATCGTTTACTTTTCCATGGGGAACGTATTGTTGGAATGTTATGCCTTTTGGCTTAAAGAATGCTGGGGCAACTTATCAATGATCAATGACAATAATCTTTCATGACATGATGCATACCTTCATGGAAGACTATGTGGATGATTTACTAGCTAAATCATTTATGCGGGCAGAACATCTAAGCATCTTAGAAAATATTTTTGACAGATTGGAGAAATTCCAAGTCAGGCTCAACCCTAAGAAGTGTGTCTTTGGGGTTACATCAGGCAAGTTACTAGGCTACATAGTTTCAGCTAAGGGTATTGAAGTGGATCTAGCAAAGGTACAAACCATAATGGAGATGCCACCACCAAAGAACATCAACCAGCTAAGATCTCTACAAGGACGGCTCTAGTCAATCAGGCGATTCATTGCTCAACTAGTAGATAAAATTCTACCATTCAATCATTTGCTACATAAAAATATACCATTTAGATGGGAAGCCAAATGTGTAGAATCATTCTATCAAATCAAGCAATATCTAATGAACCCACTAGTTCTAGTACCACCAATAGCAGGAAAGCCACTCATTCTCTACATTTCAACAACAGATATATCACTGGGGGCATTATTGGCACAAGAAGATCAACAAGGTAAGGAACGAGCTATATATTACATCAACAGAACATTAAATGGATATGAACTCAACTATACATTCATTGAGAAGACTTGTCTAATAGTGGTTTTTGCTTCTCAAAATTTCTGGCATTACATGCTAGCTCACACAATTAAGCTAGTCACAAAAATTGATCCTCTCAAATATTTGCTCAGCAAAGAAGCTCTTATAGGTAGATTGGCTAAATGGGTCATGATTCTCAGTGAATTTGATATCCACTACACAGAGTGACGAGCTATCAAAGAACAAGAAATTGCAGATCAACTAGCTGAAGCACCGCTACCAGGAAAACAACCAATGGAGATTGAATTTTCGGACAAGGATGCTCTTGCTATTTCCACCAAACAATGGACCCTATACTTTGATGGATCCTATACTCAACATGGCTCAGGTGTTGGCATTCTGTTCATCACTCCTGGCGGGCACACCATACCAAGATCATATAGGCTCATGTTTCCATACACAAATAACATTGTTGAATATGAGGCACTGGTTATAGGCACCAAAATGGTCATGGAATGGAGAATCACAGAATTAAAAGTCTATAGAGATTCACAACTAGTCATCAATCAAATCAACAATGACTATCAGACAAAGGACAACAAGCTGCTACCATACAAACGAATGGTGGATGATTTCAAACAATATTTTGTACACATCACCTTCGAGCAAATACCAAGGTTGGACAACTCTGGAGCAGTCGATGCAATGGCTACTATTGCTTCACTACTACATATTCTAGAGCAACAAAGTCATTACGAGTTTCTAGTAGAGCAACTGTTCTCCCCATCCTATGACCATTCTGAATCCCATGTTATCTATACCTTGACCAGTTTGGACTCTCCGTTATACAGACCGATATATGACTATCTTAAAATCAATATCCTACCCATTGTCCTATCTCGAAACCAAAAACACAACTTTATCCGGCAAGCCGCCCGTTATACTCTCACTGCTGATACTTTGTAGCGTCCAGGTCTAGATGGTACTCTTCTTCATTGCCTTGATCGTAATGAATCTGACTCCGCTTTACAAGAGCTTCACGAAGGTATTTGTGGCACACATTCAAGTGGTCCTACTCTTGCTAAAAAGATTCTAAGAATGGGATATTCCTAGCCGACAATGGAAAAAGACTCTTATCATTTTGCAAAGAAGTGTCCTAAATGCCAAATCCATGGCAATCTTATACATGCACTAGCATAGGAACTATAGCCATTCACAACATACTGGCCCTTTTGCCAGTGGGGACTGGACTTAGTCGGCAAAATTCATCCTTCATCTTCAAATGGACACAAGTTCATTATAACTGCAACAAAATATTTTACCAAATGGATTGAAGCGGTCCCCATGACTACAGTGATTGGGAAACAAATAGCCTCTTTTATCCTTAATTATCTAATCTGCAGATATGGCATTCTAGGTTCCATCATCACAGATAATGGATGACCTTTCAAGAACCAAGATGCCCGAGAACTATGTAAAAAATTCAAAATTTAACATCGTTTCTCTACACCTTACTACCCAAAGGGGTATGGTCAGGCAAAAGCATCCAACATGACAATATTGAAAATCCTAAAGAAAACAGTGAATGATGTAGGCAAAGATTGGCATGTACAACTCAATCCAACACTTTAGGCATACAGAACTAGCATCCACACACCTATGGGAGCTACACCATATTCATTGGTGTATGGATCAGAAGAAATTTTACCCTTGGAGGTAGAAATTCCATCTCTCAGAGTCTCTTTGAAAGGCCTAATTCTAGATGAACAGTATCAAGTCAATCGACTGCAAGATCTAGAACTTCTAGATGAAAGACGCCAACATGCCTACACTCACCTCAAAGCATATCAGCAATGCATGTACAGAAGCTACAACCACAAGGTCATTCCCATAATTTTTAAAATTGGTGACCTAGTACTCAAGTAAAATCCTAGAAATTAGCAAGATCGGGAAAAGAAAGGGAAATTTGAACCTAACTGGTTAGGTCCCCATGTCATCATATCAACCTATGGATCAGGTTCTTATCAGCTAACAACTTCAGAAGGAGATGTGCTTGATGAACCAACTAACAACATCCATCTAAAGAAATACGACACTTGAGCAGTGTAATGCACAGAAAGGCAAAATATCAAAAAATATCAAAAATCAAGAAAAAACAAATAAAAAGGTACAATAAAAACAACTGGTGAAAACCTGGCAATAGGTACTACTGTGAGAGGACAACTCCTGTATTTAGATATCTTTACTACCAAACCGTTATATCCACGATCAAGCACTATTGGCCATCACCCGACATTTTTATCACACTATCCATCTAGGACATACTTAGCGTAGTCACTATCCTGGTTTATCGACATATCTTTTCACCACATCTCACCATAGCTTGGTAATTACTGTACATATCTACATTAAGAGGAAAACTCAGCTAGAGGCAGCATTGATCAGAACTTACTGCACATTTTAGACATCAAAACTTGCAGCAAACTCAAACAATCATATCCAACAAACAACTCAAAAATCACAAAACCAAACATTGATCACTTAAAGGGATTCGCAAAACATGATGGATGATTTTCAGAAGTATCAAATGTTTGTATCTTGCATAAATTTTTGACTTTTTTGCACTTGAACTTTTTAAACTATTGGATCCTTTACATTTTCTCAACAATGCATCAAGCTGGACAAAGTCATGGGGACTCCAATATTTTTTTAGTTTTATGTCTGTGAGGCGATCACTTGTACTGTGCGAATACTTGTCTCGAGATGTGATTCATGGTATATCACTGAAGACATGATTCCACTTTGCGCATACAAATGGTTTAATATTGTCTGTTATACATAATCTGCACTCAGGTCGTCCTGATTCAATTATACCTTGACGCTTGTGCTATCTTGCAAAATCAAAAATCATGTAAATTTTTCTCAGGTCATTATGGTTCAATTATACCATTATGCTTGTATAAATTTTCAACATATCCCAACAAATCAATGCTGAATAATGATACCTACAAAGAAAGCAAAAACATGTGACTATACAAAGATGACAAACGCTGAATGAGGATGCTCCAATTAGTTGCATATCATTTTACAAATTAGTTGCATATCATTTTACAATTAGTTGCATATCATTTTACATATCATACATCTCATTTTCAAGATACATCTCACAACATCATGCATTAACACATCATATTCATATCAAATCACATACATCTAAGCATTGCATCATCATTATAGAATAATCAACATCATATAGAAAGCATCATCCATAACACATCACATGAGGATCAAGGAAAATGGTTTCATATATATATATATATATATATATATATATAATGATCAATGTACAAAATATGTCATGTCTGTGCCAAATACAACAAATTGATCAAAATACAATAGAGACAACGTCTCTCAGGTATGACTATTTCCTGAGGGTGACAGTCTCACAGCAGATGTCCCAACACCTAGATCTCCAAGAGGATCCTGTCTAGGATGCCTTGTCATGCCTCTTCTCTCTGTCCTTGACCCAGTCTCTCTGGATCGACTTGATCTCGAAGCTGTAAAAATCAACACTTGGTGCTCCCTGGGTACCGCATCCTTGTAATGCCTCCTGTAGTACTCCACCTCCTTAGCTCTCAAAGCCACCTCTCTTAAGGTATCTCTCATCGAGCCACCCACCGCCCCTCTCTCCAAAGCCTCTGGTCGAGCCTTAGATCGACCCAACCACTCTAGAACTATATCCTGCTCAGTGGTTAGCTGTATAATCTATTTTTGATGCGCCAGTAGTTGTGTCTACAGGTGTTGCACTGATATCTGTAGTGACTTAATCTGTGCGTCCTCCCGGTGCATCGAATTTTGCATCTAGATGGTTACCTATGAAGTGGTACCCCTATCCCTCTCCCTGTCCTCGGTGCTAGTGGGGGTAACACATCAGACCTTCTCCTCTGAGCTGACCATCTAAAATTGTCAATCCCTCTCATCATTGTTATCACCTCTCCTACTCTCTCCTCACCCCCAGCTCCAATAGCCAAACCTCCTTTCCCTCTATCCACCACAGCTCATCGCACTGCTCTCTCCACCCGAACCCCTCTGTCACCACCATCTCCACCCCTGTCTCCTCTCCTCCCCCGATCTCCACTCCCGTCTCCTCTCCTCCCCTGATCTCCTCTCCCTCTATCCCCTCGCCGACCTCGGCCACCTCTTCTACCCCACTAGGTGATGATGATGATGATGAGGGTGATGAGGATGATGAGCACACATTTTTGGCACCCACCGTGGGGCTCAACCCATTAATCAAATCGGTTTTTAAATCTAATCACTTTTGCAGGTATGCGGGAAACAAGAATCAGCGCGTGGGGAACATCCCTTAGCACATCTGGTTAACATTCCAGCGCATCTAGCTCACTGTTCGGCATGTGGGACTCATTTCCTAGCACATACAGACCATCACTTAGCGCATAGAATTTTTAAACATTTTTCTTGTAGGTCTCAGCACAGGAAAATAACAGAGCAACGCATTCGGAAAACATTTCAGTGCATCGGATCGATCTGATAGCGCATCCCAGTTATCTTGTAGCGCGTACGGTTTTTTTGGTAGCACATTACAGACAGAAAACAAAAAATTAAATTGTAACCGAGCTTAAATCTAGACTTGTAGAAGTCCACCAGCACTGTTTTGATTGGTATTTTGTAGGATTTTGACAATTTCTTGCAGGTGTAGATTAGTTTTATTTTCAGAATTACAAATAGTTTAAATGTTTACTCTTAGTTAAATTAGTTAAAATTTAGGGTCTTTTAATTTTGGTTGGATAAAATTGAACTCACCTTATTTTGGGCAAATAAAAAGAACCACAAAAAAACATCTTTCTTTCTTTTTCTAGGACAAAAATTTTCATTTTGGGCTATAAAAAGAACAAGACAAATCTTTTTATTTTTGCAAACAAAGGGGTTTAAAATGAACTTCACCATCCTTTGGTGCATAAAAGGATCCACTTCAGATTTTTGCAAAGTAAAAGAATCACACATGTCCAAAGTCATTCACAGTTAAAGAGGGAAGAGCTTCCCCTTTTGATTGATTTCTTTCGTTGACCAAACATCGAATTTGCTTTGTTGACCAGGTTCTTTTCCTAGATCAAAAAATCATTGCTTTAAAGGGATAAAATAAACACCATGTTTTTATGGAGAAACATCTCCATATAGATTTTAACAAATCATTGCAATGAAGAGTTAAAAAGAACACTTGTTTGCTTTGCTACGAAAGTGGAAGGAATATGCTCTCCCCTTAACTGGGTGATCAAAAAACTAGACCACTCTTACACTTTCAGTTTTTATTGCATTAAATCCTTTAGCAGGTCTGCCTTCCCGAGGGGTTGAAAAACTCTTAAAGCCATTCTTTGGCTGGTGTGAAGGGAATGACCTAAGTGGGAAACGACTTTGATGCCAAGTGTTCCAACCCACTATAATCAAAAGTGAAAAGTGACGAAAGTCCTTTTCAACGGTTGCGCGCAGTGATTAGCCTTCCCCCAGTATCTTGGAGATATGTAAAGCCTTAGTTCTAAAGGTTGGGAAGCCTCCTGAGGGAGTTTATCACTGACGGCTGAACGAGAAACCTGATTTTAAACTTTAGCATAGAAACTTTGAGCCGAGTTAGTATCCAGACATTTGTAATATCATAATGCAATGGTGGGGAAGAATCCACCCCTAAGATTGCTCACCATATATCTTCCAAGATAACTAGTCAATTGTGAAGCAATTCACTTTGGGTTAATTTATGGCAAAAGGTAAAAAAAATAGGCGCCCCCTAGGGGGTGACACGGTTGTTTGAGCTGACGGAGTATCGAACAGTCGTGTCACCCCCTAGGGCGCCCATTATCATTAACTAGTATATCATGTTAGGATAGTATTGCTACTAATCTTGTCATCTTATAATCTAGTTTAACTCATTCATAGAATCATGCATAAATAGGATGCATTTCATGTTAAAATCAATCTAAAGCATCCCTCAATCTTGCATTCGTCATCCCTAAGTCACTTTGCTTAGTGATCTGAGAGAAAAGGCATTGGCTTGAGGGATCTTGTGAGATAGAGAACCATGGAACCTACTTTGGGAAGTTGAGTCATTCCTCATGACTCCATAACTTGCACCAAGAAGTCCTGTGGGTGTGTGGACAAGTCCCTTTGAACATAATTTTCACATTTTAAGTTTCATCGACCCGCTTTTCCCACACACAATGTCTTTTTTATGTTATGTAAGTCTTAAGGGGTCCCTTGAGTGAATTTCAAGATTTCAGGAACAATGTAATAAGGGAGGGAATGTTAGCATATATCATATTTCTATTATTTTGTTTAGACAAAGATTAGGTTGTAGTTACTAAAAGTTATTTGAATTACACGTATATAAACTATAACCTCCTTGTAGAAATGCTTACATATGATTAATCGAATGTCAATATCAAACATATTTATACCACAAATCTTGTCTACAATGATCACAAATAAAATAATTCTTCTTAAATTAATAAAAATAACTCTGGACACTATCAAATACCATAATAGTAATTCATTTCATTACAATAATTCAAACTCAAACACATATCACTATTTTTGGTAAATTTATAGTAAATAGAAATAGCTTTCTAATATAGATCAAAATATGAAATATTGATTTAAAAAGCTATTACACAATCTTATCCAAAATCTAATCAAATTATAGAATGTGAAAATCTGATATCATTAACATACATATCTGTCAACATCCAATATTAATAACAATTATTTCCAAAGCCTAAATTTAAGGATGGACCCAGTCACCTTATTTACCTTATTTATTATTATTATGTAGCTATTTCTAATTAAAAACTGATCAAGTGTTTCTTATATTAGGCATCTGTCATCTCGATAAATGCCTCCTCAAAGCATTGAGAAAGCTTGTTTGCGTCCACATAACCCTTGGTAGTGATCACTTGCATTATCATGTTGTCAGCGTACCTCATGCAGGTCACAAGAATTGTCTGGACAAACAAAAAAAAGAACCCAGGTACAATGAAGCTAAGTACCTAGTTGTATACAGTCAATGACTTCACCTGAGGAAAGCCAGACACAGAAAAGAAGCCACTTTGAACTTCATATCCCGCCATTGTCATCTTGTCTGCAGGGCCATTCATATTCGTCACACAAAGCGTAGTATTGGCCAGCGTATTGTACAGAGCTTTAGCTGTAATCTGTCAAAAAAATGCACGATGTTTTTAATTTTGCTGTTATGGTGGTGCAGCTTTAAGGTCTAGGAGGTACAGTACCCACCTTGGGGCTTCTGAATCGTGTAATGTAGCTTAGCAGTTTGTGGGTTAGAAACACTGCATGTGACATTTTCTTCTTGTCTATCATATGCTTGGCCCTTCGAACATACTCCAGAGGATTCTCCAACTCTTTCATGGGAACTGGTAGCTGTAAGAATCCCCACCGGTTTCCCTAGGGAACTCCTTTTTTGGATTTCGTCATCTCCTCCAGATTCTGCACAAAGTTTATTTCATCAAAGTATATACCTTAAACTCAATACCTAACCCATTAGCCTAGAGTAGCGCCCACCACTTCCTCATGGTAAAAAAATTTAGGCCCTCACAACTTTAATAGGTTTGGTTGTTGACCTAGCTACCACATAGGACTTATTAGACAAGGAGAGCTGTCTTGTATAGGATACGATTCAGTAGTTGAGGGCATCTTACCTTTTCGATATAAAACATTTAAGTCATGACAAGTTTAGCTGTCAACCATCCTGTCAACAAAGCGTTTATTAAACAAGGTGTTGTCGTCCTGTACTTGACCTCAGTGCAAAAGACAATTCATAAGGCTATAGCTATTCTGGTTCCAAAATGACATGCCTCCATATGATGCCGAAGGCATACCATTCAAGTACGACAGGTCCATGAGAGTGACATTCCTGGGACCCACAGATGACATGGAATTCCTCGTGGCTGCGATGACGTGGATGATGTTGCCATTTTGCGTTTGATGGAAAAGCTTGCTCACGGTTAACACTTTCTCGGTCGTTGTCACCGCAATGTGACGGTTACATCGGGCGAGGCGGTTAACAGACCATCGGCCAAGCATTTTACATTTTCGGTGACCGCCAATTTCGATTTTACCACGTGGCAATTTTTTTGGCTAAGCCGCTTTATTGCGTCGACGAGTCGACTAACATGACTAACATCGGGTAGTGGTCACGTGTTATGGGCACAGTTTTGAATTCATTTTTAAAAAAATTTTGAATGAAAACTCGATTTCGCGAAAATTGAAAATATATTTCATCCAGTAGCTACATGCAGAACGCAGTGGTGGAGGCAAAACAAAATATTCGACCATGGAAATTCAGGCTGTAAATTCATGTGCCCGGTTGAATCACTGAGCGAAGGATTTGCGATTCAATTGTAGTTATAGGTATGCATTCTTAAAATATGCGTGGCTCGGAAGGGGAGGAGAAAAGCCAACCGTATGCATAACCCAAGTTGTCTTGGTATATTGTTAGTCGTATTGTTATCGCCTGTTAACACACAAGTTTTTTTTCATGTGCAGGGAGGAGGTATCGAAGTGTATAGGGGGTGGTACGATTGAAGATTGTTGTGTAGGGTTATGGCAGCATCGGTAAATTCAAACCCTAACACATAAAGATAGTTTTATGATTCCTTCGTCAATCTAGTGTTTGAAATTGTAAATTTTTATATCATTTTTGTATCGTAGAGGTGGTTGTGAGTGTGCCCTCAGGAGGTGTGAAGAGGACAATGATTTGGGTGGAGGCTTAGGTGGCTGTGGTAATTTGAAACCCTAAGACATTCAATAATTTCTTTTTTATTTCCTATGTCATTTTGTGTTTTGTCTGTGTAAATTAGGCATCATTTTGCAGCATGGTCATGTCAGGATACCAAGGTTCCCTGTTTGATTGTTGATGGCTGATTTTTGGGATTTTGTTGAAAATTGTCAGGGTTTGCATTGTTTGTTTGCGGTTTGGTGTGTGTTAGTATATATATATATATATATATATATATATATATATATATATATATATATATATATATATATATATATATGAAGCAATACACACACACACACACAAGCATGTCCTCTATAATACAGAGGAAAACAATAGAATAAAACATAGATAAAAGAAACTATGGAAATATTATGCTCTGTTTCTATTATTCTTCGGTGCTCATTAGATAAAAAAAAGAAAACATATAGTCCCATAAATCCCCCTTCAACAATGAACCAGAATAGACGGAGGCTGCTTCAACAAGGAGCCCTTCAACAATAATGTTTTCGTTCACGCATTAGTCCTACTTTTTCCACGTTAGGCAAATAAAAAAGGCACCATGTTTGCTATCATCAAACAAACAACAGATCAACTCCTAAACAAGAGCAGGTCACACATAGTCAAGGAATGGTTGCATCAATCAGTCAACAACCTAATTTTGAGGAGTCTGTTTGCATCAAAAGGCAAACCATAACATGTAAATGAGGTCAAGACCAAGTAAAAGAAGCTCAATTTGAAACAAAACATTTTACCTCACATTGTCTTTCATGTAGCTATTAGGTGCCTACCAATTGTATTTGCATATATATATTTATTCTCGGACATGTATGTTGATGCATGTCATTGGTACGATATGTCCTTTTTGGAGCCAAAACATGTATGTCGATTCATGTCATTGTTACAATCTCATTTTGAAGCCAGAATAGACATGTCTGACACAGGTTGGAAGCACCTAATCACACTCGAAAAGTGCAGAATAAACATTTATGCATATATATGTGGGAGGCTATCTGTATTGTGGCTCCGCCCCATGGTATGTGATGTGGAGTTGTTGTGGAGTTCTCGGTTTCAGTCCTCGATGCCCACACAAAATTATGTGGAAATGCCGGAGGATGGCTGTGGCATGCTTCGTGGTTACTGCCAGTTTATTGTGCATAACATGCAAATTAAAAGCTTGTGAATGAAGGGATCGCATTTGGAGGGCATCCTGGCAGGAAGAAGAGGCTGCGGGCTGCAAAAACTTGGTACTTTTATTAGAGAAAACACTAGCATGAAACTCAAGTTACTCTCGCAGTGGGACGCCTCTATTGTGGCTGCAAAAAACAAAATGGGGGACTAACACGCCATGTTTGTGGCAGGTTTTTAATCGTAGGTTTTGCATTTGATTGTTGCTTCTATCTAACACAACGCTGTTAGTCTGTATGATTTTTATATTTTAGAACCAGAAGAGACACAACCTCTCAGACCAATGTTCATGTACGAGTTGTGATTTGATGCAGCTAACAGCAGTAAAGCCAAAGGCTAACACATGATGCAATTTAACATAGGAGATGGAGTTAGTCAATAACAAGGCTTGAGAATAGACAAATGGTACTATGTGTTAGTGACATGTTATCCAATTGCATCCATTGAATGTAAAATATAGTGTTAGTCGTATTGTTATCGCTTGTTAACAAGCGGGTTATTTTTCATGTGTAGGGAGGAGGTATCGTAACATTGATTTCGAGTCTAAGTTGCGTGTTAGTCAGACCATAGCGTTGATTTCGAGTTGGAATAGAGGTGTTTGTCCTTGAGCGCACAACAATAGTACGAAAATAGGTGGTTGATATAGACAACTCTTGTACAGCTCTGGTATTATGGCAAGTTGACATATATAATTTAGGTGATATAAATTAGTTAGTCGTAGTTTATATTGGATGTTAAACTGCAATTTCATATATGAACATGTAGGTTCCTTTTATGTCTTTTGAAATGCATTTACTTCCCAATGTAGACTACCAGTAACATTAGTTATCCATGTAGGTTGTTGATTTTCAAGGACTATTGAGTAGTCCCTCGACAAACGTCCAGACATTCCTAGGTTGTTGCTTTGTCTCCCTTGTTTAATACTACTTGCACTATAATGTCCCCTTATTAATAATCTTTGGGCTTGTGCAACTTTTTGAAAGGTGCTTGTTATATATATATATATATAGTTTGTTGTATATAATTTTTTTTATGCGGTACAAATGTATGTATAAATTTCAGTTCTTGATCATGTAATATTAATGTCCTTACTTTTACTGAATTTGATAATAATGAAAATGAACAATGCAATTGGCTGATGCATTTTATTATATGCTATAGATGCACCATATTAGACAATAAGATATAATTTTTGAACCTAAACGCAGTACGATTGTTATTTATGGATCTTCGAGTCATGAAACCAGTGTTGAATATATGAACCACAAATCTTGATTCTTGCGAACTATGTGTTATAAATTTGTATATATTCTGTTGTTTTGCATGAGAGTGTTAATGTTCATTGTAGTGTATTTGTATTTCTAGATTATTGATGTTCGTGATGTTTGAGAAGTACATGTGTTTGATGATCCAACTCCAATCTGAATTGTGATTTGGGCTTCTGTTTGAGGTGTCTTAGGTTGGCATGATGAACTCCTCACGTGTCTATCCTTCAGAGTGTTTTTTTCTTTTTTCTTTTCGTAACTTAAGAGTACGTTTTTAATAAATAGTACTATTCCCATGTCAACAAAGAGATGGAAGCTTTAGAATAGACACTCGTTTCAAAAGACTTATGTCTTTCAAAAAATGAATTGGAGGTCTCTGTACCCATTAATTGTTGTGAAAGACTTTGTTAATGGTAATGAATTGTTGTTTATTCTCTCACATAGATTGACCATCTTAATTGCTGCACACTCGTTTTACAGCATCGATTTTGCAATTAGCAGCTGCAATTGACTAACCTGTCGGTAACACGTTGTAGGAAAGGTTCGTTTTGGAGCCGGAATAGACACAGCCGATCCTTTAAGCATGTTTTGCATCCTTCTTTATCAATCATTAAGAAAGTCTAGTTTTTGTGTTGTATTTTGGATGGGGAGAACACAGGAAGCCTTTTTAACAGTGTTGGCGATGGATCATAGTCATTATTTTGTTGCAATTGCAACCAAATATGTTCTAGAGCAGAATGTCATGGATAGTTTATGGCTAAACTGTTAGCTGGGTTGTACATAACACAGCGACATGCTGACTTTGTATTGGAATGTGGGCATAATCGGTCGTGTGTTGGCTATGTCATTTGTAGTGAATGTGTGGTGTTATTGATAGTGTGACAAATATGAATTGCATTTTTTTATAGTTTCAGTTCAATCATGTCAATTGCGTTGCGAAAAAGGTTGAGGGAAAATGTTGATCTTTATTATGGGTTGCTGGAGCTAAAGGTAGATGATCTCCTGGGAGTTGGCTGCGTGACATCGGCTTGCCTGTAAGCTAAGTAGTTTTAATGGATTATGTAACATGTAGTATTTCTTGGTGTTGTAACTGTTTAATGCTTGTGACTGGAGAGCTAATTTGTATACCCATGAGAGAGGTGGGCTCTCATATGCAGGAAGAGTTCAGTATTCATATCTGAAAGATTCAAGAGTTGAGATTTCACATCTGGGAGTAGTTGAGGATTCGAATCCGAAAGAGTCGGGAGTTGGGCTTTCTGATGCACGACCAGTTGGAGATTCAAATCTTAAAGTTTCAAGAGCTAGGCTTTCGTATCTAAGACTAGTTGAGGATTCAAATCTAAAAGATTCAGGAGTTGGACTTTCACATCCACGAGTAGTTGAGGATTCAAATCTGAAAGACTCAGGAGTTGGGCTTTCAGATGCACAACAAGTTGGGGATTCAAATCTGAAAGATTCAGGAGTTGGACTTTCACATCCACAAGTAGTTGAGGATTCAAATCTGAAAGACTCAGGAGTTGGGCTTTCAGATGTAGGACTAGTTGGGGATCCAGATCCGAAAGAGTCTGGGGATGGGTCTTCAGGTCAGGGACTAGTTGGGGATTCAAATCTGAATGAGTCACTAGTCGGGTCTCCAATTTTGAACCCATTGTCAAGTCGGCTTCTCAGCGACTGCACAACCACACTGGTAATTATTTCTCATTGCATGGCATGGTTGGTGGAAGTTGGGATTTATAAGTGGAAATGTAGATATATACACGGGCATAAAATGGATCGATGATGTGTGCTATTTTATTGAACAACATTATGATAGTGGTTGTGCTGGTGAGGAAGATGAGGCCAGTGGAAGTGTAGATGAGGCCAATTATACTGATGCTCGAGGTGGTGAGAGTGAAAAAGGGGACATTTGTAGCGAGCATGAGGTGAGCATAGAGCAGAAGGCTGAACGACAACGTGATTTTGTCAGTGGTCATGAACAGGAACAAGGAGGGGCGAGTAACAAGGAGGTCCACTATTAGTCATTATATGTTGGATTATCTTTATAATGCTTGATTAGTGCAAAATTGAATGTGACTCTTTGTCTTTGTTGGCTGTGTGCAGCAACAGGCTGATCACAAAAGAGAACATATTAATGGCAGGTTGTACTACTTTTGTCTCTTCTGTTATTGTTCCGAAAATGGAGGTTTTCGGTTTTGGGATCTGGGGAGGCTTAATATGCATAGAGCCAGAGAACATCAACTACCATTTTTGGGGATTGCACGATGCAGTCGTCAATCGTGTGGAAGTGGAAAGCACAGTGCCGATCATAGGAAGAAATCATCGTTGGAGTTGAAAAAGAGGGAGTCTAATATTGAATACCAAATGGGCATACGACGCAGTATGCAAAAAAAATGTGTCATTGACCGGGTCTGTATGAAATATGGCAAGAAAACACGTGATGAGCTTCCTACCGAAGGGAAGGAAGAGATAAAGGAAGCAATGCGAGTGTACAACATCAGTCCGGTTAGGGAGGCGAGAAGGAAGAAGGTTTTAGAGTTACTGCAAAGAAAGAATATTGCAATAGAGGTAATTTTTTAGTGATTGTATTTTTTTGTAGTTTACTAAATTCCTTTAAACATGTGAAGAATGACTTATTGAGGTATCCTATCCTTGTGCCCAGATTTTAAGTGACAGTGCAGGCCATGGCGAGGAGGTTCTATCATCGAAGGCTAATCATGAAACAAATGTGCCAGTGAATGAGGCTGCATCTGTTTCGTTGGGGAAGCAAAAAAAGAGGAATGCTGCAAAAAAATCAAGGCGGGCTTCAGGTCATCAAACAAAAGAGGGTGCACCTGTTTTGTCGGGGAAGCAAAAAAAGAAGAATGCTACGGAAAAAAGAAGGCAGACTTCACATCCTCAAACAAACGTGCCAGCCAATGAGCCTGCATGTGATTCATCGAGGAAGCAAGAAAAGAAGAATGCCACAGAAAAAACAAGTCTGACTTCAGATGACGCGACACGTTTGTCATCAAAGGTGACTGTCTGTTGGCTTGTCCATATGTGTGTTTTCATTGCATGGTATGCTTTGCACTACACTGTGTAGTATGTTGACTATTTCGTCCTTGTCATTGTAGGCTAATGGGGTCTGTGGAGGGAGCATGGACTGTCCTATGGTATTGGATGACACAGAATGCTGTGTGTGAAAAAAATTAAGTCGAAAACCTTGGGCGTCTGTTATGTATAAGTTCGTTTCGTCAAAGAAGTTGAAGGAGACATCGAATGAAAAATTGGGTGCATGCAGTGCCGAGAAGATTATGGAGCAGTCTCGTGACTTGGGCTAGATGATGGACGATACGAGCAAAGAACAATCAATGCAGTTGCCTGATGACACCGTGTGTACTTGCAGTGTTCCCGAAAAACCAAGTCCAAAATCTCAGATGTCTGTTAGGAGGAAGAAGGTGAAGGAGACGATGATTGAAAAATCGAGTGCATGCAGTGGCAAGACGATTGTAGAGCACTCTCCTCAACTGGGGCAGAGGTTGGAGGATAGCTGCAAAGATGAATAGGTAATGCGATGCTATTGTGCATGACTTGTAGTGCTATATCATGACATGGTGTGTTATACTATACAGTAACTCTTTTTTTATGCAGTTGGTCGTGGTATTGGACGAGAAACTTCAGAATTCTATTTCGAGGGAGAAACTGAAGGATACGGTGAATGGAAATTTGAGTGCATGCAGTGGCGAGAAGATTGCAGAGGAGTCCACTCAATTGGGCCAGACATTGGATGATAAGAGCAAAGATGAATAGGTACTGTGCTCTTCTTTTGGATAACAGGCGATGAGGGGTAGTGTTATACTGGAGCATTTTTTATGATGTTGTGGTTTGTGTCCATTATATATGTTCTTGTTTTTGCCTTAGTTGTGTAAAATTCATTGGCCTTGGTCTAGTATTGTTCGTAGGCATATGGGTTTAATGTGTACTTACACTCCTGTACAATGTGTCATGTTTTGCAGTATAATCCGATAGAAACAAGCATTGAGAAAGAGTTTGGGGGAAATGATGATGGATGTACAAATGCAGACCATGGCCATGATGGGGGCAACAGGTCGGGAGAGACAGCTACTTCGGTATTGTTGTACTGCATTGGCATGAATTCATTTGACTATGTTTGATCGAGATGTATAAAGAATTTTATTTAAGCGATCGTGTCCACTCGTTATTGATGCAAGCAACCATGGAAGACAAAGAAGAGTGTGCCAATGAAGATGCTCATGCTGTTGCTATTGGAGTTGAAGTCCACCTACTTTTGGATGGGGTAGTGGTTGGGGAAGGCATTGTTGATGGCCTGGGGAAGGGTGTAATGTGTCATACTATTCCACTCCCACGACATTATGCTAAAGTTCGCATCGTCAAAGTCTTTGATGCAAATGCCCAGCTACCTTTCCCAAGTCCTTTCGTCGATATCTTATCGGATTCTCTAAACTTGTGGGTGGTGTGGCCCATTGAAGACCTGGTCTATTCCCCACTCTTGGTAAGTTTCAAAGATGACAAGATCCCTTCCTCTGTCTTCTCATTCCATCCTTTACCTTATTTCAATGGAATGAAATAGGCAGCACTCGTATGATGTCGTTTGTATGTGGCAGGATAAAGTTGGCAAAATTGTCTAGCCACAAAAAGAGGATGTTAAACGCGACCCTGTGATCAGACGGGTAAGTCGCAGGCTGCGATCACTTGGCATCAACCCTCCTGAGTTGCATAAGAAAGAGAAGAAGCGTAGAGCATTTTATGGTGCCGTCAACTCCATTGCGCAATCCAGACAGCGGAGGCGATAATATTCTTTGATCATAGTTGTTATTCCTCTTTCCAAATATTTAGAGCGAGATACTATGGTGGAATTTTAGTCTTCA
Source organism: Cryptomeria japonica (assembly GCF_030272615.1). Taxonomy (NCBI): domain Eukaryota; kingdom Viridiplantae; phylum Streptophyta; class Pinopsida; order Cupressales; family Cupressaceae; genus Cryptomeria; species Cryptomeria japonica. Next base: position 471,412,678 of record NC_081412.1, on the reverse strand, counting down.
TAGACTTTATTTAGATGGGATTTGGAGATGTTATATTGACATGGCTTTTACCTTAGCATAGTTTAAATCCTCTGAATTATTGTTTGTCTTAGATGAATTGTACATTATTATTCAACCTTTCCTACTATTTTAAGCACCTTTCCTATTATTTTAAGCAAAATAACTGTAAAGGCTTGATTTCTTGGACTCTTTCATGGTGATCCTGCACCATCAACTACCCTTTAATAACTTCACAAACCTTTCTTTGGTGCGCAACATTTTTAATAATGATAGTGGATGGTACAATAAAGTCGATGATAGTCATTTACTATTCAAGTTTTGTTCAAGGTCTCTTATATGTTGCATATGCATAGGTTTTGTTATTGCGTACCAATTGGGTCCCTGCAACTCTTTTACATATACAAATGAAGCGGAATGTTTGATTGAAATTGTGAACCATGTGCTCTTTCCACTATAGCTTATGATAGTTGAATATAGCATTGTTATTGTTTGTTTTTGAACACTGAATCTGAAATGAATTAACAACAAAAAAATAACCAGAAAAAACAAAAAAACTATTAAAATACACCAGACTTCTGTTATAGTTTCATGGCATATGTGTAATGAGTTGGATGCAAGACGAGGATTGCTGACTAATGGAGTTATCTTCCCAAAACATGGATTCCTCATTGGCAGGTAACTTGGCACCCAACTGCCCAGTTTAGTGAACATGTCAACTTTACCGAACATGTTAACTTTTTGTATCGTGCATAATGGTATTCATTCCAAAAAATGCAACAGATAGCAGTTCCTTCCTTGTTGGCATAAACTATTGTTTCCTACATTTTTAATGTTGTCTTGCCCACCTATCTACATATACTTATTTTTGGCATTGTTTGCAGGGATGGCAATGGGAAGACCACAGATAGGAAAAAGAAAGGGTGTGGAAACATCTGTTCTGCAGAACGAAACGCCTGCTACGAATTCAAAGGCGAATGGAATGGCCGATGTTCTTACCTCTGATGATAGTTTAGGAAAGTCTGCAAGACAACCACCACCACCCTTTGCAAACTGGAACGATGGGATGGACACAATGAAGTTTGACGCCATGCAAGTAGAACTGCTAACGTAGAAGGTCGAAATTGCCCATGTTGAAAATGAAAGGCTAAAGGGGATTGTTTCTGATCTTGAATGGAGACTCACTGAAGTGAAAAGGAGATGCACCGAACTCAATAAGAAATGCACTGAACTCAATAAGAAATGCATGGAACTCAATAACAAGGTCATGGACTTGGACGATAAGAATACGGACCTTGAGCTGGAAGTGCGTGGTTTGCAGATGGTGAATGAGAGACAAGAGGTAGTTCATGAGGCGTGTGCTAAAACAAAAAAATCATAAGTGACCAGATGCAAGAGATGCTAGATGTTTGTGCACAACATGCTCAGTACTGGACATAGAGGTACGCAGAGGTGTTTGCCTCTGTAACCGATGAAGATGATGGGAATGATGTGCCTCCCCTTACTTTGACCACTGAGGGAAACAAAAGTCATTTAAATACTCAACCTCTACCTCTATAATAGGCTTGCATTGTTACGAAAGTTTTCCTCTTCAATAAAACATCAGCAATGGTGCAGACTTTTTTGTCATCAGACATATTCTTTCATTTAGGAAGACACTTTGTATGCTTCATGAATGGTTATTTTCAATAAAATTGATTGACCGAAGTTTTTCTTTCTAGTTCTTTTCTTCGGGAGCCCTTCTTGAACCAGTCCCTTGAACCAGTTGTAAAAATATATTAAGTGGCCTTGGCACCTTGTCAAAAAAAATAAAAAATAAATAAATGTGATTGACTTCACTTAAACATCAATGGTTAATGATTGGTTTGTTGTACACTTTTTCATGCTTTTTGAATGGTTCTATGTGGCTTCTATGATGAATGGAATCCTCTTAATAAGTTAATATGACTTCCCAATCAGTGTTAGCAAACCAAGGCGGGTGAATCTATACCTGAAACATAACTTTAGGTTAAAATCTTTTTTATAGCGGATTTAAAAGAACCACTAATTGTATGATGGCAATTTTTTTTTATAGACTAAAAAAATGCTTATTTATAAATGATGGATAAACTGAATCACAAGTACATAAGATAGACTGCTCAATGACTATTATTCTTCATAAATATTAAATATAAATCAATGAGTATTAACTATTAAACCTTTATGACATGAAAGGTCTGTAACTATTAATCTTGCTTGTAGTCTTTGCTTGTCTTCATCACTTTAAATATAGATCAATGAGTATTAACTATTAAAGCTTTACGACACGAAAGGTTTGTAACTATTAATCTTGCTTGCAGTCTTTGCTTGTCTTCATCACTTTTTTTCATATAGCCTCTTATATGTAGAGTCCTCCCTCAACAGAAACTCTATTTGATCTTCATTCAGTTTAGTCACATCTAAGTTTAGTTTGCTAGTGATTCTATGGTCAGTCTTTCCAACTTGTCGTATCATCAAATGTCCAAAAGCTTATTCTCTGTCAACCAGTGTGGGTGTGTATCTTAGCTTTAGGATAGATAGCCCATTGTAGAAGGGACGCGTCTATTCTGCTTCCAAAAACACGCGTGTTAGTCACGCTTTTTACACCTCATTTTTGTAGTTAACGGCTGTAATTGACTAACCTGTTGTGTGTTAGTCATGCATTTTACATCGTCAATTTTGCAATAAACGGCTATGATTGACTAACCTGTCGCTAACATGTTCTACGAAAGGTTTGTTTTGGAGGCAGAATAGCTTCAGCCATTAGTGAAAAGTTACTTAGTCGCAGCCGTTAATTGCAATATCGACGGTGTAGAACGCGCAACTAACACGCATCTTCGTCAATCCATACTATTGTTTTTGAGCCAGCCAGTACTGGACTCGCAACCGTTAGTTTCGCATGTTAGCTAAAGGTTAGTCAATCAAAACCGTAAATGTCACGTGTTTGTGCACGATTAGTCATTCGTAGCCGTAAGTTTCGCGTGTTACTAATAGGTTAGTCAATCGCAGTAGTAAATTTCACGTGTTTGTGACAGGTTAGTCAACCACAGCAGTAAATTTTGCGTGTTTGTGACAGGTTAGTCAATCGCAGCAGTTAGTTTTGTGTGTTTGTTACAGGTTACTCAATTGTAGCAGTTAGTTTCGATGGCGTGTTAGTCTAGCTCGCCGTTTCGCGTGGCAAAAGGAAAAGTCCACCAGCCACTAGTTGAATCACAACCATTAGTCAACCACAGCCGTTAGTTTCGCATTTTTTGGTAGGTTAGTCAACCGCAGCCATTAATATCGCGTTTGTGTGATAGGTTAGTCAATCATAGCCGTTAGTTTCATTTTTTTGTGATAGGTTAGTCAATCACACCAGTTAGTTTCGTGTGTTAGTGAGAGGTTAGTAATCGGCCTTCGCGACTGTTATTGCAAAATCGACGATGTAAAACGCGCGACTAACGTTTTTGGAGCCAGAATAGACGCGTGTTGTTTAGAGAAAGGATTATTTTTATTAGATTTAAATTAACATATAAAGTGTTTTGCTTTTTAGACAAAGTGCATAGAGACAAACATATAAATTGTAAACATAACTGAGACAAACATATAAATTGTAAACATAACCAAGACAAACATATAAATGGTAAACATTCGAGACAAACAATGTTCAAAGATCAGCTATGTAACCATAGAAATTAACTGTTTTATAAATAATAGCATAGTCATACAGGACTAGTTATACAATTTTAATTAGAGGACCTCCTCTACGATGGGAATCTACTCTGTATCCTCAAAAACCTCCCTGCTGGCCATGGACTACCATAACCCATGAAAATGGGGGTGTAGTCCATAATAAGTAGGTTCCATGGAAAGAATGCCATGACATCCTCGATACTGTCATCAAAGTAAGGCACTAGGGACCGTCCATGTCTCCAATGGGGTTTGTCAGCACAGATTATGTGAATCTGAGGGAGAGTGACTGGCCAGTACGCAAGGGCAAAATACACTGGCCATAGTCGCCTATGCAAAGCGACCGTCAACATAGTTGACAATTTGGCGAAGGAGATCACGTCTTGTATGTGGACCGTGTACATATTGTCGTCGGTATAATATCTTCCCATTTGAATGGTCCACTCAGTGGTCCGTTTGGGAGTTATTGTTCGAATAATATCCGAAACAATGATATCCGGGAGGCGTTGAAATAAGGCAGACTCCTCGTCATTCTCTGCCAATCTCTTTAGCAGTCTGCAGATACATACGATAAGAGAGTTAGTAATATAACTATAGCATTCAAGAAATGTAAGACATAAGAGTATCAAGCACTCAAAAAATGCAAAACATAATCACACCATAAGAGTATTAATTATTTAACTAGAACATTCAATAAATTGAAGACATAAAAGCGTAATACTGAAAATTAAGTTGCATAAAACCTGCGCCTGTCACCCGACGTGTATGTGAATGCCATTTAGTGATAAAACAGGGCAAAAAAACAACGGACCTGCATACAAAGATACATTATAAAAGATGGTTAGGGATAGTTATAGAAAACATTACAATGCAACTACAATAAACAAAGTTGTTCCATATTACGCAAGAGGTTGAATTAAGAATGGCTAAACATCAAGGGACATCAAGCACATATATGACATAGTTACAAACAAAAAGCTTGATCTGAACAAATAATACCAAAATTAGTATCAACAAGGATCACTATGTGATCCCTCTCCACATAAAAGACCATCAAAAGCCAATCGCCGATGAGGAGTCCTATGGCCAGGTGTTGAGGGGGTGCCGAACATTGTCACAGATAAGTGTGTATCACTTTCACTGAGCACAAGACACAACGACTAAATAAACATGTGCAACATTCACATGTTTAGAAACCACTTACAGGTGACACTAGAGTACCAACCTGTATCAGAGACAACCGATGCAGTGGCAAGGACATGCGGTTCCCGTTCTTGGTCCAATTGCCTCTTTCCCCTTCTCCTCCTAGAAGTCTCAAAGGGAAACTCAAAGGTGATAGGCTGTTGAACATCATGACAGATCTCACTCCTACTACTATGCCTATGTTGCCGCTGATTGCGACGACGGAGCTGACTTGCACTGAACCAAGGCTGCATACGTTCGATGGTTGTATTGGCTGGATCAGTAGACGGTCTAAAATCAAATGACATGGCACCAACATTCTGAAGATTATCCATGAACTTATCCAGATAGCCTACAAATACCATTAGTTTATCGCCTGAAGCCAGCATTGTTTGCGACAATATGTTTAACTTTTTGTTTGCTTCGTTCCACATTATGGTGTCCACATCCTCTAAATTTGTATGTGCATTATAAATGGTGTCGACGACAGGTTCAGGTGTTGGTTTTTCATTAGTATTAGTAGATGTTGGAGTCGACATACGAATAGGATCTGTATGAAACAAGATCTTAGGGTGAAGTACACATCTTTTAAGTTAGCAAAAATCAACATTCATGAACATCCACTTACCCGGAACACATGAATCGTGGAATGAATTGTTCATCATTGTAACAACCTTCAACACATGCTTGCACATGTTTCCTTGCAAACTCCACGAACATTCAGAGATGTAGAAGTGATCCCCAAATTTCCTAACCACATACCAGTTGCACGAGGACTGACTTTTCACCTAGTACCATCCAGGAGTAGTGTCATCTGGAACACAATCGGCATCAGGAATTGCCTTTGCCCTCTCCATACTAGTTTGAAAATGTGTCAACCTGTAGTTTTTGATAAATCCAAAATGCTGCAATTCTCGCTTATGTTGGTAGAATGGTTCCACTTTATACACAAGTATAAAATACAGATTGTCCATCCTCCTCGAGCACGTCTTTTTATTATCTCTTAGGTGTAGTGACTTCAACTTACTGTTGTATGATTCAATGGCATTATTTGTGTCCTGGTTAGCATGAGCGAAATTCCTGAAGTTTTTCGCCCACATAGCTGGCCAAAAAAAAAAAAAAATTGAAATAAAGAAATTAAAAATAGGAGTAGGATGTCAACTACCAAATGACAACCAAAATGGGTAACAAGTCATAAAGCCACCACTCAAATGTAATGTCGAACTCACCGATACGGCCTTCTCCTTGACACCATGTGCTGTAGAAGTACTCTAGAAAACGTGGTTGATCACTAAATTTGGCAAAGAAAGTGTGCAGCTCCTCCACCATGCTCTCTTCACTTTCATGCATTGCCATCATTATCGCCCCTAGATGGTGAAAAATGTCCATTGCTCTTTTCTTCGTTGCATACTTGTATATGTTCTTCAACCATGCTCGACGCACGTGCCAAATACAAAGTAAGACATGGCATTGAAAAACAGTCCTGTTATGAACAAAACGTTTAATTGGGTTGAGGCGGGAGCATGGTCATTTAAAATAAACCGTAAAGTAGCGCACCATACTGTTTGATTTCATGTAGCCAAAATATTGCTCTTGCACTTATTGTATGGCTTGAATCTCTGCACTCGCATCATCTGTGATAAATTCATTGATCCTCCAATCAGGCCTCTTTTCCTTTCCTCGTCTCCGCAACTCCATCAACCACATCTGGATATCCTCGATCTTGTTCCTTGATATCACAACCCATGCAATAGGCACCCCCGATTTCTGCTTGTCGAAGATGAGACATGAATACAATTGATACTATTTTAAACAACAAACAGGAAGATCATGATCATCCAGGGATCAAATGGGCTTCATGAAAATAGGTTAAGTTCGAAGAGACATACCCCATATTTGTTTGTTGTGAATGTAGAATCCATTGAGATGATTGAGTCATGCGAGAATCGTACCATCATGTCAAGCATCCAAGACATTTTTATTCCCATAACGAAAGGTTTGTCGGCACCTTGTGGCTACTGGAAAAAAAAGAAATTTGCCTCATCCTATTTTTTCCATTCTAAGATGCTAGTGGCATCGTGCACATGCTTTCATGACTGAATAGAATGGACCCTCGTTGCTGCATTGATAACATCCTTTCACGTCACAAATGAATCTCTCTTCTTCAACATGTTATGAAAAACGGGATCATCAAGATGTCGGTCCATAATAGCATCAACGCTCACATCCATCAGCAACAACCTCTCTATATATGCTTTGCATTCATCCAACAGGTTTGGTGCAAATTGAGAGCACAACTCATTGCTAGTATCATTGATGCCATGACAAGCTTCACCATTATTGTCTACATGCAACGGTTGCTTGAATATCAAGATGGCCACATCTGGCCTACCATATAACACCTTAACAATGAAGTGGCATGTACAACCTCTTTTTTTTCTGATATGTCCACGTGCGCTTCTTATTCGATGACTTCTTCCTGTTGTCTTGTGGTCCATATGAACACTAGTACCTTCAAAAAACAACTCTCCTATTATCAACAACAGTCTTTATGTCATTAAACGTAGATAAAGAATATGAAAGAATGTGTCTACGAACTTGCTGTACATCTTTGTTGTGTGCATGTTGTGCAGAGCACTATCATGCTCACTATGCTTCTTTCAGAGGAATTGGGTTTCAACACCTTCGTGCAACGATTCCCCTCTCATGAATGCATCCAATCTATCCTGTGGAATTGCTGCACACAGGTCTGTCGTTGAATCATTTTCGACACAAATTGGCGTCCACTGAATATCCCTTGAATAGAAATGATGCAAACCTTCACCACCATCTTGAACTTCCAATACCATAATGTCCTTCCATTTCCGGTGTTTTCCCATTCTCGTCCTGCACATATCAGAGAAAGAAAGAGATATCATAAATAGTAAATAGCCACAGTGATTATATCTTCAATGTGATACTGTTTTGAGATATTTGTTGTTGTCAAATGTGTTTTCCATGATATTGGTCACTTCGCACAAATGACCAAATCTACTTTACTGTTAGACCTTCATCCTGCCCATCCTATTAGCACATTTATTTACAAAATAGTTTTGTGCTATATGTGGCCACTTTTAGTTTCATCATAAGAGCATTTAGTGGTGGATTGTAAGTACAGGTGATATCTTGCAGTATCTTCATGAAAAAGCATCACTTTAGCATATTGAAGGGAATGTTGAGTGATATGTTGAGTGTTTGACGGGTCTGATTTGGAGCTACAGTAGCCGAGGCCATTTGAAATATGCCTCCAATTCACTTGACCTTTCTTCATACTCATCGGTTTAAATCTGACCGATGAAACAATGTGAAGAAAATTTGCGATCTCTATCGGCAGGCACAACCTCTATTGGTTGAAGGTGGATGGTTTATTTGTTCAAAAATGTAAAATTTTAATTATCAGCATAAGTACTCTCCATGAAACAGCACTAGCAAGCAAAATATAGAATATCAGCATAACATGTATCGATAAATCAGAGGGCGGATTCATTGGGAAGAGGCACTTATGAACCTATCATTGTAAGTTGTAAGGATAAGACAATGCGGATCATGGAGTTATAGCATCGACAGATCGGAAGTAATGAGAAAAGTCTATCCCAATACCTGATGACTGAAGGGAACCGAAGGTGGGCCCATCGGAGAAAAAGACCATATCGGGATAGTGCAAAAAATAGTTAGATCGATTCCCGATGACATGGAGAATTGGAAGGTGGAACCATCAGTATTACCTAAACCAATTAATCAAACTCTAAAGCATAAAGCATAAAAGTGCATTAGAGACTCATCGGGACTTCGGGAGGAATAGGAAAATGCTATTCCGACCCCCTATGAAGATAAAAGCACCTGCGGGGATATCGGTGTAAATCATACCGATAAAGTAAACATGCATTAGGACTCATCGGGACATCCGAAGAATAAATTTTATGCTATGTCGAGTCCCGATAGGACTATTAAGGTGGATGTAGAGTTGCTAGGAATTCTTCAGAGTGATTTATGCCGATAATGTGGGCAACTTGGTCACAATGCGGACTGGTATATTGAGATCATCGGGGCATTGGAGGGACATAAATTGAACTATGCTGATACACGATGGGACATATCGGACTATGTTTCAGCTATCGGGAGGGGTTGGATGAGGCTATTCTAGCTCCAAAAGCTCCAAAAAGGTAGTATGGAGGGACTAACACGCGTGTTAGTCGTGCATTTTTCACCGTCGATTTTGCATTTAACGGTCCTGATTGACTAACCTGTCACTAACACGCTGTACAAAAGGTCTGTTTTGGAGCCAGAATAGTCGTGGCCCTCCAAAACAGACCTGTCGCACAGTGTGTTAGTGAGATGTTAGTCAATCGCAACCGTTAACTACAAAATCCATGATGAAAAACGTGCTACTAACATGCGTGTTAGTCAATCCATATCTGTCTGGGCTACGTCTATTCTGAAGGTTTAGGGTTTTTTGAAATTTACCCTTTTTTATGTTTTGAAAAAAGAGTGGCGGGCCCAGTGGGTTAAAGAGTGAAGGTTAACGGACGATATCTTCCAGTTAATCCAACGGCCCACATTGTTTCATAAAGGAAAGATGGTCAGATTTTATCTTTCGTGAAGCAGTGAAAGGGAAGTGGGTCTAGCGTGAGGATGATGTGGAAAGTAAAGAAGGTGCATCGTGAAAAGGATCCAATGGTCTGCGTTAGTTTTGTGGGTGAAATAGCATGGATTTTATCTTTCGTGAAGCGGTGAAAGGATGGTGGGTCCGACAGATTGGACTAGTGCTAGTTTTTAAAGGTTTTACATCTCGAAATAGATCCAACGATGAGTGTTGTTTCATAGCCCGGAGATGCAAGGTTTTTAAACTTCGTGAAACAGTGAAAACCCTTTGTGGTGAGGCCTTCATACGGTTAGTGAAAAGGGTTAGCGCTCACCGTGAAGTGTACAGATTGAGCGAATGCATGGTTTTTAATGTTCACGAAACAGTGAAAAGCTAGGACAATGAGATTTCCTTTGTGGTCCGTTGGAGCTTTTCTTAAATTCAATTGCGAATTCATTGGCGAAGCCTGTAGATTAATGTCGCAATTCAACGCTCTCTTGCCCTATTAAGCCTCACATCAATGGAATTTTAGTATCAATTCAAGTAATTTTGCAGAGGAAGCATTGCGTAGAGTGAATTTCTTCAGGCAACAAGTAAGTTCTGCACTCATTTTGAAAGTTACAGTTCGAATTGGTTTCATCAGGAGTTTAGATTCTGAGAGGTTTGTTTGAGTTTTAAATTGAAATACCTATAATTTAAGATGGCACCATGAAGAGATTTCACATGGAAAGTGAATTATCAGGATAGAGCTATATGTGATGATTTCTTGGAACAATTAACCATGTCTACAAATGTCACTGCTAAGATCAAAGAACTAGTGCCCAAGGCCCCCCGTTTGAGAATTGGAGATGGTTTGTATGACAAAGGGAACTGGTTGAGGGATTCACAGACAAGGCTATCAGGGCTGGGACTTTTCAAGGTGGGTTTGGGCCAAAGACATTCCTCTGCTCCAATGAACAGTCTATGGGAATTAGATGTGGGAAAGCTCATAGTCCCTGGGGTTTTTATGGATGTAGATTTATTAACCTAGGTTGCAAATAATTATGACCTTGTTGCTAAATGTGTGAGAAATGTGAATGGGGGAACCTTAATTGAGATTAATGAATATGAGTTTACGAAGGTGTTTAAGCTCAATGAGGTATCAAACTACTTAGAGCCAATCAATTTTGATACAGTTGCACAGGCCTACAATGTCCAGAGAGATCATCTCAGGAGTGGTCCTTTGAAAGAATTTTTTGTCAAAATAGGAGGGTTAAGTGTTGTAGGCCCTAGTACCATGGAACCCTTCTCTGTGAATTTGTTTACTCTGAGGGCTAAAGGCATGTATTGGTCACTTTATTAGATTTTTGGGGAAGATGCCCAAACCAGTATGCCAACTCACTATATGCTAATGATAGCATAGATCTTAAACCCCTCTCTGGCAGCAACCTTTGATTATGCATCTTATCTCATTGATGCAATCCATGCAGGGCTAATAGGGATTACAAATGGTAAGGTAGACAGACCTTTTGGGTGGTATTCTCTTCTCATGCATATGTTTTTGTTTAAAGGTGCTGATTACTTCGCTAATGGTATGGATCTGGTTAAGGAAAAGGATGGTGAAGAGATGCCTGTGCAATTATGGAGCACAATTTTGTCTTGGGATAGAGAGGACGCCAGTTACTTGAAGTTTGATAGATGCTTTGCATCTAGGCTTCGGATTCTCTTGTGCCAAAAAAATCCTAGGATACCTAAGGCCCTCATAGAGTTCCTTAGGCCTAAATAATTTGCTGAAGGAATCAAGATTGTGCACAACTGGGGTGATGTATATTTATACCCTGTCTCTACGGTGTTTAGAGTTTATGGATTCAGAGGAACTCCATATTTGCTTCCTTATCAAGTCCCATTGAAGATAGGAATTGTAGAGATCCTAAGGCAAATCGGGGGTCTCCAAGAGGCAGAGTTAACAAATAGGGGAAAAGGGACCATTTTCCCTACCATCACCATTGCTCATCAATTTGTAATTAACAAGCTTGGCTGGAAACACTTTGATGATTTCTTTCAACCATATAGGTTGCCTACTGCAATATCAAGATTTGCTGACCCTGAAGATTTCTTCAATGGTATTTTTAGAAAGAGAGCAGTACATAAAGGTAGACCACATCAGTTCCATTTTCCCGAGGATCTAATAAAAAATGAATTCAATCTAGATGAGAAAGAATTGAGGAAAGAAAAATGGGTAGCATACAAGAAGGCTCTTGATTTTATTCACCAGTTTGATGGTGGTTATGATCCTCTGTCTAGTTTTACTCCCTTTCAGGAGAAAATTAAATTCTTAATTCTTCATTTTGAACACCTAATGTAGACATTGAAGGAGAAGAGGGAGGTTATAATGAGGAATGATCCTCAAAGGGCTAAGTTGGTTTTAGCCAAGCCTGCCTTTGCCAAGGCCATCCCTCCGAGTGATTATGTGATGCATAAGAAGTGAAGGTATAGTGTGCTAGTGTCGGTAACTAGTGAGCCCTCTATTTCAAAAGGAAAGAGAGCAATAAGAGATGCCACTAAAATCCAAAACTCCCCTAAAAGGCAAAGGGAAGGCAAAGAGGTGCAAATAGGTGAACCTCTGTACTCTCCCTCCCAATCCCCTATCCATGTGGGAGATGAACTGGCAGCCGCAGACCAATTGTTGTAGTTAGGAAGTCTCGGTGAGATTGCCTACACTTATGAGGAAACACAAGAGGGAATGCCCGAAGAGCCACTGACTGCTGAGATGAATTTGACAGCAGATGAGTTGAAAGGAAAGGAGCTATACCTTGCTATCAAACAAGCTAGTGATGAGTTCCTGGCTGATAATAGTTTTGTTACAACAGGGTCCTTTATGCAATTTGTTTGGAAACAAAACATTGAGCAATATAAGGCAAGATGTGAGAAGAGAAAGAAAGAGCAACCCCAAAAAGATGCAAATATAGTGGAGGAAGAGGTGAAGCAAGAAATGATAGCAGAATTCAAAGCCATTACTCCTCAAAAGGGGAGAGAAATGGTGTCAAAGGCTGGTGTTTTAATCCTTCCTGAATGGGACATAGCATATGCCTTAGTGCTTGAAGTAGTAAGGAAAGAAACCAAGCCCCTAGAAGGAGTGACATTCACTAAGGATAATGTTGCTTTGGTTATGTGGTCCCTAAAGAGGGATGAGAGTAGAAGGAGGAAGGACACCTCCGAATCCAACTATCTAGGAGGTATGATAGTGAAGAGATTTCAGGACACTAGAGTGGTGGAAGCTGCCAGCATAGTTCTAGAAACTGCAAAATTCAGTGTGGCAGTGGTTGAGAAAGAAGCTAAGGAGAGAACTGAACTCCAGGTAAAATTGGAAACAATTTTAAAGGCTTATAATGAGGACAAAGGAGAGATAGCCAACCGAGATAGCATCATTGCTAGTTTACAAAGTCAATTGGTAGGGCAGTACCAGAAAGGTGAGTCGTCTACTTTAATGATTGCATATTCTCCAACAAGACCCCCACCCACCAGTCCTATCATTGAATTGCCCCCTTCTCCTATGACCTTTGGTTTCGAGGCTATTAAAACTTTAGAAGATGAGATTGAAAAGTTTAAATGAGGTCATGCCTTACTTAAAAGCAACTATGAAGAAAAGGTGAGAGGTACAATTTTGAAAATTGGTGACTCAGTTAGAGCCTCTATTTTATACATTAACATGAAAAGAATTTTGAATATTTTGACTGATTTGAAAGAAGATAAGGCCACTTTAGAGCCAATTCTGAATAAGTGGATGCCTAGGGGAGTGGAGTTGGAACTTATGTGTTCATCTCATGTAGAGGCAGAGGGTGATGCCAATATCAAATCCACTTGTGAGTTAATAAAAGGGATGACTAGATTAGCAGAAGAAAGGGCAGGTGTGAAGAGAAAAGCCCACATATATAGAAAAGAATATTCTGATCATAAGTATGAGTTGTTTCCCAAGGGTTTTGTTGGTCCAAATAATATGAAAGAGGAAAAGGCATGGCTTGATGAGTTGGGGTGTAACTTGTCGGAGAGGGTAAACGAGGTTATTAATATAGATGACACAGCTTTATTTATTAAGACAGTTGAGGAGATTGAGAAAGAAAAGTCACATTATGGTTTTCTGCAGACAGAGGTTGGGAAATTGAGAATCACATGGAAAAGGCTAAATAAGATGAAAAAGAAGATCATTAGCTTCTCCTGGCAGGTGATGGCGTGTTCGAAGAGTGGAAAAAGAAATATGCAGTAGAAGAAGAGGAAGTCCCACAACACTTGGAAGATGTTGCAGCGGAACAACAAACTTAAAAGGCCGTTAGGATATAAAATGATTGTATTTTTCTTTCCTTTTCCACCTGGAATCATGGTTCTAACAAACTTTTCCTACGAAAGTCCGAAGCTTGTTTGCAGCGATATTGTTATAAATGGATACCAGGACTTAGGAAAAATCATCACAAGAATTTGTAAAGAAACTCTGCTGAAATATATCTACGGTGTTTCTGGTTCTCTCTAGAATTACATTGAGTCTAAAATTCTCAAAATGAATATAAATATACACATCAAAGTTTCAGCCCTAAATCTTCTTTCTCTTCTTGTGTCCATTCATTAGTTCTTTGCATTTGTTCTCTCTTGGGATCAAATACTGAAAATGAGCATAAGTTTTCTTTAATGTTACAGTTTCATCGAGGTGATGAAGTCCATAGGTTTACTGTGGATCTCAATTTAAAAGTGTGAAATTATTCACAAAAGGTATACCCACCTTAGCTTTCGATAAGTTCGAAGTGTAGAAGGTGTTGTTGAAACCTTCTTATATGTTAGTCTGGAATTCTATTTTCTTCATGTCCTCTTTAGCAACAAACAGAGTTATTAAATTTTCTTATAGGGAGGAATAGGGCTGAGTTGAAGCTATCCTAGCTCTACCTATCATACAACGTGTTAGCGACAAGTTAGTCAATCGCAGCCGTTTCTTGCAAAATCGACGGTGTAAAATGCATTACTAACACGCGTGTTAGTCAATTCATACTGCCATTTTGGAGCCAAAATAGATGCGTCTGTGTTAGCGATGGGTTAGTCAATCGCAGCTGTTAATTGCAAAATCGATGGTGTAAAATGCACGACTAACATGCGTGTTAGTCAATACGTGCTGTCATTTTGGAGCCAGAATAACGCGTCCCACACTTAGCATGGTCCTATCGGGTCCCGGTATAATATAAAAGTTCTTCTTCTGACGTCCTAATGAATCCTCATTTGATGCACTCTTTATCGGTATAACTCACACCGATACTCTAGCCAATGCTTCTATCTTCATCGGGGGTCGAAATAGCCCTTTTTATTCCTCCTGAAATCCCAATGAATTCCCAATGCACTTTTTGTCTTATATGCTTCCGAGTTCTTTTATCGATATAGGTATAATACTGATGGCTCAGAATTCCGATTCTCCTTATCATCGGGGATCGGTATAGCAATTTTCGCACTGCTCTGATATGAATCTTCTTTCTGATGGTGTCGCCTTCAGTTTCCTTTAGTCATCGGGTATCGGGATAAAAATTTCTTATTACTTCCGATCTCCTAGTACTATGTTATAAGCTTGGCCATTTCGTTACAAGTTATACAGATGCTTTCATAGGTCATGGATATAGCAATTTATATGCTTTGCCGATAAGCCGATGCAAGGCGATAGAAAGCAACCGCCTACTTCCTCATCAGAACAAGATTTCTTGATGGAATGATCTTTCGAAAAGTATGCACCAAGTTGAGTATTTTTTAATGTCCTCCAATGAGTCTACGCTCTGTTTCATTGGTATAAGTGCTGCCGATAATCCTCCTTTGGCTTGCCAATGTGGTTTCATCTGGAGCTTCATTTTACCTAGATGTAGGCTAGCCATACCTTAGTGGAAGGACAAACTAGAGACCTCTGTGTTTTTTCATGAGCTTTGGCAGATTCGCATCAGGCCCTAGATAAAGTACGTAGGAGCAGGGAACTTGATGGCTAGTTCTCATAATAGTAAAGATATGTTGTTCGGACAAACCTTGATTGGAATTCGGGCCTCTTCTGGTCGGTATGTAGACTTCTCTAGAAAATTTGAAACTTTATATAAGGAATGGTTTAGATTGAAGTCTTAAGCCTGGAAGTCTCGATCTGAAACAATGGTGCATCATTTTGGTGTCAGTTGCTTGTGTAGAGAGGAATCGATCTAGGCCCAATGCAGTCGGCTATTTCAAGAAAACGATGTGCTCTGGAATGCTGTATGGTGGGTGGCTAATGGTATATTGGGTGCTAATCGACACTGGTGTGATGGGTTTGTTTATGAGGCTGTCATTTGCCCTATGGTTGACATATTCGATTCAAAGGAAGTGACCATACAGAAGATAGACGGCTTTGTCTACCCATCTGATGGGCAGGCCCTGGGAAATGCCATTCTAGAGTTGGATTCTGATTGTTGGGTAAGCACCCTCCACATCTATTTTAACCACACCAACTACATCTCCTCTGAATCAGAGGAGTCAGACACTGAAGATGAGGAAATTGCCCAAAAAAGGGTAGCATGGGAAAGGAGGAAGAACTTCATCCAAGAGGCGTGGGAGGTGTATAGGGTGGGGGTGAGGAATGGGAATCTGGATCCCTTCCGCAGACTACTGAACTCCGATGATAAATGGCTCTCGGCACCAGCTGCTGTCAAAGTAATGGAGATTGGAGAGAACATGGGTGTCATGCTCCAATACATTGGGAGTTAGTTTTGTTGTTTATCTACAATTTCTTGTTTTGCATATGTCACTCGCTACACTTCTACAACCCTATTGCAGACAATAGGATTAATTTTGTAAAATTAGCAGTAGCACTATTTTAGGTAGTTATCGGATAAGTTATAAAACATCTTGTCATGGTAAATAGGAGAAAGTGTCACCATTGTAGGTGCATGGAGTGCCTTCGATGGTCATTTTGTAGCCAATATTTTTATGTTTAAAGATGTCATTTTCATCTACATGTACTGATGAGGGCTAGTTGGTGGACATTACAATTTGTAAAGAACCAATCCTTCTTACACACTACTGCCAATATTTTAACACAATGTTTGTTAAGTATTGACGTATTCAAATACAAATTTTCTGTCACATGAAGTATTGATCTATAGTTGTTTGTTTTTCATTTTCTATACTTTAATATTGCTTCAATCTCTCTGTCAGCTTCAAACTGTTATTGCAAAATCATTTGCAATAAACGACTGCGATTGACTAACCTATCGCTATCACACCGCACGAAAGGTTTGTTTTGGAGCCAGAATAGCTGTAGCCCTAAAGGATTACTATATCGGTCTAACTTTCACCGATATCCCCGCAGGCAGTTTTATCTTAATCGTGGGTCGGAGTTAAGTTTTTCTAATCCTCCCGATCTCCCCATGACTAACATGCATGTTAGTAGTCCGTTTTACACTGTCCAATGGGCATTTCGTACTGTGTCTTAGCAACAGGTTAGTCAATCGCAACCGTGCGTTACCAACAGGTTAGACAATCACATAATGTTGGTCCCAATATGGGCGGTGTAAAACGGACTACTAACACGCCTACATAGTCTTATCGGGACTCGGCATGGCATAAAATTGCTTCTTCTGATGTCCCAATGAGTCATAATGCATGTTTACTTTATCAGTATAGTTTACATCGATATCCCCGCAGGTGCTTTTATCTTCATCGGGGGTAGGAATAGCATTTTTCTATTCCTCCTGAAGTCCTGATCAGTCTCTGATGCACTTTTATGCCTAATGCTTTGAAGTTTGTTTTATCGGTATAGGTAATACCAATGGTTCCGCCTTCCCCATTCTCCATGTCATACAGTGTCTTAGTGACAAGTTAGTCAATCTCAACTGCGCGTTAGTGATAGGTTAGACACTCACATAATGTTGGTCACATTATGGATGGTGTTACTCATTACTGACTAGGTATCGGTATAGCAGACCGAGACCGCTCCCGATAGCTGAAACATAGACCGATATGTCCCATCGGGTATCGGCATAGTTCAATTTATGCCCCTCGAATGCCCCGATGAGTCCGCATTATGAGCAAGTCCCCCGCGTTATCGACATAAATCACCCCGAAGAACTCCTAGCAACTCTCCATCTGCCTACATAGTCTTATCGGGACTTGGCATAGCCAAAAATTGCTTCTTCCGATGTCCCGATGAGTCGTAATGCATGTTTAATTTATTAGTATAGTTTACACTGATATTCATGCAGGTGCTTTTATCTTCATCGGGGGTTGGAATAGCCGTTTTGTATTCCTCTCGAAGTCCCGATATGTCTCCGATGCACTTTTATGCTGAATTCTTCGGAGTTTGTTTTATCGATATAGGTAATACCAATGGTTCTGCCTTCCCCATTCTCCATGTCATCGGGGATCGATATAACTATTTTTGCACTATCCCGATATGGTCTTTTTCTCCGATATGGCCATTTAAAAAAAAAAAAGCAGGACTAGTCTGATATGCCAGGCCCACCATCCTTTCGCTACTTCACGAAAGATAAACTCCACGCTATTTCGCCCAACGAAATAACACAGACTGTCGGATCCTTTTCAAGATGCACCTTCTTTACTTTCCATGTCATCCTCATGCTGGGCCCACTTCCCTTTCCCTGCTTCGTGAAAGATAAACTCTGACCATCTTTCCTTTACGAAACAACGCGGGTCGTTGGATCAACCAGAAGATATCGTCCATTCGTATATTGAGATCATTAGAGTATCAGAGGGACAAGAAATAAACTATGCCCACACCAAATGACTCAAGTAAAAAGAAACCAAAGGCGAATGCATTGGAGAGAGCTATGTCGATGGAGCGTTAAAACAAAAGGCAAGGAGGGGACTGAAGTGATGCCCATCGCGATGAAATGAACCATCAGGATAAAGAAAAAATAGGTATTGCAAGACCCAATAAGTGGGTCAGGGTAGTTTGTTCCGATCAGAAAGCAAAAAGTGGTAAAGTAATAATGGACAACCGGCGGCAAACATTTGAATCATCGGGAGGAGTGTCACCGATTAGCTGTTGGTTTTCATCATGAGAAGAACTGACCGTCACAACATAGTTTCCATTAAATGCATAAATTGAGTACATTCGTTGCCGCATGAAGCAAATCTGTCAAATATTGCAATAATCAATTACAAATATTGCAAGCAAATCTGTCCCAAATAGTCGGTATTGCAGAGGGAGTAGCATTTCTCACGAAGTAATTGCAGAAAGATATTAAGGGATGCTTACTGCGAAAATTTCTGAGTTACTGACTACAGAGTGAAATAATTTGCAGAAATGGAGGGGTCAAGCTCAAAAGGGAAGCGAAAAGCTGCTGAAGTATCGAGTACCGCAACAAAGAAATCAGGTAGAAAGCTGAATCAGGACATGATAGACCAAATGGGATCTCCAGGACCTAGGTAACACAGAGCTAAGAAAAATTTGCCTATCTGCGAGCAGTTAGAGGATAGATACAGAGGGATTGGGGATATATTCACCATAGTGCGAGGGCACAAGTTATTCCTTTTCCATTACTTCTGCAGGGATAACCCCACACCAATTTCAAACCCATGGAAAACGGGTCTTGGTAAACTTGTAGTACCCAATGTGTTTGTGAACATTGATTTGTTGAAGCTTTAAGTAAGAAATTATAATGCAAACAAGCGATGCATTATGTTGCCTGATGGGACTGCTCTAGTGCATTTTACAAAGGCTATGATTTAGGAAGTTTTTGCAGTAGATTTGGAGGCGGAATTGCCTTTGTCTTTTGTAGATTTGGAAGAACAGTATAGGAAGATGGACACTACATACCAGGGCTGGAACCTTGCTATCCATAAAGCAGAGAAGGGGAGGCTAACAGACGAAGAAGGTCCTCCATATGACATTACTATTTTTAAGAAGTATCTGCAATATACATATATGGCTTGTGGTCAGGTGGGTGGAGTTGAAGCTCCTGATGTGGCAAACATTGGACCACTTGTTCTAGCAGTAGAAGTGCAGAGGCATGAGCCTAGGGCATTTGACTTTGCTTCTTACCTGGTAGACAGATTGCATGAAGGTTTCTTAAACCTGAAAGACAATCTAGACAAATATTTCAAGTACTACTCACTGTTAATGCACATCATTTTATTTTATGGGAGACTTAGAGGGTTATGGCCAGAAGAATTGAATGTGAATACAATTGGGAAAGATGGAAAGGAGCAACCAGTGCAATTATGGGTTTCCCTTTGGGATTACAGGTTTGATAGTTCTCATTACCTCAAATTTGAGGAGTTCTTTGTCAAACCACTTTTCTTGCTCTTTGGTGAGCCTCGACAAGGATCATTATCGGAGGAGGTTAAAAAGTTTCTTAGGCCTCATGAGCACCAAAATCCAAAGGTCAATCACAACTGGGGTGATTGGTACTTGTGCCAAAACTTCACTTTTGTTCGATGCTATGGATTTGAGGGTTATCCATATGTTCTCCCTAAGCCTGCACCAGATAGGATTGCCTTCCTCGAAATTGTAAGGCAGTTAAGTGTGTCTAATGCCAAACATTTTGGAGGAGCACACAAGCAAGCTTTCCTCCCTGGCACACTTCACTTTTAGGATTTTAAAATTGTATCAACTAGGGCATACGAGGCCATTAACATGAAGCTGGTGGATGAATACGATTTGTTTCGGCATGTATCTAGAGCACACTATGATCCTGAGGGTTACATCCATTCAAGCAGGAAAAGACAGGATTTGGGAGATTACCTCCATGAGGAGGATGAATTTGAAGACATGTGCAGGAATAAGGAGGTGGAAGAGATTGCAGGAGTTATGGAGACCTTGGAGAAGAAGCTAGAGGAAGAAGGCAGAGACTAGAAAACATGGAGGGAGAACCAACCCAAAGTGATTCGGGGGAAAATGAATTAGTCTCCAAGCTTCGTGCCCTTGAGAAGGAGAAGGATTCAGAGGCAGAAGATAGGCTTATTGTTGCTCTAAATGTAGAGATAGATGAAAGAATGGCAGAACACGTTTCTTTTGTATTTGATGATCACTTCATTATTCTAAGGAATTCAAATCATTCTTGTACCACTTCAAGGGTAAGAAATTGAGGGAAGCAGTGCCAAATGTGACCCCTGATAATGAAGCATAAATGATGATGAGATTGAAGGAAGACATTGACAGAGAAGTTGAGACTATGACCCCACAAAGGGGTAGGCAATTGTTAGTAGACGCAGGAATAATTGTGTTTCCAGGATGGGACATGAGTGCTTCATTTATTTTTGATTCTTTGTTACATTTAGATAATAAGGATATGAAGTTAAACATCCAAGGAGTGCAAGATATTTTTATTGGATCAAGATATGATCCAAAGGAGGAAGAAATGTTATTGTGGGCCTTATATCCTCCTAATAAGAGGCCAAAAATCATTGATGTAGATAAAACTTTTGGTCACATGATGACCTTGAAGGTTGGAGAAGTAGATCCTATAGTCACAGCTGACATGGGTATCAATATTTCAAAGTTTAATAAGGCCCAAATGAAACATGAGATAGCAGAGAAGAATAAGTATAAGGCTTTGTATGAAGAGACCCTTAAGAGGAGTGGGCACCCTGTTCCCCAAATTACAGATTTAGAAGGTGAATGGAAGAATTTTTTTGAAAAGCTATCTTATGAACATAACAAGTTGAAAAAATAGATGAAGAGCATTAGGGCCGATAGCGCTTGCGTGTTGCTAAGTAGGAGGTATGACAATATGGAGAAAGCATTGAACGGATAATGGGGTGAATATCAGATAAACATGGACAATATGATTTCACACACCAGAATTTGAGATAGACTCGACATGATGTTATAGGATGCAACGACCAAAGAGAAAGAAAAAAAGAAGCTGCAGGGTTTGCTTGTTACACATGATGGAGTTACAGAGGCATTGAAGTCTAAATTTGATGAATGCCAGCAGATTGTTGAGCATGGGGTTCCCACTCTGGTAGATGATGTAGGTGTGATCAAAGACAAAACCGT
The DNA here is from genome assembly GCF_030272615.1 of Cryptomeria japonica. Lineage (NCBI taxonomy): Eukaryota > Viridiplantae > Streptophyta > Pinopsida > Cupressales > Cupressaceae > Cryptomeria > Cryptomeria japonica. The sequence continues at coordinate 471,391,208 of NC_081412.1, read as the reverse complement.
ATGGATCACTGAGTGCAAGTCTATGCTTAATGCAGCCCAAGCCATCACCAGAGCAGATGTCCTTGACATGAATGACACGGTCGATCAATTGGAAAAATTTTATGCGATTGAGAATGCAGCCAAGGATTCCATCTTCAATGCTACAACATATAAGGATTCGGCCTACTTGGGGCATATTAAAAAATGTGGACGGCGGCTGGATCGAAAGTCCTAGTGTCGTGTTTCACTTTATGTAATGTAATTGATATCTTGGTTAGGCGTTTTAATTTATGTTCACTTAGTTGTTAAGATAATGAAAGGATGTGTCCTTTCATTCTTGTCTTTCAGTATTTGTATTTGTATTGAGTCATCTTGCGTAAGAAAGGGCATTTTTTTTTTGGGGGGGGGTTTTGGAACATCATTGTTGTAAGGACTGAAAGTCATATGTATTATGAAATTTTATAGGAAACAGAAGTGTCATTTTGTGTAAGCAAATTGCAATGAAGTATCTCCAAGTGGGTAGCTTCTGTGTACTGTCATTTCTTAGACATTAATATACAAGATTCAATGTTTCTACTTCAAATGTACTGATTACCTTCTTTGTTGATGATACATGCTTTGTCCTCTTCATAAATCTATTTAAGAATATGTTGTAATGTGAATCACATTCCGTTACATTAAATGTGAGATTGGGTTCTTATTTTTTAGTTGAGACATATTGAACCATTATAGTGATTATTCATATTGTCTCTTGAGTTGATAATGTTATCTATCCACAAAGTATCATTATATTCTGAGATAGAGGCACTGCTCTGTTGTTAATTCTTTGAGATCCTGATTTAATATGCATTAGCTCCTTGACAGATAAGTATTATTCTGAAACCTGGGTTTAGTAGAGTCTAAAGTATAGAGGGAATTGGTCTTCGACCATCCCTGTTTGTTGCCCAAGGCCGATCGCACTACTTCATGGTTAGGAAACTATTTACCATTTTATATGCATTTTCCACATTTTGAGCTAATGATCCATATTTTGGATTAGGTGTTTGAATAATGGAATACTCAGAGCTCCACATGTGTGTTTGATAGTCATTTCAAGGATGATTGTCCCCTAGGTTGCTACTTTTGTCAGATCTGGCCTATGAGCCCTTGTAAGCCCAAAAAAACATAAATTTGCATTATGATCAAAATCAACTTCTAAAGCCTCATTAGGCATTTAGGCATATCAGTTTAATGTTAGGAAGCCATGCTAGGAGGTTCAGTATAAGTAAAAATGCATAAAAGGCAAAAATGCACATTTTGACCAAAAGTTGTCATTGTTCCTTGACAACTTTTTGCAACTTTTTGAGAAACTTTGCATTTTTTTAGCAAATCGGTGGTTGGGAAACTAATGAAGTATTGGTTATGACAAAAATGGCATATAAAATGCTCTGAGAATGACCAAAATGACCAGAATAGAAACTCAATTGTCCTACAAGAATTTAATTGTATTTGTAGTCATATATATTGAAATGCTTGACTTTGATGTTATACAACAATTTCATGCACATACAATAAAAAACATTTGTTTTTCCACCATATATAATAAAATGTTAACAACAATTTCAAAACAAAGAAGATAAAAGTACCAGTTGGTGTCAACAAAGTTTTTATTTGTCCGGTAAAGCTATATTTTATAGTAATTCTAAGAATGTTTACATTCTACAAGATAAACCTCGACGGCTAGACGACTAGACCATCGAAGTTAGTGGATGGTATACATAGCGGTCCATACATAACACATTTAGAAACATTTAAGAAAAAAAACATAGTCCTTGCTTCAAAAAGGGTTGTATGTGCCATCTCGCTACACCACATGAACATTGACCGTGCCCTCTTCCACGTCCAGCACTTCCATGTTCCTAACTTGGTTAATTTATGTCTCCCTGCTAGAGCCTTCACCAAACTGCAGCACATGACCCTTCTTAGTTGTTCTTCCACAAGGTCGACCCCTTCGTTTTGTGCATGCAGGAACTATTCGTTGCACAAGTGCTCTATATTCCGGCCAAGGTCCCCATTTTGTCATCTCCACATGCACTTCCCAAACATCGACCGTCTCAAGGTATTTCACAATACCATACATCCCAGCCTGTGCTACACTTCTTCTGGCCTCTTTATCGAATGTCACACTCTAGAGAAAGAATGGTCGCAAGGGAGGACTGAATTCAGTCACATGAATCCATGCTCCGCCCACACTTTCAAAGCTGTCCATGTCTTGTGCCAATCCTAATAAGGCTTCCATTCCACCTAGCCATTCCTTCTTCACACACCTGTTCATGATTTCTCTGACTTTCAGATTAGGTCGGAGCTCGAGACACCATGCCATAAACAGAGACACTATGTCCGCACTTGTTTTGTACTTCCATCCACCTTCTACGTACTCAAGCCCAAGGATCAACTTCACTGCGGATAGGAATGAGGTGTCTTCATAAATAAACAGGTTCATCAACCTCTCATCACTTATTCGTCCCCAAAATGCAACCTGTGTTTTGGTTGTTTCTAAAGAAAAGTTGGCCTCCATGTTCAAAATCAAGATACCTATTATTCCAATATGGACATGCAAATATGTTATACTAACAGCAACGTCTATAAATTATTTCAATTTTTGTCAACCTATGCCTTAATTTTTTAGTGCTTTCTAATAACTAAGTTCATCCACCACATGTTCCATGTTATTCTACAATCTAAATTTCTGCGCAATAGTCTGTGGATGTTTTTTTAGACTTACACATTTCCATATGATGCACGCAGCTAATCAAAAGTTTCTTCGATTAATGGGCAGCGATTGACTAACACTATGGATTGACTAACAGTCATGTTAGTCGCACGTGTTACACCATTGATTTTGTAACAAACTGTTTACGATTGACTAACCTGTCGCTAACACATTGTCCAAAAGGTCTAGTTTGGAGCCAAAATAGCTTCAGCCATATTGCCTCTGAAAGGGACGGCTATTCTAGCTCCAAAATAGAACTATCGTATAGCGTGTTAGTTAGAGGTTAGACAATCGCAACCGTTAACTGAAAAATCGACGGTGTAAAACGTGAGACTAACACGCGTGTCAGTCAATCCATACTATTTGTCTGAAGGTTTAGGGTTTTTGAAATTTACCATATCGGGATAGTGCAAAAATAGTTATATTGATCCCCGATGACATGGAGAATGGGGAAGGCGGAAGCATCGGTATTACCTATACTCATAAAACAAACTCGGAAGCATTAAGCATAAAAGTGCATCAGAGACTGATCAGGACTTTGGGAGGAATGGAAAAATGCTATTTTGACCCCCAATGAAGATAAAAGCTCCTGCGGGGATATCGGTGTAAACTATACTAATAAAGTAAACATGCATTAGGATTCATCGGGAGATTGGAAGAAGCACTTTTATGCTATGTCGAGTCCTGATAGGACTATTAAGGCATGCTAGTAGTGCATTTTACACTGTCCATAATGTGACCAACATTCTGTGATTGTCTAACCTGTCGGTAACGTGCGGTTGAGATTGACTAACCTATCGCTAAGACACTGTATGACATGGAGAATGGGGAAGGCGGAACCATCGGTATTACCTATACTGATAAAACAAACTTGGAAGCATTAAGCATAAAAGTGCTTCGGAGACTGATCCGGACTTCGAGAGGAATGGAAAAATGCTATTCTGACCCCCGATGAAGATAAAAGCTCCTGTGGGGATATCAGTGTAAACTATACCGATGAAGTAAACATGCATTAGGACTCATTGGGAGATCGGAAGAAGCACTTTTCTACTATGCCGAGTCTTGATAGGACTATTAAGGCGTGTTAGAAGTGCGTTTTACACCGTCCATAATGCGACCAACATTCTGCGATTGTCTAACCTGTCGGTAACGCATGGTTGAGATTGACTAACCTATCGCTAAGACACTGTATGACATGGAGAATGGGGAAGGTGGAACCATTGGTATTACCTATACCGATAAAACAAACTCTGAAGAATTAGGCATTAAAGTGCATCAGAGACTGATCAGGACTTCGGGAGGAATTGAAAAATGCTATTTCGGCCCCTGATGAAGATAAAAGCTCTTGCGGGGATATCAGTGTAAACTATACCGATAAAGTAAACATGCATTTGGACTCATCAGGAGGTCGGAAGAAGCACTTTTATGCTAGGCCGCGTCCCGATAGGACTATTAAGGTGTGCTAGTAGTGCATTTTACACCGTCCATAATGCGACCAACATTCTGCAATTGTCTAACCTGTTGGTAACGTGCGGTTAAGATTGACTAACCTGTCGCTAAGACACTGTATGACATGGAGAATGGGGAAGGCAGAACCATCGGTATTACCTATACCGATAAAACAAACTCAGAATTATTAAGCATAAAAGTGCTTCGGAGACTGATCAGGACATCGGGAGGAATAGAAAAATGCTATTCCGACCCCCGATGAAGATAAAAGCTCCTGCGGGGATATCGGTGTAAACTATACCGATAAAGTAAACATGCATTAGGACTCATCGGGAGATCGGAAGAAGCACTTTTCTGCTATGCCAAGTCTCGATAGGACTATTAAGGCATGTTAGTAGCGCGTTTTACACCATCCATAATGCGACCAACATTCTGCAATTGTCTAACTTGTCGGTAACGCACGGTTGAGATTGACTAACCTGTTGCTAAGACACTGTATGACATGGATAATGGGGAAGGTGGAACCATCGGTATTACCTATACCGATAAAATAAACTCTGAAGCATTAGGCATAAAAGTGCATTGGAGACTGATCAAGACTTCAGGAGGAATCAAAAAATGCTATTCTGACCCCTGAAGAAGATAAAAGCTCCTGCGGGGATATTGGTGTAAACTATACTAATAAAGTAAACATGCATTAGGACTCATCGGGAGATTGGAAGAAGCACTTTTCTGCTATGCCAAGTCTTGATAGGACTATTAAGGCATGTTAGTAGTGCGTTTTACACCGTCCATAATGAGACCAACATTCTGCAATTGTCTAACTTGTTGGTAATAGACTGTTGAGATTGACTAACCAGTCGCTAAGACACTATATGACATGGAGAATGGGGAAGGCGAAACCATCGGTATTACCTATACCGATAAAACAAACTCCAAAGAATTAGGCATAAAAGTGCATCAGAGACTGATCGGGACTTCAAGAGGAATCGAGAAATTCTATTTCGACCCCTGATAAAGATAAAAGCTCATGCGGGGATATCAGTGTAAACTATACCGATAAAGTAAACATGCATTTGGACTCATTGGGAGATCGGAAGAAGCACTTTTATGCTATGTCGAGTCCCGATAGGACTATTAAGGCATGTTAGTAGTGCGTTTTACACCATCCATAATGCGACCAACATTCTGCAATTGTCTAACCTGTCGATAACATGCGGTTGAGATTGACTAACCTGTTGCTAAGACACTGTATGACATGGAGAATGAGGAAGGGGGAACCTACCTCTACCGATAAAACAAACTCGGAATTATTAAGCATAAAAGTGCTTCGGAGATTGATCAGGACATCGGAAGGAATGGAAAAATGCTATTCCAACCCTTGATGAAGATAAAAGCTCCTACGGGGATATCGGTGTAAACTATACCGATAAAGTAAACATGCATTTGGACTCATCGGGAGATCGGAAGAAGCACTTTTTTGCTATGCCGAGTCCCAATAGGACTATTAAGGCATGTTAGTAGTGTATTTTACACCGTCCATAATGCGACCAACATTCTGCAATTTTCTAACCTGTCGGTAATGCACGGTTGAGATTGACTAACCTATTGCTAAGACACTGTATGACATGGAGAATGGGGACGGTGGAACCATCGGTATTACCTATACCGATAAAACAAACTCCAAAGCATTAGACATAAAAGTGCATCAGAGACTGATCGGGACTTCGAGAGGAATCGAAAAATGCTATTCCGACCATTGATGAAGATGAAAGCTCTTGCGGGGATATTGGTGTAAACTATACCGATAAAGTAAACATGCATTAGGACTCATCAGGAGATCGGAAGAAGCACTTTTTTGCTATGTCGAATCTTGATAGGACTATTAAGGCGTGTTAGTAGTGCGTTTTACATCGTCCATAATGTGACCAACATTCTGCAATTGTCGGTAATGCACGGTTGAGATTGACTAACCTGTCGCTAAGACATTGTATGACATTGAGAATGGGGAAGGCGGAACCATCGGTATTACGTATACCGATAAAACAAACTCCAAAGCATTAGGCATAAAAGTGCATCAGAGACTGATCAGGACTTCTGGAGAAATCAAAAAATGCTATTCCGACCCCTGATGAAGATAAAAGCTCCTGCGGGGATATCGGTGTAAACTAAAGGAATAAAGTAAACATGCATTTGGACTCATCGAGAGATCGGAAGAAGCACTTTTTGTTGAAATGTGGCGATTGATAAGCAAAGTACTGTGCATTCAACACATATCCTCGCCAAGGTCCGGGGCCGGGCTAGGCCTCGGGCAGGGGTTTGAGGGCGGCAGCCCCCGAGAAAAGCGGGGGTTCGAGGGCGGCAACCCCCGAGAAATTTTTTTTTTGCCGTTTTTCGTTGATGAAAACTGACATTGTAATAAAACCCTAAAAAGGCTGACTTTGTTTGTTTCCTTAAAAACACATGTTATAAGCGGCTGGGATGCTTAAGGCATTGTAAGGTTGATGTACTGTTTTTGCTAGATAATAAGAAAGATTGGACGACTGTGTATGGTGGACGTAACCCATTCTGGGTGAACCACGTTAAATCTCTGTGTTATCTGTGTCCTGTTTTATTTCTTTATCTTTTGTATTTGAATCTGCATATAATTGTTAGTTCATATTTGCTTGAGATCTGCTAGAAACCCTAACAATTGGTATCAGAGTGAGGTTTTCTGTAAATTGGTAGGACTTTCAGATTTGAGTGGGAGCAATGGAGGATTCCAAATTCAAGCTCGAAAAGTTTAACGACCAGAATTATAAGTTATGGAAAATGCAGATGGAGGATTACCTGTATCAAAAAGATTTGTGGCGGCCATTGGAAGGAAAGGCAAAGAAACCTACCACAATATCAGATGAAGAGTGGGACATTTTAGATAGAAAGGCACTAGGATCCATTCGATTGTGCCTTGTGTCGTCTGTAGCATTCAATATAACAGAAGCAAAAACGACTGTAGATTTGATGGCAACATTGGCTAAGTTGTATGAGAAACCCTTGGCTTCGAATAAGGTATTTCTTATGAAGTGTTTGTTTAATTTGAAAATGAGTGAGGGAGGATCTGTAGCAGAGCACTTAAATGAATTTAATACAATTACCAGTCAATTGTCTTCGGTAAAAATTACCTTTGCAGAAGAGGTTAGGGCTCTCTTGATTTTATGTTCTTTGGCAGAAAGCTGGAATAGCTTGGTTATGGCTGTAAGTAACTCTATCTCTGGTAGAAATAGTTTTGTATTTGATGATATTGTTGGTGTTATCCTAAGCGAGGAAATGCGAAAGAAAAGCACAGGTGAGACTTCAACATCATCAGGTAGTGTTTTGAATGTGGAGAATAGAGGAAGATTAAAGGAAAGAGGAAAAGGCCCTGGGAATGAGAAGTCACGAGGGAAGTCAAAGAACGGACGCTCTCAATCTAGAGGAAAGAAAGATTGCTGGTACTGCGGAAACCCTTGTCATCTAAAGAAAGACTGTTGGTCTCAGAAAAACAAAGAAGGAGACAAAAATGAAAATGATAGTAAGGAAGCTAATATTGCAAGTAATACTTTACAAGATGTCTTAATCTTATGTTTGGATAATGTTAATGATTCTTGGGTAATAGATTATGGGGCTTCATTTCATGCTACACCCCATAGAAAATATTTTCTAGATTATGTTCAAGGTGATTTTGGACAGGTATATTTGGGTGATGATGAGCCCTGTCAAATTGTTGGAAAAGGAAAGATAAAGATCAAGTTGCAGAATGGTAATGACTGGTTTTTGCAGGAGGTAAGACATGTTCCTAATTTAAAAAGAAATTTAATTTCTGCAGGGTAACTAGGTAGTAAAGGTTGCATAGTTACCTTCTCAGAAAGTATGTGGAAGGTCACTAAAGGATCATTAGTAGTAGCTAAAGGTACGAAGGTAGGCGCATTATATCTGTGTACTGGTAAGACTTACTCTACCTTAGCTGCTACAGATAAAGTTACTGCAGGGACAACAACAATAAATGTTGCAAAAACATATTCGATAATGTGGCACCATAGGCTTGGGCACATGAGTGAAAAAGGGATGAAAATCCTTCACTCCAAAAATCTATTGCCAGGATTAAAGAAGATTGATTTAGAGTTTTGTGAAAACTGTGTTTATGGTAAACAGAAAAGAGTCAGATTTCTCAAGGTTGGGAAAGAGAAGAAGAGTGAGAAGTTAGAGCTTGTACATTCAGATGTATGGGGACCGGCTCAGGTATTATCTCTTGGTGGCTCTTGTTATTATGTTATTTTTATTGATGACTCAACCAGAAAAACATGGGTATATTTCCTAAAACAAAAATCAAATGTTTTTGAAACTTTTAAGAAATGGAAAGCTTTGGTTGAGAATGAGACAAGAAAAAAGTTGAAGTGTCTCAGATCATATAATGGAGGTGAGTATTGCAGCAAAGCATTTAAAGATTACTATTCCTTAAATGAGATTCGAAAGCAAAAGACAGTTCCAGGAACTCCAGAGGAAAATGGTGTGTCAGAGAGAATGAATAGGACTATCATGGAACGTGCGAGGAGCATGAGATTGCATGTTGGATTGCCCTTACATTTTTGGGCAGATGCTGTACATACTGCTGTCTATTTGATAAATAGAGGACCTTCAACCCCTTTGGATGGTGGTATTCCAGAGGAGGCCTGGACTGGTAAAAAGGTAAATTATTCTTTTCTAAAAACTTTTGGTTGCGAAGCTTTTGTCCATGTTGATAAAGAAAACAGAACCAAGCTTGATGCTAAATCTCAGAAATGTACCTTCATTAGAGATGGGATAGATGAATATAGCTATCGATTATGGGATTTTGAAAATAAGAAAATAATTAGAAGTAGAGATGTTATATTCAATGAGAAGGTTATGTATAAAGAACAGATGCAGGAAAAGAAGCATGAACAGGACAAACAAGAATATGTGGTGTTGGATGAGATTCCTGAAAATGAAATGCCACAGGTACCTGATGCTTAGCAACAACAGATTGTCCCACAAACTCCTGCAAGTGTTAGACATTCTACGAGGACAAGTAGACCCCCTGAAAGATTTTCTCCTTCTTTGTATTCTATTTTATTAACGAATTCTGGTGAACCAGAAGAATATGAAGAAGCAATGCAGGTAGATGCCAAACAACAGTGGGAGCTAGGCATGAAAGAGGAGATGGACTCCTTGATGAAAAATAAGACTTGGGACTTAGTCCCTTTACCTGCAGAAAAAAGAGCCTTGCCTAACAAATGGGTTTATCGGCTGAAGGAGGAGGAAGGAGGTCAGAAAAGATATAAGGCCAGACTTGTGGTAAAAGGTTTTGCACAAAAAAAGGGTATAGATTATGATGAAATATTTTCTCCAGTTGTAAAAATGACTTCAATTAGAACTGTACTTAGTCTTGTGGCTGCAGATGATTTACATCTTGAACAATTAGATGTCAAAACAACTTTTATCCATGGAGATTTGGAGGAGGAAATTTACATGTTGCAACCACAGGGATATGAGGTCAAAGGTAAGGAGAACTTGGTGTGCAAGTTGAAGAAAAGTCTGTATGGCCTAAAGCAAGCACCCCGAGAATGGTATTTAAAATTTGATAGTTTCATGGCTGGACACGGTTATCATAGATGTCATTCTGATCATTATGTATATTTTAAGAGATTTGATAATAGCAATTATATTATCCTGTTGCTTTATGTTGATGACATGCTTGTTGCTGGGTCTAACATGCAACATATAAATAATCTTAAACAGAAATTAGCCAGGTCATTTGCTATGCAGGATTTGGGTGCAGCTAAGCAAATTCTCGGTATGAGGATTACACGGGACAGGAAAAATAGAACCTTGAATTTGTCCCAAAGTGAGTATATAAAGAAGGTGTTGAAAAGATTTAACATGCAGGATGCAAAAGCAGTTAGTACACCTTTGGCTAGTCATTTCAAATTGACTAAGGAGATGTGCCCAAAGGCATAGGAAGAGGTTAATAAAATGTCTAACATCCCATATTCATCAGCTGTTGGCAGTCTGATGTATGCAATGGTATGCACAAGGCCAGATATTACACATGTAGTGGGAGTTGTGAGCAGGTTTATGAGTAATCCGGGTATGGAACATTGGAATGCTGTGAAATGGATTCTTCGGTATTTGAAAGGAACTACTATGAAGGCATTATGTTTCAAACGATCTAATGCTGCTCTAAGTGGATTTGTTGACTCCGATCTGGCGAGTGATATTGATTCACGAAGGAGTACTATAGGGTATGTTTTTACTATAGGGGCAACTACAGTCAGTTGGATTTCTAGGCTACAAAAGGTTGTTGCACTTTCAACCACTGAAGTTGAGTATGTTGCTGCTACAGAAGCCAGCAAGGAGATGATTTGGTTGCAATGTTTTCTGAAGGAATTGGGTTAGACACAAGAGGATAGCCCATTGTATACTGATAGCCAGAGTGCCATTCATCTTGCGAAGAACTCTTCTTTTCATTCAAGGACAAAGCACATTCAGCTTAGGTACCACTTCATCCGGACTGTTTTGGAGGGTTAGTTACGGCTTGAGAAGATTCACACAAGTGAGAATCCTGTCGATATGTTCACAAAGGCAGTTGCACAGGAGAAGCTGATTTCTTCATCAGTTTCTGTTGGTCTTTTTGATTGATAATTATGGAATTTATACCAGTCAAGTCCAAGTGTTTTATCCAACGGATGTTGCATGTACAGTGGTGTCATGTAGTATCAGTCTCCAAGTGGGAGATTGTTCGGTGTGGAGCCTGATCAGTCTCCAAGTGGAAGATTGTTGAAATGTGGCGACTGATCAGCAAAGTACTGTACACTCAGCACATATCCTTGCCAGGGTCTGGGGCTAGGTTGGGCCTCGGGCAGGGGTTCAGGGGCAGCAGCCCTCGAGAAAAGCAAGGGTTCGGGGGTGGCAGCCCCCGAGAAATTTTTTTTTTGCCATTTTTCGTTGATGAAAATTGACATTGTAATAAAACCTTAAAAAGGATGACTTTGTTTGTTGCCTTAAAAACACATGTTATAAGGGGCTGGGATGCTTAAGGCATTGTAAGGTTGATGTACTGTTTTTGCTGGATAATAAGAAAGATTGGACGGCTGTGTATGGTGCACATAACCCATTCTGAGTGAACCACGTTAAATCTCTGTGTTATCTGTGTCCTGTTTTATTTCTTAATCTTTTGTATTTAAATCTGCATATAATTGTTAGTTCATATTTGCTTCAGATCTACTTGAAACCCTAACACTTTTATGCTATGTCGAGTCTCGATAGGACTATTAAGGCATGTTAGTAGTGCGTTTTACACCGTCCATAATGTGACCAACATTCTGCGATTGTCTAACCTGTCAGTAATGCACGGTTGAGATTGACTAACCTATTGCTAAGACACTGTATGACATGGAGAATGGGGAAGGCGGAACCATGGGTATTACCTATACTGATAAAACAAACTCAGAATTATTAAGTATAAAAGTGCTTCGGAGACTGATCAGGACATCAAGAGGAATGGAAAAATGCTATTCCGACCCCCGATGAAGATAAAAGCTCCTGCAGGGATATCGGTGTAAACTATACCGATAAAGTAAACATGCATTAGGACTCATTGGGAGATTGGAAGAAGCACTTTTATGCTATGTCGAGTCTCAATAGGACTATTAAGGCGTGTTAGTAGTGCATTTTACACCGTCCATAATGCGACCAACATTCTGCGATTGTCTAACCTGTCGGTAACACGCAGTTGAGATTGACTAACTTGTTGCTAAGACACTGTATGACATGGAGAATGGGGAAGGCGGAACCATTGGTATTACCTATACTGATAAAACAAACTCGAAAGCATTAAGCATAAAAGTGCTTTGGAGACTGATTGGGACATTGGGAGGAATGGAAAAATGCTATTCCGACCCCCGATGAAGATAAAAGCTCTTGTGGGGATATCGGTGTAAACTATACCGATAAAGTAAACATGCATTTGGACTCATCGAGATATCGAAGGAAGCACTTTTATGCTATGTCAAGTCCCGATAGGACTAGTAAGACATGTTAGTAGTGTATTTTACACCGTCCATAATGCGACCAACATTCTGCGATTGTCTAACCTGTCGGTCACGTGTGGTTGAGATTGACTAACCTGTTGCTAAGACATTGTATGACATGGAGAATGGGGAAGGCAAAATGATCAGTATTACCTATATCGATAAAACAAACTCGGAAGCATTAAGCATAAAAGTGCATCAGAGACTGATTGGGACTTCGGGAGGAATCAAAAAATGCTATTCTGACCCCCGATGAAGATAAAAGCTCCTGCGGGGATATCGGTGTAAACTATACTGATAAAGTAAACATGCATTAGGACTCATTGGGAGATTGGAAGAAGCGCCTTTATTCTATGTTGAGTCTCGATAGGACTATTAAGGTGTGTTAGTAGTGCATTTTACACTATCCATAATGCGACCAACATTCTACGATTGTCTAATCTGTCGGTAACGCACAGTTGAGATTGACTAACCTATCACTAAGACACTGTATGACATAGAGAATGGGGAAGGCGGAACCATCGGTATTACCTATATCGATAAAAAAAACTCAGAAGCATTAAGCATAAAAGTGCTTCGGAGACTTATCGGGACATCGGGAGGAATGGATAAATGTTATTCCGACCCCCGATGAAGATAAAAGCTCCTACGGGGATATCGGTGTAAACTATATCGATAAAGTAAACATGCATTAGGACTCATCGGGAGATCGGAAGAAGAACTTTTATGCTATGTCGAGTCCGGATAGGACTATTAAGGCATGTTAGTAGTGCATTTTACACCATCCATAATGCGACCAACATTTTGCGATTGTCTAACCTGTCGGTAATGCGCGGTTGAGATTCACTAACCTGTCGCTAAGACACTGTATGACATGGAGAATGGGGAAGACGGAACCGTCAGTATTACCTATACCGATAAAACAAACTCAGAAGCATTAAGCATAAAAGTGCATCGGAGACTGACCGGGACTTCAGGAGGAATCGAAAAATGCTATTCCAACCCCCGATGAAGATAAAATCTCCTGCGGGGATATCGGTGTAAACTATACCGATAAAGTATAAATGCATTTGGACTCATCGAGAGATCAGAAGAAGCACTTTTATGCTGTGCTGAGTCCCGATAGGACTATGTAGGCCGATGGAGTGTTGCTAGGAGTTCTTCGGGGTGATTTATGTCAATAACACGGGGAACTTGCTCACAATGCGGACTCATCGGAGCATTGGAGGGACATAAATTGAACTATGCCGATACCTGATGGGACATATCGATTTATGTTTCGGCTATCGGGAGCGATCTGAGCCCAACGCGAGGATGACGTGGAAACTAAAGAAGGGGCATCTTGAAAAGGATCCGATGATCTGCATTATTTAGTTGGGCGAAATAGTGTGGGGTTTATCTTTCACATAGGAACGAAAGGATGGTGGGCCCGGCATATCAAACTAGTCCTGCTTTTTTTTTAAAAACGGCCATATCAGAGAAAAAGACCATATCGAGATAGTGCAAAAATAGTTATATCGATCCCCGATGACATGGAGAATGGGGAAGGCGAAACCATTGGTATTACCTATACCAATAAAACAAACTCCAAAGCATTAAGCATAAAAGTACATCAGAGACATATCGGGACTTCGGGAGGAATAGAAAAAGGCTATTCCGACCCTCGATGAAGATAAAAGCACCTGCGGGGATATCGATGTAAATTATACCGATAAAGTAAACATGCATTTGGACTCATCGGGACATCGGAAGAAGCAATTTTTTGCTATGCCGAGTCCCGATAGGACTATTAAGGCGGATGGAGAGTTGCTAGGAGTTCTTTAGGGTGATTTATGTCGATACCTGATGTGATTTATGTGGACTCATGGGGGCATTCGAGGGACATAAATTGAACTATGTCGATACCCGATGGGACATATCGGTCTATGTTTCGGCTATCGGGAGGGAAACAGGGACCAAAAACAACGTGTTAGTGATAGGTTACACGTTCGGCCACAGCTCCAAAACAAACATTTTTTTTGCTATTTTAGACTATTTTATGCAATTAATAGTAAATCATATTAAAAAAACCAAACAAAAATCCCTGTGTAAAATTAATTACAAATTTATATGAGTATTTCTACATATTCATTTGAATCATTTGAAGATAATTTCAATATTACTGTTAATTGTTAATCGCCCAAGGAGTAACACACCTAATCGCGTGTTACTCAGTGCGTATGGCGGAGTTGGTAAGGCCGCGGCTATTGCGCGACTAACAACGCATGGAAATCCATCGGAGAAGCGGCAAAACCGGTAACAACGTATGGAAATCCAAAGTTGGACTTATTGGGATTACTCTACCGATTAAATTAATAAGGCAACGGCGGTTACATCAGAGAACCGGCAAAAACATAATATTGTCTTGCCGATAGCTGAAAGCGCTACAGAAATGACAGACCAAAATGACAGTACAAAGATACTAATAGACACCAAAAACCCAGCAAAACGACAGTACAGACATACTAACATGCGTTTTATAGCGGCTTTTTGGAGCCAGCAAACACGCGTCGAGCCCTATATCTAACCCTAACCCAAATAATTTCAAGCTATAGAAAAACAAGAATAACCAAAGCAAAAATAAGACAATATAATTTTCGCACAACGTATACAAATCTAAAAGAACGACTACTCAAAAAAGTAATAAAACATGCAAATTTTCCAACTATAACTCAACATACTTGTTAACCTTCACAAATGAGCGCAGGCTGCCCTTCAAAACTAAGTCCTCACTGCCTCCTTCAAACCCTTCTTTGCCTTCAAAAACGCCTTCAAAAATGCCTTCAAAAACAGCATTCAAAAACGCCTTCAAAACAGCATAACACTGCAACAACAAATGAGGGCTTTGGAGTCCTTTATCTAATCGCACATTAATCCATCCGTCCCTTTATGCTTGTCCCCTTTTTTCCACAACAAGCAAAAAATGGTGAGAGGTTCACTTGTACGATCCACCTAACACGCTAAGCCCTAACACGCGTGTTTTTCCACATGAGGCCATGGAGCCGCAGAAAATGGCGGGACGCGTCGGACGTGTCTATTCTGGCTCCAAAAAGACAGTACGGATTGACTAACATGCGTGTTTGTCTTGCATTTTACACCATCGATTTTGCAGTTAACAGTTGCGATTGACTAACCTGTTATGGACTAACACGCTATACGAAAGGTCTGTTTTGGAGCTATGGCATCGGTTTTCACTGAACGACTGCAATTGACGGATTGACTGAGTAAGGACCCACCTATTAGTAGCACATGCAAGACAACCACCGTGGTTTGGAAGCCCGTGGCCTCTTTTTCCTGCCGTTTTGGCATCCAAACACGGTCGTCAACACTTGCTGCCGGATGTTTGTTTTCTATGGCTTTTAATGTGTGTGTTAGGCACAACACATCAGCGTGAGCCGGGGCCCACGATCCACCATTTTTCTGGTATGTCCATGTAGTTTCGTGTGGGCCCCGATGTTTGAAACAACTGACTCCAGGACAACTCCACGTCATTTTCGGTGGGTCTGACGCCTACACCAAATGGGCATGGTATGCATGGGCTATGCATGTCTCGAACATGTCCGTCAATGCATGTCATTGGTACGATAGGTCACTTTTGGAGCCAGAATAGACACGTCCAATTCATAAAATGTATATACTTTCCAATAAATGCATAAATTAAGCTATATAGATACTCGTAAATGATGTTCCGACTTCAAATAAAAAAGTGTGGTCAGAAGGTAGATTTGTTCTGTACTGAAGTTGCATCTGCACCACTCTGGTAAGGTTAAGTACAGTCATTTTAGGTAATTTCATATAGGGAAGAGCATCAGTAGTTGAGTATGTATGAATTGTTGTGAGGGTTGTTGATACTTGTTACTTCAATAATAGTACAAATAAAAGTTGTTTGAAGCATAAAATATGAGTTTTTGTGTGTTTATGCACCAATAGTTGTGACTTTGAAGTTGTTATTGTTAAGAAATATACCATTAGTTGTGAAAAGTAACCAATCATGTGATGTCACATCATTTGCACAAGTATTGGGGCCTCTTTTGCACATCTATTGGTCTCACCTTTTTTTGGGCTCTTTTGGACACCTTGGCAAAAAGCATGCCGATGTGGCACTATACTTGATGACGTGTCCATGAAACCTTAGTTATAAGTAGGGGACTTGCCAAGTAAGCTCCTGTTAAAAACTGGGAGTTATTTGAAATTTCCACATAAGATTTTGAGAAGCGCGAAGTTAGGGTGCACAACTATTGAGTCATCTCCCCTATTCAAGTTAGCATTTACAATGTGGTTTAAGTAAGAGAGATTAGATTTCTATAGAAATTAAGATTATTGTGTAAGTTTTTGTTTGCATCAATGTTTTGGATCACACTCCATGATCTATCATCAGAATGAAAGTGTTGTAAGAAAAAAATAAAAAATAAAATTCTACACAGTGAAATCCAAAAACTAAGCAGTAATCAAACAAAGTATTCATGAGTCATATTTGATACAAAGATGGACTTGTCAACAAGAGTGACAGTAATTCAATGGAAGCACACCCAAACTAAAGATAGGTCACTAATCAAAGGGATGTTGGTAAATGAGCCACAACTAATCTAAAGATATACCGTCATTGATATTGATGGTAGTTTAGTATTAGAACATTCAAAAAGTTAGATGAGCAATCAAAAGCGTGTTGGAAAATGAGCCACACCTGATACAAAAATGGACTAGTCAAGAGGGACAGTAATTAAATAATAGAACTACCTCAACAACAAACAAGAAGTTTTTATTTTGTAGTGTGGTTCAGAAATATTTGAATATAAGCTCTGCTCAAATTAAAGATGGATTAGTAATCAAGAAGACATTAGATCAATAATGCACCAAACTAAAGATAGACCAATCGTCTAAAAGAATAGTAGCTCAATGATAAAAATCCCAATACTAAATAGAAATAACAAATTTAACACCATGCTAATCGAAAAAAAATAATTTTTTTTAACGAAATATAGGCTTAAGAATCTAAGAATTGCCAATTATTGCATGAATAAGGGAGAGTGGAAACACAAAACCTTTATGCCAGCCTGCGATCTCAAGTTCAGCAGACCCAGAGCTGTTACTCTCAAATTCTCAATTTGCTTTGAGACTGCATACATTGAAGCAACGGTTTTGAGTGAGCCGAAAATTTTCAATAACAAATGCAAAAGTAGACTGAGTTATTTGGTTAAGAAACAGACCGGGAAGAACCGTCTGGCAATACCATCGAAACCCACAGAACACTACGCCCATTACCACGTCGTTCACGCTCTGTTATTACAATAATATTAAAACAATCATAAAATTAATGTCAGTAATCTCAACAATCTATAAAATTTAACTGTTGTTGCTAGCTATTAGATTGAGTGAATTTTTTTTATCATTATTTTCAATTTTATATGTTCTTTAATATTCTGATGATGGATTATAACAAGTAATAAAAAAAATTTATCAAAATTTTAATCTTTATATGCTCAATGATATCAGATTTCCACAATCCATAATAATAAATTGCTATAGTATTTCTGGAATTAGATTGAGTTTACTTTTTTGCATCAAGGTTTCAGATCACACTCCTTGATCCGTTGACATGATAGTAGAAAGAGTTAGGAGTCCTAAAATTTGTTTTATGACTCAAAACGTTGATGCAAAAAAGTAAACGCAATTATTTTCAAAAATACTGCAGCAGCTTTATATGCTTTCTAATATTCTAATAATGGATCATAAACTGTGATAAAAAAAAATTGATCTAAAATATTCACACACTTTAATCCAAAAAAAGCAATCGAAAATGAAATCACAAAATCTAATTAAAAAACAGCAATAGAAATGAAATCACAAAACAAAGAAACAATTTTATAAGAAATGTTTATGTAAGAGCAATTGCGTACCCCTCCAACTTGACCCTTTATTTTTCGAATGCCTTCTAGAGAAAGGACGACAGATGACATAAGTTTAGGCAACATCTCTACACCAGGAGGTCCTCGAATGGGGAACATGCTATCTTCCATCCATGTCAAACGTAGAAAACTAGCAATAAGGTCGTCCAAAGTGCAATACACTACAACCACAAGTGTGAAAAGCAGATGCCATATTCTGTAACGAATCTTCAGGATTTTTTACAGGAGGCCTTGTCTGTTGGACATGAGAAGAGGGAGTAGAGCCTTGAGGAAGTAGAGGATTATCAGCCTTGGTGTTAGAGCAGGCTATGGCTAAAGACAAGAGGGAAGTACCGTCTCCAAGCATATGATGTAAATTTATAACGACCGTAGCTTCTCCTTTAGTGGTTTTGTAGTTAAGGAAGTGGAACTCCCAAAGAGGGCGAGAGTGAGGAAGCTTTCTTGTATGCATATCAGAAACATAGTCCTCCACAAACTTATCGTAGACCATGTGACCAGCAGGAAACTCTGGGACGAAGACATGGTTATCTATGTTCACTTCTGTTGCCTGCCATTGCAGCACCCCCTCCTCATTCCTGGTCTGCAATCAAAATTTAAAAATTAAAAATAAAAAAATTGTTTTTATTAAAAGATAAAATAGGGAATTCGAAACCTAGACAAAAATGAATAGTTGGTATACAAGATAAGCTATGCCAAACAACAATCATTCCCTAGAGAACAGAAAACCATTTTTTACTTTCTTTGTTAGACATGAATGAAAATGGTGGGTATCTAGAAATGGGAAAAAGAAATTTATCACAATAGAGGAGAAGCGCGGGCCTCGAGGGAGAAGGATTTCGCGGATGGCTGTCTTGACGGAAAAGATGTCGACTGGTTTGTCGAGAGCAGCAACGACATGGACAATGAGAGCAAAGGAGGAAGTGTTGAGCATCTCTCCAGATGGACTCACATGTCCATCCTCGTTTTCCATGGTGATAATAGACTGGTTATTAGCAGGAAACACAAAGATGATGGACAAGCATGAGGATCGAAGGAGCTGTTATAGCATCTGAATCCAATCTGGTCCTTTTTTTGAAATTAAGAGATGTAATTAAGGGAGTAGATGGAGCCGTTCAAGTGGGTGGCGGTCAAAATACTGTCGAGCAATTTTCAGAATGGAAAATATATAATAATTTGCTCTTTTTTAAGAAATAATGTTTATTTAATTTCTCTGTTCATATATATTGGTCTTTATGTGTAAATAAATGAATTGAAACTTTTGTTTCAATAATTTGTCTCTATGTTTAAAAAAAATTCTGTAATTAATTTGTATAGTTTATTGGAAATGTTTGAGAATAACAACTCTCTTTATTTTCTTACTACAATATCAAAAACAATTATATTTATCTTTTTACTACAATATCAAATAAAACTTATCTTTATCTTCTAGAATCTATTGTTTTAGAGATTTTTGTTAACCTTTATAAGTTTTTCTATAAAGTTTCAATAAATGCATTTATAGTTTTTGTCATGTGTAATTAATTAAGTAGTTGAAACCCTTCAAGTGTATTACACCCGAACTACTCACAACTATTTTCATATAAGTTTCATAAATAAAAAAATGTTTATTTAATTGTCTTTATATTTTATTTAGAACATTTCAACAAGCAAGTACTTATATAGTAATTTTGTCTACAATTAATTTGTATAGTTTGTTGAAAATGTTTTTAAACTGTCACCTATCTTGATCCCCTAGAATCAATTTTAAAGAGTTTTTTAACCAACCTTCTTGAGTTTTTCTATAAAGTTATAAAGTTTCTATATATAAATTTATAGGTTTTGTCATATGTAATTAATTAAGTAGTTGAAACAATTCAAGTGACTCACAACTACTCTCATATAAGTTCCATAAACTAGCAATTGCACCTTGGTGTGCAATGGGTACGCCAAATTGGTGAAAAGAGGCCTATTAGACAAAATTTCAAGCATCCTTGTCTATCCCTATATCTCCCTCCCTCTTTGTCTCCCCATCTCTCCCTATTGGAAACACTTCATTATTTTCTTGGTTGAAAGTATTTATTCATACTTTTGTTGCAAAAAACAATAGATATAGATCAAAATTTTGTTTCAAAATTTTATTTAAAAGACCTTTTTCCACGTCTCCCCATCTCTCCCTATTGGAAACATGCACGAGCATGTCAGTAATGGAGCTTCATTATCTTCTTGGTTGAAAGTATTTATTCATACTTTTGTTGAAAAAACAATAGATATAGACCAAAATTTTGTCTAATAGACCTTTTTTCACCAATTCGACTACCCATTGCACCCCAAGTTGCACACCAAGATGCAATTGCTAGTAATAATCATATTCTATGTAACAAAATAATTTAATATAAAAATAATTTTTTATCTGCAACTTAAATTTATTTTCTCTTTTTTACAAGATCACTCAATTTCAATTATTACACACAACAAAATAAATAAAAATTGAATAGCATCCATGTCAAATAAAAAAATTGTATCTTTAAACAAATTGAGATGTGAAAGATAAGAATTTAGTTTGGTTTTTCATGTTCTCTGGTATTGGTGCTCCTCCTCCTGGTACCAAACTGTGTTCAAATTAAAATTTTATTTTTAAATGAAAATTACACTCGTATCAGACGAAGGAATTGTTTTCCAAGGGGGATGACAATTAACCTTGTTTAAAACTGGATGGAATCCAGCAGTATGGAGAATTATGGCTAGTAGTTTTTGAAGAAATCTGATAGCGGATGACGCAGATCCATATTGCCAATTCTGTAAGCCATGTTTCTTTCTCTATAATTGCACAGCTGTTACTTGCCTATTTGCATCCATACATACATACAATTCCACCGCAGGAGGAAAGATTGTAGTAAAATTGCCTAAGCGGAGTATAGGGAATTCGTTTTCCAGAATTGATTTTTAATCTTGAAGTCAAGTTGGGGAGAAGTCCGAAAACGCTAATGGTTAAAGAGGGTGGACAAAATGGTTCTTTGGAAGAAACGTTTACCATCACCAGCAAAAGTTGTGGCCAGAATTTGGGGGTGGAACCGTCAAAGAATGATGATATCGTTGTTTTGAGTGATATAAATAACGCTCATACAAGTCAGGTTAGTTTTTGTCTCTATTCATCATTTACAGATTACTTGCAATATGATTATTCATTTTTCACAAATTTGGGGTTAATGATTTGACAGCAATGGAAGAAAGTTCCAAAGGGAGATTTATAGAGTTGTGTGAGGTACAGATGCATTCAAAAAACTTTACAGACTTGTAAGGTGAAAATTATAGGGTAGAACGAACGGAGAGGATTGTTTTGATTGAGGAAATCTTGATGGTCGAAGTTAGCTCGGTCCCTCTCTAAGAGGAAACGTCGTTGTTGTAAAAACCCACACATAAACAGGCCTTTAAGGAACAACGTCGTTGCTGTAAAACCCACACATAAACACGCCCTCAAAGGAACAACGCAATAACTTTCTCTATTGTACATTTTCACAACTCGGAATTCCAAATAAGCGGACCGAATATCTGCATACAAACAATACGGAACCGTTGTATTACAAGCTTCAATGCTGTGAACCAATGACTGTTAAAGATATACACAGCAAATAAAGAATGGGTGTCATTAAAGCTCTAAACCCTAAATCCATTCCAAAAAACCCTAAAACGTCTAAGGTTGACGTGAATTCTCTGAAAACAGAAGTTGCATCATTTGCCTTTTCACTTGGCTTGGCATCAGCACCTGCTGCGGAAGATTATGGTTTAAACGATGCTGATTTCAGGAAAACCAGACCAATCAAACTTCCAAAACCAGCTAAAAACCCAATGAAAACCACTCCAAAAAGTTCTCTAAAGCAGAGGAAAATGATGAAACCTGAAAGCAGCAAAGTCTAAACAAGAAAAAAGCAATGCAAACCGTAAGTTTGCAAAGGGTAATAGACGCAACAGGAAGGTGAAGAGCAGGAAAGATAATGGCTTCTTCAAAGGCCAAGGTCCTCCGTCTTTAGCAAAGAAGGAACCAGATTGACAAATTAGTGACTCTACCAAAAATTTAGCGAAGCTTCCTTAGATGAAACCTAGTACATTGTCGAGCCTGTGATATGCAGATGCAGCTGCAGTAGAAGCCAAATTGCTTAAGGCGGAGGGCAAAGGCTTTGACGAATTAAAAACAACGAAAAGTAAACTCGGTGAATCAAAAAGAATGAAAGTTGAACGGTCCGATTTCTTTTCATCGTCTTGCATCTCCTTTTTAATCAATCTGCATCGTTGATGGTAAAAGTTAGCGAGTCCATCTCATATAAGAGACGTTTTTGGCGTAATAAATAAAATTGCTTATTTAATTTGTGTATTTCTATTTTATTTAGACCATATCAATTATGCTAGGATATAGATGCCATAGATCTTGTAAATTCTTTATTAGTTAAATTGTTACAACATTCATTTGAAGACGTGCCTAGGCATCTAGGGTGTTAGTGGAATTTTGTGCTCTCTGGCCATACAGACGACAGTGCATCGTGTACACGTTCACACACCATTCTGGCGTCCAAAACACGAGACCTTCCCAATTCTCTAGTATACTCTACTCTTAAGTCTGTATTGTACTGTTAGCTCAGATTTTTATATTTCAACATTTATAATTATTTCATTATCAGTGTAGTTTTATTTTGTTGTTATCCCCTGGCTCACCCTTAGCGCTAGTATAAGTGAGGTAGCGATAGATTGATTTATTCTCTAAAGATTTGTCATCTTAGAGGTAACAAATCCCCTCCTCTACATTTTTGTGAACCCGATGTGATTGCTTAATGTCAGATCTCTTCCTCTTGGAGTTTGATTCTTTTGACAAGGCGTTCTCTAAGGATGAATTCAATATATTGGATGACGTATTAGATGACTTCTTAGAAACACCTTTATCCAAAAGAGATGTAAAAGAAGTGTCATCTTCTACAACATCCTCATTCGAAAATGATAAGTCTGTGAATGTTATTATTGTCTTCGCGGCTCCTTAAAGGCCTAAGAGACCTTGCATTTATGTGACTGTAACAAGTCCTTCTCCAAAGAAGGTCAAAACCATTAATGGAAAACCTTTTAGAGGAGAAAATTCTTATTTATATTCTAAGTTTATGCAATATAAACAATTGTCTTGCAACACCATTTCTCACACATGTAACACTCGGAGGAATAAGTAAACTTTTGATCAACCACAAGTTTCTTTACCGCCTTCTCATCCAAGTCTTCCTCAAGCACCTTTGTCAATAGATAAGCAAACTAGTGACTATGACCTTATCAAGCAACTTAAGGTTACTCTCGCTAAGATCTCACTATGGGATTTTCTTCAAATTGATCTGATGTATCAAGGTATGCTATAGGAAGCTTTGAGAAAGATCTTATTGCCTTCTTCTGTGAGACCAACGAATGTGAATACATTGATGGATCATGTTCGTTTAGATTCATCGAATATTACTTTCTATCCTCATGAACTTTTGTCTCCAGAAGTGCGAAATTTGGCAGATCCTCTAATGATAATTGTTCATGTGAATGGTGTTGGTATTAGACGAACAATTGTTAATATAGGCTTTGTGCTTAATGTTTGTAGCCTGGATCTGTTACCAAAAATCAAGGTGGATCCAAACACCTTGGTAGCTTCCTCCCTATTTAATCAAGGATTCGATAACAGTGGTAAAACCGCTGTAGGGATGGTCTTACTGTCCTTGAAGGTTGGACCTATTACTATTCCAAACCTTGTACATGTGATGCTAGGTCCTTTGTCTTATAATCTTCTTTTGGGTAGACCATGGCTTCACGCTTTAGGAGTTGTATCTTCTACACTTCATGGATCTATAAATTTTGTAGCTAATAACCAAGTTGTCACAATCAAGGTTGACTCTGAAGCTATGTGCCTTTGTCAAATAGCAACAATTGGTCAAGCCTCGATTGCACCTTATTTTCAAAATTATGTACCTACTTTATCTTCTTCAGTGATGACTTCTACTTTTCTCCCGTACCCTAAAAAGGAAGATCAAAGAAGGAGGAAGTCACGAAGGAGGAAGTTCCTAAAAAGCAAGATCCTATGGAGGAGAAATTACCTAGGAAGAAGGATTATCTAAAAGAAGACTCCCCAAAAATAGATCTCCCTGAGGTACAAGCCTTGGAGTCTACTCCTAACAAACCATCTTCAACTAAATCACCTTTTCCATCCAAAGTAAATGCATGCTTGGGTGATGATTAGGGTTCCTTAGATTTCACTAACTCTCATGTTGGTGAATATAAGGTGGATCTTGACCACTTGATGTTTCCCAAGATTTCATTCACTTGGGCTAGAAAAGATGACTATGCATCTATAAAGTTGGGTGATGCTTATCATGTTGATCATATTTTCTACACAAAACCTCCTTCATTTAAAGAATTGCGTGATATTTATGGTCCTCGATATAAGCTCGTATCACAAATCGACTATGATGGAAAAGGTTGTGGACCTAACAAACAAGGTATTTGAATTCCTTTGGAAGCCGAACCTCGTAACCACTACACTGGATGAGGGTATTGCCATACAGGTTGAAGGACAAAACCATCGTTAACTGTTAACATGATTTATGTTGACCCTCTTCCTCTTAAGCTTATTCATCCAAAACTTATTGATAACACAACACCGCTAAATGAAGTTCCCTTGGACCTTTTTCCTTCGGAAGAATCCTTGAAGGAATTTTTAGGTGTGTATGTTGAATTGGCCCCTTATCACCATAAACATCAATTTTTTTTATTGTTTAAATACCCAAGCATATTTTAGAGAATCTGTTGAATAGGGGGCGCCTTTATCTTATAATGAGGAGCATATACCCATGTCTCATCCATAAGACCGTAGTGCACTCCTTAGTGGAGAGACTACTGATGTCATTATGCATGATAAAACTCCTGATAAGGTCATCAAAGTTAGGATGTGCTTATCCTCCAAAGAATTCAAAGAAAATTCCGATCTTTTACATCAATTCTCTCATATCTTTGCTTGGTCTTATGAAGAAATGTTAGGCATTGATGAGTCGATTGTGGTACATACCATCATACTAAGTCCTGATGCTAAAACTGTGAAGCAGAAGATTCAAAAGATGAATCCTAAGGTGGCTTTATTAGTCAAGACAAAGATAGACAAGCTTTTAAAGGCTGGTTTTATCCGTCCCATTGACTATTTGCCTTGGATCTCGAATATTGTTCTAGTTAGCAAACCTGATGGTCAAATCCACATTTGCATCGATTTTCAGGATGTGAATAAAGCTTCTCTCAAAGATGATTTTTCACTCTTGAAAATTAACATGATTATGGATTTCACTACGGGCTATGCATTGCTCTCTTTCATGGATGGTTTCTCGAGGTATAATCAGATTCGCATTAACCCAAAAGACCAATATAAAATTGCCTTCATGACTCCTTGGGGAACCTTTTTCTATGTTGTCATGTCATTTGGTTTGAAGAATGCAAGAGAAATCTATCAATGAGCTATGACCTTGCTATTCCATGATTTCATCCATAAAATCTTAGAATATTAAGTCAATGATATCTTGGTAAAATTTGTTGCTCATCAAGTGCATATTGAAAATCTTCGATTAGTCTTTGAGAGGCTCCAATTATACAAGATGAGACTAAATCCCCTTAAATGTGTTTTTGGTTTATATGTCGATAAACTTTTGGGATTAATTATTACTTATCGAGGAATCGAAATAGATACTAATAAGATTGACATAATTGTAAACATGCATCCACCTAAAAACATCTCCCAGATTCATAGTTTGCAAGGGAATATTTGGGCCATTCACAAGTTTGTAGCATAATTTGTTGATTGTACCTTTCGTTTCAGGCAGTTGTTGAAGAAGGATGTTCGTTCAACAAATGGAATAAGGAATGCTAGGAAACTTTTGATTCTATTAAAAATTACTTTGGTAACCCTCCTATCCCGATCTCGGCTTCGTCTGATAGACCTTTATTTTTCTACATCTCTACCTCTTCTCATGCTCTAGCAACTTTGCTAGCTTAGCATGACGATGAAGGCCAAGAAAGAGCAATCTATTACATTAAAGCCTATTTTTCTACATCTCTATCTCTTCTCATGCTCTAGTAGCTTTGCTAGCTTAGCATGATGACGAAGGCCAAGAAAGAGAAATCTATTACATTAAAGTCACGTCCTGATAGAATATGAAACTCAATATTCTATTATGGAAAAACAATGTCTAGCTCTTGTCTTCGTGACACAAAAGTTAAGGCATTACATCCTCCATCCAGAAACATGAGTTATCGCTAAGAATGACATGCTTAAGTATCTCTTTTTGAAATCCGATCATTCGAGTAGATTGGCTAAATGGGTGATGCTGCATTCTGAGCTTGATCTGAGATTCATAACTCAGAAGTCAATCAAAGGGCAAGTCATCACTGATCATTTGGCTGATGCCCCATCTGAAAAATCTTTTCCTACCTTAGAAATTTTCCTTGATGAAGATGCATTAACCACTAGTCAAGAGCCTGTACGAGATATGTATTTTGATGGATCAACATGTCAAACTAGTTTAGGAGTAGGTGTGGTCTTGGTCTCACCTGAAGGAAAACTAGTCCCCCTTTCATTCTAGGTTTGAAATTTCATTTCATTAACAATATCATTGAATATGAAGCCCTAATTGTTGGGTTAAGTGTTGCGATTGCCATGGATGTGAAACGTATATGCATCCATTGGGACTCTGAGATTATTATAAATCAGGTCACAGGCGCATATCGTGTTAAGCAACTGAAGTTATCTCAATATAAGGATTTGGTCACAACCATACTAAAATATTTCGCTACTTATATGATCGATAGTATTTCAGGGAAAGAAAATCGTCATGTAGATGCAATGGAAAGCACTGCTTCCCTTGTAGGCACAAAATTTGGTTAGGATGAATATCATTTCATGTTACAAGTCCTCCGATCTCTGACTATAACAGATCAAATCCAATTTAATAGTTTTATGTGTGCTCATATCGATTTAGGAGAATGGTTCTCACGCATTTATAATTATCTTAAAATCGGAAGTTATCCCAATGACATTACTAAGAGCTCGCGTGTGCAAATTCAAAAACTTTTTGCTCGTTATATTCTCTTATCTAATATCCTTTATCGAAGATCATATAATGGCCTTCTTTTACATTGTTTGAAAAATTTGAGATCACCCTCACCCTCCAAGAATCCCATTCAGGCTCTGGAGGTGGGCATTTTGAGGGCAAATCTTTGATCCATAAGTTGATTCACATGGGGTACTACTAGAAAGCAATGGAACAAGATTCTTTTTCTTTAGTCAAGAAATGCCCCCAATGTCAACAACATAGTAACTTGATTAGAGCTCCCACATAGGAGCTCTAAACTCAAGCTTCTCCATGGCCTTTTCAGACATGGGGGTTGGATATCATTGACAAGATATCTCTCCCTTCCTCTACGGGCCATACTTTTATAATCACTGCTACAGATTATTTCATATAGTGGGTTAAAGCTATGCCATTGAGATCCACCACTACTGATATGATTTGTGGATTCATTATGGATAACATATTTCTCATTTTGGTTTTCTTGATACCCTTGTATTTGATAATTGTACACCATTTAAGAACAAAGAAGTTAAGCAGTTTCTCGAGAAGTTTCACATCCAACATCGTTTTCTACACCTTATTATCCTTAGTCTATTGGTCAAGTAGAAGCATCTAACAAGACTATTGAATAGATTCTATGTAAGACTATTACTAAACATGGTAAAGATTGGCATACTCGGCTGGTATATGTATTATGGGCCTATCGCACGAGTGTATGTAAGACTATGGGGATAATGCATTACAACTCGTGTATGGCACAGATGTTATCATGCCTCTTGAGCTGGAGATTCCATCAATACACATCTCCCTGGAAGGGATTATTGACAATGATTCTTATCGTACCCTTCGCCTCAATCATCTCGAGTTGTTAGATGAGCATCATTTAAAGGCCCTTCAACATCTTCAATCCTATCAAATGTCTTTGTCTAAATAGTTTAACCAAAGTGTGCTACCCCAAGCCTTTAAGATAGGTGACCTGGTTCTTTGTGAGAATCAGAAATGTCAATGCACCACCTGATCAAAGAGGGAAGTTTAGTCTGAATTGGCTGGGTCCATACATCGTCACCTTTGTCTATGGTTTTGGTGCCTATTGTTTATCCCATATGGATGGTACTCCTCTCAAGGAACATGTCAACACCATGCACTTGCGTAGATATTATGCATAGAAGGTAGGTTGTATGTATCATGTACATGACACTTAGATCGAGCTAAGGTAGTCATATCATGGTATATCTTCATCAACACAACATCTGATCATCTATGTGTTATCTAGAGTGATTGTGCATATGTGTGTGTGTGTGTGCGCGCATGTGTATACATGTTTTGTCTATGTCTCAAAAGCATCTATATAATGATCATCATGAAATTTAATCATGCATATATACAACAATATGTAAATTAAATCATGATGTACATCTAATCTAAACCATCCATCACATGAGCATACATAATGAGCATATAAAGATAAAAGTACATCCATCCATAATAACAAAAGATAAGATCTAAACGCTAAATCTCATATATATCTGTATGTATGTATATATATACATAAATATATGTATATATATACATACATATATACATATATATACATATATGTATATATGCACATATATATGTATATATATGTATATACACATATATACATATACATACATATATATATACATACATACATACATACATACATACATACATATATATACATATATATGTATGTATGTATATAAATGTATATACATGTATGTATATATATATATATGATGTCAATGTAAAGTATCAATGTACATGTATCGTATCACTACAAAAACACATGATGTTGGCATGTGTGTCTCTAAAATACATCAATACATCTGTACATAAATTAAAAAATACTATACATCCGATGAATAAAATATGGATCAATCTATACAACTCAAAATGTCTCATGATCCCCAAGGAGGATAGGTCATTAAGGTCACGTGAGCGTCAGAGGATCACGATCTCAACGTGACAGATGTTTGATTGAGGTGGATTGCGATCTCATAGATGTAATGCTTCATGACAACAGGCCCCTTAGCTCTCCCCATAGCTCTACCATGGTCTTATGTTGCGTCATGAGCTCCTCCCACAACGTAGCCTCTCTCTGGCAAACTGCGTCCAAGTTTGCTAGCAGCTGGCGCACTCGAGGGTGGTCAAGGTGACTGGCTACACCCTGTTGTGTGGCGTCCACCTACTATCGGAGGTCATTGACCTAGATCTGTACAAAGAAATGTTCCCTCTTGGCACTCTTGACTTGCATCACTACTTGGCCTCTCTCTCCAAGGATAGTGTAGGCCTCTAGCAAGGCCTGGTCCCTTAGTCCCATCATTATGGCTAATTGTACTGCTCCTTACACTAGCTCCACTTGGCCCTCCTCATACTCTATCTGAAGTTGTGCTATAGGATTGAATAGGTGGGCGTGTATCCCTGTTGTCTAAAGAGGCCAATAGGCATCCAATACTGGGCCCCCGGTCTGCACATTAGGGATGATCTTTGCGAGTGACTGATGGATGAAGCTTAGCCACTCAACAAACACAAAAACCATATATCAGTATCCGCAACACCAAATATCTCTACATGTATATATATCAAAGCATGTATGAGAAAGAATGGAATGTACAAACTCAAATCACAATGCATACCAGGATCGCCCTTCTGCCAGTTTGGATCCTGTAGAGGTGCTCTATTGGCATATGTCCTCATGACTATTGCTGGTGCCTGTGTCTACGTTGGTGGTGGTGCTAGTGTGATAGGGGATGTTGGGAGTGCCCTAGACACTGTCTTTGGTCTCTATGTGCTCTCTCTGGGCTCGCGCTTCCCACCCACTATCTCTGCACTGGCCTATCGCCTTCATCACTCGCGGAGGATTTATTGTCACGGTCTCCTCCTAGAGATCTGACGTCCCCTCCTACTACATCTGGTGGGAAGATCGGGGCAAGCCCTACTGTGTCCCACTAGTCCACAAAGTCTTGGGTGACTCTGACATCATCGGTGTCAAGTTGCGATGCGATGTCATCATCGTCATTCTCCTCAGAATTGTCACAAACATCTCTGAGAGTTGGGCAAGGTAGGTCCTACGGTCGCACCATACTCCTATCCAAACAAACATATGTGGGGGCAAACAGATGGGATGATCTGTATCTACCGGAACTGTCGCATACATCGTCACCAGTAGTAGGGCATGACAATGTGATCCTAGCGATTGAGCAAGAACTGATCGCGTTGCATCTGCGGGAGATGGATGCGGTTTATGGTCCAGACCCCCATATTGCGGAATGGATGTCATATGACATTTCCAATCTCAAGATGGTCGATGGTGGTCCTCCAGTATGTGAGATCCATAGTCCACCACTCGTTGCGCCGCAATGGGTAGTTGTGTGCCCTCGACATGTCTAGGGGCATCGACATTGGAAATCTAACTAGTCGAGTACATGTAATATGCTGAAAAATCCAAACCTATAGCAAGGTGCATGTTGTCAGGCTCTAGTACTCATGGTGGACGTAGCAGGAGATCTCATAGTAGAGGTGTGCGAGCATGCTCCACCCCCATGCACATATTATCCCATGCTCCTCCATCTCCCAAATCAAGGACACGAATCTAGTTGCCAGCTCCGATCTATGACCATCAGTTAGCACCCAATGCGCCATGGTCGCTATCATGATGCGCTAAACCAGGGGAATTGAAACTCAGCCCTGGCCCAACACTCGCAAGTAGATGTGCCTGGTCACGTTAATTTTTTGACCGAGGGCCCACTCTTGTTGTCTGCCTAGCTCTTCTCCTTACACGATGGCAGGGGATACTCTCTACCCCCGAATAGGTAACCGGAGGAAGCGGTAGACATCTATGAGAGTCACGCTCATCTCACCTATGGGAAGATTGAAGGACATGGTGTCTAAATCCCATCTCTTCATGAGGGCTCGAAACATCAGTACATGGGACTTGAACTCTAGTAGGCAGAAGGTCCACCACAGTCCCACCCTCGATAGTATTAATCTATCTGCCGATGACAACTCCTCGGTCTAAACTCCAGTCTCGCAGTTTTTGTAGCAGATGTCCTGAAGTATGCTACTGCATCTCAGGCAAAGTTTGCATGAAAACAAGAACTTCCCATTAGTCTCTATCAACCTTCGGATCTGGATGCCAATGTGTCTCATGGATGCCAACATCTAGCAGGGACTAACGCGCGGTCCCTAGATGATAGCATGCGCCCTAGACAGACGCATGGCATTGGGACCCAAACATGTCCCCTGGATGCCCGTGCAACATCAAAATTGAATATGCTAAAAAAATGCATAAAATCAAACATAAGAGTGTGATTCGAGGCATATCTGCTCAGGTTCAAAGCTCCTTGATCCTGCTCACTCTATGCTCCCGTTTGCGTGGAATTTTTTCACAGAATCTATACAAATCTCAATGGAAATACTCATGGTGAATAGTGAAATTGACCCTTCTTGGGGCCCGCTTTTGAGTATATAGCCTAAATTTTGCCTCAAATTTTTTCTTGATCATTTTGGGTTTTCCTTCTTGTTTTCTCCACCTTGCTGGGGAAAAACACGAGGGGGAATATACTTGCCTTGATCAATTTTCCTCTTCTATCTATACTAGCGCTTCTTAAGCATTCTTCTCATCGAAGTAGTTTCCTCCATTTTTTCATGCTGACAATTTTTTGAGTTTTTGTACTATTGGAGGCATCACGTTGAATATTGTAGTCTCTTGTGGAGATTTGGGAACATCATCCATGATTACCAAATAGACCTTTGTGGCCTCTACATTATCCTTTTTGGGCTACATATCTATTGCATATATTAGATTCATTGCACTGCATGGGATTAATCAATTTATAGATTTCCTTTGCTCATTTGAAAGGGTTCTATATTTTTGGGCTCTCCTTCTCCTTGGCTCTCTCTTATCTCTCTCTTGACGCTCTCTTAAATACTCTACAAGCGCTATCAAGCTATCTCTATCTACAACACTCTTGCAATCATCTTGTAGCAGCAATCACATATCTTGAGCTTCATCACACTCGTATCTCGAAAAGGGGGGTTTGGCTTCACGCCTTGTCTTATCTTTATCATTTATCTATCTTTTATCATTGCATGCAATTTATCTATCATATCTCTAAGTGTATCTATCATCTAAGTGCATTTAGCTTATCAATATATCATTTATTATCTATTTGTAATAGGGGTTTGCTTCCATTAAGCACAATATAGCTTTTATTTGCATTTTATCTTTTATCTACTATCCAATCTATCTATTTGGTTGTCTGTTGAAGTGGAAACATCACAATGAAGGTCTGATTGAGGCAGCCCCTATACAAACCCAACATTTTCCATCGTCTCCATATGTGCAGATGGCAAACACATTCTCTGCAGTCGACGAGAGTCATTATATTTCTATGGAATTTTGTGCTCTCTGGCCGTATAAACAACAACGCATTGCGCATACATCCACACACCTCACTAATGTCCAAAACCTGAGACCTTCCCAGTTCTCTGATATAATACTCTTAAGTCTGTATCATACTGTTAGCTCAGATTTTTATATTTCATCATTTCTATGGTTTAATCATTTAATTATTCCTTTATCAATGTATTTTTATTTTGTTGTTATCCCTTGCCACTCTTAGCCCTGTTATAAGTGAGGTAGTGGTGGATAGATTTGATCTCTAAGGATTTGTTAAAGATTTGTCATCTTAGAGGTAACAAATCCCCTCCTCTACAAGAGGGAAAGGTGATTTTTGGCATTCCATATAGTTGACTTTTGGCTTCTCCAAGATGGGTACTTGGAAATGAGGGAAAAGATGAATATTGAATGGACATTTGAATCTTCACATTTTGGAGCCATTTTATATGATGTTTCATGACCAAACCAAATTAGGAAATGTTGAGAATCTCTCCTATTAGAACACAAATGTATCCTCATTTTTTATGGTGATTAGTCCAACAAATGGAGAATTGAATGTAGTGAGTTAGATTGTCATTAGTGAACACAAAGATAATGGACAACTTTGAGGACCGAATGAGATGTGATATCATTTGAATCTAATCTAGTCCTTATTTGTAATTAAGTAATATAGTTAAGTGAGAAGGTGAAACCAATGATAAATAGTTTTTATCTTTTTTATTTTACAATTTATTCTTTTTGTTAAAAATGATATTTATTTAATCTTATAAAAAATTTCTACAATATTTTTTTTAATATCTTAAATTATTCTACGAATTTTTTTTTAAGTTTTTGTATTATTTTTTTATAATTTTGGTCTTCATGTATAAATAAATGAGTAGTGAAACCATTCAATATATGGAACGTAACTTGTTGTACAAATTCTATTATTAAAATAATACTTATCTAATCTAGGTAATAATTTATTAATTAGAAATAATGTTTTTCCTAATTTTAATACTTTATTTAGAAAATTTCAACAAGTATCACCTATGCTTATCTCCTAAAATCTTCTTTAAGTATTATTTTATCAAGTTTAGAAATATTTTCTATCAAGTTTTAAAGTTTCTATAAATATATTTATAGTTTTTGTCCTCGTGTAATTAAGTGAGTAGTTGAAAGTAGTGTGGGGCAGCTCAACTAATATCATGTAATGCATAATTAAATGATTTTTATTTGATTTATTTTATAATTTATCAAATTATTAAAAATGATGTTTATTTAGTTTGTGTCCTTATATTCTATTTAGAACAGTACAATAAGTGACATTTAGATGTTAGGATTAAAGTTTTATCAACCTTGTAAATTCAATGTTAATTAATTTGTTATAACATCCTAGTAAAGGTGTCTCTAGATATCTAAAGTGTTAGTAAAACACTAATTTATAAATAATTTTCCCCCTAAATAGTTTGTTATTAGCTCCTCAAGTTGGGCACTTACAAAGGAGGGAAAAGGTGATTGTTGAATGCATGACTTTTTAGGTTTTGACGAGAATTTAAAGGAGTGGGATGCTTAGGTTTTGCAAATGGATTTTGAGCATCTTGTTTTTATCTTATTTTGGAAATTCCTAGTTGTGTCTAGTTCTAGATATATTATAAACTGAATCCATAGGATGATAACTATACATCCTATTTTGGTTATATTATTGAGAGTTCATAGGTACATATGTTGATGAATGAATACAAAGAAAGGAAGTTTATTGATTTGAAATATTATTTTTTGTAAATATAAAACACATGTTTCCTCTGTTCTTTGTGGAGTTCTTACTCACAAGGGTTTCTCTATGCAAACATAATGTAATGTGTTGGTCTCATTTGGTTTGTTGATTCCTTTTAGTTGTTGATTTATATTCATTAATTCATTAATAGAATTCAATAAGTTACACAATAAATGGATGACAATTCATTAAGGCACAAGCTTAATTGTATACTTGCATTCAAAGTCATGTTGTTTGAAGTATTTGAGTGAAGAGGTGTAGGAAAGTTGTGTGCTTTGACTAACAAATAGAAATCAAAGAGTCACTATATTCGAAGATTGTTGCTGTCAAAACACAAATCGTGTCATGTTTAAAAGTAAATAATTTGTAGTTCAAATTAGTTGAATATGTTGCCACCAAATATTGATATTATAGCATTCTTTGAAGCAGTGAAGATTGAAGGAAATGTTTCATTGCCTATATTTTAGAAGTCAAAGGACATCAAAGGTTTGTTAAAAGATTATGTCAATGGTGAAGAAGATTGTTGAAAGAAGCCATAACTGGTCAAAGACAAGATAGTAGGAAAACATTAGAAATGCTAAAAATATATATATTTATATTAAAATTTTCATATCTTAAAATTAATAGGGTGTACTAATATTTAAATAATTTTGTTATATTATTAATGATCATATTGTTTAATTGGGTTAGGGGTGTAATTTGATTGGCGAGAGTTTCCAATGGTAAAGCATGAGGTCACAAGGTCTAGTCTCCCCTAGCCCACGTGGTACCCGACACACTCCAGGGAGTTGCTATACCTAATTCCTACAATCTAAAGAAAAAAATGATATCACTTAATTTAATATTTGTTAGTGCTTATTATTTATATTTGTTTAAAATATATGTTTAATCATATTGTTTATATTAAATATTTTTAATGGATATTATTTATATTCAATAAATATATATTGAACAATGTTATATTAGATTTAATCATTTATTTTAATTAAAAATTGTTTGTTTATTAGATATATGAAAATCAATATTAAAATTAAATAAATTAAAAAAATATAATTTTTTTATAATTTTGTTAATAGCATATGACTTAGTCTAGCAATGGAAAAGATATTTCATTTTTCAAGTTTGAATGATATGAAATATATTTCTTAACATGAACGACAAAATGTATAAGAGTTGTATGTAAATACTTGGTGATTACAATTAAAGTATTGTTAGGAAGTGTAATAGTGTTTTGTTATATTGAAGATAATTAATTTTTTTAGAAGTGAGATAATTTGAAAGATTGAATAGTATTTGAGCATGTGAAATAGTTTTTCAAATATTTTCTTAAATTCAAAATTGAATATTTATAGTTATATAATTTCAACTTAATTAAAATATTAAATATTATCAAGATTAGTAATATTTTTTCATTAAGGAATTTAGGTTTAATGCCAATTAAATTAAATTTAAAAAACTAAGAGTTGCATTGAAATCTAAGTGTTAAGATTTCAATATCTAGTATTATGAAATGAAATAATTGAAAATAAATAACTTTTTAAAATTACATTGAGATATTATTTTAGGCTTTTATAATAGGTTTATATATTGTTATGAAAAATTTGATATTAATAGTGGACATTGTTGTGAAATTCTTTTACAGTACAGGTAAGGTCAAAAAGTTGTTCAAATATAGATGATCATATGTGAAATTGATAGAAATCATGAAAGATTTGAATATTAAAGAATGATAAAAAAAATTGAGTCAAAAGAAATCATTGTCTTGTATGACATTAATAGATAGTGAAGTTGCTAAAAGTTCCAATTTAAAGTTTCCAAGGGTTCAAAATTAGTAATTTGAGATACTATCATGGTAGTTGGAGGAAGCCAAAAGAAAGTATTCACTATTGAATATATTAGAGATGGTTTGAATTTATTGTGAAAGGAAAGGATTTGAGTAATTCTAAAGACTTGGTTATGATCATCAGAAATAGACAAAAGAAAAGACTCAAATCAATAGCAAAGGAAACTAAGTATTGTGAATGTTGAAGAATTCATGGTCGAACTTAAGGGGGAGTGTTAGAAGATATAATTTATCCCACCAATTATTAAATGAGAAGGACAAATTAAATGAGAGGATTGTAGAAGGAAACAAGATAAGGATGAAGAGAGAAAAATATTAAATATTTGTCATGTCATCCTAAGATTTGGTATTATCTTATTTGTATCAAAGACCTCTATAATTTGAGGTATCATGTAAGGTTTGACCATAAAATTGTTAGCTAATAAAGAATATTTCTATGTTTAAGTGATGGAGAGAAAGTTGAATGTTGTGGCATTACAACATGTAAAATAGAATGTTCATAATCAATTGATGAATATAATTATGTTGTAGCACTTGATGAGTATATATTTATGTTTTTTATGTTGTATTTTTTAATTTTGTGTTTGGATCTATTTTTGTCCACACCAACAAAGGGCATTCGAATGCAAGTTGTGCGTAGAAGGTAGAAGCATGGTAGTTGGAGTGGTCTTGGACAAGATGTAGAGTGATCAAATCCCTATGAAATTAATGTGAGAAGGCATGTACATAAAGGCAAATCCCTAGTTGTGGAGAGTGAAAATAGGAGAGGAGAGGTTAGGGGTTCGAATCCCCCTACCCATATTTTGTTAAACCGAATCAAATATTTTCGGTAACTGTTGCAACATTAACCATTTCACTCAGATCAAAAGAGGCAATGAATGCTAACAATATCATTTAAAAAAAAATTGATATCTCTCGACGGAATAGCACTAGCTTTTGATCTCACTTTTAAACTTGAAGCACATGAAAGTGGCATAATTTTTTTAATGCATTTTATATTTTTATTTAAATTTTAAATAAAAATATTAAGTTATATAAAATGACACTTTTCTTTAATAATTCAAAAATTCAAAATATGACACCCTCTCAAGATATATTCTCTTTTCTAGAGCATCATATTTATTTGTTTAGTTAAAAAATAATATTTATTTAGATAAAAGGTGAGAAATCATCGATAATTTGAAAATGGAAATATATAGTTAAGTGTGTTGTCTATGCTTCCACATTTTGCATACGTTTACCAGAGCATTTACGTTTGCCAGAGCATTTCCAACTGTAACAGCTCACCACAATTGCCTTTCCTTGATGCCAGAGCTCCCATTTTGGTACAAGCTGGGAAATAAAAGCTGCCCCAGACTGTCACCAAACACGTACCGAAAGCAGCGGTACTTACTGTGCGGGAGCAATGTTTAAACTTGAATGCTAACGGAAACGGAACAAATAGGAACAGATGGTGGCAAAGGAAATGGGTTCACACCAAGGGTGGCCGACAAATGGTGGGTATTTAGGAATGGAAGAAAGAAATTTACCACAATAGAGGAGAAGCGCGGGCCTCGAGTGAGAAGGATTTGGCGGATGGCTGTCTTGGCGTAAGAGATGTCGACTGGTTTGTCGAGAGCAGCAACGACATGGACGATGAGAGCAAAGGAGAAAGTGTTGAGCATCTCTCCAGATGGACTCACATGCCCATCCTCGTTTTCCATGGTGATATTAGACTGGGTATCTGCGGGAAACACAAAGATGATGGATAACCACGAGGATCGAAGGAGCTTTTACAGCCTCTGGATCTAATCTGGTCCTCTTTTGTAATTAAGTGATGTAAATAAGGGAGTAGATGGAGCCGTTCAAGCTGGCGGTCAAAATTTACTCTCGAGCAATATGTTCCACCTATAGTTTATAAGTGCATTCATAAGAGATGAAACCCATGTTGAAGATAATACTTAATTTTATATAGCATAATTAGTTATCTCCTCATGTTGGACATTTGGAAAGGGATTTTTGCCATTCCATATAATTGACTTTTGGCTTCTTCAAGTTGGGTATTAGAAAATGAGGGAAAAGATGAATGTTGTCTTTTTGGAGTCACATTATATCATGTTTCATGATCATTAGAGTATTTTATCAACTTTTGTATGTATATTTATTGGTCTTTATGTGTGAAAAAATGGACTATTGAAACTATTCAAGCACACAAGATACAAATTTCATAATTGAAATTGTGCTTATTTACTAATATGTCTACTTGTTAAAAATTTATAATTAATTTGTACAGTTTGTTGAAACATTTTTAAAGTGACACCTATCTATATCTCTTAGAATCAATTTTAAATCATTATTTTTAACTACCTCTTTAAGTTTTTCTATATAGTTTTAAAGTTTCATAAATGCCACACCCCACCATCCACAAGGTGGAAACATGATGTAATACAAACTCAACTACCATTTATTTTTAAAAAAACACTGCACAACACATTGATTGATTAATTTTGATAAGTAAACAAAATTATGTTATGTAAATTTGATACTTAGAATCGTCTTAAAGGAACAATTAACATGGCCTACTGGATGAGGTCAAATTTAATGTAATACAATCACTCTGTAAAATAACAATAATTGTTAACCCATGATTTGTATGCACATGTCAACCCTGTTGAAGGGGGGAGCTCTGGTATCTTGAAGTTCTTTAATCAGTTTCTTAACTGCACTCTCAAAGGTGGTTTGATTTTCTATGATCCTTGCCCATTCATACCCATCTTGCATCTCGTATATAAACATGGTGGCTCGACCTCCTTTGAGGAACCGCGGGAGTTTGTTTCGTTCAACATTCATCAGGAAGCAAACCTGCATAGCAATTTTATAGTGTGTGAGTTTTTTTTAAAAACTAGTAAGTTCCCTAGTATTACCTTGGAACTTCTCCTCATTTCTGAGTTTCCAAATAAACCAAAGGATAAAAGAAGACAAAATTTGCCAAATTAAGTTAGCATCCTTTTTAAGATTAAGGACAAAACCAATAACTGTATCGTAAGTGAAGACATGCTCAGTAATGGATATTCCAAACATTAACTAGATCTCCCTAGCAAAAGGGCAGTCAAGGAAGATGTGCCGAGTGGACTCAGGTTAATTGCAGACAGAATAGAGATCATATGCAGCTACATTATTCCTAATAGGCAATCTATCCAGTAAGAGTTGCCATCTGAGACACTTGATCTTAGGAGGGATGGGGGATTTCCAAAGGTTCTCAAAGGTTTTATACCAAGCGGTGGGGCTGTGGTGGACATTCCATAGGGTGTTGACATGGTCGATCACAGAGGTGTCCTGGTTAAGCAAGTTGTAGATAACTTTGGATTTAATTTTTGGGAGGGGGGAGCCATCCTTCCAAAGGAATGAGAGGTACCTGTGGGTGTCAACATGAGTGTTCTTCGAAAGATTGAGGGTGTTATAGGCATTCCTAATCATATTGTAGGTCCACTTATGCGAAGCAGGGAGATTAAATTTACTACTAAGTTCCTCCCAGGTGATGAGGTTATCATTTTCTAGGATATCTATAAGATGCTTGATCCCCTTGTTATGCCAAAATCTAGCATAACAGTCTTGGGTTAAGGCTAGTGGCTTAGAATTATAGTGGAGGTTCCACCATATCGAACTTTTACCATGTATAGTGTTATCACAGTCAATGTTAGAGCTGCAAATAAGTCTACGCACATGCTCCCAGGCTTTCCAGATGGACTTAAAGACCTAGGTGCCTTGGACAGACATCGAGAAACTTCCAGCAAGTAGATCACTGAGTGGGAGGGCTTTCCATGATTTGGGAGCCTTGGGGAATCCATTTTGAATGTTGTTTCTGATAAGAATCTTCCAAGGTTCTTGCCCATTTAGTGCTTGAAATATCCATTTGGCAGCAAGGGAGATTCCTTGTAACTTAAGATCCTTAAGGCCCAAACCTCCAAGTTTTTTGTCTAAATGGCACTAGGCCCATTTCACCACATGGGCCTTTCTTTTGCCCTTACCATCAGACTAGAGGAAGCATTTGATAGCCTTTTGAATTTCATAAATTTGATAATTGTTGAACATCCAAACCGAAGAGTAGTAGATACTGTATGAGGAGAGGATTTTTTGACATACTTGAACCCTACCTGCTAGGGAGAGGATCCTATTATCCTACTTGTTGAGCTTCTTATCAATTTTCCCCTTAACTCAAGTTGACATGTCTCGAAGAGAGGGACAAATAGAGAAGGGGATACCGAGATACTTGACAATCATGTTGGGTCCTCCCCATGAGTACCCATCTTGTTGTAGCCAGTCTGGAGGTTCATCCTTCCAGCCAAGTAAAATAGATTTGGAGCTAGAGATCCTGGCTCCAGA
Organism: Cryptomeria japonica; assembly: GCF_030272615.1. Lineage (NCBI taxonomy): Eukaryota > Viridiplantae > Streptophyta > Pinopsida > Cupressales > Cupressaceae > Cryptomeria > Cryptomeria japonica. Next base: position 471,350,530 of record NC_081412.1, on the reverse strand, counting down.
GGCTTTACCGAAAGTGTCAATTTTTAGGTTGAGGGAATTGATGTTTTTCCTAGAGAGCTCCAGGAAAAGAGAGGTATCATCAACAAATTGGATATTCAGCAGTTCAGAGTCATCCAGCAACATGATGCCATGGACTCTAGGAGATAGAGTATCATCTCTAAGGAGATAAAAGAGGGCATCTGAGGTAATAACAAACAGAGCAAGGGCAAGAGGGCAGCCCTACCTTATGGATCTAGAGAGAGGAATAGGTTGGGATAGGGTTCCATTAACTTCAATCATGGCGGAAGCATCTTTGAGGAGAATTTGGACGTAGTCATAGAACTCGTTAGGGAAGCCCAAAGCTCGGAGCATCACGAGGATGAAATCCCACTCGACTCTATCATAGGCTTTTTCAAAGTCCACAAGGAACATGGCAGCATCCTAGTTAGAGGTTCTGGCCCATTCCATGGATTCCCAACTAGTGACAAGGTTTTCCAATATGTATCTACCTTTAATGAATCCAATTTGGGTAGAGAAAATGAATTTTGGAAGAATCTTTTCAAGGCGGGTAGCTAAGGCTTTGGCAAGGATTTTATAGGAGACATTGAGGAGGGTGATTGGCCTCCAGTTCTTAATGAGCTCTTTGTCTTCTTCTTTAGGGATGAGTTTAACAATACCTTTATTTATGAATTCCCCCAGGGTGCCATTGTCAAGAGCTTCATTGTATATGTCATAGAGGTCATGCGTGACCCATTCAAGATTAGCTTTGTAGAACTCCGCAGGGAGACCATCGGGGCTTGGGGCCTTATTATCCTTGAGGGCTTTAATGGCATCGGCAATTTCTTGTATAGAAATCCTGGCTTTGAGGAGGAGAGCATCATCTTCAGATATTCTTCTAGGGATGATGGTACTACATTTGTGTCGATCCTCTTTCAAGGCCTCATTATCTTTTGAGGTAAAGAGAGTTCTATAGAACATTTCGAAGGCCTCTTTGATATCATTGAGATCTAGAAGTTCCTTGTTGTCTACAGTTATTCTACCAATTTTTTCTTTGTTTTGTTTCTCCTTAAGGAGGTTAAAAAAGATTTTGGAGACTTTATCTCCAAATTGGAGCCAATGGTAGTGAGCTTTAATGAAGGCTCCACTGATTTTGACTTGCTGGTGCTTTCTGAGGATATCTCTAGCTTTAGAAACATACTTGGCCAAGGTAGGGGAGGAGGGGTTAGTCTGAATATCCTCCTCTAGGGAATGGAGGTGAAGGGTGAGAGTTTTTTCCATGGCTCTAGAGTCCTTGGCTTTCTTTTGGCCAATGGTTTGGAGTACTTTCTGCCAGGAGGAGACATTCCTTGTCCACCCGAGAGTGCAGGATTGGGGAGACTGAGGCTGAAGGTTGAAGAGCTTGACCACCTTAAGGGCACCTACAACATCTTGGTCTTTGAGGAGGGAGGTGTTGAGAATAAATTTCCTGCTACAGGGGATGCTGATAGGGATAGCGTTTCTAGTGTTAATGACCGCAAGGATAGGGAAATGGTCTGAAAGGGTAACTGGCAGGACAACAACCGCACTCCCCAAGTGGTTAGGGGAGAAGGAGAAGAAGTCGTTGTTAACATAAAATCTGTCCAGTCTGGAATAAATACGATTGGAACCTTGTTGAAAGTTGCACCAAGTGTACCATAGGTTAGAAGCAACAATTTTAGTGCCCTCGAGGGGGTCAAATAACTGGAGTTTTTGTTTAAGTTTGTCCTAGTGAGGTTTTTTTACATTTTTCCATTAAAAGGAAGTCCCCCAGCCTTGTCATCTTGATGCTCAATCATATTGAAATCTCTAGCCACTATCCAAGGGATACTTGGGAGGGAAGTCAGCCAGATCCAAAGGGACACTCTTTCCTTGTAGTCATTAGGTGCATATATAGAGAAAACGCCAAAGTTGGAACCCCTAATATCTAGGGTAGCCCAGGCTGCTCTATTGCATGGGGAGATGTCTTTATCCCTAATGTTGCTTGCCCACTTAGGGGAGATAAGAAAGCCAACTCCTCCCTTTCCTTTCGGGTGGTCGGTGCAAATTTTGATTGCATCTCTCCAAATAAAGTCAAGTGAGCTATCAAGATGGAAATCCATGGATTTAAGTTCTTGTAGCATCAAGAAATCTATGTTCTTGTGGTGGCTCAGAGAGATTTTGATGACAAACTTCCTATCAGGCGACTCAAGGCCTCTAATATTCCAAGAGATGTATTTCATTAGAGAGGAGGGTTAAGAGGTTCAACTAGGGAGACTGCAAGGATCTCCAGATTTCTTTTTATTCTTGGAGCCCATAGGCCTACCTTTCTTTTTAGTCAAGGAGGATCCTTTCATAAGGTTGTCCTCATCTTCACTAACTTTAGATGGTTCATTCCTAGTAGCTGCAATTCCTCCTATGTTGGACCCAGACATCTGGGAGTCTGGAAAGCCAAGGAGCACTGTGCTAGACCTAATTTCTTCAAGACCCTTATTGGTGTAGATTACTTCAATAACATGATTATCTTCTAACTCTTTGAGCATAGAGGCTGTTGAAGGGTTGGTGATGTTAACTTCAGGGGTAAGCCCTGTAGGTGACGAGGAGTCCGAATTCTTGGGGGTTTCAAAACTGATCATCACACATGAAGGGTTATCACTAGTGCTAGCAACATCAATACTTCGACTAGGGTTCTCAAGTTTTTTAACCATGTTTTTTACAACAGTTCACCGAGGTTCGAGCGGGAGCGGGTGAGCTATTATTTGTAGGGAGGGGGTAATCACAGATGCCCGTTACTTGGCTGGTAGTTGGGATAGTAGGATGGTTTAGATTTTGAGCATTCAGGTTGCTAATTTTCCTCCTACGCTTCCTAGAAGTGACCAACTGAAAATAGTCAGAGGGCGATTCTGAAGGACCAATTGTTGGGTCAGAGGCCGGACCGAGTTGATCAAAGACAAGGGGCATGTGATCAATGTGCATGGGTTTAATTCTGAAGAGTTGGTGATGGGAATAGCGGCTTCTTCGTTAATAGGGAGCGGGGTGGATGAGTGTTGAAAAATCTTGGTTCTAGGGTTTGTGGAAGCATCAGTTGAGTTAATGTTGGGTTTATGATTTCTGCGATTAATGATTGGGCAATTTTTCTGAAGATGCCCTTCTTTTTTGCAGAGAAAGCATGCATTTAATCCTCCAAGCATTCCAATAGGGCAGACAAAGGTTTCTTCATTGACGTTTAGGCTTAAAGATGGTGGGATATCAATCCCAGGCTTGATTGACACAAGCATTCTGGCATCTAGGTTAGGGACGAGGCGGGTCGTTTCATCAATACGGATCGTTTTTCTAAAAGGTTCCATAAATGTGGAAGAAAATGCCAAAGGAAGGGGGGGACATCCTTGAGGATGACCCACCTAGGGGAGGACAGTGCGAGAACCTCATCATCGACCGCCTCTGGAGAAAAAGCTAGGGCACGGAAGGAAGTATTCCCCACTATCCAGTATTGACGCTTTAGTGCCTCCTTTTGAGCCTCGTGAGAATTAAAAAAATTAAGGTAGAGACCCTTTTGAATTTGTCTGCAAAATGATATTTTAAGCCCTAATTTTAAATTCCAAAGGTTATGAAACCAGTCGTCTAAAAATTTCCTAGGTGGACATTTCTCAACATCAACACATGCAAAGAAAATGGCCGTATTACTTAACCTAGTCTTTTCCGAGGCAATTTCATTCAACGTTTCCAAATTGGGTGAAATGCAAAAGGAACCTGAGATAGTGCTAGGGCACTTACCTTCCTCACCGGATTGTTCTTTGCCAGGAGCCTTAGAAAATCACGCGTTAGGGTTGACTCCATTTGCAGGCGGGGAGATGGTTTTGGCAAAAGTTTTTTTTGGCAGAGATTTAGCTTGATCTGCGGACTTAGGGCCATTAATGGCACCACCATCCGACTCTGGCTCCATAGGAAACCAAAGGTTAAGTCGCACGAGCAACCAGGTAGGTGGGGGGAGTTGCGAATTAAATGAAGTGCAGTATTAAATTTGCAAACAGAAGGAAAGAAAAAAACGGAAAAAAAGAGCAGTGGATAGGAGTTTCAAACCAGGTGGAGGAGAATTAACCCCTCCATAGAAATGCCGAAGTGTCCACGTCACCACGGTTGCCTCGAATAGCTCCCAAACAGCCAAACTTAGTGATCGCAGACCCCAAGGTTCGCAGATGTCATATTCGCAATCGCCTAGTTTCGTTCTGTTCTTCTTTTCCCATATCGCTCCTCCTATTACTCCATGTTCATGCTAGGGTTTTCCAGAAGATAGTCACAAATTGAAGCTGTTATGACTCGAGGGCCTTGACGCGTATAAGATTTTTTGTGGATACAAAATACACAGTGCGATTCCCTTCGCTTTCGTCTCCACACTAGCAACTGTGCTTGCTCTGACCTTCCCCTCCTTCCCTACGCAATTGATAGTGGCACAATGCTGATTTAATTTTTTTGCAATTCCCTATGCTCTGAATTTTCTTCAATCTCTGCCTCGGCTGCTGAATTTACTCCGCAATTTGATTGATGCTGGCTTTTCACACTCTCGCCCTGATAAATAGAGGCAATTAATTCAACAGTTACAGTGGATTTCCCTTGATTGCTTGATCCGCAATGTCTCTCTGTGATTGATATTTTTCTGTTTAATCTCTCTGTGATTGATCCTCCAAACATTTAAAATTATATAATCCAACTTATATAAATTAATTTATTATTATTATTATTGTAATTATTGTTTTTGTTGTTATTATCATTATTATTATTATTTTAACAGCCAAGTAAAATCCCTGAATTTTAAATTAGATATCTTTACTATTCTATACGCTCCAGATTATTTTTAAATAAATTTCCTATAACAACAAATAAACTATAAATCCAATCTTACTCACTAATTACTATAATATTCACTCTTAAATTAGAAACATTCTATAATATGAACACTAAACAATAAAATAATATAGGCGGAGAGATGGAGCGTGGAGGAGATGTCCAAGCGGGTTCAATCCAGTTTTGAATTCTGGTAATGGCAGTGGCGATTCCTTAGGCAGAGGATGCTCTTCTGAGCTGCCAGTTTCGGTCACGGGGGATGAGGATGGGGATTCTGTGAAAGGTGAAAGTGTCTCCTCGGAAGCAAGGCATGATAATGGGCCAGATTATAAGGATTCCTTTAGTCTTTCGGGGCCCCCAGGTGGTATCAGTTCTACACATCTGTCGGGTCAGGATGCCAACATCAAGAAGCCTTGGTTTGTGTTGTTTGGGGTTAAACCTAACCGAAACCCTTCTCCAGTAGCAAACATTTCAAACCCTGTTAGAGGTAAGTTCGCTATTTTGGTCCCTGACTTTTTTTATTGACATCTCTATTTCTAAAATGGCTCTATCTTTGGTGGGAAAAATTTTGGGCCCTCGCCCCAATATTGAGATCGTAAAGCTTTCATTAAGAGGAAATGGAAAGTTAAAGAGGTGGATGTTCTTGCCACGTCCAAGAGCATTTTTTCGTTCTCTTTTGCTTGTGGAGAGGATTTCAAAGATATTTTATGTGGAGGGCCTTTGGTGATCGGGAAAGATTCTTTGGCCCTAAAAAAGTGGGAACGCGGTATGACTCTCTCTGATTCAGTCTTCATTGTTGTTCATGTATGTGTTAGATTGTTGGGTTCTCTTTAGAATGTTGGAGAGAAGAGGTATTCAAAAGTATCGCTAGTTCTTTTGGGAACTGCTCTTTGTTGATGAAATGACTGCCTTTAGGAAGAGGCTTGTATTTGCAAGATTTTGTGTTAGTATTGTTCAAGAAGCAAATTTGTCATCTTGCATTTCAATATTGTGTTTAAATTTTGGGTTTGGAAATAACTCATATAATTTGAAACTATCATGTTTGTTTTCTTTCATTGCAAAATGAATGGTCATTAGGCAAAAAATGTTCCAATGAGGGCATCTCAAAAGGCTCCTCAAAAGCAAAAGAAAGTTTGGAAGGACAAAGTTGCTTCAGGAGACCCTTCTAAGGAGAATGTTGATCCTAGTATCTAGGTGGGTAGTGGGAAAGCTAAAATCAATGATAGTGAGATTTCCATTGGATCTAGAGATGAATTTTTAGGGGTTCATCCACTTCCTCAGAAAATCACAGTGGTACTCAAGTTCAAAATCTGTCCAAGAAGGAGGGGATTGAGAGTGTTTCTATTCTTAAGAAGGATGGAAAGATCTCTAGTTGTCATGACCAAGAAGTTTACCCAGATGTTTCAATCGCTAATGATTCCTTGCAGATGCTAGTTTCAGAGTGTGCTAAGGCTATGGAGCCTAATATAGCTGGAAATATTTTCTCCTCTCGCTTTATGGTCTCCAAACGAATTATGGATGGTCATTCTCTGGTTGATCACAGTGGTCCTGGGTTGGGGATGTCTATTGATGGCAATGGAGAAAAATTGATTTCCATCTCTATGCATCATGTGCCTAGCTCTATGGTGTCTCCTACTAAGTGTGAGGGTTAGAAGGAGGGTGGCTAGTTGGCAATTCTTATTGATAGTTCTGACAGTGGTCAGAAGGATGGTAACTCTAGTAAGGATCCAAATGAGCTCAAGGACACCTATAGTTTTGAATATTTTGAGTTTGATGATGAATTTCCCTTTATAGAGGTTAAATCTAGAGCAAGGAGAGGTCATAGATCCTCTAGGGGCATAAATACTAGAAATAGAACGAAAATAGACTGTGTGGGCTCTAGGAGTTTAGCAAGGAAGCCTTTGAAGTGGACCAGAGAACAAGAATGTATGTAGGGTATAGTGGATGGAGTTAAAAAAAATTTAACTGATATGGGTTTACAATGTACCCCTTGTAATAAATGAAGTCCATTTTGTGGAAACATCAAGGGATTAAATAATCCCTATAAGCATGATATTTTGGCCTTTTGATTCTTGGTTTAAACACTCTAGGTTTTAAAGATAGTGGTGTCCATTGTTGCAATGTCCAAGGGGCTTTAGGGGGGATCGCTACTTTCTAGAACAAAAGGTTTATTTATGGTTTGTCCTTATGGGAGGATTCTAATAATGTGGGTGCTAGACTAACTAACCTGAGGGATGGTGTCTCCTAGGTAATTTCTATGTTCATTTATGCTCCAAATAACAAAGCTGGTAGGATAAAGTTTTGGATTATTCTTAATGAGTTTAGAGATCATTATAAGGAAGATTTGTGGATTATCATATGTGATTTCAATACTCCTTTGTCTCATTTGAGAATTTTGGGGGCTCCCAAGTTTCTTTGGATAGTTCTATTGACTTGATGGACTTTATTCAGGAACATGCCCTTATTGACACGGATCTAAAAGGAGCTTCTTTTACGTGAACCAATAGACGAGTTGGTGAGGACCTTATTCAGGTTCATTTGGATCATGCTGTCATTTCCTTCCAATGGTTGGTTAACTATGATTTGTCTCTTTTAGCTTTAACTAGAATTGGGTTAGATCATTTTTCAATTTGGTTTTAAGCTGATAATTTGATAGGTAAGAAAAGATCTTCCTTCAGATTTGACAAGACGTGGCTCCTCCATCCTAGGTTTAAGGAGAAGACAAGAGAATGGAACATAGATGTTGATGGTACTGTTATGTTCTATCTAACAAAAAATTTAAACAATGTCAAATTTGCAGTCAGAAGATGGAACATGCAGTCTTTTGGCCATATTTTTGCTAATAAGGCCTCCCTACAATTTGACCTTCAGGTTATTCAAAAAAGAATCTAAGAGGAAGGGTATAATGGTGACCTCCTTGCTTAGGAGAACAATCTTCTCTCTCAATTACATAATATCATTTCTAAAGAGGAGGTATTTTGGAAACAATGTTAGAGGGCCCTTTGGCTGAAATGTGGGGATAGAAACATGAGTTACTTTCATGTTTATATGATTAAATAGAGAGATTCTAACTAAATATCCCATATTATGAAGGATGGGTCCATAATCGAGAAAGAAGAAGACATTTCCTTCTTCTTGTTGGCAAGAGACACTCTACCGATAGAGATTTGTGCATGAGAAATGTTTTTGGGTTGTCATTGATGGGAACTCAGCTCAGAAATCCTATCCGGTATATGTAGAAGTGATCTACCAGAAGTTTGAGAAGTTTGTTATTCATTTATGCTTAAGTCTGAAAGGTGGAATACAATATGCAATAGAGTATAAGTACATTGTGAAAATCTCCATTTTGGTTGCATAGTTTTGGTTTCGGTGAAAGAGGTAGTTGATTGGATTTTACAGGCAACTTATTTCGCAATCCTAATCTTCGATATTGATTCTCGTGCAATATAGAAGATCCAGTATCCGGTAATTCAAGAAGAACAAAGTTATTTTGGTGTAACGTGTTGTGTAGACTCTTTGGGATGATTTTAGTGATTGGTTTTGAGTTCGAGGTGATTGGGCCAACATGTGTGAAGCTTATTATCATTTTTTTAGGTCCGTATATGGATTGGTAATCGGATTGAGCTGACATATGGTTACACGTTTCATGTTGCCTGCTATGCGGTTTTTGGAGTCGATATGAAAATATATTTGTTTTTGTTAATGCGGATATATAAGATCGATTCATTTGAGCATTTTGGTATGACTTGTGATGAGATGTGAGGGTGTGAAGATTGTAGGAGCGATTGTGCAAAGTTTTTTGTATGTGATTGAAGGTTTTTGTACTCTGGTATATGACAGAGCAGAGAGACGGTTAAGTGGAAGAAGACTACTTGCACTTAACTGGAACTACTTTTTGGCATTTGTAGATGCTACTCTTCAGTTCATTCCATCAGTTATCATTTGTAAGGCAGTGAGCCTTCCTCTGGGTCGTAGCCTTCTTTTGTAATTGAGCAGTGAGATCTAGGCAATGTGCTTGAATACATGTGCATTCCCCTCTTATAATATTATCATACTCCTAATCACAACATTATAATATTGTGGGTTCCAATCCCACTGTGGTTTTTCCCTTTCTGGGTTTCCACATAAAAATTCCGGTGTTATGGTTATGTGCTTGTTTGCATTCACTTTCTGCACTTTACTTTTATTCATTTGTATCTGGTGGTTAAAGAATCTGTTTAAGAAAGTTGTTAATTGCAAAACATTGATTCACCCACCTCTCAGTGTTCATTGATTCCAACACTTATCTCATCTTCTCTTTGAAGGGGGGGCCCTATCTGAGGACCTACATTATTCATTTTTGGAGCAGATCCCTTTGTTTCTCTAAAGAAATGAATAGACAACTCTCTTCCACACCTTCTTTGGATGAGATCAAGAAAGTGGTTTTCTCTTTTGAGGGGAACAAAGTGTCTAGGTTGGAAGAATTTCCTCTATTCATTTTCCAAACCTTTTGGGATATTATAGCTAATGACCTTGGGGCATTAGTTAAGGAGATTTTTAATTGTAGAAGGCTTTTGAAAGAATGAAATTCTACTTTTATTGTTCATATTCCTAAGATTCCAAGTGTGGATAGTTCTGATAAATTCAGACCTATTAGCCTTTCTAACTCAATTTACAAGATTATGTTTAAGGTTATGGCTAGTCATATTCTTAAGTTTTAACCCTCTATTATCTCATCCCATTGCAATGGTTTCATTCCAAGAGGCCAAATCTTGGACTCTGTTGTGACAGTTCATGAGAACATTCACTATTTGGACATTAATAAAAGGGTTGGGTTTCTTCTTAAGCTTGATTTAATGAAGGCTTATGACCACATCAATTGGGGTTTCCTCTCTAAATTCCTAAAATCTTTTGGTTTTGGTAATAGATTTTTGGATATTATCTGGCAATTTATCTCTACTGTTAAATCCTCTATGATTGTCAAGGGTTCTCCCTCTTCCTTCTTTGGTTGTTCGAGGGGGCTTAGGCAGGGGGACCCAATCTCTCCTCTTCTTTTTATCATCATAGTGGAGACCTTGACTAGATATTGGTAGAGTTTAATTTCTTCGGCTTCTTTGAGGGGCCTTCACCCTTCTTCTCAAGGTCTAATTTTCTCCCACCAACTCTTTGTTGATGATACTATTATGCTTGGGGAGTCTTTTATTTTTTGAGGCTAGGTGCATTAAGAGAGTTATCTCTTTCTATGAGGAAGTTTTGAGACAAATAATTAACCTCCACAAGTGTTTAATTTTATTTTTGAATACTCCTAAAGATAGATTGAAGAAGATAACATATATTTTGGGCTGCAAAATTGATTCCTTCTCTTCAATGTATCCGGGCCTTCGTTTGAGAGGTAATATTTTTTATTCTTTTTGGATGAATTTGATTGATAAGTTTAATTTGATGATGGCCAGATGGAAAGGTTTTCTTCTAATTCAAGTAGGGAAAACTCAATTCCTTTAGGATTCTATCCAAAATCTTCCCATTTATGCAATGAGCTTATTTAAGATTCCTAGAAAATATGTTGATGTCATTGAAAGAATTCAAAAACACTTTCTATGGTCTGGAACAAAAGATAAAATAAGATTGCCCCTTATTGCATGGGGGAAAGTTTGTATTACTAAAAAGCATGGGGGTTTGGGACTTAGGTGTGTTAAGGATTTTAACCTCATATTACAAGCTAAATAGTTGTGACGAATCTTTCACATCAACAATGAGTGGAGTTCAATCCTAAGAAGCAAATACCTATTGAATTCTAGTTCTCTTGTTGCCTTTCTTGAGAAGAAAAATTTGCCTTCGGGGTCTGTCCTATGGAACAATCTAAAGATGTCTAAGTTTTTCATTTATAAAGGCATGAAATGGAAAGTCAGGTTTGGTGAAATTGTAAGATTTTGGACTGACAAATTATGGGGGAGTGTTAAGAGATGAGTATAATGGGTTCATTGCAGTTGTGGTGCTCCCATTAGGTACCTAGAATAATCAACCAGCTAAAGCGGTGGCAACCTACCATGGGCTTATATTAGCCTCTAAATCTTTAAAATAGTTTGGTTAGAAGGAGACTCGGAGATTATAATTAATTTCCTCAAAAAGAAATATAAGACAAGTTGGTTAATTGAGAATTAGATGAAGGTGTCCCTAGATATTATCTCCTCCCTTTATAATTGTTATATCTCCCACAAATTTAGGGATGCAAATGGGGTCACTGACCTATTTCCCAATATGGGAGTTTATTTTAATCATAAACTTGAATGGGGGTGAAGTGATGATTTTCTAGCTAAATTTAAAGATTTGGTGGTCTATGATAGGATCCACATCAAAACTATTAATCCCTTGCTATTTCATGATGACTAGAGTTATGTTTTTTGTATCCACCTTGTTGGTGGCATGTTTTATGTGCATTTTTTTGGTCCTTGTTAAGAGTGAGAGGGGTTTATTAGGGGGTCCTCTATTTCTTGATACTTCTATTTCCATGGATCTTAGAGTGTCCATTTTGTTTCTGCAGTGGTCTTGAGCTATGGGGGGAGATAGGAATAGGCTTGAGGCCCTAAAATGTGAGAAAATAAAGAAAAATAACACTATATAGATAATTTTGGAGAGAGGGGGGTTTATGCCTTACCTTGAAAGGCTTAATGGCTGAAATCATAATCTTTCTAGGGCTTTTGCTAAAGGGTGGAAGATAGGCTAGGTTACGGTTTATGGGCACAATTTTAAACTAAAAAAGGAGCTTATTGTTGAAGTTTTTGTGCTGAGTATGGAGGGGAAGAAGTTTTTTAAAGACAAAATTTTGGTTGATGAAGAGGTCCATACTTTTGTCAAAGGTAAAGAAGGCAAGCGGCTGGTCAAATACAGAGGCAAGTACAAGATGGAATACATTAAAACCTTGTGGGTCGAAGTCCTTGTTGGTTCCCAAATCAACAGATCCTAGATCTTAGAGAAACATCCACTAACTTGTAGACATACTTAGGATTGGTTTTGGCCAACGAACAAGATTTAGCACAAAGGTTGCAAGCTTCTACTCTTTGGGCTCTGTAGGACCTAGGTGGGTACTCTTGTTGCAATGTTCTACACCATTTTAAATTTATGTGGACATACATTGCAGTATATAGTAGATTCTTTCAATGAAAATATACCAACGAAAAGTATGATATACTACAAATTCTGGCTTGAACCTTAGCTTGTACTACTTTGTTTGCATTGAAAACTGGTTCTAATCTATTTTACTCCTAATGCAGAAAAATTGAAAAATGAAATATAAAAGGTGAAATAAGAATGCTGAAATGATCCTAAAACTTAGAAAAGTATGACCAATTCCTATTCCAGGGAGATACAAAGTCAAATAATAGGTTTAAAGATAGAAAATATCATAGTATCATCATTAAAGTTCAATACTAAACATTCAAGACTTGCTTAAAATGCTCAGACTTAGAATGTATTCACAACTTCCTCAAAATACTTCTCACACAGATGTTGCAGTATTCAAGACATAATTTAATTCATTTATTTGAAATGAAACCTATCAAAACATACACATTCTCCATTAGAGAAGACAAATTGAACATGCCATTAACATAACAACTCATACAACACCATACAAAAGATATGAGAAAGAAAAATGAATGTCCTCTTTATTGATTTTCAGAATAAAATTGATGCATCCATGATAGATTGTTGTGCTCAATAAATCTATAAGAGATTAACTGTCATAATATTGCTTCAAAGCTATCTTATTACATACTAAGCAAAATTTTAGAATCATTCTTCTTGGCCCTAAATTCCCTCTTATAACACAAAAGACACATGTCAAAGAAGACACATGTCAAAAGTACAATGTTTTACAATTCACCATAAGACCCATTCTTGTCCTTGTCAACATGCATGCACATTTCTTTGCTGCAATAAATGCGGGGGGTGCTGAGAGGGCATCATTCTGGAAACTTTGGACTGCAGATCTGAAAAATTGCCCCTTCATTGGTACCTTGACATATGCCTCTGTTAGGATTTGAAGTACACCTTGATGTTAGACAATAAGTAACCTAGATAATGATCTTTAATGATGAGTACTTCTGTCAATCCTCCTCAAAATTAGCAACCTGCACCAAAATTAAAGTAACAAAGAGAAGGAAAATGACCAGTCTTCTCACTCGGGCTCCTCTTCCTCCAAGGAACAATACTTTTTATGCTGGGATTCAATTTCACCCAATAGCCAAGCGAAACCCCTCAAACATTGCAACCTATTAATTGCTTCCTTTGTTCTATGGGCTGGCAATATTGCGGCCTACAAAGTAAATCTATGGTACATGAATTCTACCTCCATGATCTTATTAATGATATTGAAATTTGAGTCACTCTAGGCCAGATCAGTGGCCGAGGAAGTCAAAACTGCATTTATGATATCCTGGAAGCCTTGCTTCCACTCCTCTAAGCTCTTGATTTGTCCACCACCTGTCAAAATTGTTGGGATATCCCACTCTTTCAAACCTTGGAAAGAATCAATCATTTTAATCAATGTCATTTTTGCATCCTCAATGTTAGACAATTCTTTGGTTAATAAATTAAAGTTTTTCCAAGTCACCCATACTACTTGGGATGGAGAGGCCACATTCTTGACTACCAGCATGACTTCTTTTAAGTCCCGACCTTTTGGAAACCAGGTGGCCCTAATTGGTTGAAAGAATGTCATCCAGTTGGCAAAGGAGCTATGAATTCAAATAATATGAGGTGTGCACCTCGCTTAATTTCTCAATAACTTTATTCGCTACCTTCAAAATTGAAGCCTTTCTGATTTCAAAATAATTGTTCTTAGCTTCATCCTTAACTCTCTGTAACTCTTTATTCATTTTTTTCTAATTCTTCGGGCCTAATTCCTCCCGAATAATCCATTATTACCTTCTTTATTTTCTCCTTGAATGCACAATTTTCAATAAACAACTTGTTGTAATTTGCATTTAGAGCTACATGAATATCTTTTAATTTTAGATGCTTTTGCTCAATATCATCTACTGCTAACTAAGAAAACTGGGTTGCATGTGAGGTAATGGCTACAACCTCTGATACAATAGTGTCTTCAAGTGTCCTTATTACTGCATCCGCTATTCTTTGGTGTCCACCTTGCAAAACTATAGGCTTTTGGACATTTGGGGCCCTTGACCAAAGAGCAAAATCTTTTAGGCCTATGCTCACTCTAAATCCATGATCATCGAACTCCTTTGCAAAATTGGGATCCTTCTACCGCTAATCTGATCTAACAAAAAGTATTTTTCAAAGTCCCAGCCAAGAACAAGAAGCATGCCACTATTTCTAATCATTTCCCTTCCTTCCTCAAGAATGCATCTGAAATTGTTCCTGTGAAAATTTCTAATCTCTTCATCAGATAGGCCTTTCAACTTTTCCCTAAGACAAAAATATTTGAACTCGGAAGAGTTCACAAAAGTGTCATCTGCAATGAAATTCTTTGAAGAAATAAATCTTTCATCGTCTGCCTCTTCAATAGGGATCGTGCTCAGGATAATAGCTCTATCTGATTCATTTAAGACCTTAGCAACCTCATCTTCATGGAATGTTTCTCGAGGGGAAGAAGGTGGTGGTACATTTGTATCAAAATCTTCCTAGACATCTACAAAATCATACATCTTTTCCTTTCCCTTTTCAACCCTCATGACTTGTTCAGTTGCCTACCTAGAGGTGCCAGGAGATGTTTTTTCAACTGTTACTATATGCCTCTTCACCTTGTATATTGTAGGGGTAGGGTCAATAGGCCTTGTCTTAAATTTAACCCCTTTATCCCTGTCATCCCTTCTTTCCATTTCCATTTTTATTATATCATCTGCCTTTCTAATCATGAGAGACATCCTGGAAAAATCATTTTGAAATTCTTTGTAAAAGCCCTCAAAATGGGGATCCTCTTGCTTCCTTTCTCGCTCAAGCTTCTTCATGAGCTCCCATTTCTTCCTGTGTTGATCTGCCTTAGTAGAGTGAGCATTTCTAATTAATTCTTCTCGTTCATTGAATGAATGAAAATATCTCTTTTCCCTTAGCTTGTACACTTTGAGATCATTTACACATCCCTTAAGGTGAAAATGCCTATCTTGGGCAACCTTCAACCTATAATTCTTTACTAATAAGTCCTGCACCTTTTCCAAGGTATCACATCCTATAGTGAACTCTTCAAAATTGATCACCCTGGGGAGGAGCCTCCCTTTATTATCTGTTGTAATTTGTGCCCTCTCCATCCACATGAATTGCCAAATTAACTCAATGAATGCTAGCCTAGGAGATACAAAAAGCGGCAAAACATGGGGTGCTTTCTCACACCCATATATCCTGATGATAGTGAAATTACCATACAAAAAGAAATCCCCAAAACCGTGGATGAAGGAGCCCTATAGATATACCATTCCTTCAACCCTACAAGTCATTATCCTCAAAAATTTAATAATATTCTTATGCATCTTGGGAAAATTAACTCCAAGCCTAGGCAATACCTTCATGACAAAATGATCAAAGAAAACAAAATAAATGCCAAACCTGAATCCCTTGTCCCACACCCGAGTCCATCTCTGCACTGGCCATGGGAGACCCGTGTGTAGATCATTTGTCCTTATTGTTAATTCATGACCCTAATAAGCCATGTTTTGATAAAGAATCATATGACACAATAGAGAATAGTGTCTAAATTCTAGCTTCTCTTTTTCATTTTTTGCTCCCATTAACCCCTCATGAAGATTTTCATGAATAATAGCTGCAAAGTCATACAAATCATTTATTGTGGGGTGTCGAATGTTGATGGTGATCATCATAAAGTATATGGGTATCTGAGTAAGCCCACAATCTACCCCAAGGACTTGCCCTAATGCATAGTAAGTCTTAACAAAATAGGGTTCAAAGCACTCCAATCTAAAGGGCTCCTTTTCAGATGGTAAAACATAATTTTATGAACTTTTGAAAAGTTTCTTCATAAAATGAGGAACAAAGTCCTTTCCATACCTATCCTTTTTGTACTGGTAGCTTCTTTCTAGATTACCTCTGTTGAATTCCTTGAGGGAAGACCTGTCCAAACCAAAACACTCAATAATGGCCCCATGTGAAATGTCTAATAGGACATAGCCATCTATAGATATTATAGTCTTGATAGGGAATCATAAGCAATATTTATCTTTATTATTAACATTGGCTCTAGAAAAACATTTGGCAGTACTAGCTTCCCTAAGTTTAGTGTCCAACAATTTGACACTGGGACATGTTTGTCTCTATTGCGATAAAATGAATAATGTCTCACCCCCTCTCCTTTGTGAATGCAGCTTTGCATCCTTCCTCTTTGTTATTGAAGGCAATTTTGATGTTGGCATTCATGGAGGATCCTTCAAACAACTCCAACAGGCCCTGGTGAAGGCTTCTTGTTTATCTAGTTGGCCTCTTTGCAACTTCTTCTAATTTATTTTTTTAAATTCATGCTCCAATTCTTCTGTTGTCATCTCAGGAGCCAGAGGGGTAATAGGTACTACTTCTGGTTTCTCTTCTTGAGCTGATGAATCTCCTTTAGATGACTTTCTAGGCCTCTTGGGAGCTTTGGGAGCTAGCCCTTTTGTAGGTTCAGTTTCCTTGACTTTCTCGAGAGGGTTTTTCTTTTGTGGGGTTTGTTCTTGTGTAATTGAGGTTTCCTCAGTGGGAGGGTTTTCAGCAGTAGGGGTATTTTTTGTAGGAAGAGGAAATTCAGTGGCAAGGACATCAATAGATGCCTTTTGGGCACTTTTTCTCCTCTTTTGAATTGGTTTCCTAGCTTTAGGAGGAGGGGCATGCTCATCCAAAGACTCACAGTCAGAAACAATAGTGAAAGTCTTTCAAACTATCTTTCTCTTTCTCTTTCTCTTCCCAACCCTTACCTTGGGAGGAGAGCTTGCTTCAACCTCCTCATACATTTGCAGGGTAGGTTGAGGGTTTGGCTAAGAAATGGGAATGTTTTCAATTACTGGCAGAGGCAAAATTACGCCAAGGGGAACACCATGGGTAATCTCTAGCATTGTAGAACTAGTGCCAGCCTTAGGGACATTCTCAGTAGTGGGAGTAGCAAAGTCCTTGACAAGGGAGGCCATTTTAGTTTTTAAAAAATGAAGGAGAACCTGGAAAATTAAACACAAATGCAAACCCTACAGACTCTAGGGCACACACAAAAGATCCGTGTATTCACAACTACAACAACCTAGAAAATGCACAAGGATGGTGGAATAATTAACTTACTAATCTTCTGTCCTGGGCTAAATTTGCTGGAGGGCACATTGATTCACTGAAAATCACTCTTCTTCTCACTTGGGGATCCTCTGAATTCTTCTTTAGATACAAGGCATGGGAGAAAATCGACGAATATCTCTTTTATGGTGAAGCCATTAATTCATCTGTGTTGGACAAAGGTAGTTGTTGGTGCCAAATTTGAATTTCACCCGTTGATCTAGCAATAGACGATCAAGATTCCTCACTGACAACCTTCAAATGGTGACATGGCATTTATTAGACTCTCCTGGCCACCTTAGAATTTTCAAATTTTATGTCATTCAAATTTTCTTTTATCATTTTACACCTTTCACCTTCTCTGTGGGATAAGGTCTCCTTGCATTTCTCTTTATTTTCTTATCCCGCACCATCTTTTGCTATCTTAACAATCTTCACGGGATAAGGTTTCCATGTATTTACCTTTACTTTTTATCCCATTGCACCTGGAAGCGTTCCTCTTACCCTCACGGGATAAGGCCTTGCCACCCTTTTCTTTATCGGCACCCCTTTATCCTTATCCTACAACACATTTGTCAATATTGTTTCCTCTCATGGGATAAGGCCTTTTTATGTCCTCTGAGCATCCTCTTATCCCATGTTGCTCATAACTCTTAGTTGTCCAACGCTTGAAGGCGCCTTTCCTTTTATGTTTTCTTCATGCATAATAAGCCTCTTGAGCTTGTCTTATTTTATCCTACGATCCATCTCTTATCCTCACGGGAACGCGCAGGATAATAGATCCTATCAATCTCGCCTTGTAATCCTTATCCAGTGACTATCACTGACTAAGAAGAACCTTTTGCAGGATAAGGTTTCCTTAAGTGATCCTTAAACATTTTATACCATAGTGCACCTATGATTCTCACCTTTTGCATCTTCATACAACATCATTTTGGATCTTTGTTGCTCCCCATGGGACACGTCCCTTTGCTTTATCTTAGATATTCTCTTATCCCGCAACACAATTTTTATCCCTGTGGGGACGCACGTGATAAGAAAAACGTTTTATTCTTCCTTTGTTGTTTTGGCATGCGCTATCCTATGATGAAACTTTGGTGACCTGGAAACCTTGCGGGATAACACTTTCTTTGCACTTTAAGTCATCTCTTATCCCACGATCATTTTCATTGTTCTTGGGTCACTGCGAGATAAGCCTTCGTCCTTTGTTACATCTGTCTCTTTCTTATCCCACGGGGCTCAATCATGGATTTGAATGCATCGCGGGATAAGATTTGCAAACTCCTTATCCCACATGGTCGAGACCTCTGGCTGAAAATTGCGCAGGATAACATTTCTTAGTGTTTGCTTTGGCATGCTTATCCTGCGCGACTATGATAGTAAAGCGGGCACTTAAGTGGGTTATTTTAGCACATGGAAACCTTCCAAGGGTAGAATGATCATGCATGCCCCCCCCAGGGAAATAAAAGACTTAGGACTCAGGGGTATTTGTAATATTTGGGAATGTTATGCAAAATCAAAATGATGGCTTGAAGCGACGACTTCTAGCATGCGAGGTTGGTGATCAAATGACAAAAGGGTCTCATGATCATGAATTAAAACCATGTCACCGACAAATAGAATTCAACAACAAAACATAACGTTGCCCGAGGAAACAAAAGGGAAAACCTTGAGAGACATAGAACTATTTTCAAAAACCCCAAACCCTAAGCTTTAACACACAGGCTGGGCACAAATAAAACCAATTTTAAACTCTTCCAACAATTCTAAAGGTAATTATGCAAGTTTTCATTCTTGATGGTCAATATTTTCTTGTAGATAACTATAATTTTTTTCTCCTCGATCTTATGCATAAGGATAGGGTTTTGTTCCCTTCTTTCCTGCTATCTTGTTTAGAATTGAGCATCAAGGAACATAAAAAGGATTAAAAAACCCCATTCTACATGAAGGTTTGATCTCTCTATTAATGGAGCATTTCAAAAATTCTTTGGGGAAAGGTAAATTTGTTAAAGATGGGGATTACTCTGATCCGGATGGTTATGATTCCCCTTTCTCTGAGGGTAGTGGATGGAATACTAAGAAGTTGGAAGATTCTACTGAGGACTAGGAAGAGGATAAGGGGAAGAAGGTTTGTGAAAGAGACCCTAAAGGTAGAAAGGCTTCCATTTTTTCAATTTTGCAAGATAATTCATCTAAAGGAGAAGAGGGGACAAGTATTAAGAAAAGGAAAAAGAATGATGGGGCTAGCTAGTGCAATCATCGGTTAGGAGGGACCTCAAAGAAATCAATCTGGACTAGGCAGCAAGAGTAAACACAACAAAAAGAAGAAGATATGATGGAGGCAATGCAAAACTGAATGAATTAGATCATGAAAAATGATTACAGATAACTGCTAACATCCAGATTACAAGATTCATCTCACAGGCCTGCTACATACATGCTTAGTTACAGAATTGGTCAACTTCGGACCTTCAAATCTTAAGATCTATCTTCTATGTTCTTCCTGACTGATCTCTAATTCTCATTTACAATGATTTATAAATTATCCAAGAAGATTTGGTTGGCCCAAAAGGGATCAAATGCTGAAGAACAAGATCAAACATGTAACACCAACAGGTCGGCCTCCACCAAAGAGATTCCTCCAAAAAATCCAAAAGATGAAGTACAGATCAAAGAGAAGGTTGGCCACACGCCAAGGAACATTGGAATCCATGAATAGGGGCTCAACAAGCTATGAAAAGGGTCCACAAGATTCAACAAAATAGGTCCAAGCTCTTCCAGTGTCAAAGCCAGAAAATTGTTCTGGAATCTGGAATCGATAACTTGCCAAAAAATTATTCAAATGCTCCGTGGTTTAGGAATAAGGAAGAGGATCATGTCCTCAAGAGAAATCTAGCTCCGCAAGATTCAATGAGCCAATATAAGAAAATACTTAAAGAAATGGTGAAACTGCAAAACAATAAACGAATTGAAAAGGAAATGTTTTTGGTTGATGCAAGATTGCCAAGAATCGGGGATGCTCCTAAAGTGATTCTCTCACTTTAATGGGGTTAGAGGAAAACCAAGGCGGTCCACCTCTGCTTGAGAAATCCAAGATGAATCTTCAACTAGTTTGTCCTTCCATTTCACTAGATACTCTTTGTACTGACTGCTTTGGGCAGTACCCCCAATCCTACTATCCCAAATGTCTTCAATCCGATCTGTTTCCTTCTGGGGTAACTATTTCTGGAAGTCTGCAATATTGTCTTCACTGAATTCTAATTCATGATACTGATGTAGATCTGCAATGTTAAATATGGGTGAAATACTCAAACTATCCGGTAGCTCCACTTCATATGCATTTTCGGAATTGAACTTCCTCAAGATCTTGCAAGGTCCACACTTCCTCATCTACAACTTGTTATAGGTTCCAATTGGAAATCTCTTTTCTCAGATACACCATCACTTCATTGCCAACTTCAAATTCCTTATGTTTTATCTTCTCATCTACTTTCTCCTTATACATTTTGTTCATATCCTCTAAATGCTACTTAACTTGGATATGTAAGGCCTTCATGTGATTTGCAAACTCTTCTGCTTTTGCACTCCTCTTGTCTTCATTACTGATATCTCTCAAATCTGATATACCTCTAGGGTGTGCTCTTGTAACAATCTCAAAAGGTGTTCATCTGATACTCCTGATTACTGAATTATTGTAGGCAAACTCTGCTTGTGCAAGAATCAAATCCCAAATTCCGGTCTTTTCTCCAACTAGGAATCTCAACAAATTACCCAAACTCTAGTTTACTATCTCTATTTGTCCATTAGTGTGTGGGTGAAAAGTAGAACTGAACTTCAAATCTGCCTTCATCTTCTTCCAAAGTGTTCTCCAAAAATAACCTACAAACTTAGTGTCTTTGTTTGAAACTATGCTCTTAGGTAATCCATGCAATCTCACCACTTCCTTGAAAAATAAGTCAGCCACATGCACTCCATTTGATGTTTTCTTACAAGGTATGAAATGAGCCATCTTTGAGAATCTATCCACCACCACAAATATAGATTCATTTCCTCTCTGTGTCTTAGGCTATCCAATTATGAAATACATGCTTATGTCTTCCCAAGGTCTCTCTAATACTGTCAAAGGTTTATACAATCCCACATTCTGACTACTACCTTTTGCAACTTGACAAACTCTACAACTCTGCACAAATCTCCTAACATCCTTATGAATCTAAGGCCGAAAGTAATTTTTTCTCACCAATGCTACTGTTTTGTTAATACAAAATTGTCTGGCTAATCCTCCACTATGCTTCTCCTTTATCAAATTCTCCCTCATAGAACTCTTTGGTATACACAACTGAACTCCTTTGAATAACATCCCATCCTGAATGAAATAATCTAACCACTAACTTATGTCCATCATAACCCGTTCTCTACATTCTTTCCAAAGATCTACAAAATTTGGGTCATCATCATACAAGGTTTTCAACTCCACAAATCCTAATACTGTCACTCTCATCTTTGTCAACAAGTTCCTCCTTCTACTCAATGCATCACCAAATTTATTTGACTTTCCACTCCTATGCTTCAACACAAAGGTGTAACTCTGCAAAAATTCTACTCGTCTCATATGTCTCTGATTCAACTTACTCTCACTATGCAAATACTATAAGGCTTGATGATCGGTATAAAACACAAACTCCTTAGGTAGCAAGTAATGTCTCCACTTCTTCAAGGCTTGAACTATGCCATAAAATTCATGATCATACATTGAATATCTCCTCCTTGCATCATTCAACTTCTCACTAAAATAAGCCACTGCTCTCCCTTCCTGATTTAACATGGCTCCAATTGCAGTTCCACTTGCATCACAATCTACTTGGAATACTTTGTTGAAATCCGGTAAAGCTAACACAGGTTGCTCAGTAACTTTCTGCTTCAGGAATTCAAAAATTTTGTTTTCTCTGGTGGTCCACTTGAATTCCTTCTTATCTCCTCTCATTGTCTCAGTCATAGGACTGCAAACTAAACTGAATTTTTTTATAAACTTCCGGTAGAAACTAACCAATCCATGAAATGATCTAACCTCTCCAATGTTTTCCAGTGTAGGCCATTCAACCATTGCTCTTACCTTCTCGGGGTCCATCTTCAGTCCATCCACATATATCATAAATCCCAAATAGACTAACTCTTCCTTCATGAAAGTATACTTCTTAAGGTTTATCAACAACTTTTCTTCTCTTAACCTCTACATAACTTGTCTTAAATGCAACAAACAATGTTCTTTTTTTTTCTTTCTGGAAATCAAAATGTCATCCAAATATACAATAACAAACTTATGCAATAATTTATTCAATGCCTGATTCATCAACCTCATGAAAGTACTTGGTGCATTAGTCAACCCAAAAGGCATCACCAACCATTCATACAATCCTTCATTTGTCTTGAACATTGTCTTCCACTAATCTCCTTCTCTGATTATGATATGATGATATCCACTCTTCAGGTCTGTCTTTGTGTAGTATTTGGTTCCACTTAGACAATCCATTATGTCATCCATCCTAGGCAAAGTAAATTGATACTTCATTGTGATCTTGTTTATTGCTATGGAATCGGTACACATCCTCCATTTTCCATTATTCTTAGGTGCTAATACTGTTGGTACTGCACAAGGACTCAAACTTTTTTTGACCAAACCTTTCTTCAGAAATTCCCGCACTTGTCTATTTAACTCTTCATTCTCTGTCGGTTTCAACTGGTGTGCAACTTTGTTAAGCAAACTAGCTTTGGGAATCGCGTACATGCAATGATTGATACTCCTCATAGGTGGTAAACATTATCTGAAATGATGTCTTCATACTCTATCAACAACTCCTTTATCTCTTTCGGTTGTTCTTCATGCTCTAGATTCTCAGTCTTCTTAGGAACTAAGGAAAAACATACATTCACATGTCTCATTCCATCCAATAATTTCTTTTCATCCACCAAATAGATTCTAGCATTCGTGCAAACTTCACTATTAAAAGGCTCCTCCAAGAGTAACAAGGTTTGTTTCATCCTATTCACTATAATAGTGTATATGTTCTTTCTCTCATCATGTATTTCCTGTCTATCAAATTTTCAAGGTCTACCCAACAAAAGGTGACAAATATCCATAGGCATGATATCACACAAGACTTCATCATGATAATTCCCAATTTACAATTTTACCAAACATTGCTCACTTACTAACAACTTATGATCATCCTGAATTCATGCTATCTAATATGGCTTAGGATGTTTCAATCTTTTCAACTTCAACTTATTCATCATTTCTTTTAAAATAAGATTATTCGGTCTACCACTATCAATAACTACTTTACAAAACTTACCAGATACATTACATCTAGTCTTGAACAAATTTTTCCTTTGCAAGGGCTCTTCATTTTCTCCGATATGACACAAAGATCTCCTCATCACCAAGAGCTCTCCGTCTTCCGGTTTGTTAGCTGATCTGGTGGGGCTTTCTTCTACCAATTTTGTTCTCCCAGTGTTCTTTGTCTTGTTACATTCAAAATCACGATGTCCTTCTCCTCCACACTTAGAGAAAGAAGGTCTCTATATAGTCTCTTATCTTATCTTCTATCATCTTTTCCGAAACCCTCATTCTGGTAACCATCAGGTTCTCTTCTAAGGTACAAATTTATGTCATCCTTCAGGTATGAATTACCTTCTTTTCTTACTTCGTTGTCCTTGTTCTAATCTGTAAAGGTTCCTCTTCCTCCTTAAAATATTCCTCTAGAAAACCTTCCACCTCTACCTCTCTATCTCTACTCATGCCTTTTGTTCAACTTCTCTTTTTCTTTTAGGGCATATTGGTAAGTTCATCAACACTCAGTAACTTGATCAAACTGAGTTCATTCTGTATAGACATTAACAATCCATTCAAATATCTTGCAACTTGTTCAACCTCATCATCGACATGTCTGGATCGGATATTCAACTTGTAGAATACTTCAGTATACTCCTTCATACTAGATTCTTTCTACTTCAAGTTTTCCAACTTTCAGAACAGATTTACTTGATAATCAATAGGCATAAACTTTGATTTCAACTTGACAACCATCTTCTCCCATGTTTTTATCTTCTCTTTACCTCTTCTCTATTTATCAAGCTGCAAATGTTCCCACCAAAGAGATGCATGACCTTTCAATTGGGTACATGCATATTTTACCTTCCTTTCCTCTACGGTGTTCTCAAAATCAAAATACTTCTCCATCTTTGAGATCCAATCCATTAACTCATCCGAATCCAACTTACCATCATACTCTGGTGGGGTAAAATGCAGTTTAGTGTTTACCCTACTCAAAACCCTTAAGAACCTCTCTTCCTCTAGATCGATCGCAGGTGGATTTTCTACTTGTTCTTCCAGTGATTCTTCTTCTTCACCTTCGCTCACATCTTCAATATGTCAGCCTCTTCTCTGGGTTGTTTTAATGACTTCCAATTGTGCTGTAATTCCTGTCAACATTTTCATCACAATAGGGTTTTCATTCCCACTCGCTCCACCATTCCTATTTCCTCTTCTTTCCATCTTCACGCTAGTCCTCTACAAATGCAGGTCGGATCCATAGTCCACCACCCCACAACAAAATTTTTAGGACAACACAATCTCTAGAATGAAATCTCGCTCTAATACTACCTGGTGTAGTCACCAGTTAGGAGGGACCTCAAAGAGATCAACCTGAACTGGGCAGCAAGAATAAACACAATGGAAACAAGACAATATGATGGAGGCAATGCAAAACCGAATCAATTAGATCATGATAAATGATTACAAATAACCAATAACATCTGGATTACAAGATTCAGACAATGACTTATATGATCCAATAAGATCCGATCGGCCCAAAAGGGATCAAATGCTGAAGAACAAGATCAAACATGTAAAACCAATAGGTCGGCCTCTGCCAAAAAGATTCCTCCAAAAAATCCAAAGGATGAAGTGAATATCAAAGGGAAGTTCGGCCACACACCAAGGAAAATTGGAATCCACGAACATGGGCTCTGCAAGCTACATAAAGGGTCCACAAGATTTAGAAACATAGGTCCAAACAATTCCAGTGTCAAAGCCAAAAAATTGTCTCGAAATCTAGAATCGATAACTTGCCGGAAAATAATCCAAATAATCTGTGGTTTAGGAATAAGGAAGATGATCATGTCCTCAAGAAAAATCCATCTCCTCAAGATCCAGTGATCCAATGCAAAAAATAGAGAAAGAAATGCTGAAACTACAAAATATAAAACAAACTGAAAAGGAAATGTTTTTGGTTGATGCAAGATTGCCAAGAACCGGGGATGCTTCTGCATCACTAGTAGAGATTTTTCTTTGGAGTCTTCCCTCAAGGTTGGTGATCAGAAGGGTTTAAGTGCTTCGAAGGATTCTCCCCTTGAGACAGGTCACAATGGGAGTCCCCCTTTCCCTGATGACCTAATCCACCACTCCTCCATGTTAAATCTTTATAGAGAGCACCATTCAGGCCTCCTTGCTATGGCTAAGAATGCTGCTATTGATAATTTCATAATGCAAAATTTTTTATTTCATGAGATTAATATTGCTATTTGCGGGGTCAAGAATAAACTAGATAACCTGAAGGAACCAAATTCAAATTGGCTGGAGAAGGAAGGAGGTAACATAGTTGTTTTCATGCAAAAATCAATGAAGGATATAGAACACGCGAAGGAATATTTTGAAGGAATAATCAAGAGATTAGAGATGAATTAAAAAAGGATCAATGATAATTTAATTACCTTGGTCAACTTCAGCTACAAGGTTATTAAGTCCAGTATAGAGAGCGTTAGAGTTATGACAAAGAAGTTTGAGAGGGCTCAAGAGGCTAAATCATCCTTCATTGATATTGATGCCATTGAGAAAGTAAAGTAGGCTACTTAAGAGGAGGGTAGAGGTCCTTGTACTCATACTAGGGTGAGAAGCAATAAAATGGTGGACCAAGTTGCGCAAAATGTGAGAGATTCGAAGAATCTTCTATAAACCTTTCTCAGCTTGAACTAGAAGCAGTTGAAGCCTTAAAGAGTTTGATTTAGTTGTCTTGTCTTGATTCATTTTGTTGTGTTCTATTTCGGTTTTTTGTGTGTTTTGGCTGCCTATTTGTTAATGGTATGCTAATGGTTATTTGATGGTATCTTTTTGTAAATAGGGTTTCAGGGCCCTTCAAAATCTTCTTGACCCCTTTAATAAAAAACAAAAAAAATTATATAACTATTAGCATTCATTGGGGAATGTTATTATACTATTCCATTTCACCTCAAATAGAAACATAAAAAACTTATCCACAATAATGGCTAAAAAAGAAAAATATCAAACAATCATCTTTAAAATAAAATTAATACTTAATATTGTAGTAACAAATGGATATTATTTATTTATTTAAAAAAGAAACCACTTAAATCCCATGAGAGGAGCTTTAAATCTCCACCATTGCATTTTTTTAATCACTAGGGATCCTCTAAGCCCTAAATATCCTATTGGAGGTAGTATTGATAATTTTTCTTATTAGCTTGACTTTTCTTCTTCTCTCTTTTGTTTTGTGTTGTTCAAGAAAGTGGAAGAAGAGGGTTTCAAGAAGGTTCCATGTAGTCCTTTATCAGGTCTCCATAATTGAATTTTTACAATTGGATTATTTGTTTCCCTTGCTCTTGTTTATTGTTGTTTGTTGCATATTAAAGAGAGGCTACAAGGTGTAGATTTACAAAAGGATTATTTACCAAGACGACCAACTTCATTCAGGTATGTAAATCCAGATGCATAAGAATGGGGTTACTTTTTTTTTTTTTTAGATATTGTTTATTTCTATTTGCGGGAGTATTTCAATAACATAAATAAAGAATTTTAAATGTATTTTTTTTTGGGGGGGGGAGGGGGCAGCCATGGACAACAACCCCTACAAAGAAGGTCGTAGTGTGGAGGTTGATCCCCATTGCACCCACCTTGGGAGGGGCCGCCACCCATGGAGGGTTGCACCCTCTATGGGGAATCTACAACCTCCTCCATGGAGGATGCAGTCTTTCAGGGGTTGCATCTCTTGTATTTTTAATTACTAATTTTATTTTTTATTTTTTTCATAATTTATATATATATATATATATATTTATATAAATTTATTTATTTTTATGAAGACTATTTTTTTTGGAAATGGAAAGTAAGTAGGCCATTATCTTTTGTAGTTGTTGTTGTCAATAAAACTTATAATGTATTAAAAAATAATATTGTATTTTTCATTGTCTAATAATAAAAAAAATTTCAAAGAAAGGTACAAGCATCCAAGCCTAAGTTACAATGATATTAAGAACATGAAATATAGTCTTGTATTTGTAATTCCTACATAATAATATAAATATAAATCATGCAAAATTCTAAAGGAAGCAGGAGTAATGTAAATGTACATCATGCATAGTCCAAAAAAGAAGAAACATAAAATATGAAAGAATTAAAATATTTTTCGTATAAGGTTTTTAAAATAGAACATATTTGTAAAAGAAAGCTTCTATTTCATTTAAAAAAAATAGAACTCTCTAACACTATTTTCTAATTTGGATTCCTTTTTAAGCTAAAAAAGGAAAGTATACATATCAATAATCCAATCCATGGTCTATTAGATTTAGGGACAATTTCAAAATCTTAAAATCTCTTATAAAACTTTACAAGCTACCACTCATAAAACTTTACAAACTCAAAGGTTTCCAAAATAAATTAATATCATAACATATTAACACCATACAACAAACATGTACTCAAAGCTCACATGTACAAAGAGAAACACAATTACAAGAAAATCAAATGATCCAATCTCCTCCAAATGAGAGAGGATCGACTGCACTGAGGAATAAAATAAGGAGTAGGAGCTCAACCATGATTTACCATTGGCATGTACCTGCACACTTGAAATGGGCATCAACAATGGATCCATGGGTCATATAATAATAACATAGGATAATATTACAAACTTCACTTGAAATTAATTACATATAAGGAACAATAAACACATCTCATCATTATCCATCTAATCAACTTTTACTATATGAATATGCAATATAAGCATCATCAGAAGACAACTAAACATCACCACCATAAGTAACCAACCAACATCATCTTGATATATCTAACATGCCGAATTGTTAAAGTAATACCATCACCATAACTGAACTCCTCCATCAAGTATATTAAACTTGCTTGTAACATCTTACAAATAAATTATTAAACACCTTGAATTTATAATATAAATGGCCACATAAATTTTGAAGCATGGTTTAAAACACAAGAGAACATAAGACATAGGGTACAAATGAATAATAGTGATCCATAGTCTCAAATCACACTAACCCAATCTCATCTAACCAAAACATCACATAATCTATTAATTTCAATGTCATCCACTCTATTTTTTACACACACACACACAC
The DNA here is from genome assembly GCF_030272615.1 of Cryptomeria japonica. Lineage (NCBI taxonomy): Eukaryota > Viridiplantae > Streptophyta > Pinopsida > Cupressales > Cupressaceae > Cryptomeria > Cryptomeria japonica. The sequence continues at coordinate 471,322,033 of NC_081412.1, read as the reverse complement.
ACACACATGAACACATGCACACACGAACACACACACACATGCACGCGCACACACATACACACACATAAACCAATTAAAATGACAACATCATATCTATGGTAGCACTGTAAGAACACTTTATAATATGATCACTCTGATAGAACATATTAAAACATGAATACAAAAATATAACTTGGAACTATATTATTAGGGTCATATTAGGGGTGGCACCACATTCCCCCCCTAGCTCCAACTTCCTCTTGGAAGTTTCTATAATTCCAAAGTGTAGAATATTTCTCAGCCCAACACTATTTATAAGAAATATAAGTAGTTCATTCATTAAAAAGGTATCATTCATATATCATAACCATATCCATCACATTTAAGTCTATACTAGGATAATAGAAACTATAGAATTAAGCATCCATTCCACCATAAATGGTATCCATCCTATTCTCTTTTCTAATGGTAATACATCTACACAACTAGAAGCACAACTTGGTTAAATGATTTCCTTTCAAAAGGCACAATGTCTAACTGTAACGTCCTAAAATTACACCCCTCGCAATTTTCTATTGCATTTGGGTCTTTGCCTTAGTTTTTGTGCCCCTCATTGATTGAAGACTTGAATATGATCATGCACACCAAAAACACCTTGAAATTCAATAATATACTCAAGGGCCACCTTGATCCTATCCCCAAATAGGGAAAGACTAGGGCGTGGTTCCTTGGGACCCCTTAATTGGGGCCTATCTTGATCCCCTCCCTTGGACCTAACTCATATTTGAAGCGGGAATTATCCCCCCATGTCGACTCAAGTGGGAAAATTAGTCAATTAATCCTACTGGCAAGTCTATAAGAGGGATTTCCTGGCCCTCTCATTTGATAGATCACGAAATTACATCAAGCATTAAAGAATTCAAGAATTCAAGAGCAATTGAGCATTTTCAACCTTCCTTCAAGCTTTGGAGCAAGAATAGAGTCAATATTTCAATAATTGAAGAGGAGATCATCATTTTACTTCATGAAATCATAATTCCATGTGGAGGCAGCCAAAACATCACAAGGAGTTATAAGCATTTCATTTTCAAGAAATTCAACATCCCATCAAAGGGGAGGATTTTTAATTCCAAACATTTCATTTACATTATTTCAACCACTTGGTTAATTCCAAAATCAGGGTTTGACCTAAAGGAAAACCCCTATTCCCAACACATTTCCCTTTCTTTCTATGTGTGCAAGAAATAGGTGCACAATTGTACTTCTGGAAATAGGCTTTATTCATAGAGACGGAAAAACCCTTTTTGACCCGCGGAAAGTTTGGAGGACTAATTGGAGGACGCCCTTGTTCGGACAGATAGTCCCTGCAACTTTTACCTGATTTCGTAGAGCAGCTTAGAATCATATCAAACTTCTCAAATCTAGATGCACGACTAAATCCTGAATATGTAGCTTGTTGTTTTCTCATACTTTATCTTCATTTTCAACACTTTTCCTTAATTCAATTAATCAACTTACAAAAGAGGGTCAATTACACTCCAATTTCAACCAATCTACTTAGTATTCAGTCCTTGCATCCTTTGGGATTGGATCTAGTAGATTCATCCCCCTCTTTTGAATGCAAAGTCCCCCCTCAAGTAAAAATTGAGCTTAGGGAATTTTCCCTTCCAAGTGGAGAATTTGCTAAGCTCCCAATTTTCCACTTTACACTAACTCTCATTTTCTCATGCCAACACCACCAACCCCAATATCATACTTGAGTAGATGACAAAATCAACCATACTCATATTTACAAAATGCATGACTTATTTATTAATTATATAACTCCTCTCTTCTAGTTGATCAATAGGTACCATTTCTTCATCAAATGAGGGAAATAATACCCTCAAACAATAATGCATAGGTTAATATCACAAGTAGGCAAGGTTGAATTGGATCCTCACTTAGAAGTACTGTTGTCACATGGATTTGCACCCGATTCCAAGTTGAAAACTCTGCACTCCTGTGCAACATGGGAATACTCTCAGGATGTGGGTATCTAATGATGAGAGTAGACCTCCAGATTATAGGTCGGATTTCTTTTTTATCATTCTAAAACTAACACTTGACAAGAAAAAGGGTAAGAGAGGTGGTTTAAAATTGAAACTAATTGCTAAAAGGTGATGCACCAATTGAAATGACTAGATTTTCTTTGCTATTAAACTCACAAAAAATTCAATAATGAAACTAAATTAGCTCATAACTCACCAATGCATGCTTTGCATAAATTTCTCATATGAAAGGTTTAAGTTTTTCTGATGCTTGTGTAAAGGAAAACAATATAGTTTTCTCAATTTTATTCATTAGATAACACAACACAATCACTGATCTGCACTGTATCATGCTATACCATGAACTTCACATTGAAGGAACTAGATAAAATGAAGGATTATTGAGTAACGATCACAACAATTTCATCAAAAGAATTCACATACAACACTTAGAACACAGATATATGAGAAGGAACAAGATTTTTATTAAAAAGAAGGAGACTTTTTCATTACAAATCTGAATATGCTCATAGAAAAATCTAAAGAAATTACTCATAAGAAATGAGTTACAGAAGTATGGAAAAGCTGCTAGAGTAGACACAATACTCACAACTAGAGAAAAATTGAGAGAAGAAGAAAGACTTATACAAAAGGATCCAAAAATTCAAAATTTAAATTTTGGCTTTAAAAATGATGTGATGTCAACAACTCCAACCTCTCCCTCAAATCAAGCATGTGACTGAAAGAGAACGCCTCCAAAACTACATAAAGAGTTATCAATTTGCAAACAACTCCAAGGGGCCGAATGCAACTAAAAAAAACCTCCAAAATAGGGGTTTAACTGAAAGAATCAAGGAGTCTTGAGTGCCTCAAAATCCTCCTTGACTCAAACTCCAACCACTTGGACTCTTAACTGAACTCAAACTGCCAATTAGGTGTCTCAATCACCTATTTTTCATTCATCACATCTTGCATCAAACTTTATTAAATCCTCATCTCTCTTAATATAAAACTTGCTTATAAAAATTCTAAAATATCTCACAATAGGAACATGACCAAACCATAGCTCATACGGAGTCTTACCAATATCACCTTTTATATGAACTCAGTTGAATGTGTAAACAACACTACTAACAGCTTCTCTCTAGTAGATCTTCGAAACATTCCCTTCAATCAACATAGTCCTTGCAGCATCCAAGATAGTTTTGTTCTTCCTTTCAACAACTCCATTCTATTGTGGGGTTCTAGGAGTAGATAATTGTCTTCTAATCCCATGATTCTCATAGAATGAATCAAACTCATTGGAACAAAATTCTCCTCCTCTGTCAAATCTTAGACATTTTAGCTTCATTCCTATCTCAATCTCAACCTTTGATTTGAATATCTTGAATTTGTCCAATGCTTCTAATTTTTGCCTAAAAAAGGCAACCCACATCATCCTGGAATAATCATCAATAAATAACATGAAATATCTATCATCTTGCACATTTTTTATTGTAGTAGGTCCACATAGGTTAGTATGCACAATATCTAGCAATCCATCAAATGTATAGTGCTTACTCTTGAAAGAAATTCTTGTTTGCTTACCCATTTGACATTCCTTACATACCAGATTATTAGGCTTAACAATTTTAGGAAAATCTCTAACAACTTGAGTAGAAATGATCATAATCATTGATTCAAAATTAACATGACACATTCTCCTATGCCATAACCAAATTTTATCAATTTGAGCAATCAAGCAACTTTTCTCACCAATATTCAAATGAAAGATATTACCTTTAGTCTTAGTTCCTGATGCAATCTCTATACCAGAGGCATTTAGGATCTTGCATTTTCCATTCTTGAATTGTAAATCATAACCTTTGTCAACCATTTGTCCAACACTTAAGAGATTATACTTCAAAGCTTCAACATGCAAGACATCATCAGTGTTATGCTTACCATCAAAAGAAATAAAACCTCTACCAAAGATCACATAGGCTTTGCCATCTCCAAATCTTACTATTCCACCATCATACTTTTCCGTACTCACAAATTTTCTTTTATCACTGGTCATATGATGTGAACAACCACCATCAATCACCCATTCAGTTTTGTCTTCAACCTTAGTAGCTAAATCTTTCTCCTCAATAATGCAGCTTGTGGAATCAATAGGTACTGATCCATCTTCTTTGATAGCAATAAACACAATTTCATCTCGTTTTGATTCTTCATCTGTAACACCTTCATCAACAGCATAATAATAGTTCTTTTGATGCTTATACTTCTAGTTAGATTTGTATTTCTTGTCATACTTCTCATGCTTCTCATATCTATCATTTCTATTATTCTTATCAAATTTATCATGCCTATCATACTTTGACATTCTCTCTGGGCACCTAGAAGCAAAATATCCTATCTTATTGGAAGAAAAATATTTTAGAGGAAATTTACCATCATACTTACCAACTCCCTTATGCAATCTTTGAGCAATCAATTCTTCAAGCTCATCCAATTGTCTTTCTTGCTCCTCCATCTCTCTTCTCTCTCTTTCATATCTGGATATTCTGCATTCATCTAGGTCATACTTCTTCTTTCTGGATACAGATGCTCTAAATGATGTCTCTGACTTTCCATGTGATTCACCAAACTCACTTAGTTCAAATGCAACAATCTTTCCAACTAGCATATATCTTGTCATAGTAGTCACACCCCAGATCTCATCAATAGCAACTACCTTATGTTTATAAGCAAGAGGCAATGATCTCAACACCTTAGCAAAAATTTCATCTTCTTCAAGGGTTCCATTGACACATCTGATACCTAGGACAAGTTCATTCACCTTATACATAAAGGAGTTTATGTTCTCATCTTCTCCCATCTTTAGCATCTCATACTCCCTGTTTAAACTCTGCAAAAACTTTGACTTGTTTATCTTCTTCATACAAGGTCTCAAGCTTCTCCCAGATCTCATGTCCAATCTGAAGTCCCATTACATTAGTCATCTCAGAATCAGTCAGGGAACTCAACAATGCTTCCTTAGCTCTAATGTTATGTCTGACTTCCTTGATCTCATCAATAGTAATCGGTCCATTCTGAGGAATAGAAGAGTCATTCTTTTTAATCTTCCACAAGACATCTCAAGTGCACCTCCATCCAATTCTTCCATATAGCATAATTACTTCCATAAAATCTTAGAATCTCCTTAAAGATAACACTTCTTCCAGTTGCCATCCCGGATCTCCTCAAGCGGTTAAGCTTCTTCATCCGAAGGATGTAGCTCTGATACCAATTGTTGGAAATAATAGTGAAGGAAAACTAAGAGGGGGGAGGGTGAATCAGTTTTCATCGAATTAACAACCTTAACCTCAAATGCAAATTTGATAAGCTACATTAACAACAAAGATAAGAAAATTGACAGGACAACACACAACACGAAGATTTTGATGTGGAAAATCCGGTTAAGGGAAAAACCACAGTGGGAAACTACCCACAATAAGATGATACTCTACAGTAGTATGTGAAAATATTACAATGGGGAATTCACATGCATGCAAACACACTATCTAGAGTTCACTACTCAAAAATAAGATGATCGAGAAGGCTACAATCCTTAGGAAAGGTTCACTTCCTTACAATAATGATTGGACTACAATTCAGATTACATAAACTCTAAAGGTAGTATCTCCTAATGCCTAATGACAGTTTCAGTTAAGGGAATTTGTCTACTCTGCAACAATCTCTTCTCAATACACCACATCGAAGGATAAATTCTCTTAAGCACCACATATATCACTCTCTGATAATGTAGACTCTATGTGGATACCTAATTTACATGACTACATCACCTATATATACAATTCATTAACCTTGGTAACAAGGTTGGTTAAACCCTCAACTCACAATTATAAAATTACATCATACGATACAAAAATCGACTACTAGACCAATAGAATGATATACATGATATAACATGGACCTAAATAAAATGCTCAAACACAAAATACCATCGAAAATAACACCAATATCAACCGCAACATGCTACACCAAGAATAATGCATAACACAAAGAATATCACCAAATCAACAAAATCACCAATACCTCGCACAATGATCAATGCAGACCATCAAAACAAATATGACATGATTAGGAAACATTAACAAGAACATTAGAACCATCCGCAATAGTTTCACCAGTGCCACTTATCAAATCTTCATCGCTCAACATCTGAAACTCAGAAACACTCCAAAAACAACAACTCGGACTAGAAAGATAGCTTGCAAAGCACCAAATCACAAACAATCAGAAATGTAGATACACATGAATATCCCAAACAATCTCCCAAAATCATAACTCAATATCTGATCATACCGGAATATTTTGGAAGAAATACTGAACTCTGCACAACACTGATCAGAAAGACCAAACTGCAAACCAACTCAATAAATCATAAGAATATGTTGACATCAATGATAACAACATATCCTAGCAACAACAATGACCAACAATATGTCTCTTATTTTGGAAATTCCTATTGGTGTCCCAGTTCGAGATATATTATAAATTGAAGCCATGGGATGATGGTTATACATCCTATTTTGGTTATATTATTGAGAGTTCATAGGTACATATTTGTTGATGAATGAAGACTTGAAGAAAGAGAAAAGGAAGTATGTTGCTTTGAAATATTATTTTTGTAAATGTAAAACACGTGTTCCCTCTTCTTTGTGTATTTATTACTTGTATTAGTTTCTCCATGCAAACCGAATGCAATGTGTTGATCTCATATGGTTTATTGATTTGTTTTAGTTGTTGTTTTATATTCATAAATTAATTAATGGTATTATACAAGTTACATAATTAATGGATGGTTATTCATTAAGGAACAAGATTAGTTATATACTTTCATTTACAATTTAAATAGATTTCTTATTTTAGCAATTTACCTTTTTTTTTCCAACGATTGGTATTAGAGCTTGGTTATTTTTGTTTTCTATGGGAGTAAGGGATTTTTTGGCTGAAAATGAGATTTTCTAATAATTTTATTTTATATATTTCTATGTGGATGCCATGATCACATCTACATCTTTATTAAAATCGAGAAGTTTGATGAAACTAACTAGGTGAGTGTAGGATCATGATGGAACAAATAGTATGACTAAGTGGAAATAGAATTACTAAAAATTAAACTTAATAAACTTCGCATTTAATTTGAATAAGGAGAATTTATTCCTAGAAGGGAAACAACAAAAGGAGCTTTAATACCACATGAAATCTTGTATTCTATTCATTTAAATATCATTCCTTCTATGTTGATAGAACTTGACATGATGAAGGTGTATGATCGAGTCAATTGGGGCTTCCTTAACAAGATCCTTCTCGGATTTGGATTTCATAAAAGTGGTGTAAATAAATTATCTCTTGCATTTTGGGGGCAAAATTTTCAATCATTGTAAATGGTAATCCATGTGGATTCTTTTAGATTCTTCACAAGGGCCTCAAAAAATGGGATCCTCTCTAACCTTATCTCTTTATTATCTTGACTTAAGTTTTGAGCAAATTCAGAAAATACAAGCACACTTACTCTCGTTGGAAAGGTTTCACAATTCCAAACTCACAAATTTCTACAACACATATTCTTTTTGCTGATGATACTCTTTTTTTTTTGGAACCAACTATGTAGGAGCCCAAAATAATTTAAAAATACTCTTGACAAATATTGCCTAGTTTCAAGGTAGAAGGTCAATCCTAATAAATCAAAATGTTCTTCTTCAATACCCAAATTATTGTGGCGAGTAGAGTGTAGAGGTTCATGTTCTTTAAATAGAATTTCATCCCTTGTAAATACCTTATAATTCCACTTTTTGTTGGTGCCAGTAAATCTTCATACGAGAACCAAATGTTTTCTTCCATTCAAAATAGGATCTCTACTTGGAAGAGTAAATAGCTATCTTTTGCATGAATTATTTTGATGATTAAGTCAATCCTTCCAATGATTCTAAATTATATTATGTCATTTCTTCAAATGCCAAAGGGAATTTTAGTAGCTCTTCAATATAAATTGAGGGCTTTCTGTGGAGACGTAATATGGATCACAAAAATAAGGTTCCTTTCATCTCCTAGGATAAAGTTTGTAATGTTAAACACTTTGGGGGTGTAGGTATTCATAAATTAGAAGCTAGAAACTAGGCATTAGGGGCTAATCTTGTTTGGAATCTATATTCCAAATCTTCTTCAAAATGAGCCAAAAGTATTCAAATAAAATATCCCAATTCTCATGACTTAGAATATTTACAATTTCTAACCCTCCTCAATGATTGAAAGTCTAGAATTTAATATCAAACTGCATAACTATAATATTACCTAACAGATCTTGGATGATTTGGGATGGCAAGAAAGCATGGTTTTGGGAAAATTCTTGGCTTGGCAAGCCTCCTTTAGCAAATAATCAAAGGCTACAACAAGAAAAGGAGGTGCTAACTTCTCTTTGAGGGGTGAGCATCGGGGATTACATGATATTATGACAATAATGTCCTCAAATTCAAATGGAAGGATTTTTCTAATTTATCTTTTCCTCAATATCAAAAAGTGTTGCTTCAAAAATAACTTCAGGATAGAGATGTTCATATTGTAGATAAGGAAGATCTTCTAATTTAGGTTGCTTCTCCTACAAGTAAGTACAATGTGAAGAAAAGGTATGAATTTCTTAAATTTAGACAAACCACTTGTTCTTCCAAGGCTTCTCTCTTTTGTTGGAACCAATTAGTTCTCCCAAGGCTATTTTTTTTACCTAGATTACAATTAATCATAAGATTCTAACCAATGACTATTTATCTCATTTGGGGATAATGCAAAATTTAAATTGTGTCTTATGTAATTAGTGCCTTGAAACTTCAGATCACGTCCTTGTGCAATGCCAATTCTCACACAAGTGTTGGGAATGGCTTAAAAATAAACTTCACATTTCTTAAATATTATATAAATTTTTTAAGTTTCTAAAATATTTTTATAAGTTTGGTCTTCTTGTATAAATACATGATTAGTTGAAACCATTAAAATATATGAAAATGACTACTATTGTGTAAATTTAATTGTTAAAATAATACTTATATAATTTATTTGATAGCTTTATCAATTTGTTAGAAATTATGTTTTTCCTAATTTGTATACTTTTTAGAGATTTTCAACAAGTAACACCTATCCTTATACTCTAAAAACTTATTTTTTAAAGTATTTTACCAGGTTTATAAAGTTTTTCTATCATGTTTTTTAGTTTCTATAAATATATTTATAGTTTGTGTCTTCATGTGTAATTAAGTGAGTAGTTGAAACTAGTGTGTGGCAATTCAACTCATATCATATCAATTCATAATTAATATACTTTTTATTTAGTTTATTTTATAATTTATAAATTCATTATAAATGATGTTTATTTATTTTGTGTTCTTATATTTTATTTAGAATAGTGCAATAAGTGACATTTAAATGTTAGGATTAAAGTATCATCAACCTTCTAAATTCAATGCTAATTAACTCATTACAACATCCTAGTAAATGTTTCTCTAGACATCTAAAGTGTTACTAGAAAACTAATTTAGAAATATTTTCCACCTATATAGCTTGTTAGTATCTTCTCAAGTTGGGTGCTTAGAAACGAGAGAAAATGTAATTATTAAATGTATGAATTTTTAGGTTTTGAAGAGAATTTCAAGGAGTGGGATGTTTTATTTTTGAAAATGGAATCTGGACATCATGTTTTACCATGATTTGTGTGTTTCTTATTTTGGAAATTCTTAGTGGTGTCTTAGTTCCAAATATATTATAAATTGAAGAATGGGATGATGGTTATACATCCTATTTTGGCTATATTATTGAGAATTCATAGGTGCATATGTGTTGATGAATGAATACAAAGAGTGTGAAAAGGAAGTTTGGTGCTTTGAAATATTATTTTTGTATATAAAAAATACATGTATCCTCTCTTCTTTGTGGAGTTCTTACTCAAAAGGGTTTCTCCATGCAAACATAATGTAATGTGTTGATCTCATATGGTTTGTTGATTCCTTTTAGTTGGTTTATATTCATTAAATCATTAATAGTATTTTACAAGTTACATTTAATAAATGGATGGTAATTCATTAAGACACAAGCTTAATTGTATACTGGCATACATAATTTTTAGATTTCATATTTTAGTGGTTTACCTTTTTTTCCAACATTTGATATTAGAGCTTGGTCATCTTTGTTTTCTATGGGAGTGAGGAATATTTTCTAATAATTTTATTTTATAGATTTATATGTGGAAGCCATGACTGCACCTACATTTTTATTAAAAATTGAGAAGTTTAATTGAACTAACAATGTGAGTGCATGACCATGATGGACCAAACAATATTTTTAAGTGCCAATGGGATTACTAAAAAAATAAACTTAATCAACTTCACAATTAAATGGATTATCTACAAAATTTAAAAAAATGTGTGGGAATAAAATCTTTAGAAAATTGAATGAAGTTTGTAGGCTACTTTTTTTTTAACATATCATTTAGTAAAAATTTAAATTTTCATTGAAGCATATTGTGTGTTTTTTCTTTTTTAAAGTAGGCATCATTTTGGCCAACATATGTATGAGAAATAAAATTAAATTTGAATCTTTATAAAAAAACATTAAAACATTAAAGCGTAATAATTTGGCTAGCCTAGCTCTCTCAACAAAATATTAAGTGCAAATTTTTAAACCTATAGCTAGTGAAGCATAGATTGTGATGCATCTTTTAGATTTTAAAAAGGTGAAATGGTTTGAAAGTTATGCATGTATTTTGAAAGATATTTTGCCCATGATTGTTTACTGTTATAAAAAATCATTAAAAATTATTTATTAAATTCATAATCAAACATAACTTGTATTTTTATAATGCTCATAATTGTTTGTATAAACCTTTTCTTCATCAAATTCAAATTAAAAAATTCATCAACATGAAGGGTGAAGTTATGAAAAGAGGATGAAACATCTAAACATGTTGGAACGATTCACTTATAAGACTTGATGCCCACAAGCCTAAATCTAATGCATTATTAAGAAAAAAACTAAGGCAACATGTTTATGTCAAAAAAAGTGGATATTTGTTAGTAATAGATATATATTATTAATTGATATTCATTTCAAAAGGACAAATATCTATATTTTATAGCTTTTTATATTCTATGCATTACAAAATAGATATACATACTTGAAAAATGATTATCGATTCTACAAAATGGAGATCCATTTTAATCATGTTGAATAATAAATCAAATATTTGGTTGGGCTTGCTAGCATATATTACATTGTGTAGTGTTGTGTTTGGACAATGATTAAGTTGTAGTTACAAGAAGTTGTTTTTAGTTACAATTATATAAGTTGCAACCTCCCTCTATAAATACTTATGATTAATTGAATATGAATATCAAGCATATTTCTACCATAATTGGTATCAACATGGTCCTTGAATGAATGATTTGGGAGAAATATTATGATAAGAAGGGTATTGGAAGATGTGATTTCTCACACCAATTATTAAATAAGAAAGACAAAATTAGATGAGAGACATCTACAAGGAAACAAAGTAAGGGTTAAGAGAGAAAAATATTAAATATTTGTCATCCCAGATCTTTAATTGTGTTATTTTTATCAAAAACCTTTATAAATTGAGCCATCATGTAAGGTTTAATTATCTGGTGGTTAACTAATCAGAGGTATTTGTATGATTAAATGATGGAGACGAATTTGAACGTTCTGATATTCTAATAATATGTAATGTTTATAATCAATTGATGAATAAAATTATGTGTAAGACCTGATTAATATATATTTGTGTTTAAATTGTGTTATATTTTTGAATTTTGTGTTTGAATCTATCTCCATTCACCCCCAAAAAGTTCTTTGTTCCAAAAGTCTAAATCAAGCCTTGTGGATTGTGTTTGATCCAAGGAGAAGGAAGTAGTTGTTTATCACCATTCAAAGGAAGTCATCATCAAAGTATAGATCATTGTTCTTTACTTGAGCCAAATCTTTTTTAAGAAAGCCTAGAAGGAAAGATTGTTGTGTGTTAAAGAAGGAGAGAAGATGCAACTAGAAGGAGATCGTTGATTTTGTTTGCTTGCTGCTAAGGAGGGTTTCAGACTGCAGATTTGTGGAAGAAAAAAATGTCGTCCAAGTTTTGTTGTTGTTGTTTGAAGAGATAAGGAACTTGGCCACTAATTTGAAGATTAATGATGTTTGTCATCGCCCAAGGAGAGAAGCCTTTGGTCAAAGGTCAAGTTGTTGCCATGCCAAGAGGAACGAGGACGCTATAAGCAATAAAAAATAGGTGCATTCAAAGTCTTGTTGTAGGAAAATTGTGTGTTTTGACTAAGAAATAGAAATCAGAGAGTCACAATATTTGAAGATTGTTGTATCAAAACGCAAATCGTGTCATGTTTAAAACAAAATAAATTGTAGTTCAAATCTTGTAGCATTATTTGAAGCAGAGAGAATTCAAGGGAATGTTGCTGCCTCTATTCTGTAAATCAAAGGACATCAAAGTTTGCTAAAAGTTTATGTCAATGGTAAAAAATATTACTGAAAGAAGCCATCGTTGGTCAAAGACAAGATACTCCCATCAGTCATAATATGTTGTCAAAAGAAATTATTGAATCGTTGTTTGGAATGATCATTGATCATTGAAGGTGTGGAACTAAGGATCAAATAAGTTTAGAATGCCAAGCCAAGAGGAATGTAGGGAGCTATGGAAAGAAAAAAAAAAATGAGAGATTTGTAAGGAAAAAATATAAGTGTAGAAAATTGTAGAGAAGAACAAAGTTGCATAACATTCAGATTTACGTAGAAAAACTTGATAAAATTATAACAGTAAAAAATCACGGGCAAAATATCTTTCATATAGATTCTAGAGTTACAACAATCTCAAAACTGTACATCAAAACATGACTTCGAGGAGCACAAAACAACCCGCTTGTAGAATCCTAATTGAAGACAACTTACTATCTATAGTAAGTATGACTCGCACAACTACATGTAAACCACATGCCAAACTTACTATTTATAGTAAGTCCCCCCCAAAATTGTGCAGACCCTAACAGAATGTCACCTAAAAGTGAACGCCTGATGCGCTAGATGAATATCCAAGATGACTCAACCACTACTAAAAGAAATCAATTTGAACTTCACATTCCAACAAAATTTTGGAAGTCTGAAGATCTACTTAGGTGTAGCTGATAAGGACTGTAGATAGCCAATCTCAGCCAGGCTTATCATTCCACGGGCTTTTAATACTTCTCACGTTGCAGTTTGCGGTTTATGTTTGCACCGTTCGAAGGATTCTTCTGTTTGTGTTTCATTATGATCTGGCATCACTGAAAGGCAGAATTAATTTTAGTCCCACAGTCGAAAATATCTAGATTTGTGATAAGTAGCTCTCTACATTAACATACCCTTAGATGAGCTAAAGACTCAACCTTAAAGTAGGAAAACATTAGAAATGTTAAAAATATTTATTTATATTAAAAGTTTCGTATCTACAAAAGTTTGTTAATATTTATTATAATTTTATTATATTGTAAATAATATTACTTAATTTATTAATATTTGCTAGTGATTATTATTTATATTCATTTAAAATATATATTTAACAATATATTGTTTATATTAAATATTTTTAATGGATATTATTATATTCAATAAATATATATTGAATAATGTTATATTAGATTTAATTATTTATTTTAACTAAAAAATTGTTTGTTTATTAGGTTTATAAAAATACTATTATGTATAAGAGTTGTATGTAAATACTTGTTGATTATAATTAAAATATTGTTAGGAAACTTGTAATAGTATTTTGTTATAGTGATGATAATTAATTTTTTTTTGAAGTGAGATAATTTGAATGATCGAATAGTATTTGTGTATGTGAAATATTTTTTCAAATATTTTTTTGAATTCAAAATTAAATAAATTTATAGTTTTATAATTTTAAATTAATTAAAATATAAAATATCATCAATATCAATGATGTTTTTTCATTAAAGAATTTAGGATTAATGTCAATTAAATTAAATTTGAAAAATTAAGAGTTGTATTGCAATCTAAGTGTTGAGATCTCAATATCTAGAATTATGAAATGAAATAATTGAAAATGGATAAGTAATTTTTTAATATTATAGTGAGATATTAATTTAGACTTTTATAGTATATCTATAAATTGTTATGGAAAATTTGTAGAACACTATGTAATTCGGTTTGAAATTTAAAATAGGGAGCTATCCCCATAAAGATAGCACTTACCTTAAATATATATATATGTGTGTGTGTGTGTGTGTGTGGAAAATTGGATAAATTAATAGTGGATATTATTATGAATTTTTTTTCTAGTAGGTATGGTCAATAAGTTGTTCAAATATAAAAGTTCATACGTGAAAATAATAGAAATCATAAAGAAGACTGAAAAAATTGAGTCAAAAGAAATCATTGTCTTGTATGTCGTCAATCGATAGTGAAATTGCAAAAAGTTCCAAATTAAAGTTAAAGAGTTGAAAATTAGTAATTTGAGATACTATTATGGTAGTTGGAGGAAACCAACAAAAAGGATTCACTATTGAAGATATTAGAGATGGTTTGAAGTTATTGTGCAAGGAAATAATTTAAGTCTAAAGACTTGGTTATGCTCATTAGAAAGAGACAAGAGAAAAGACTCCAATAAATAGTAAAGGAAACTAAGTATTGTGAATGCTAAAGCATTTGTGGCCGAACTTAAGGCGAAGTGTTAGAAGATATAATTTATCCCATCAATTATTAAATGAGAAAGATAAATTAAATGAGAGAATTGTAGAAGGAAACAAGATAAGGATGAAGAGAGAAAATTATCAAATATTTGTCATGTCATTCTAAGATCTAGTATTATCTTATTTGTATCAAAGACCTCGATAAATTGAGGTATCATGTAATGTTTGATCATCATATGGTTAGCTAATCAAGTGCATTGGTATGATTAAGTGATGGAGAGAAAGTTGAATGCTATAGAATTACGATATGCAATATGTAATGTTCATAATCAATTGATGAATAGAATTGTGTTGTAGCACTTGATGAGTATATATTTATAATATTTTTTGTGTTGCATTTTTTAATTTTGTTTGGATCTATCTCCATCTACCCCAACAAAGGGCATCCAAATGCAAGGTGTGGATAGAAGGTAGAAGCATGGTAGTTGGAGTGGTCTTGGACAAGATGTAGATGGATCAAATCCCTATGCAATTAATCTAAGAAGGCATGAACTTGAAAACTCCAATTGCATAGGCTTCCATCTGGTGTTCAAATTAAAGATAGGTCAGAGGTTTGACAAGAAGCACTTGCAATAGTAAAAGAACCATGTTTTTGTATAGTGAATCTATAGAAAGAAGATGCATTTATTTTTGGAGTATATAACATGGTGTAAGCCTAAAATATAGCATAGAAAATGATAGTGAACTCCATGAAGAAGGGTATCTAGATAATTTTAGAGGCTACACCATATTTAAAGTCACCAAGTAAAGGATAGATGATCATGATAGATTTATTTGAAGACTGAATTTAATCTAATTGGTTGTAGAACCTAGTGCATAGTATAGTTCGCACATGTAATGATTTTTCACACTAATTCATAGCATGATAAGGGTTTCTACATTAACACTAGCCAACACATTGGCCCAAATTGAGATAGTCTTGATCATTATGTGAGTGATTGTTCTTTCAAATATATTCAGGAGAGTGATCTTGCAATTCTTCCAACCTTTTTGAATTGATGATAAGGGTAGTTAATTATATTATCTAGGTGGCCCTATTTTCATTCCTAATAGATTCCTCCTCTTGGGTTGGTCAGTATAGACTCATAATTTTTATTTGATTTTATTTGACATTAAGAAATTTTTAGGGGAGGGTTTCATTTATTCCTTTAAAATATTCATAAGAGAGGTTCAACTCACAATGACTAATAGTTCTTTGTTTTGCAATATGCATTGAGTTTGAGTGTAAGTAAACTTGTTGTGCAAAAGAGTATTGTAATTATCTACAGGATTGCGAATATTGTAGAAGACAATAACAAAGGCATGAAAGTGTTCTTTTCAAGGTATCATTGCATTCTAGGACCATTAATCTCAAATCAAGTTTTGTGATTAATTTCTTCTTAGATTCTTGTGGAATTAAATTGTCTTTGATTTGCTGGTTTAATCACAACCAATAACTATTTTCTAGTAAACTATTGATAAAACACCATCTATGGCTATTTGATTTGATGATAGGAGTGGTTTAAGGAAAACTTGTTTTGATTTTATGAGTCATGTTTAAAAATAAATTATAAATGGTGATATTGTGTCAAATTTTGATTTAAATGTTTTATTTATCATAAGGGGATATAGTATTATGGAGATACAAGATTTGAAAATGATTTGTCTAGGTCTGAAGTTAGAATTGTGTTCATAAGCATTTGATTTAACGTTATTAAGGTTGTTCATGGTAACCTTGCAAAAGAACTTGTTCAAAAATGGTGTAGGAGCAATTGGGTGGAAAAATTGGCAATCAAAACCATTAAAAAGATTCCCAGCTTATTTTCTCAAATTTTGCTTCATTTTGGTTTTCTCTTAGCTAGTGAACGTCAATACGACTAGTGAACTTCAAGTTTTGATTATGTCATTAGAGCCATAAAACTCAATTGTTTTCCCATGTAGCTACTTATGAACATTTTCTACTTAAATTTAAGTATCCAGGGTGTTCCCATGTAAACTTTTAATTTGGGATAAGGATAAATTGAAATCTTCCCATATTTTAATGGAGCAACAACTTCATAAATATTGAAAATAAGATTTTAAAAAATGGGGGGGCCAAAAATAAGCAGTGGCTGCTTATTGAAAAAATTGACTTGTGGATTCACCATATTTTTTTCCTCTCCTTTTTATTTGCCTACAATTTTGCCTACAAATTTTATTCGCAAGAAATATTACCAATAATTTCATTTACAAAATGATTTAAGAGGATTGCATAAAAAAAAGCAGCAATTTTACGACCAACCTTAAACCACACACACTAAACAACATATTGAGTCTAGAGAATTTTAGTCAACTCTGAGTGTTTAACACTTTTAAGTCTAGAAGTGTATTCTTAGTGTGATCACATACATTAAGCAACATAGTAAGCCTAGAAGTGAAAGCTTAGTGTATTTGATTTAAGTTGTTCCCTATTTTATTATCCATGGGGTCACCTACTCCACAAATTACATCTCAAAAATTTGAGCAGTTTTGCTAGCCAAAATAAGCTAAGCAGCTGCACGAGAACCTACCTTAAGATAATTTGACTCCTTATATGACAAATGTAGGTCCGTTCTCGAGGCCAATATCCTTTTTCATTTTTTTTTTTTCTTTTTAAAACAACCATCGCCATTAATTTCAAATTCAAATTACTCTTGCGCGGGAGTTCGATAGATGCACTCGATTGCATAAAACCATAAGTCACAAGGTTTCTAATGCAAAATAGAAACGTAAATGGTTTTTGCAACGGTGACATTAGGAGCTTTGGAACAGGGTATGGACGCCCATCAAATCATAATGGAAGACAGATTGTTATCAGATACTACACTAAAAAATGCTCGGGTAGACATGTATGTAAAGTGTGGAAGCATAGAAAAGGTAGTGAACTGTGTTGATTGGGTGCCTTAAAGAAACGATATGATTGAAGGATATGCACAAAATCCACTACTTGAAAAGGATTAGAAGATTCCAAACAAATGTGCAGGTGTAAAGCTAGATCCCGCAACCTTTACCAGCATCCTCTCAGCCTGAGCCAAAATAGGTGCTTTGGAGCAGGGTATTAGCATCCATCACAAGACAAATTACGAAGGAATTTTGTTAGATGTTGTAGCTCCAACTGCCCTTGGTAAAAAATTGTAAGCGTAGAGAAGGCACGTGAATTGTTTGACAGAATCCCTCCAAGAATTGTTTTGACATAATTCCATAACCCCAGGGTATGTAAAATGTGAAAGCATAGACAGTGCATGTGAACTGTTTCATAGAATGCCTGAAAGAAAAATGTTCTCAACGCCCTGATTGCAGGGTATTAACAAAATAGATTTGTTGGAAATGCCTTCAAAATTTGCAACCAAAAGTAATTGGCATGTGTGAAGCCAAAGTACAACCTTTATCAGCGTCCTCTAAGCCTATGCCAAAATGGGAGCTTTGGAATAGGGTATTGAGATCAATTAAGGCATACAGGATAGAAGAATCTAGTCAAATGTTGTGTTGCAAGTTCCCTACCAGACGTGTATGAAAAAACAAAAAACAAAAAATGTGTTCATGATAGATGGTTATGATTAAGTTGTTCATGATAAGTGGGAGGAAAATTAATTTAATGATTAAGTGTTCATGATCAAGTGAGAGGAAAATTAATTTAATTATAAATGTAATGGGAATTTATGGGAGGTGAAATGAATGGTTGAGGTAATTTTTATTCGATTTAAAGAGAGTTTTTCCCTTAAGCATGTGATATTCTTCAAACTATTTATCTCAATACAAGATCTTACTAGTCACAATTTTAAGGAAATCAACTTTCCTTCAAGAAAAAAATCTCACATGTTCCATCATGAAAGAATTTTGACAATTGAGAATAAACTTACCTTGGCCCTATACAAGTAAATCTATATTCAATTTTATTTTGTAGTAACAAACAACAACACATTAGTAGACTAGTTGCTTTATAATAGTTATATGGGTTCGAACAAGTTGTCAAATGCTCTAACTTATCTTCTAATTACATTGATCACATCTATCGTAAACCATTCTAGAGCTCTAATACCTCAATTGTTAAACATGTGACAAAATCTTCCAACACAAGCATTTTTAGATATCATTATTATGCCATATGTTCTCAAGGCCATTATGACACTAAACAAATTTAAATAAGAGCTCATGTTGATGGCACTAAGTTCCTATAATCCTATTTGGAAGGGACCCCACTAGAAGAGGTCATGGATATGAACTAGGTAATGGTCCATGGATCTATAATAGCTTGGAAGCTTTGATAACACCTTTAGAGTACAAGATGTTGTAATATTTCTTTTCAATTATCATCATCCATTAGGAATGCAACTCATTTACGCATATGACATAACCCATTATAACTGATATGTAATAGTTTCGGCTAATAGAACAATGATATTTTGACATTCTTTATGGAGTCTCATATGAATACACACAATATTAGATCATGTTTTCAATAAATTATTAGTGCATCACTTGGAGAAAAAATTCCTAATAATCTTTGTGGGTTGCAAGAGGATGCAATGTGGTAATTTTCAATGTAATCATTGCTAACATCCACGTGCTTGGGAAACTAAAAGTGGGGGTCATCCAATGGTGCATGAGGGCCTTGAGACATTTCATGGGGTTGCTTCAGAGTTTCATAAGCTATAGGCTTCAAGTGAAGATTAGAGGACTAATTCATGTGCATTGATAATAACTACAAATATGCAAGTCATCGAATCAAAATGAGATTAATTACCACCATTTTCTTTGTCAAATTTACACTATACAATCAAAGAAAATAACCAATTTAAAAAAACTTATAAAAGATAAAATATCATTAATATAGGGGCATAACATCTTCCAAAATGAAGCCAAACAATACTTTATGAAGGGGATAAATATTAAAAGACTAATTTATTCTAAAAATCAAGCTCATAAAGAAGATCTTCAAACCAAAACATGAATTACGCTTTGTCCTTTAACAATGTAGCTGTGATGGGTTCCCTAGTATTTTAATTTAGGCATTATGGTTAATATCTTACCTTAGTCGGGGTTCATTCTTTGATGTGATGGTTAAGAGGTTGAATTGTTAATGGTACAACCAAGGTTCAAATCCTTGCTTGGCTCACATGATGTTCATGCCGGTTATGGGTTATCAATGTGGACATGTTGCTAGTGGCAAGAAAAATAAGGTGAATGTGTAGGAGGAAGAGAATGTTTTTGTTGCAAGGTGTGCACCCTTGGTAGATCCTTGTGTTGTGCAACATAACGCTCAGGTTTGTGACATGGCTTAACTGCCTCATGTGGATTCTATAAGTCTAGTGATTGTATCAGACATTAACAGGTCGATCTTTTAGTGCAATGACAACCATACTTCTAACAAGTGGTAACAAAGATTGGTCACAGGTTCAAACCTCCTCGCTTGCATTGGAGGGGATTGTTGCAAGGTGCGCACCCTTGGTTTGTTTGTGTTGTGCAGTGCAACGCATGGATTTGTGACATAGCTTAACTGCCTCTATGGATTCTATAAGTCTAATGTTTGTATCGAGCATTAACAAGTTGATCTTTTGGTACAATGACAATCATACTTCTAACATTTTTGGTGGTGGAAGAGAGACAAGAAGAGAAATGGACAACCAAGCATTAATGCTAGAGAGAAGGAGGATGATCGAGTTTTAATTTCAACGATGAGGCCCCTCGTTTGTGGCCTCACCTGGAGCTAAGGCCATGCTAAAAATCCTAGTGATTTCACTGATCAAAAAAATAAAATGTCTTACCTTAGCCCTAAATTAGGAAACTATATTAAGGATCTAAGTTAATTCTCTAACTTTGAGACATTATATATACTATACACACACGAACACAATGACATTACATTTGGAATCTTAGGACACTAGTGATAAGGATTCCTTAAACATCAACAAACAACTAGAATTATAAATCCTAATAAAATAATTTTATAAAAGGGCATATGCAGGATCAAGGTGGGCCAAACAACCCTTAAATGGCAATGAAAATCAGAAAAATAGTGTTAGGCAACTTGACATAAAAATTTGAATAAGTTACCAAAATTATTTCAATTTAAATATGTAAGAACAGAATCTATAGAAAATTGAATGTAGTTTATAAGCTACGAGTTATTTTCTAAAAAAAAAAAATGTACTTGATGAAAATTTGAAATTTCAATGCAATAGTACTAAAATTCTAGGAAAAAGATAAGAAGCAAGTGGAAATCTGACCACTCTAACCACAATCAAATTCTAATTTTTTTTTTTGAGATTTTAGATATAAGTATAAGACTCATGTACAGATGTGACACACATATATATATATATATATTAATAAATAATTAATTATGATTTTTTTACTACAGGTTTTCAAAAATATAAAAAATCATATGTCTAACCACCATAACTTGGTCAAAACTTTATAAAATTCAGTTTTTCTTTTTTTAATCCCATAGTATATGAAGCATAGAATGTGACACATGTTTTAAATTCAAAAAATGTGATACCATATTAAATTTATAGATATTTTTCAATCAACCTATCAATCAAGACTTCAGTCAGAATATCACCACTTTTTGGCCCCTTATGATCTTGCACATACCCAAAAATTATTAATTCGTTAAACAAATGACACAATTCTAATAAGATGTTAAGCATTGTACACAGAGTAAGATGCTCATTATCAATTCATGAATGAATATTAAAATACTAGGAATTCCATTGAAGGTAAAATATAACTTAATTACACGTGAGCACGATAGATCCAAACTTGACTTAAGGCCCATACTATCTAGCTATTACACTTAATATTGTTAGCTTGCAAGAAAAATAATAGCAAATTTAATACAAGAATATAAAGATCATGCATTTTTAAATTCTTCATCAAATGACAATGTGACAATCTCTAGGATCTATTAGTATTAGTCTCAATTTGTAGGAGTTTACTATGAAAAATGCATATAGTACATATAAGTTGTAACCAACCTTCAATTTAATAATCTCTATAAGGGATTATATTTCACTTAATTTTGACCACTGTAAGATGAAGGTTGCTATAATTATAGAGATAATTCAATTATATAGTCTATTATTTCACTTGGCCACTTTTACAACAAAGCATTTAGTTTCATGGGGTGATGAGAAGGTGCATAGATTTGACCAACCAGTCTACTCCAAATCATATTATTATCAACTATTGAATTGGTTATATTCCTTATTTATTTCATACATTATAGATAGTTAGCTATCAAAAATAGGATGTACTAGACATACTAGTCAAATCCCTTCTACATGACCTTATCTATTGAATTATTAGACTTATATTTACATATATAGAGAAATACAAAAACTCAAATGGGGACAAGCACAAGTTGATACTTGAAACACCTAAACAAGTCAATGACCATCATTCTCCACTCTTATAATAACCATCATTGGTATCTATAAATCTGCTAAGATATCAGTATTCACCACAAGAGTGATCTATTGACATTTGATGCTCTGATGATGCTCCTCTGACCATTGGTGATGCTCGATACATGCAGATTCTTAGGAGTTGTTACTGATGGAAAATCAGTTAGTTGTCTTGATCTGGTATGGAGATTTGGCTAACCGGTGATCTAGAATATGTCTTATGTAATTAGTCTACCCGGTAACACTCTGTATATAGTTCTTGAGGTTTATCTCACTCTTGGAAAAGTAGATTTTGTGTTCGGTAATCAGGAGTGATTGGTAAAGTATTTGAAGATAATAATCATACTAATCAACCCTCTGGTATTGATTCTGGCACATGATTGAAGATCTCGTATCTGGTAGAACAACAAAGTAGGTTAATCTTCATATTTGTTGATGTAGTGTGTAGCTGGATTCTCTTAGTTAACTCTAGTGATTGGTAATGTGTTCAAGGTGATTGGCAAGGTCTATAAGAAGTGTTTGATCATATGTTTTAGGTCTGGTGCAAAGTTTCGAAAAAGATTGAAGTGGACTTGCAGCTACATGTTTCATATTTTCCTATCTCATGAAGCTGACATGAAGGCAATTGACTTTAGTAAATGTGGATATATAAGACCAATTTGGTTAATGATTTTTGGATATGAAAAAGATGTGGAAAACCTTTTTATATCATTTGAGCTCAGTTTCACTTACACATTTTTTTATCTTAGTTGATTCGGTGAGAAGAATAGAGCAGAACAGAGAAGACAAGCAGATTAGTGACAGTGGATCATTTGCACTTAATCAGAACTAATTCCTAGCATATTCAAATGCTATTTACCAATTCATTTAATATTGTAATATTTTGTATACATCTGTAAGGTAGTGTTCCTTCCTCTAGGGTTGTAGCCCTGTTTATGTATTGATCAATGAGTTCTAGGCTGTGTGCCTAAATGCAAGTGCATTCCCCTTTTGAAATATTGTTTTTCTACTGGTCATAGTGTAATAATATTGTGGGTTCAAATCCCACCGTGGTTTTCCCATTTGGGTTTCCATGTAAAAATCTTGGTGTTATGATTTTGTAGTTGGTTGTTTTGTGTTTCTGCATTTCAGTTTCATGCTTATGCTTGAGGAATGTTCAGGAGATTGAATTAATGGATTCTAGTTTTCAGAGACAACTTAGTGTGGCACTTGAGGATCTTGATGCACCAATAAATGAGATCAGTTCCTTGAAGAGAAACCTGAATGCGGTTGAAGACTTCATTAATGACTTGAAAGATCAATTGAACACTTCAAGGGACAAGAGGAAAGATTTGGTGGACAAGCTGAAGGAGAAAGAAGATCAAATCATGGAAAATCAGGGCAAAGCTGATGAATGTGACAAACTTGTAAGAGAAAATGTTGCCTTGGATAATGAAATGCAATCCATTGTGATGAAGCTGACTAAGGAGATTGAAGACCAGAAGAAGAATGAAGAAAACCTAACTCAATCATTAAAGGAAAGAGCAGATGAATGCTTTAGGCTTACCTATGAGAATTATCAATTAAAGATAGAATTGACACAATCAAGGAATAATGGTCAAGAACTTGAGAGATAGATTATTTCCCTAAGAGATGAACTTGAATGAATACAAAGACAAACTCAATACTAGCTCAGCAAGGCTTGATGAGATGTTGGAAAGTCAAAGACATGGAAAGGACATGCGAAGACTTGGATTTGAGAAAGGAGAATCCTCCAGATGTAGACAAAACAATGTAAAACCTAATCAGAAGAAGAGCAAGAATCCTCTGGTAAGACAGTCTAATGCCTATAAATTCAATGGTAGATGCTTTTCTTGTAATAGATTCAGTCACATGGAAAATCAGTGCACAAGTAAGATGAATAACATGATGAACAATGTTTCTACCTTTACCGGTCAATGTTTCAAATGCAACAATTTTGGTCACAAATCAAACATGTGCGGAATCATGAATAACTTTGAAAATAAGAGATGTTTTGCATGTGGAATGTTTGGACATATTTCAAACTTGTTGGCATATGTGCAGAGTTTGATGACATGATGATATTGTATGTTGTCATTGATGTCAATATGCTAAAGTATGAACCGATAGATTGAAGGAAGAAACTAGCAAGAGAACTAGTATGATGGTATGAAGTGAACTGGTATGATGATGTGAACTGGTATATGTGAAATGGTGAATTGGTATGTTGGAATGTGAACTGGTATCAAGGTTTCATTTGATATGACTACCGGTTGGTAGTCTCAGCTTCAGGGTTTCTGGTTGATGCATTTCAAGACTATGTGATTCGATCGATGACATCCTATGATGGGTTAGCATTGAAATGAAGATCAGATTGTGTTGCCATGTCAGCCTTGTGCGTGTAAAGGATTTCCTTAAGGATCTTGCATGATGAAGATTGATCCTTTCTACCTTGGGAATGTGAGAAGTCTCAGTAAATGGTGGAGAGCACGTGATGGGTTATCAACTTCTAGAAGTGGCAAAGAACGAACGATAGAGAACGTCTTGAGATTTGTTCAAGATCATTTTACACTATACAATGTGATTGAACGGTCAGGATTGGACTGAGTGTATTGATAACCTACATGTTTAGGGTTTAGGGTTTATGCCACCAACCTATCTGTTGTCTATAAGGTTGATGATGATTTGCATTGTGAAGTTGTTGGCAAATGTTGTGTGTGTGTATCCAAGTGAAGAGATACTTGATTCTTGCCAGACCGGAGAAGTGTGTAGATACCTGCAGAGTGTGATTGCAGAAGTAAAGGAACTTAAGTGGATTTGCCTTGGCATTTAGTGTTGTTATCAGATTGGTGTTTTACCTATTGACTTCTAACCATTTCAGCAGTTGGAAAATCCCTTAACCAGGTAGCTTTAACAGACTTTCTATAAATCCTTTAATAGGGTGACTTAAATTCATTGAGTTCTTCAAATCCTCTTGCGAGGTAACCTTTAATAGGGTTCTAACCTTTAACCGGGTATTTAGCCATCCCTTAATCGGGTGATCCCTAGCAGGATCGGTTCCTAGCAGAACCTATTATAAAGTCCTTAACTAGACAAGGCTCCTAACAAAGCAAATTTCAGAAGAGTTCAAAGGACAACTTGTGGGTATTCATCACCACTGTGGTTTTTCCCAGTTGGGTTTCCATGTGAAAAATAAGTGTGTCATGTGTGATGTTTTTTCATGTGATGATTAGTGTTTTTTGTTAAGTGGTAAAAGCATGTTGATCTAGTGGTCTTTATATTTCTGATGTATTAATTGCTTATGCATATGGGTGAAGTGGAAATGAGTTATTAGGTTTTGTGAAGACTTAAGTGTTACTGATTTATGTGTTTCACAGTCTCACTGTGTTTTACCGATAGTGCTCTGTTTTAGATCGGTGATACTGTTTACCAGTTAGTGTAGTCTTTACAGTCAAAGTGGTTTGCAGGAAGTTTTTGTCTATATTGATTCACCCCCCCTCTCAGTATCTGTTGAACATTTACTGATCATCATTATTCATCATAACCAATGCAGGATGAGACCAAAGCAGATGAACTTCAAACCTATGTAGAGAAATATTGTCTTCCATGCATGGAATAAACTAGGTCACATTGCAAAATATTGCAGAAGAAGAAGTAATGGTCTAGTGAATCAAAGTAAATTAGACGAGGAAGGGAAGCGAAAGTAGAGGAAATCAGAGATCAACATAAGAAAATGTGGGTGAATAAGGAATATTCTGCTACAACAAATGACTCCACACCTGAATCCGATGATGGAAACTCATCCGATAACTAGGGATTTTTGCATTCGGTGGAGCTCTTCATGAAAATTCTAAAGAACCCCCTCTTCGGATACATGCAATCGATTCTGGAAGTTTTCAAAAGGCTTAAATCATATATGCAGATGTTATGCAGAAGATTTAGTGAAGATTTGATGCTTCAGTAAGTGACTCCATGAAAATTAAGGTAACCGGTTGCAACATTTATTACAATGAATAATTAGGTTTTCAAAGGTTAACAATGCATTTCAAAGCTTTATTTATCACAATGTGATCAAGAGAAAGTGTAGAGTAGTAGAGCGAAGTAATTTGGCAATCTAAACAATAATTACCACATTCCTAAAGTGAGTTCATGTGCCCAATTGCGAATTGAGGTATTTATCCGTATCAAGCTATTAGTTTTTGAAAAACCCTAAGTTCTCAATGGCATCAGTATCCGGAATTTCTACACCGCTAGTTGTGGAAATCAAGGATAGGGATTGACCCATTTTTAAGAAATATCCTTTCAAATCAGTCGAGGATGATCTAGAAGGAGTGTTTTATTCTATACCCTACGATGTTCTTCATAATGAGGACATCAGGGTATATATCGACTGCGATCTTGAAGAACTCAGCAGCGCTAACATGTTGACCATGTACAACAATCATCTGGTGGACAGCTTGGGGAATCTCAAGTTAGAATATCAGTATTTGCAGGTCAAGGGTTTCTCTCAGCTCATACACTTTCTGATATTTGATGAGAAATAATGGACCCAATACGTACTCAATAGAATTCATGATGAATCTATGTGGTTGGATAAGCCTTACAAGATCACTAAGCAAGCAATCTAGGGCGTGACTTTTGTCTGAGCGCATCTAGTGAAGTTCCTATCTTAAGGAAAATATCAAACGACACTGCGATTGCCACCATCGGTTCTTAATTTGACAACAGAGTGATGACAATTAATGACATTCTAGAGTATGATGTCAAGTTTGCATCAATGGTGGTTGGATATAAAGTATACCAGTTTAGCAGACAAAACTCTATCTCTGATACAACAATATAATTTTCCTATCAGATGTTGAAGGAAGATAAGAGGTATGATTTATGTACAATTCTCTTGAATGCATTGTTGAGCAATTTGAAGAAAATTAAACAAGACAAGAAGCAAACCTTTAAGTTTGGCACCCTTATTATCTTTTTGGCTCTATATTTCTTGAATGAAATCCTCGGTGTTCAAGGAAAGGTCCAATGGGCCTATGAGAAACTGGTTGCTATGAAAATCAAGGAAGGGATTATGGGGATTGGTGATGGCACAATGAGGATATCCATGTTGTGGGGTTATTTAAAATCTTTTCAAGCCACAATGAAGAGAAGAGAAAGAATCTCAAAAGAGATAGTGGAGAAGTATGAGAGAAAAATTTGCTTCATGGTTGATAAAGATCAATGCCTAATGGAAGTTGTTGAGCCAAGGATTATGTGGATTCTTCCAATGAGTTATGAAGTTGATGCTGCTACCCTTGATGCCTACGCTCAACATATATTGAGTCAACCGATTGATGAGAAAGAAGAAATATTCGACACTTTCAAGGAAAAGGACCTAAGTCTACATCAAAAGTTCTCTAAACCCACCTGGAAAAGAAAGATTAGAAAGGAGGTAGAAGAAGTGGCAGAAAAGATTGGTCTAACTAAAGAGGCAGTGGAAAGATCCAAAGATCATAATATCTTAAGAGAAGAGGATGTGATTAAACCTCAACCCACTCTGATGCCTTCATCCTCCATGTAGCCAAAGCCTAGTAAATCTACACCTATATCCAATGTGAAGAAACCAATACCTCCACCTAAGCCCAAACCAATAGTATCTATTGGTGGAGTGGAGAAGAGGAGAAAAGTGAAGCCTTCAAGGCAATGTACTTTTGTTGAGGAAGAGACTGAATCAGATGAGGAGGTCAAGGAAGTCAGGAAGACCACTACCTACGCTCGAGTAGAAAGGAAACCATCTAGTGATGCCCCTCCATCAAAAAAGACTAAGAACCAAGGAGAGTCATCTAGAGGGAGCAAAAGGCAAAAATCAGAGATTAATGAAGTCTTAGAACCTAGTAACATCAAGATAATTCCTCTTAAGTCCTTAGAAGATTTAAAGAATGAAATCATTAAATATGGTCTTGAAAAATCTTACTTTTTACTATGAGAATGTGGATGATAATGAAAGAAGAGAATTAGAAGAAGCAGTTTTTCATTATATGAATAACTTTAGTAGAGCCTTAATTGAGTTATCATCTGAGTTACCAAAGGACTTTTATAGTATTTTAGATGCTAGGAGAAATACTGTGTGCCAGAAGGATGAGGAGATGTAAGAATATGTTCTGGTTAATTCACAGTTTGGTTGCTTCTAGAGAAGAAATTGATAGAATATTAAAATTGACAAAAGATAAATTCAGGAGCAAAAAGAGGATAAGAAGAATTATGTTGGGTAAACTAGATGAGGTAGCTCAAGAGACTGAGTAGATAATAAAGGACTTTTTGACTGAAATAAATTTTGAAGTGAATAAAGGGACTGATAACCAACTGAAAGAGAAAATTCCTGAAGATACTTCCATCCCAGAAGTACATATAGAAGTGTTTGGTGGTCAGATGGATCAGTCATTTTTTGAGTAGACTGAGCAAGTACATGCAGAAGCTCTAATTGATGATCTAGCAGGAAAATTCTCTGTTGAAGCTACTTAGGACCTGCCTAAGATTGAAGTAATTACAAAGATGATAGTGGAGAAGGTAGCCAAAAATGAAAAGGGAGAAAGTGTAGGAAATGATAAGGAATGGAGGAGTGATGAGCCCAAAGAGAAAGCTCCAGTGATTGTGACCACAACCTTTGTCTCCGACAAGGGGAAGCAAATTATTATTGATGATGACTTTTCACACGGTTTGGTTGATCTAAGCACTTTGTCACCTCTCCAAGATTTGAAACTTTCTACACAGGCTCAAATTACAGCTAGTGAAGATCTTATGAAATCTCATTCTGAGGACAAAGAAGTTATATGTTATGCCACTGAAATTTTGCAGAAGATTTAACCAATTTTGCTTAGGATTCTTGTGTTTCTCCATCCGTTAACCTAAGAAATATGTTGGATACTGTAAATACACAATTCGATTCTTTTGAAAAAATTGCCAATGAATCTATACAGAAGAAATTCAATGAAACGCAATCGAAACAAATTTTGTTAGCAGTTGAAAGGGATAGAGAAAGTCTAAAAGCTGCTATGAAGAGTGTAGAGGAGGCATTAGATGAAGGCAGAAAAGTTTTCAATTCATGTTTGTTTTTACCCAAATTTACAACAAACATTGATTGGCAGATTAGGGATATTGAGGGTAAGCTTGCTAGTATAGGACATTCTTTTGCACCTCAATCGGTCCATCCTAGCACCCTTGAGGAACAAATTTTGGGATTCACCAATGAAATTAAGGGTTTGTATCATGATAAGGCTAGGATGTTGGGTAGAGTTGGGGAATTAAGAAGCTTAATTATCACTCCCCAGATGGATACCCTGCTAGGAGCTCAGAAGGATGCAATCAATGCTCTAAATAAATATATGCTATCCGATCTTCCAAGTTTGGAAATTCATGCAATCATGTACAATGCCTTGATTAATGTTTTGGAATGTTTTCTAAGAGGATGGACACAATATTTTGATTCCTTGAAGGTGAGTTACTCAGACATCTTCAAATTCATGTGGTTCATTCATTCATTCTGTAGTCACATAAATCTGTCCACTTAATTAAATGAATACTTAGTATTTATTTGATTATTTAACCATCAATTGATAATTAATTAAATTAATATTTAATTAATTCATCTTAACCCTCTTCTCCTATTAATTAAATAAATTATTCAATTTATTTGATTTAATTCACTTAACCAAATTCAGACCATTAATTAAATAAATAAATCATATTTATTTAATTAAATATTCTCTCACATTTAAATAAATTAATATTTATTTAAATCCCCCAAAATCCCACCTCTCACATTTAAATAAATTAACATTTATTTAAATCACCTTTATCCTCTACCCACTTGTATTTTCCTACAAATGCAAGTTGCACAACTATTTTAAATAAATCATTTATTTAAATCACCTTTATCCTCCACCCACTTGTATTTTCCTACAAAAGCAAGTTGCACAACTATTTTAAATAAATTATTTATTTAAAATCCTATTTATCCTCACCCACTTGAAACCTTTAATGGTTTCCCTTAAAGTCTTCAAACTTGATGGCTTTAAAGTCTTCAAACTTAATAGCTTCCTTCTAGAGTCTTCTCAAACCTTTAATGGTTTCCCTTAAAGTATTCAAACTTGATGGCTTTCAAGTCTTCAAACTTGATGGCTTCCTTCTATAGTCTTCTTAAGACTTTAATGGTTTTCCTTAAAGTCTTCAAGCCCTTAATGGTTTCCCTCAAAGTCTTCAAGCATTTTAATGCTTTATCTTCCTTTTTCTCATTTAAATAAATTAATATTTATTTGAATATTTATCCAAATGCAAATTACACCATTTAATTGAAATAAATGATTTTATTTTAATTGAAAATACCAAAATTTCTCCCACTTGCATTTTCCTACAAAATCCACTTGCATGCCTAAACCCCTTCTAGATTTTTCTAAACCCTTCCTAATTAACCTAATCCATCCCCTAAATATTGTCACATTCCTAAGCAAATTGGAGTCACTTCTCAAAGACTCCAAAGTCTTTGAAAAGCAATTAATGCTTTGTGTGTTCAACAAATTAACCTCTAAAGTCTTCCAAACCACTTATGGCTCTTACATGACCATTAATGGTTAATTCCACTTGCACCCATGGTTAAGGACTTTGACCCCTAACTTAACCCTCATGTAACCCATGTGTCTCTTCAAAGCATTTATTTCTTTGACTAGGGTAACCATCATGTCCCCTCAAGCATTTAATGCTCCTTATCTCTCCTCTCAAGCCTCCTCATGGTGACACTTGTCAACATGGGATTGGGTTGAAAGTCTCACATGGATTGAATATCTTTCAATCCTAACCCTTTTTAAGATTACTCAATCTTAACCCTTCATTTCCCCATTTCTTCTATAAATAGAACCCTTCTCTTCAAACAAAAAAAGAAGCATTAGAGTATTGTTGTTATACTGGCATTAGCATAGAGCTTTTTCATAGCATCACTATCTACTCTTGCATAGTATTTGCTTATCATATTCAACCATCTTGAATCTCCATATGGCATCCATGGCTAGTGCTAAAAGCTGAGAGCTACACTCATTTGGGACTTGGAGAGGAGAGGAACAAGGGAGGAGCAACTATGAGCATCTTGATTAGCTATTTTATTCTGTTTATATGCTTTCTATTTCATGCTTAATATCTCTCTTGATATGCCTGTTTAGGATAATATTTTGTTGCTAACACTAACGTTTGTTTCTTGTGCTCTTGTGTGTGTTGCCATCAAACAGATTTTCTAATCCTTTTTGCAGAGCATCACATTCATTTGTACATAAGCTTTTTGGTGGATTTCCACCCTTTGCCATTGATGTCAAAGGGGGAGAGAGAGTGCAGTGAAAATGGTGTATGTAGTTCAGGGGGAGTTAGATCTTTTTGATGGTTTTGTAGTTTTCTGGCATTTTTCACCTGTGTTGCCATCAATGCCAAAGGGGGAGATTTTTGGCATTTGATTTTCCGGTGATGCTCGATACATGAAGATTCTTAGGAGTTGTCATTGATGGAAACTTAGTCAATTATCTTCATCCGATATGAAGATTTGGCTAATTGGTGATCTGGAGTATGTCTTTTGTAATTAGTCTATTGGTAGCACTCTGTTTATAGTTCCCAAGGTTGATCTTACTCTTAGTGAAGTAGATTTTGTGTTTGGTGATCAGGATTGTTTGGTAAAGTATTTGAAGATAATAATCATGCTAATTAACCCTCTGGTATTGATTCTGGCACATGATTGAAGATCTAGTATCCAGGTATATGCACGAAATTGTGGTACCAAAAAGGTGCCTCACTTCAAAAAAAAATTAAAAAGTGCATAAGGTGCACACACTATAGGGCGCGTGCCCTATAGTGTGCACACCTTATAAGGTGTGTCCCTTATGTGCATTGTAAACAACAAAAATACCTTGCTCCGCATTTCTGCATTCCAAACCCACATTTTGGCATTTTTGGGTGCTATTTTCTTGTGCTCGCCCTTTGTAAAAGCTTGAAATTGGGCACTAAGTTGTCCATCTCTCATCAAAATGCCGCCACGCCATCAAAGAGCTCGAAGAGGTATGTATTTTTATTTTCTTATTGTCATTTTTTTTATTAATTTGAAGATTAAACTAGGTTTATTGATTTAAATTTATTTTCATTATTAGGAAATGAGATTAGACAAGAAAATATTGAAAACACTCAATCATCTCCTCATGAAGACCATATTGAATAAGAAGCACATTAATCAGCTCCTCATGAAGACCATATTGAAGAAGAAGCATATCAAGAACCTCCAACAATCCCTAGACACCCCATAGGTACACAAGAAAACCTATTAGGTCAAATAGAAAATAGCCAAAAAGAGCTTGAAGGTTTAATCACAAGGCTAAAAGATCCCACTGGAACAAACTCCCATAGGACAAACCTTGCCAGTTCTTTGCAATCTATTGTATCTCACATACAATCTGTGAGTGGGCAAATAAATTTTTGGTCCCGTAAGAAGGAAGAACAAAAGCAATTTTATGCTAACAAATTATCATATGTAGTAGTGAAGAAAAAGAAAATTAAGAAATTTGACTTGTGTGCTCTTTTTACAGACCCCCGAACGAATCAACCTTTACACCCTGGATGTAGGAGATTCCCTATTCAATGGTGTCATCATGAAGGGACTAAGAACAATTTTTGGGATAGGTGGTGGATGGTTTTTGATCAGCCCCCATGCAATAATCATGAGGTACCCCAATACTTTTTGAGAAAACTGTACTGTGAGTTTGTCTTTAATGAGATCCCAAACTAACTTGATTTTCTAGATTTCCAAGGTAGAGGTGGGGGTTCCTCGCATGATAGAGAGGGTGCACAACGTGATCCAAATCTCCCACTAAGACCCTTGGCCAGACCTATGGTGGAGCATGTTATTATTCCTTCCATTGTGAAGGAGAGTATTGAGGTCGAAACTCTAGACTCGATTAGCTCACTCACTCAAACCCTTATACAGTATGCTAGTCCTCTAGTAGAGGGTGATGCGAGTGATGATGTTTATTCTTCTAGGCATCAAAGACAACTCATTTTTGTCGATCTTGTGGTTCTCTTTGCACTTATGATCCTAATAGTTCCAAGAATGCATGTGCACGAGCGGAGTTTGCTACAGAGAACATTGTCATGACAGAATCCTTGTTGAACGAAACATTTGGCATTGATACCCAGGTGAATTTCATTACAAGTTAATTTCATTCTTTTTATTAAATCTTATATGTAAATTTGAGAATATATCTAAATTAGTAAATTATTATGATAAAAAATCAAGGTCAAAGTATTCACAATACTAGCAACATTCCTGAAGCATCCTTTTTCACTACTTCGTCGACTCCACAGGTATACAACGAGTGAAAAAATATAATTATTATATGTAGATAGTTGAACCTTATGTGAATGATTTTCTAATTACTCATTTTGGATGTCAAATAGTTTGATGCTAGAGCTTCAACATCAACACCTCGTAGTGTATTTCATCGACAATCTTTCACCCAGGTAAACAATTTATCTTTAATGTTGTTATTAAATAATATAAATAGTTTTGGCGATTAATCAATATACTTTGTTTAATTTTCAGATGTTGAATTTAGAAACTCCTCCTGCTATCCATGCATCAATGGAGCACAGTGTTGCTGCAGCACTAGCAAGTTCAACTGCTTTAACAGAAGTATGAGACATATTTGTAAATTTAGTAAATTTAGCATTACATTTGTTATCTTAATAATATGTTATTTAAAATTTTAACGACACTTGTATTTAGTTTAATTTATATTGTGATGCTTACAGGAGGGGCTTGTCACTCCAGATCATGAACGCACACCTGTTGTGGATGAACATCATGATTATTTGTATGCGATAAGTGACTATTCTATTATATGTCATTCTAAAATTCAATTTTTGTATATCCTAACATCATTCTTTTCATTGTATCAGGTGGAGTTACAAAAAAGTCTGGAGAGGAGGTCGAGTGGACGCACTCGAAAGACACCTGCATCATATACATCTCCATCCCCTCGACAAGCAAAGATATCTCGTGATCTATTTCCTTCCCCTAGAGGGAAATGAATAGAATAGGGTCCTATGTTGTATGCCTATATGGAAATTTTGAACATATGTTTTGTATTACGAATATGTGACATTCTATCGCCATATGGCTTTTGGCAAGCTCCTATTTGACTTTATTGGATACCATGTTGTATGCCTATATGGCAAATTTGAACATATGTTTTGTATTATGAAATGTGACATTCTATGTCCATATGGCTTTTGGCAAGCCCCTATTTGACTTTATTGGATATCATGTTGTATGCCTTTATAGCAATTTTGAACATATGTTTTGTTTTATGAATATGTGAAATTCTAAGTCCATATGGCTTTTGGCAAGCCTATTTGTTTGTATTGGATATATTTGATAGTTTTAATGGTATACAATGTTGCATGGATTTGTAGCTTTTTGGTTAATCCAAATCATTTATCATGGTTATCCATAATTGTAGTACAAATAATTAGATGAATAATTTCACAGAGTTTATTATTACTTAAGCTTTGAACCTAAATATGTGTTTGTAATCGAAGACACAAGCCACCCCGACGCGTATGAGCTGACGGTTCAGTGCTACAACATGACCTCGCAGAATTAGAAGGATTTTTCTTATGATTAACAGGCATAGAGAAACACGATGCCAAATATTGACAACTTTGAGCAATTTGAGCACTTGGGTGATTTGGCTGCTAGGGTGTGGCCCGCAACGATCGGGTGAGTTGGAGAGAAAAAAGAAGGAATTTCTAGCATAAACCCGGTCACCTCGACACGTACGAGCTGATGGTTCAGTGCCGCAATGAGCGGATTGAAAGATGGGGCATTGTGCAACTTTTCATTGAACTCATCTGACGCTTTTTGTCGCAACCGAGAAAGAGTCACCACGAGCAACTGGATCCAAGTCTACCCAAACCGAGAGAGGTTTTTTTAGACTACCATAACATGACCCCATAGGATTAGACAAATCGTTCTTATGATTAATGGGCATAGAGAAACACAATGCCAAATATTGACAACTTTGAGCAATTTGAGCTCTTGGGTGATTTGGTTGCTAGGGTGTGGCCCGCAACGATCGGGCAAGTTGGAGAGAAAAAAGAAGGCATTAATAGAGTAAACTTGGCCACCCTAATGCGTACGAGCTGATAGTTCAATGTTGTGACAAGCGGATTGAAAGATGGGGCATTATGCAACTTTTCATTGAACTTATCTGACGCTTTTTGTCGCAACCGAGAAAAAGTCACCACGAGCAACTAGATCCGAGTATATCCAAACCGAGAGAGGCTTTTTTAGAGTGCCATAACATGACCCCATAGGATTAGATGGATCATTCTTATGATTAACGGGCACGGAGAAACGCGATGCTCAATATTGACAACTTTGAGCAATTTGAGTAGTTGGGCGATTTGGCTGCTAGGGTGTGGCCCGCAATGATCGAGAAAGTTGGAGAGAAAAAAGAAGGCATTCCTAGCGTAAACCCAACCACCCTAACATGAATAAGCTGATGGTTCGGTGCCATGACGAGTGGATTGAAAGATGGGGCATTGTGCAACTTTTCATTGAACTCATCTGATGCTTTTTGTCGTAACTAAGAAAGAGTCGCCACGAGCAACTAGATCCGAGTCTGTCCAAACCGAGAGAGGCTTTTTTAGAGTGGCATAACATGACCCCATAGGATTAGATAGATCATTCTTGTGATTAACAGGCATGGAGAAACGTGATGTCGAATATTGACAACTTTGAGCAATTTGAGCACTTGGGCAATTTGGCTGCTAGGGTGTGGCCCGCAACGATCGGATGAGTTGGAGAGAAAAAAGAATGCATTCTTAGTGTAAACCAGGCTACCCTGATGTGTACGATTTGATGGTTTAGTGCCACGATGAGCGGATTGAAAGATGGGGCATTGTGCAACTTTTCATTGAACTCATCTGACGCTTTTTGTCGCAATCGAGAAAGAGTCGCCACGAGCAACTGGATCCGATTCTACCCAAACCGAAAGAGGCTTTTTAGAGTGCCATAACATGACCTCGAAGGGTCAGATGGATTGTTCTTATGATTAATAGGCATGGAGAAACGCGATGCCGAATATTGACAACTTTGAGCAATTTGAGCACTTGGTCGATTTGGCTGCTAAGGTGTGGCCCGCAATGATCGGGCAAGTTGGAGAGAAAAAAGAAGGAATTCCTAGCGTAAACCTGGCCACCCCAATGTGTACAAGCTGACGGTTTGATGTCACGATGAGCGGATTGAAAGATGGGGCACTGTGCAACTTTTCATTGAACTCATCTAATGCTTTTTGTCGCAATCAAGAAAGAGCCACCAAGAGCAACTGGATCTGAGTCTACCTAAAGAGGCTTTTTTAGAGTTCCATAACATAACCCTGTAGGATTAGATGGATCATTCTTATGATTAACGGGCACGAAGAAATGCGATGCCGAATATTGACAACTTTGAGCAATTTGAGCACTTGGGCGATTTGGCTGCTAGGGTGTGGCCCGCAATGATCGGGCGAGTTGGAGAGAAAAAAGAAGGCATTCCTAGCATAAACCTAGCCACCCCGATGCGTACAAGCTAACGATTCAGTGTCGCGATGAGTAGATTGAAAGATGGGGCATTGTGTAACTTTTCATTGAACTCATCTGACGCTTTTTGTCGCAATGGAGAAAGAGGCGCCATGAGCAACTGGATCCGAGTCTACCCAAACCGAGAGAGGCTTTTTTAGAGTGCCATAACATGACCCTGTAGGATCAGATGGATTGTTCTTAAATGTCACTAACATTGAGAAAAACCATGCTGAATTTTGATAATTTTTCACACTTTGAGTGATTGACAACAAATGAGCATTTTTTTACATCTTTTACCATATTAGCAGGGTATACTTCATGAAATGATCCCATGTGATCTCTAATGGTCCAAAATGACATTATTTACATAAAATCACACAAAACAAGACAAAAACATAATTTTTTATATTACAATGCCTCGAGTAATAAAAAATACAAGTCATGTACATATATCCTAATAAGATTGATATTACAATTTTTTACATTTACATTTAGTCCAATGAACCATCTGGATCTGCTCTACTCTTTATCATGTCTAGTATGGCCTCATGGTCAGACTCATGAACCTTCCATAGGTTCTTGTTTAGTGGTCTACCCCCATATCTGATCAAATGAACATTTGAAGCTACAACAAGGTTAGGATAATGAAGAATCTTCCTATGTGTCTCGAAGTCCTCGAACAACCACAAGTTAGACTTCTTCACTGGGTACCTTCTAAGCCATGTACCAGTAACAACTACTGATCTTGTGGGGTACTCAATATTTTCTCCATCTACCACAGGGCGATCCAATTTCTTTTTTGCGTCCACACAATGACATAGGTAATAATCTATTCCTTCTTCATTGTCTTCAGCTACAATTACTGCATAAACATGCCTTGCAATGATAAAGTGAGAAGAATTTAGCAAACAACTAAGGTAAAATATTAAAGTACAAAAAATTGCATGTGGATAATTTACCTAGTTGGACTAAATCTGACACATGGTCAAAGTCAATTGATGCTTCCATCTGTGTGAGTTGTAGTGCACTCGGAGGTCGGTATGTCTCAAGTGAAATTAGAGGTCTCATACACCATTTGTCCACCCACTCCTTTGACTCAAAGTCATTATAGGCACCATCTCTACATGAAGAACAATAACATGCCATCTGCCGCGTATGGATAGTCCATGAACTTGCATTAGAGCTTTTGAAAGAGTGTAGCTCACTTGATCCTGTCAATGTACAACAATATTCTAATTTTGCAATGTTAGTATCATCTACCAACCAAAAAAATTTGCGAACTAAAGACTTACCTTGATTACTTGGACCAATTGTACCATTGCACCATTGAACAATTGATTTTGCAGCTTTCAAGTTTGCATTTCCTTTGTACTTTAACTCTTCTCTTGCTAAAGCTCTTTTAATACATGCTCCTGCACCATCATGCTCCCCTTTTCCATGCCCAGCCTCAGATAAATTCCACATATGTTGAATAGTAGTCAACTTATGCATCCTACTCAACCTATAAAACATCTGAGAGTTCTTAAATTGTGAAGCACAATTATCTGACCATATGATATGTTGACAGAATGATATGCCTCGGTTAGCCAAATCATCATAGAATATCTGAAAACAACCTTGCACAAACTCTGTAGAGTGTGAGTGATCATCACTAATGTAAAAATGATACTCCCTCAATATCTTCCTATCCTCTTCCATACTATCATGTGCATAAACGAATGCTATATGCACAAATATGGCAACTTGTGTGGAGTTGTAATATTGGGATTGCACCTTGTTCTGTGGTTGTAGTGTGTAGTTCTCTATAAAGTCAACAATTGAAACAATTGTATAAAGTGGAAATGTGTCCTTGCATAGCTTAAATTGTGAGTCCAACCAACAAGCTCAATGGTTATGCCTTGCATACTCATACACTATATTCTCATGAAAGATGCCCATAAACTAATACACTGGAATCTTCTCACTAACCAATTCACACCTTTTTGCTTCTTTTCCATCTTTTAGCATGTAGGCCACTGTCTTATATTTTTCAAATTCTACTAATTCATTACCAATTTCTTGTCCAGTATCCATATGTTGACAAATTTGTAAATTTCGCAATCCACCACAATCAACACATGTGCCATCCAAGCAACACTTATTGTAATATACTTGACCATCTACTCTCTCACATAAGA
This sequence comes from Cryptomeria japonica, assembly GCF_030272615.1. Lineage (NCBI taxonomy): Eukaryota > Viridiplantae > Streptophyta > Pinopsida > Cupressales > Cupressaceae > Cryptomeria > Cryptomeria japonica. The sequence continues at coordinate 471,283,013 of NC_081412.1, read as the reverse complement.
TGCTAGATATGAATTCCCTTGAAGATGTCGGTGGACCATTTATGTTGCATTCTTGCAAAACATTGTTAGCATGCAAATCTATACATATGTGTTGATAAACATCATAATGGTTAGAAAATTCAATATGTACTCTACGACAACAAGTTGTGCATGTGTGATTTATTTTAACATAAGAAGGATTTACCATTTGAAAGAACCTTTGACTAATTTTTATTTGAGGATACATATGTTGAAACTTGGCAAAAAATTGTGTTTGAGTCATATCCAAAAAATGTTTTGGATGTGGATCACGGATTTTACTACCAATCCTCCTTCTTACAACATCTCTTTGATTTGGAGAGACCTTTTTGTTATTCTTCCAAAAATATTCAATTAGGGATCTCAAGGCTTCAACAATTGCTTTATCTTTCCATGGTAATCTATTGGAAAATGCCCATAACTCATTGTTATATGGATCCTCCGCTCTTTGTCGCCTTCCTAAAGCTCTCATTAGAGTTTGTCTACTTATCTTCAACTGTTTACTTGTCTTTCTAAGGAGGCGATCTTTCTTAGTTTGAGTGCTTACAATTGTTGATGTAACGACATGTCGTGTGGCATTACTATCTTTTGTGCATTACTTAGAACCAACAGTATCATATGCATTCATCAGATTCTTCACAATAGATTTGTCGCTTGATTCAATCGATGGTCTTAGCCCAAGAATCTTCATTATAGGCCTAAATTTCAGATTTCTCATCATTTCAACAAATAGTTGACATTTTCCTATCTCATTTAAATGCTCAAAAAATATTTTCCATATCCGGTTAGCATGTCTTTGATAAGTACGCTTCAGAAACTTGTCAACCATTGGTTTCAAAACATTAGAATCAATATCAATCAAATACTTAGGCTTTCTATGCAAAACTCTAGGAGGTGTTCTCAAACTTTGAGTTATCTCAAGATTAGGAATGTCAACAACATTAGGGATTGTCACGAATCATAATTTTAATAATGTGCATTTTAAAGATTTAATGTGATTTTGAAATTAAAATATATTAGATCATTCATAATCTAGTGTGAGGAAATATTGTATGCATTTTAATTCCTGCAATTGATATGAAATTCGACATTTAGTGTTCTTTTATTTGGGTTTGTCAATACTGATAAAATATCGAGTGCAAGTGATGCAGGATCAGGTGAACAAGGTTGAAGGCGAGAACACGACTCAGGTAGAATTGTTTTTAACTAAATGACTTCAATGGAAAAGGGGATCTCACACACACCACATTTGCATATACATTTATCTTTGCATTTATGAATGAAATATTATGTTAAATTCGACTATATAGGATGAAAAATTGATTAGTGATTTAATTATATAGTGATTCTATGATTTCATTTTCTTTGTGTGGAAATTATCGATTATGTTTGGTTTTCAGAATTACATTTTAGATTGTACGTATTTAAAATTAGGAATAGATTATAAACTTGTATATTCAAAAGTGAATATAGTTCATGTTTAATTCATTCGCTTATGTATTTATTTTATAGGACTAATTATATTGAATATTTTAATATGATTAATTAGTCGTTGAATAAATTGAATTATATGACCTAGTATATAAAATGATTAGTCGTTTTCTATATAGATGGTAGACAACTTGAAATTATCGATTACACATATACGTATTTATATTTAGGTGAAATTGTAAATTTAATCAATACGAAAATCATCATATGCTATAAAAACGATTATTCATAAAACATATTTATAAATATTAGCATGTATTAAATTATGAATATATATTATATACTTAAAATGTCTAAAGTTTAATATTAACATAAAGTCGCATGTAAAATTATAACTTAACAAAAGGTGGCGCGTTGGTTTTAATTTGAAAAGTGACTATGTCGCATGACCAAAGGAAGACCGATTAGACTCTAGTCAAAAATGCATATCAACTAACTTGGAGTTAAAAACAATGACTACTATGAGTCGATTGACATGGCATAAAACAAATGTATTAGTTAACATGTAGAAGATAGAGGTTTTAATGCAGAAATTAGAGGATTTTAATGTGGAGTTGATGGCATGCAAACGTTTGAACTTAGCAAAGACTTTAGATATCATTAGTAATGCAAAGACCAGTGATTCAATACCGAACTCAAAGGTTTAACGTGGAAGACATGGTATCCATGGCATAAACTAAGCATAGTTATCCTTAACATGTATGCTAAGGTGTAGACCTGGCAGATATAGCAAGGAAACCGCTAACTACAAACACCATTTGTAACGATAAGCTATAGTAATCACGATAAGGGAGAGTAGAAGCAGCAGATAACTTAGAGATGAACTCCTTTCGTGGAGTTAACGTGGAGATAGACTTATAGCATGGTAAAGAACTGCAGGAAAAGAGTAATTTATAAACTACTGTGACCATAAGATAACCGATACGTAAGTGCCTTGCCATAATAATTTTGCAGTTAAACTCCTATCTCACGGTGGTAGGAGAAAGACCTGTCAACCGTAGAAGCTTGTTAGATTGCCAAGTACGCATCAAAGAATGCCATATCTTTTAGATGTGGAAGAATAAGGAGAGTTAAAAGAAATAGTATCCTAAACAATTACAATCACTGAGCCCTTGACTAGGGAGAAATCGTAGGGAATAATGGATAAATAGAGGTGGAAGATGGGAGGAAAGGAGAGACATTCATTCATTTTCAGAAGCAGAGAACGACGATAAACTCTCGAAGGGAACAATAGAATAGAAGAGAGGAGAAGATACTTTGATAATATCGACAAGAGAGATAGAGATAGATTTGATATAGAGATAGGAATAGTTTGGAGAGAGACTTGCAAACAAGGTGTGGAACTATTTGATGAAAGAGCGTCAAGGTCAAAATCTTACAAACCACTCCAAGTTTACAAGAGGTTAGAATTCTTTTGTTTATGGTTATTATTTGTTATTAATTGGTATTAAAATGTATAGAAATGGAAGTTTAGATATTAGGTATGATTATCCAAATGTGTTGCATTTGTCATTATTTTATTGGAAATGCATTGTAAATCATTTTAGAATAGAAGAAAAGAATATAGAGAAAAAGATGTTAACTAATTGTTAATAACGTATTATGTCTAAAATGATTAGTTCTAATTCTATTTAAGAATGTGTTTGCATACTTTTTGTTTATATATGAGAGTAAATTCATGCATGCATAACACCTTCTTTTGCATGTACCTTATTTAGTCAAAAGATTGATTATGAGACTATTGCTTATGAAAGTTTATCATTTTCCAAAATATGAAAGATTGTCTTCATTAGATATATTAGACAAGTAATGTTAGTAAGGAAAATTGATATCTCTATTTTTGCTTAAAAAGAAAGATTGTATTCTCAATTGAATTTGTTTTCGAGGGAACCAAGCTAGGGACTGGCTTGAGTTAGAAAATTACCTTTTGGGACGGGTGCTGAATGTGGATTTTTATGTTAGAGAGAATAGTTGCTTTTCCAACTATTATTTTGTTGTGCATGGCATTATACTCGGTCGAGTTATTATTTGAATTATGCATAGAAAATGATGGAAATTCCCTATTTTATGCTCTCTACCACATCCTTGAATAATAGTGAATGCTTGTTTCTTAGATTGAAGTAGAAAAATGAAAATGCATATATTATCTAGGCATGCACTAGATTCCCTCTTGCTTTCAAATTCTTTGGTTAAAACAATTCATGCAGGGTCGGGTATTCTTGATTGACCAAGAATTATGGGGAAGCGTAAGCTTCAAGGTTGGGTGGAAAAAGCGCCTGATTCTTATTCTTGTCTTCATTCAAAGGACTGAAGGAAGCGACTCAGAATAAAGATCGATAGATGCATCTTCTTGTATATACTTAAGGCAATTTTGAAGCCTAAGTAGGGTATAAAAGGATTATATGTTGTGAAATTTGTATTATTCATTTGGATGACAATATTATATCTATGAATGTTTTTATATTTATTTATGTTGTTTCCTATACCTTGTATAAAATAGGCTTAATTTTTGAAATATAAATTTATTTATGAATAAAGCGTAGTTTAGATTAGATCCTAGATTGACGTCTTTACATTTTTGTATCAGAGCCTAGGTTTCATAACACTAGGACCTATATGAGTCACTTCGCTAAGATAAATTTGGAGATTAATAGCTTTATGTTTAAACATTACAGAAATGGTGCGTACCAAACAGACAGCCCAAAAGTCCATAGCTGGGTATGCCCATTACCTGAGGGTTAAGAAGGATCCTCAATCTCTTGTCAAGCCGGTTTTGGATGACATTCCTTTTGAAGCGAAACTAGTCTGAGAAGAGAGTGTTGTCATAGGAAAAGACCCCACTGAATGTCTTACTGAGAAGAATATCCCTGTAAAAGAAAAAGAGCCTGAGTTAGAATACTCACCTATAAGGCCAATTGTTATAAGTTCTGAAGAATCCAAGGAGTATACTCCTCTAAGCGATGATGAATCTGAGGGCTATACCCCTCTGAGTGAGACTGAACTGGAAGGATATACTCCTTTAAGTCCTAATGAGTCTGAAGAATAAACTCCCCTGACTCCTCTAGATGAGTGATGTAACATGTTACAACACTTCTATAAAAATGTCTTTCCTTCTATTACCAAATAAAGATGTAATCCCTTCTATTATCCAATAAAGATGTCTTCTTTTCTATTTGAGTTAAAAATTGTGTTTTCTTGATGATATCTATATGTATTTTGAACCTAACTTATGAATGAAGTAGTTTGAAAATTATTTGATACTACTATATTTTAAACTTATATTATTTTTGTATAATATTGAATAGGAGTATTAAATCTTTTTAGTTGTATTATAAGGCTAGATTTTTAGGGAGAATGATAGAAGTTATGAAAGATGTAACATTGCAAATATGTTTCTTTTTCGCTAAGAATTGTCAACATTTCCCTGTTGCAGAATTATTAAATAGAAATGGCCTCAAGAACCACAAGGGCAGGGTCAAGTAATGAGAACGAAAGGTTAGATCAAATTCTTCATCTGCTTAATCAGCAAAGTGCAAGGATGAAAGATCTCGAACAAGAGGATCTAAGAGTCAGAGAAGTCCGACAGGAAGCTCCAAGGGTTGAGGAGTAGCCTGATAATAAAGCCAAGATAGAAGAAGAGCTGGCAAAAGATTTAAAAAGGATAGCCCCGCCAAATTTTGATGGAAAAACAATTGGTGATGGTGCAGAGGCATGGGTAATTGAAATGGAGAAATATTTTGGTCTCCGCAACATGTGAAATGAAACCAAGGTAGTTTGGGCTTCTTATCAGTTGTCTGGTGAAGCTGCTACATGGTGGGACAACGAAAACTCAAAAAGGAAACTCCAACCAAGAGCGATTACTTGGGATTTGTTCTTGCAATCCTTCAAGAAGAGGTGGCTTCCTCAGTTGTTTTTCGACAAGAAGATGATAGAGTTTCAAAACCTAACTCAAGGTAATATGTTGGTAACACAATACTGGGAGAAATTTACTAATCTCCTTAAGTATGTTCCGCAATACCAGATGGATGAAAGATTCCATACCTGGAAATTCATTTTGGGTTTAAGAACCCATATAGGAGTGGAGATGGATATCCATAATCCATTAACTATGGAGGAGGTATTTGAGAAGGCGATTAAACAAGAGCAAAAGTTGCAGCAATTGGGGAACTTTCGAAAGAATGTGAACAATCAATCAAATTTTGGGAATAGGAACTTCCAAAGAAACAATAATGGCAACAATCAGTAGATAAGAAATCTTAAGAGGGGACTCAACACTCAGGAAAGAGGAAGAGTGAATCAGGATGGGAACAAGCGAGCAAACAATAACACCAATGCCTGACAGAATGTAGACAAAGGAAGGTCAGGTGGCCATCCCGGACCTAGGGATGGGTGTTATAATTATGGAGGGAGTCATTATTCCTCCAATTGTTTGCAACCTAACCCTACACAGAGAGGAGCATATCAGGAAGGAGCCCCTCAACATGAGATTCACGTTGCAGTCGACAATCGTCAAGCTGATTTCCAAGTCGCACCTATCCAGATTACGGGTAAGCTCTTTGGACAAACAGTTTCTATTTTAATAGATACAGGAGCTACTGAATGCTTTATTGATTCAAACATAATTTCTAGAATATCTGTTAAACTTGGTTATATTTCAAATTCATGGATGGTTTAGTATGGAAATCGAGCAGAAAAAAGGGTAGATACTTGTCTATTTTGCAGTGAATTAGAACTTCCCAGTTTCTAAACCCAAGTTAACCTTTATGTTGCACCATTAGGACCATATGATGTGATCTTAGGTATCAATTGGTTGACTGAACATAAAGCCATAGTGAACTATGAAGATAAGGTCATTAGTTGCATTGATGATTTTGGTAATTCTGTTGAAATTCTCGGGTCTCAAAAACCTTTAGAATTGAGATACATTTCTACAATGCAACTCAAGAAGGCCCAAAGAAAAGGATGTTCCATCATTGCCATCATGGTAAATGATTTGAATAATGTAGAAAAAAGTCCTAAATATTATCCTATCCTTGCAGAGTTTCTAGATGTCTTTCCAGAAGATCTTACCAAGTTACCACCCAAGAGAGAGTTTGATTTTTCTATAGAACTCTTACCTGGAACGGAGTTGCAATCTAAAGCTCCATATAGAATGACAACAACAGAACTATATGAGCTTAAGGCTCAATTGCAAGAGTTGCTTAAGAAAGGTTTTATTAGACCAAGCATATCCCCATGGGGTGCACTAGTGATCTTTGTAAAGAAGAAAGATGGTACTTTGAGACTATGCATTGACTATAGGATGTTGAACAAAGTAACCATCAAAAACATATATCCTCTACCAATGATAGATGAATTATTTGATCAAATGAAAGGTGCATCTATATTCTCTAAGATTGATCTTTGATCCGGATATCATTAGTTAAGGATTAAGGATGAAGATATTCCTAAAACTACATTCCGAACAAGGTATGGGCACTATGAATTCACAGTTGTACCATTTGGTTTAACCAATGCCCCAACAACATTCATGAACCTCATGAATAGTATTTTCAAAGAATACATGGATGGTTTTATTTTAATATTCATTGATGACATATTGATCTATTCTAAGAATGAAGAAGAACATAAGAAGCACCTGAGGATAGTTTTGCAATGATTGAGAGATCGTAAGCTTTTCGGGAAATTCTCTAAGTGTGCCTTCTTTTAGGAAAAGGTGCAATACTTAGGTCATGTCATATCCGCTAAAGGAATTTCAATTGATCCTACAAAGATAGAAGCAATAGTAGATTGGCCAACACCACAAAATGTTTCAAAAGTTCAAAGTTTAATGGGACTTGTAGGATATTATAGAAAATATGTGGAAGGCTTTTCCAGGATATCAGCACCAATTACCTCACTTCAGAAAAAGGAAAAAAGGTTTGAATGGATTGACAAGTGTGAGGAATCATTTCTACTCCTGAAGCAGAAATTGACAACAGCACCAGTATTAACAATACCAGATCCCAATGGACATTTTGTAGTAATTGCAGATGCCTCGGGTGAAGGTGTGGGAGCAGTGTTGATGCAAGAAGAAAAGGTGGTTGCATTTGAATCACGAAAGCTAAAGCAATATGAGATGAATTATGCTCTACATGATTTAGAACTTCTAGCTATTGTGCATGCATTGCAAATGTGGAGGCATTACCTTTTAGGGAAGCCTTTTGAGCTTAAAACGGATCATTTAGGATTGAAGTATATTTTTACACAACCTAACCTAAATGCAAGACAGAGAAGGTGGCTTGAGGTCCTAAGTGAGCATGACTTTGGTATTGAATATATCAAGGGGAAAGAAAATAGAGTAGCTGATGCTCTCAGCAGAAGAAGACACCTATCTGCTATGGTTACAACAAAGATAAACTTGAAGCAACAAGTGTTGCAAAATCTTCCAGAAGATGAACATTATCTAAGGGTTAAACAAGCCTTGGAAAGAGACTCTTTAGATCATCGTTATGATGGATATGAGATAGAACTAGAAGGTATTTTGAGGTACCAAGGAAGGATGTACATACCAGAAGGGGGAGAATTGAGGAAGTTGATATTACATGAGATGCACAATACACCTTATTCAGGACACCCTGGAATAACAAAGATGGTAGCTGATTTGAAAATATTGTATTTCTGGCCAAAACTCAGGAAAGAAGTGGTTGAGTATGTAGCACAATGTCTAGAATGTCAAAAAGTAAAAGCTGAACATGTTCATCCAACAAGACTTCTATTCCAACATGTTATACCAGAATACAAGTGGCAGGTAATCAGTATGGATTTTATCCAAGGATTACCGATGAGAAAGAATAAACATGACTCTATCTTAGTAGTGGTGGATAAGTTGATTAAAGTTGCACATTTCATACCTAGGAATCTCAAGGATGGATCATTTGTTCTTGCCAAGAAATTTGTGCAAGAAATTTTTTGGTTACATGGTGTTCCAGAAACCATAATATCTAATAGGGATACCAGGATGACTTCCAGATTTTGGAAAACATTGAATGCAACATTGGGAACAATGCTAAATTTTAGCTTAGCATATCATCCGCAGACTGACGGGCAAATAGAAAGGGTTAATCAGGTAGTGGAGGATCTTTTGCGAATGTATTTCATGGATCAACAGTACAAATGGGAGGAGTACTTACCCTTAGTTGAATTTGCTTACAACAACTCCTTTCATGCATCATTAGGGATGGCGCCTTTTGAAGCACTTTATGGGCGAAAGTGTCGCACACCTATCAGTTGGGATAGACTAGAGGATAGGATCATTATTGGTCTAGATTTACTTAAGGAAATGGATGAGCAAATGGTGTTGATAAAGAGTAGGTTGAAGGAAGCAGTTGACCGACAAAAGAGTTATGCAGACCGAAATAGAACTTACAGACAATTCTCTACAGGAGATAAAGTCTTTTTGAGAGTCAAACCTCATAAGAGCTCTATCTCATTTGGAAAATCATCAAAATTGGCCCCAAGATATGTGGGATCCTTTGATGTACTGGAGGTTATCAATCTAGTTGCCTATAGATTATCTTTACCCCTTGCTCTAGCTCAAATCCATAATGTGTTTCATGTGTCTTTATTGAAACCTTACCATGTTGATGCATCTCTTATTCTTGATTGGCAATCCTTACAGGTTCAAGATCTAGGGGTGGTGCTAGTCGAGCCCATCCGAATCCTAGATTAGCGTAGTGTGAAGCTACGTAGCAGAGATTTCACTTAGTATAAAGTTCAGTGGGACCAATATTCTGAGGATAGTGCTACATGGGAGAATGCTGAGACAATTGACCGTCATTTTCTTCATCTGCTCTCTTAGGAAATAATTGCTAATTATTTTTTTGATATTTTGAAACAATGATACAAATTTTATGATGTAAACTTGGATAGCATGTGTGCTATTGGTATTATTATTATTATTTGATGTATGGTTGACATTTCTTTGAGATAATATTGTTATATGATTATAGATGAGTGGCAAGACATCGAGACGATGTCTCTTCCATGAGGGGAAGGATGTCACGAATCGTAATTTTAATAATATGCATTTTAAAGATTTAATGTGAATTTGAAATTAAAATATATTAGATCATTCATAATCTAGTGTGAGGAAATATTGTATGCATTTTAATTCCTGCAATTGATATGAAATTCGACATTTAGTGCTCTTTTATTTGGGTTTGTCAATACTGATAAACTATCGAGTGCAAGTGATGCAGGATTAGGTGAACGAGGTCGAAGGCGAGAACACGACTCAGGTAGAATTGTTTTTAACTAAATGACTTCGATGGAAAAGGGGATCTCACACACACCACATTTGCATATACATTTATCTTTTCATTTATGAATGAAATATTATGTCAAATTCGACTATATAGGATGAAAAATCGATTAATGATTGTATTATATAGTGACTCTATGATTTCATTTTCTTTGTGTGGAAATTATCGATTGTGTTTGGTTTTTGGAATTACATTTTAGATTATACGTATTTAAAATTAGGAATAGATTATAAACTTGTATATTCAAAAGTGAATATAGTTCATGTTTAATTCATTCACTTATGTATTTATTTTATAGGATTAATTATATTGAATATTTTAATATGATTAATTAGTCGTTCAATAAATTGTATTATATGACCTAGTATGTAAAATGATTAGTTGTTTGTTATGTAGATGGTAGGCAACTTGAAATTATCGATTACAAATATACGTATTTATATTTAGGTGAAATTGTAAATTTAATCAATACAAAAAATCGTCATATGCTATAAAAATGATTATTCATAAAAACATATTTATAAATATTAGCATGTATTAAATTATGAATATATATTATATACTTAAAATGTCTAAAGTTTAATATTAACATAAAGTCGCATGTAAAATTATAACTTGACAAAAGGTGGTGAGTTAGTTTTAATTTGAAAAGCGACTATGTCGCATGACCAAAGGAAGTTCGATTAGACTCCAGTCGACAAATGCATATCAACTAACTTGGAGTTAAAAACAACAACTACTATGAGTCGATTGACATGGCATAAAACAAATGTATTAGTTAACACGTAGAAGATAGAGGTTTAAATGCAGAAATGAGATGATTTTAACGTGGAGTTGATGCCATGCAAACATTTGAACTTAGCAAAGACTTTAGATATCATTAGTAATGCAAAGACCAACAATTTAATACCGAACTCAAAGGTTTAGCGTGGAAGACATGGTATCCATGGCATAAAATAAGCATAGTTAGCCACAACGTGTATGCTAAGGCATAGACCTAGCAGATATAGCAAGGAAACCGCTAACTACAAACACCATTTGTAACGATAAGTTGTTGTAATCATGATAAGGGAGAGTAGAAGCAATAGATAACTTAGAGATGAACTCCTTTCATGGAGTTAACGTGGAGATAGACTTATAGCATGGTAAAGAACTGTAGGAAAAGAATGATTTATAAACTATAGTGACCATAAGATAACTAATACGTAAGTGCCTTGCCATAATAATTCTACAGTTAAACTCCCTATCTCACGGTGGTAGGAGAAAGACCTGTCAACCGTAGAAGCTTGTTAGATTGCCAAGTATGCATCAAAGAATGCCATATCTTTTATACGTGGAAGAATAAGGAGAGTTAAAAGAAATAGAATCCTAAACAATTACAATCAGCGAGCCCTTGAATAGGGAGAAATCATAGGGAATAATGGATAAATAGAGGTGGAAGATGGGAGGAAAGGAGAGACATTCATTCATTTTCACAAGCAGAGAAGGATGATAAACTCTCGAAGGGAACAATAGAATAAAAGAGAGGAGAAGATACTTTGATAATATTGATGAGAGAGATAGAGATAAGAATAGTTTGGAGAGAGACTTGTGAACAAGGCATGGAACTATTTGACAAAAGAGCGTCAAGGTCAAAATCTTACAAACCACTCCAAGTTTACAAAAGGTCAGAATTCTTTTGTTTATGGTTATTATTTGTTATTAATTGGTATTAAAATGTATAGAAATGGAAGTTTAGATATCAAGTACGATTATCCAAATGTGTTGCATTTGCCATTATTTTATTGGAAATGCATTGTAAATCATTTTAGAATAGAAGAAAAGAATATAGAGAAAAAGATGTTAACTAATTGTTAATAACGTATTATGTCTAAAATGATTAGTTATAATTCTATTTAAGAATGTGTTTGCATACTTTTTGTTTATATATGAGAGTAAATTCATGCATGCATAACACCTTCTTTTGCATGTACCTTATTTACTCGAAAGATTGATTATGAAACTATTGCTTATGAAAGTTTATCATTTTTTAAAATATGAAAGATTGTCTTCATTAGATATATTAGACAAGTAATGTTAGTAAGGAAAAATGATATCTCTATTTTTTCTTAAAAAGAAAGATTGTATTCTCAATTGAATTTGTTTTCGAGGGAACCAAGCTAGGGATTGGCTTGAGTTAGAAAATTACCTTTCGGGACAGGTGCCGAATGTGGATTTTAATTTTAGAGAGAATAGTTGTTTTTTCCAATTATTATTTTGTTGTGCATGGCATTATACTCGGCTGAGTTATTATTTGAATTATCCATAGAAAATGATGGGAATTCCCTATTTTATGCTCTCTACCACATCCTTGAATAATAGTGAATGCTTGTTTCTTAGATTGAAGTAGAAAAATGAAAATACATATATTATCTAGGCATGCACCAGATTCCCTCTTGCTTTCGAATTCTTTGGTTAAAACAATTCGTGCAGGGTCAGGTATTCTTGATTGACCAAGAATTCTGAGGAAGCATAAGCTTCAAGGTTGGGCAGAAAAAGCACTTGATTCTTGTTCTTGTCTTCATTCAAAGGACTGAAGGAAGTGACTCAGAATAAAGATCGACAGATGCATCTTCTTGTATATACTTAAGGTAATTTTGAAGCCTAAGTAGGGTATAAAAGGATTATATTTTGTGAAATTTGTATTATTCATTTGGATGACAATATTATATCTATGAATGTTTTTATATTTATTTATGTTGTTTCCTATACCTTGTATGAAATAGGCTTAATTTCTTAAATATAAGTTTATTTATGAATAAAGCGTAGTTTAGATTAGATCCTAGATTGACGTCTTTATAGGGATAGGTGGCATACCTTCAACTGAAGATGAAAATGATGACATACCTTGAAATTGTGGTGTACAAGATGGTGTAGCTCCAATACTTGATGTCAGTCATGAAGTACTTGCAACATCAAATGTCATAGAGGGAGTACATTCAATATGAGATGTTGTAGACACCAACGGTGTGCCAATAAGAGATGGTGTGCCTTCAACTTGAGATGTAAGAGATGGGGTGCCTTCAACTTGAATTGTGGTAGATATACTCTCAACCTTGGGATTCAATTGTCTCATTGCACGAAGGTTTTGCATACGTTGCCTTTGTGTGGCCAATTTTGTCTCTCTCTTAGATTGGATGGATATTTCATGTTCCTCTTCAATTGGCACCTCTTCAATTGACACCTCTTCTTCTATGGTATTCAATTTCCTTTGTTAATGAAGTTGCTTCATTCCTTCTCTTTTTTTTGCATTCTTAGCTTCACGCTCTTCCGATGTTACATTTTTTGGTCATTTCCTTTGCATGATGATGATTATGCATATGTTAAAATGGATATATGAAATTGAAATTATTTCATGTATTCCTTTTCTAAATTATTTCATATGATCTTAAAAAGGATGTATGAAATTGCAAATTTTGTTTTAAACCACTAAACAAATAATTTTCTTATGCAACTTCCTTCAAATGCATTATTAAATCTAATGTAAATCTAATAGGATTATAATGAATTTTGACTCACACTTTTATTCTAACATTTAAACAAAATAACACTTAATAAGTATTTGAATTCTAAAAACAAGAAAATATTACCTCAATTATTCAAATTTGATAAAAAAAACTATGTTCTTCCTCTTTGACGTTGCCAAATGAAAAAAAGGTGGTGGAGAGCTAATGGAATGTATAAAATAATCTTGCATAAAATGTCAACACCATGCAAAAAACATTTTTTTGTCTGATCATGCGCAAAAAGAAGACAAAATGAGAGAATGTGGGCTTGGATCACAGGTCAAGGGTCCCATATAACCATTTTTTAGTGCAGCTCATTTGGCTAGTGCCAAATATGGCACTAGCCAAATGACTTCCATTGAAATTTTTTACCTTAAACTAAACACTAACTCTATACCCTATAACCTTTTTTTTGTGCAACTCATTTGGCTAGCGCCAAATATGGCGCTAGCCAAATGACTTCCATTAAAATTTTTTACCTTTGATAAATTTCTACTCTATACCCTATAACCCTTTTTTTGTGCAGCTCATTTGGCTAGCGCCAAATATGGCGCTAGCCAAATGACTTCCATTGAAATTTTTTAACCTTTGATAAATTCCTACTCTATACCCTATAGTTTGATAGCCACAACCATAAAAATTAAACCATATGACTCTTTAGGACATAATATGGTGTCTTGGGACACCATATGAACCCTTAGGTGTCATTATGGGTCGTATAGTGTCCTAAGGGGTCATATGTTGTCTTATGACCCCTTAGCACACAATATGGTGTCGTTATGGGTCAAAAGGGGTCATATGGTGTCCTATGACCCCTTACGACACCATATGACCCCTTAGGACACCATATGACCCCTTACGACCCCATATGGTTCGTATGGATACCTAAGGGGTCATATGGTGTTCTATGGGGCCATAGGACACCATATGACCCCTTAGGTGTCGTTATGGGTCGTATGGTGTCCTATGACCCCTTAGGACACCATATGACCCCTTAGGACATAATATGGTGTTGTTATGGGTCGTATGGACACCTAAGGTGTCATATGGTGTCCTATGGGGCCACAGGACACCATATGATCCCTTAGTTGTCATTATGGGTCGTATGGTGTTGTAAGGGGTCATATCATGTCCTATGACCCCTTAGGACACCATATGACCCCGTAAGACACAATAGGGTGTCATTATGGGTCGTATGGTGTCCTAAGGGGTCATATAGTGTCTTATGACCCCTTAGGACACCATATGACCCCTTAGAACACAATACGGTTTCGTTATGGGTTATATGGTGTCCTAAGGGGTCATATGGTGTCTTATGACCCCTTAGGACACCATATGACCCGTTAGGACACAATATGGTGTCGTTATGGGTCGTATGGACACCTAAGGGGTCATATGGTGTCCTATGGGGCCATAGGATACCATATGACCCCTTAGGTGTCATTATGGGTCGTATGGTGTCCTAAGGGGTCATATGGTGTCTTATGACCCCTTAGGAGACCATATGACCCCTTAGGACACAATACGGTGTCGTTATGGGTCGTATGGTGTCCTAAGGGGTCATATGGTGTCCTATGACCCCTTAGGACACCATATGACCCGTTAGGACACAATATGGCATCGTTATGGGTCATATGGACACCTAAGGTGTCATATGGTGTCTTATGGGGCCATAGGACACCATATGACTCCTTAGGTGTCGTTATGGGTTGTATGGTGTCGTAAGGGATCATATGGTGTCCTATGACCCCTTAGGACACCATATGACCCCCTAGGACACAATAGGGTGTCGTTATGGGTTGTATGGTTTCCTAAAGGGTCATATGGTGTCTTATGACCCCTTAGGACATAATATGGTGTCATTATGGGTTGTATGGTGTCCTAAGGGGTCATATGGTGTCCTATGACCCCTTAGGAAAGAATATGGTGTCGTTATGGGTCGTATGGTGTCCTAAGGGGTCATATGGTGTCCTATGACCCCTTAGGACATAGTATGGTGTTTTTATGAGTCATATGGACACCTAAGGGGTCATATGGTGTCCTATGGGGCCATAGGACACCATATGACCCCTTAGGTGTCGTTATGGGTCTCATGGTGTCGTAAGGGATCATATGGTGTCCTATGACCCGTTAGGACACCATGTGACCCCCTAAGACACAATAGGGTGTCGTTATGGGTCGTATGGTGTCCTAAGGGGTCATATGGTGTCTTATGACCCCTTAGCACATCGTAAGACCCCTTAGGACATAATATGGTATTGTTTTGGGTCATATGGACACCTAAGGGGTCATATAGTGTCCTATGGGGCCATAGGACACCATATGACCCTTTAGGTGTCGTTATGAGTCGTATGGTGTGCTAAGGGGCCATATGGTGTCTTATGACCCCTTAGGACACCATATGACCCCTTAGGACACAATATAGTGTCATTATGGGTCATATGGTGTCCTAAAGGGTCATATGGTGTCCTATGACTGCTTAGGACACCATATGACCCCTTAGGACATAATATGGTGTCGTTATGGGTCGTATGGATACCTAAGGGGTCATATGGCATCCTATGGGGCCATAGGACACCATATGTCCCCTTGGGTGTCGTTATGGGTCATATGGTGTTGTAAAGGGTTATATGGTGTCCTATGACCCCTTAGGACACCATATGACCCCCTAGGACACAATAGGGTGTCGTTATGGGTCGTATAGTGTCCTAAAGGGTCATATGGTGTCTTATGACCCTTTAGGATACCATATGACCCCTTAGGACATAATATGGTGTCGCTATGGGTCGTATGGTCACATAAGGGGTCATATGGTGTCCTATGGGGCCATAGGACACAATATAACCCCTTAGGTGTCGTTATGGGTCGTATGGTGTTGTAAGGGCTCATATGGTGTCCTATGACCCCTTAGTACACCATATGACCCCTAGGACACAATAGGGTGTCGCTATGGGTCGTATGGTGTCCTAAGGGGTCATATGGTGTCTTATGACAGATTAAGGCATAATATGGTGTTATTATGGGTCGTATGGATATGGTGTCCTATGGGGCCATAGGACACCATATGACCCCTTAGGCATCGTTATCGGTTGTATGGTGTTGTTAGGGGTCATATGGTGTCCTATGACCCCTTAGGACACCATATGACCCCCTAGTACACAATAGGGTGTTGTTATGGGTCGCATGGTGTCCTAAGGGGTCATATTGTGTCTTATGACCCCTTAGGACACCGTATGACCCCTTAGGACACAATATGGTGTCATTATGGGTTGTATGGTGTCCTAAGGGGTCAAATGGTGTCCTATGACCCCTTAGGACACCATATGACCCCTTAGGACATAATATGGTGTTGTTATGGGTTGTATGGACACCTAAGGGGTCATAGGGTGTCGTATGGGGCCATAGTACACCATATGACCCCTTAGGTGTCATTATGGGTCGTATGGTGTCATAAGGGGTCATATATCCTATGACCCCTTAGGACACCATATGACCTGTTAGGACACATTACGGTGTCGTTATGGGTTGTATGGTGTCCTAAGGGGTTATATGGTGTCCTATGACCCCTTAGGACACCATATGACCTGTTAGGACACAATATGGTGTTGTTATAGGTCGTATGGACACCTAAGGGGTCATATGGTGTCTTATGGGGCCATAGGACACCATGTGACCCCTTAGGTGTCGTGATGGGTCGTATTGTTTCATAAGGGGTCATATGGTGATATGGTGTCTTATGGGGCCATAGGACACCATGTGACCCCTTAGGTGTCATGATGGGTCGTATTGTTTCATAAGGGGTCATATGGTGTCCTATGACCCGTTAGGACACCATATGACCCCGTAGGACACAATAGGGTGTCGTTATGGGTTGTATGGTGTCTTAAGGTGTCATATGGTGTCTTATGGCCCCTTAGGACACCATATGACCCCTTAGGACATAATATGGTATCGTTATGGGTCGTATGGACACCTAAGGGACATAATATGGTGTCGTTATGGGTCGTATGGACACCTAAGGGGTCATATGGTGTCCTATGGGGCCATAGGACACCATTTGACCCCTTAGGTGTCGTTATGGGTTGTATGGTGTCCGAAGGGGTAATCACATTTGGCGTGCGCCAAATGTGGAATATGGACCACATTTGGCACGTGCCAAATGGAATATCCATTCATCACATTTAGCGCACGCCAAATAGGGTGAGTGCCATATTTGGCACTCACCAAATAGGGCGCTCGCCAAATTTCATGAGCGCCAAATGGCCCGCTTTGGGAAACACCAAACCTATGGTTTGGATTTGCCTTGGGCATCCAACCCAAAGGTTTGGATGACCATTTCAGGCTAGAGACATGTTTTTGTCAGAACATTGAAAATTTTGACATATTTTTGGTTGTGCTCTCTATCAGGTTTGCACGTGTTTCAATGAAGTTAAAAAAAATACCGTGGTAAACTTGAACTCCCTCTTAGCTATCCAAAAATATAATTTATTTCAAATTTTGATTTCGTTATGTCTTTCATTTATAATTTCTTTTGTTAGTGTGTCCGTTTTTTGTCAAAAACCAACATGCACTATTTTGGGTCTAGATTTTTACACGTTCATCATATTTCTAAAAAAAATACATTTTTAGAAGCTAGACTCCATTCTACACAATTTTAAAAAAAAAAATTTGATTTTTGATTTGTTTTCAATGATTTTAGGGGGGAGCATGCTCAAATTTCTATTTTTCAAGATGTGTCCACTTCGAAAATTAGTAAAAAATCATATACTCATTAAAAAATTAGCTGAAAATTCTGGCATAAACTACAAGATGTTAGCTAATTTCTCACCAAAGCGATTTTAAAAATTCGAAAAACAAATTAATATTTTAGGGGGGCCACAATAGATGCTATGTTATGTTTTTTTGCATAAAAACAAGACCACTTTTTGTCGCCCCCCTTTTTGAAGCCCTTCATCTCCACCATTTTCAAAAAAAATTAGTAGTTTAGAAAGTAGACTCGAAGCACTCTAACTTTTGTTCTTGTTGCATCTTCAAATTTGGAGTGTAACTATCTTCAATTTATCATTGAAGTTCAAACTTTATCGTTGAAGTTCAGACTTTGCTGATTTCAGAAAAAAAGTGGCATCTTAAGACCCCCTTTTGGTACCACAACTTGGTGCACATACCCATCCAGAAGAACAAGAAAGTAGATTATTCTTCACATTTGTTGATGTAGCATGTATCCAGATTCTTTCAGTTAATTTTGGTGATTGGTAATGTGTTCAAGGTGATTGGCAAGGTCTATAGGAAGCATGTGATCATGTGTTTTAGATCTGATGCAAAGTTTTGATAAGGATTAAAGCCGACTTGCAGCTACATGTTTCATAATTTCCTATGTCATGAAGCCAACTTGCAGCTACATGTTTCATAATTTCCTATGTCATGAAGCTGACATGAAGGAAACTCATTTTAGTATATGCGGATATATAAGATCGATTTGGTTAATGATTTTTGGGTATGAAGAAGATGTGGAAAACATTTTGGTAGCATTTGAGTGCAGTTTCACTTGCGCATTTTTTTATCTCAGTTGATCTGGTGAGTAGAACATAGCAAAACAAAGCAAACAAGCAGATTAGTGGCATCGGATCATTTGCACTTAACCGAACCGATTCCTGACATATTGAGATGCTATTTACCAGTTCATTTCTTAGTGTAATCTTTTGTATACATCTATAAGGCAGTGTGCCTTCCTCCAGGGTTATAGCCATGTTTTTGTATTGAGCAGTGAGCTCTAGACAATGTGCCTGAATGGAAGTGCATTCCCCTGTTGTAATATTATTTTGCTACTAGCAATAGTGGAATAATATTGTGAGTTTAAATCCCATCGTGGTTTTTTCATTTGGTTTTCCATGTAAAAATCTTGGTGTTATGATTTTGTGGTTGGTTGTTTTGTGTTTTTGCATTTCAATTTCATGCTCATGCTTGCAGTGATTGAAGGTTTAGTTAGAAAATCTATTAACCGGTAGAACACTGATTTGCTCCCCCCTCTCAGTGTTCCTTGATTCCAACATAATCATGTATATCCACTCTTCAGTAATGAGTGACTTTACAGCATAATAAGGCCTCATAATTAACTATTTCTTAGTTCTTCTTTCTACCATACATGACCTAGGGTACTAATAAAAATTCAACACATAGTACAACTCATGGGAATTGATCTACTAGAATCAAAATTATAAGACATTAAAGATTACAACTATTAGATTTGACCATATAACTTCAGTAGATCCTTTAAAATGTTATTAAACTAGTAGCTTTTGGTGACCAACCTATATTAATACTTATATATGGTTCGCAATCCTCTATTTGTTAGAATTTGTTCATCGTTAGGTGATCCATCAACTCATGTGAATTTGATCTAATATCTCCTCTTGATCTTAAATAATTTCATTCTCTCAAGGATTATACCCATAAATTTTTGTAACCACTTTATTTATTCATTAATCATGTAATTGAGAATAAATTTAATCTCTCATATACTCTAGAATAAGATGTCACATCTAGTCATATTTACTTTGGGTACTTGCACTATTTTCAAATTTTACTCTGTTGTTTACATCTTGTAGTTGGGTTTCTCATGTTATCCCCAACTCATGACACATACATCTAGTCATATTTACTTTGGGCACTTGCACTATTTTCAAATTTTACTTTGTTGTTTACATCTTGTAGTTGGGTTTCTCATGCTATTCCCAATTCATGACACATGCCCTCCTTGTCAACACCTATTTTATCTTCCCATCCTTAATTTTTCCTTCCATGCACTATTAATAGTCATTAATCTAATTTTTGTAATAAATTATACACTCCCCCTTCTACTTGGTTATTTAAAGGTCCCCATCACCAACTACTTATACTCCCCGTTCTAAAAATAAGATCATTCAAAGTTATACTAAGAAATTTTAGTATCAAAACATGCCTACTCTAAGCTACTTATGCTATAAGATATTGTTATAAAAGAAGATTCAATTAATTCAAAATTTATATAACACTTTACATTTATAAAGTTGTTAGATTTGTTGTGGGTTTAAGTATAATGGTTTACATTTATTGTTGCTATACTTAATGTTGTTTATTTTATTCCTACAACATATTTTGCCTTCCGTGCACTATTAATAGTCATTAATCTAATTTTTGTAATAAATTATACACTCCCCCTTCTACTTCCCTATCACCAACTACTTATACTCCCCATTCTAAAAATAAGATCATTCAATGTTATACTAAGAAATTTAAGTATCAAAACATGCCTACTCTAAGCTACTTATGCTATAAGATATTGTTATAAAAGAAGATTCAATTAATACAAAATTTATATAACACTTTACAATTGTAAAGTTGTTAGATTTGTTACGGGTTTAAGTATAATGGTTTACATTTATTGTTGCTATACTTAATGTTGTTTATTTTATTCCTACAACATATTTTGATATATTTTAGACAAAAAAAAATACCCCAAACCAGAAAATGCTAAAAAAAATACACCTCCCAAGGGGGAAGCTATAGAAACATTACAAATAATATAGACATATATGTAGAGTACAAAGCTTCGAATCTCAACCAATAATATCATATGGATTATCATCTAATAGATTGTTCTCATCTTTATTTATGTGGTTTACAAACACCTTTAATATTTTGAATTTCAACATGATATGATGTCATTGAATGTGCTTGACATATGTAGAAGAGGAAGAGGAGAAACACCCTTTGTAATATTGTTGTTGTATGTGTTGAGTCAAATTCACTCTACTTTTTGAATATTTTATTTTTTCTTTGGAACCCATATAGAATAGCACCTTTCACAGAAGTAGCAATGATATTTTTGAGAGTTGCTTTCTTATTCTTCATTGGAGCATAAAGACAAAGTCATCCTTGGTTTAGTACATATGAAATAATAAAATTATATTATACTCTCCTTATTGGTGGAGGAGTTATGAGTTAGTTTGTTCTCTCAACACTTTCACAATTTTGTCTTGCAAACATATTTTAGGCACTAATGTATGTTAGAGGATTGCAAACATATTTTAGGCACTAATGTATGTTAGAGGATGTCACATTTAATTATTGTAACTAAGATCTTCCAAGCAAAATACAAAATATAGCCAATGAATGAATGATATGAAAATTTCCACCTCCTTAAGTTCCATATCAAGAGAAAATATAATACTCCAATGCTATCCATCTATATGTGTATCAACGTGATTCACATTATTACCAATGAGATGTTATTACCAATGAGATGCAATTTCATCCTTGAATACCACACAAATATATATATGGTGTCCATTTAACTCTTATGGAAATAATCCTCTTATGGAAATAATAGAAGGATTAATAATAGAAGGATTATTATTGTAATTAGGATGGTTTGAAGAACCTGTATCAACGTGATTCACATTATTACCAATGAGATGCAATTTCATCCTTGAATACCACACAAATATATGTATGGTGTCCATTTAACTCTTATGGAAATAATCCTCTTATGGAAATAATAGAAGGATTATTATTGTAATTAGGATGGTTTGAAGAACCTTTATCCAATGGTTTGGATAAGCTTTGTGAAATTCCTAAACCATTAATGTTTGAATGATACAAAACTAGATGTCATTGCATTTTATTGGAACTAGAATTATATTCTTTCTTATCATTCATTTATTACATTTTATTGGAACTAGAATTATATTCTTTCTTATCATTCATTTATTACATTTTATTGGAACTAGAATTATATTCTTTCTTATCATTCATTTTTTAAACCCTGGAACTGGCAGGCGATCGTGTTTTCACATGATTCTCGTTACTCATGTCAGCATTCTTACTTTTGATATCTCCAGGAGCGCAAGCACAGTGAGCGCCAACGAACTACGTTGTTGCCCCTTCTCCAATTCACCGAACATCCCGCTACTGACCCGAATGGGAACGGATATGGCTAGTGGAGGTAGGGTCCAGTGTTAAGCTTTGTGAAATTCCTAAACCATTAATGTTTGAATGATACAAAACTAGATGTCATTACATTTTATTGGAACTAGAATTATATTCTTTCTTATCATTCATTTTTTGAAACATTTTGAAGAGTAGGAGGCCCCACAATTCTAATCAAAAGTTATATTGAAATAGTTTAAAGTTCAAGATTTTAGAATTATAATCTTTCTTATCATTCATTTTTTGAAATATATTATTCTTTTGACAAAAATGAAACATTTTGAAGAGTAGGAGGCCCACAATTCTAATCAAAAGTTATATTGAAATAGTTTAAAGTTCAAGATTTTAGAATTATAATCTTTCTTATCATTCATTTTTTGAAATATATTATTCTTTTGACATTTTGAAGAGTTGGAGGAAGTAGAAGAGGCCCCACAATTCCAACCAAAAGTTATATTGAAATAGTTTAAAGTTCAAGATTTTAGAGGAACACACAAACTCTACTATATAAATATTGAAATTTGATTCTCCAGTCATTAATAGACTTATTGTTTCTCTAGGAAAATTTAGTTAAATTTCTAAGTATAAGTGTTGTAAGAAAGTGGTTGTTACCTTGTTACCTTGTCAAAATAATGGATAGAAATAGGACACAAGGATAAGAAGAATTCAAGCAAATAGTCCCTAGTATATGCAATATCTAGACATGTATTATTGAAACTTCATAAGTGAACATTGTGGTCACCTTTTCCTTTATATAACTCAAATTTAGGTACAAAGGTGCCCATGGGAAATGGTTGTGTGACAACCTCAAATGCAAAAGGTGTCTAGTATAGATAATTATATGTAATAGAGTCAGAGCTACAAGCATAGTATTCACTTTCTTCTTTAAGTTAATCGAAGGGAAAATCACACTATAAATGTACGAGAACCGTTCTCATCGGACGATAAGGAAGAGTGATACAAGGAATAGTGGTAGTACCTATATGGATATGAATAGCCACTTTCCAACTTTAAATTGAGAACTCTACTTAGACATAAATTATCACAATTTAATAACATCAAAAATCATGCAAACAGAATGCACATCCACAAAATAATTAATTCACTAATTTCAACCTAAACACATCCACAAAATAATTAATTCACTAATTTCAACCTAAACATTTTGCATATTAAAATTATCGATGATATTAAAATTGTTTGTAAATACATTTTGCATATATGTCTATGCAAAACTACCTCTCAGGAAACTCCTCTATCCTTTATGTTTTAATAACATCACAAATCATGCAAACAGAATGCACATCCACAAAATAATTATTTCACTAATTTCAACCTAAACATTTTGCATATTAAAATTATCGATGATATTAAAATTGTTTGTAAATACATTTTGCATATATGTGTATCAGAACTACCTCTCAGGAAACTCCTCTATCCTTTATGTTTTGATGGTTATAAGCTAGAACGATTCAATCAGTTATTTGGTGAACTCACAGCCTCAGAACAATTAAATCCCTTTATTGGAAAACTTAGTCTGATAGAACTATTCAATTTAGATACTAATTATAATTTCACACTAATAACATTATTTGAGCAATGAGCTTCTAAGTATTGTACATATCATTTAGTGGTGATCTCAACAAACAGAAGAAAATGCTTTAGACTATAGGTAATAATGAAGACATCAGGAACACATAAGAGAATGATCTTTTTTCCAACCATCAAAGACCAAATAGAAGTTAATAGTAAAGCCAATCAAAATTAAAACCTTCACACAAAGCAATGCATTATCCTGTTTTTAATAAAACAAGCAACTTCTTAAACCTCTAGAGTCTCCTCACTCATCATGGAACCGAGCTATCTTACAGATATTAGTTTATAATATGCACTCCGTTCTAAATTTGTGAATCATTTTGGCTCAGGCTGAGAGGATGCTAGCAAAGGTTGCGGGATCTAGCTTTACACCTGCACATTTGTTTGGAAGCTTCTAGTCCTTTTCAATTAGCGCATTTTGTGCATATCCTTCAATCATAGCATCACCTCCTACCCCAAAATGTGATCATTGGAACAAAGCATGAACATCCATCAATGTATAGAAATTTTGTATTCGTAACTGCCCTGGAAGACGTGTATGCAAGACGTGGAAGCGTAGACAAGGCACGTGACTGTTCAATAAATGCTTCGAAGGAATGTTTCCTCCTTGGACTGTGATGGTTGTCGATATGCACAAAATGGATTTGTTGTAGGTTTAGAAACTTTAGAACAAATGCCATTCGTAGGTGTTATAACCGTTTTCCAACATGAAGCATCGAGCAATGAAATGCATAGTGACATTCCAAATATATATTGCAATGTTTCAATTATTAATGACAAACCATTCAGCGTCGTAGGAAGTAAAACAAATGACAGCAATATGAAATTGGTAATTTGGGATAACGACCATGAGTTGGTAAACTGATAGAGGGGCATCGATGATAAAATGGGAAGGGTTGAAGTGTGTTGGGAAAGAAAGTAAAACGCCTCAAGGAGTATAACAAGAGTTGCAGAGTGGCGAAGTTCCTGTCAAGGAGTGCAATAACGGTTGTGTCTTTGTTTTGTTTTGTTCATGATAAAATTATTGTTTTGTTGATGATAAAGTTGTAACATTCAGAATTGCAACAGTTGGTTGTTTTATTATGTTGATGACAGAATTGCATTTTTGAATCTTATAAAAACAATACCAAATTTAATAAACTTTAAACATCATCATACAATATTAAAAATTATAATCGTTCAGTTTTCTACAAAGAGAACAGGAACAAACAATGTTCAATAATCACCGCATCTCCATTCTAAAATTTTCTTGGTTTCACCAGGCTAAATTGTTCAGTTAGTTACTAAATTCTTTGATCCAACTTTCCTGTGGCTAGCAATACTTGAAGAATTACTATTATGTGGCATGTCTGTAAATAACAGAAACAAATATAGTATCAGAACATTCCTAATCGAAGATGCTTGCCTCATTAGAAATATTCAAAATATCACAATATGCATTTCGGCGCCTACTCTATATGCATTATCCTGTTCACAAAACCTGAAAACAATTAGGTCTTCGAATTAAGAGCAATATTTTTCATTTATGGAAGCAAAATCAACATTCCAATTAATCAAATTACGGGATGTTTTGCAACAATCATCATTTGACTCAAAGAACTGTGCCTCGGGCAAAACATTAACAGCAGGATGCCGGTCTCCATTTGTTTTTTAATAACAGATCATTTCATATGTATATATTATTGCGCTCTCCTTGTCACTATTCTGGATTCCAGTCTAGAAGGCGAATGAACAATGAACATGGTTCTAGATATGTTACCAGATGAGGGAATGCATCAGCAATAGTAGAGGGCGACTGGTAGACACTTTTAACAAATTGAGCTAAACATGATGGACATGATGTAGTTCTTTTTTTCTTCACGGCCTAAGTACAAAGGCTTGGGGGCTTAGTAACTTCAACCTGCTCTGTCTGCACAATTGTTTCCTTTGTAGTATATTTTCGTTCACTCAAATATCAAATTCAGCCTCAATTTCGAAAATGTAAACACTGCAGCATTTCGAGCTAACAAACTCATTGAGAAAGCGGGTTGGTTTGCTGGAGTGTTCCCGCGTATATAAAAATAATTGTTCTTTATGTAGTGATAGAGGATGGACTGAATAATGAGGCATTGTAATTGCAGCAGTAGATCTCACAGATACTAGATAAGAAGTGCTTCTGATATTCTACTACAATGGACCCTGCTTCAAGACATTTGTAAATGGCATCCTGATTTCCAAATTTGATCATGCTCTGATGAATGTCCATGTGTGTTACAAAGATCTAGTTTGCAACACGCTGAAACGAGGCTGGGAAACGTTGTTGAAATTGGATTTACGCTCTATATTCCATGTACCAAAATATCTTAAAATAAGAGTAGCTAGAATTTACAGGTCAAAAATATCTGCCTATCTTGACACTAACAGATTTTTTAATAAACAGTTGCCATCCAACCTAAACTATGTTTATTAAATGCATTAGATGTTGAATCTGTCAATAATAGAAGATTGAAGCAAATGATCTATTTTTTTTCAAGATGTGTGCAATATGTCTTGTCCATTGCTTGAGAGTTTTCGAGCTTTCTGGTCAAGCAATACCAAGAATAGGAGTGTTAATTTTTTGTAACAATAATTTAGTGCACATTTGTGAAAATATTGTGTAAACTGCGATAAAATGTATCCAGTGAACCATATGAATATGCTGAGAGAGTAGGGAGTTCGCCTAAAAGAATGGTTGCAAGCCTTGTTGTAATTGAATTTTTTTTGGTATAAAAAACTAAAATTCACAAATTCACGAGCATAATATTCTAAATTGCAAATCCTAATAAAATTTTAAATATTGTAATTCCCCTGCTACCATCTTGTGCAAAAGCAAACTAAGCTGCAATGCAACACTTGCTAATTTGGGAACTCTACAGCAAGCTTGATTTCAAATGAGTCACATGTGCATTGAAAGCAATTTGGCAGTGAAAGTGTATAGGTGCAAATAAGTTTGAATTTATGTTGTATATTATAGGTGTATATTCTCCAGTCATGCTTATTTAATTCTTCTTTGAGGAAATTGCTACACAAGTTTCGATGATCTAAAGCATTGTAGGAATCACATTTCCTTGAAGCATTATGACAAAGTAGTCTACATTGAAAATCTTAACATTGCGTGAGACAACACTCTTTGTGGCATTCGTCAAACAGTTCTTGTGCCTTGTCGATGTTTGTAAATCTTGTAAAGGACATGTTATCGAACAGTTTACGTACCTTGTGTATGCTTATTCCTGAGGAATTTTGTCAGAAGCTTTAGCTGATAGGTAGTCATCACAGTGGAATAAATTAGGCCCTGAAGATGCCCATATTAACCTCCTTATCAAACAAGGCTCTAATCTAATAGTTCAAAACTTTTAAGATGAGCCACCCCAGGGGAATAAATAAGCTCCTAAAGCTGTCTATACTAACCAAATATGACTCTTAACTTATCAGTGCTACATAGAGGAAGTAAAAGTCCCTAAAGCTGCCTACACCAACCTCATTGTCAAAGGAAACTCAAACTTATTGCTGATACAAATTCTTTAATATGACCATGTTGTTAGAGTTAATGCTTTCTTTCAAGACTAACTTACACCAAACCATACTTGTTGGGTCCTCTAGGAAATAGGAGTACTAGTCGAACATTATAGAGCATCTTGGTAATCTTACAGCTGTATTTTCATAATTATGCTAGAAACTGTCTCATAGCTCTCTACAGTACATAATAATAGGAGTTAGAACACAGGTTACCAAGAACAGCAGAAAAACATACATAGTGGATTAAACTTACAAAACTCAAAAACAACAGAATTTAGTTCAATCATAAAGAACAATGTTTTATCGAAAAAAGTTCCAATGGCATGGTGTAAATTGTCAACAAAAAAGCATCCTGGGTAGTTTACGGTAGAAACAATCAGCAAATTTTTAGTACTTACATTTGAAATAAAAAAGGATATAACACTGCACCTTGTGATTTCAGCTGACCTGACTTTATTCTCCTTAACATATCTTGTGGCAAAACTAAATATGTACATGAATCTGGAGCTGCCTGCTGCTACACAGTAGACTCTTCTGTTCTTTCCTCCCTCTGCGATGATGAATGCAGAATAGGAAAACCTCGGCAAGAGGCTTCTAAAGACTACATAACTCCGTATTCTCTCAACATTTGCCACGTCTAAACAAGTATGCAAGATGTCAAAGATCTATCGAGCAAGTATGCAAGATGTCAAAGCATTGTCAGGCAGGTATGCAAGATGGCAAAGCACTGTCAAGGCATGTGGATTATTAAGAATTGCATCTGGCCCTTGAAAACCCCATATCCTTGCAACACACTGACAGAGCTATAGTTTTCTGTGCGTTCTCTTGCATTGATATTTGGGAATATATCTTCCAGGCATCTGAAACACCAATCATAGGACGACAAAATTATTTCCACGAAAATTTTGCCTAAAAAACATGTATGTTGTATATAACAAACATTAGAAAGGAAATTATATGCAAGAAATCCTGACACTTTGATTGGCTAAATGGAGATAGATTAATCACAGTTTAACGTTGCTGCCTTCGCTATAATTTCCTACAGTTAGGAACTAATAAACATTCGATCCAATATCAGATTAAACAAGAATGAATTTAGAAAGGCATCAGTCCGATTGTTAGATGAGTTAGTATAAAAGGCAGAGTAGAGGAATCGGAAGGAAAACAATGATAAATCGAACAAATTGGGAGAAGAAACGATGAAGAAATTTGAAATGACATTCAAATCTTAAAAGCCTATACGTCATGGGAACACAAAAAGACATTTGCAAGTTGTTTAAAATGCGAAGGAAAGAAGGCAGTGTGGTGGGGGTTGAACTTAAAGAGAAGAGAGAGGGAGGCTGCATGAGTGTGGAGAGAAGTTACGCAGGATAGTAAAATCAGAAACCATAAAGGCATACGAAAAATAGAGTATGGGTGTGTGAAGGGAAAAGCTAGAAGGCATGTCATGGTGTGGCAGGAGCCAGGAAGAGACAGTAGAGTCCTTCAAATGTTTGCAGATGTGAAAGGAAGAGGAAGGTTTCTAGCGTAGAGAGGGTAGAATGTAAGTTTAATCTTAGGCAAACACTAACGTTGGTGCTAAGAAGTTAGTATAGAGGAGACTATAAATTTTATTATGCAAAGAGACTGAGAGGTCATGGAAAGGCCAATCTTGTAATTAATTGTAGCAGATGTATAGTTTGATTATGAGGAGAGAATGAATAAATTGAGTTGTCATGTTGCAATTTTGTGTCATTACAATTTGAATCTGTGAGCAGAGCGTCTTTGCATGTGTTTATGTTTGATTTTTGTGTTTTGAAAGAAAGAAGGTTGATTTCCTTGCATTAATTGGTATCAGAGTAAGGGGTCTTGAGAATGCAGAGGATTCACGGCCAAGACCTGAGCATGAAGTTTGAACCGATGGAGTTTTCTCAAAGGCTCAAAAGGACAGTTGTTGGTCTATGAAAAGTCCTAAATAATTGAGACCTGAGAGGGACAAGCCATAAAAATCTTAGAGTTAAAAGTGTGATGCAGTTGTGGAGAGCTCGAGAGGATCGTTGCATGTGTGCGAAATCCTGATCGATTGAGAGTTAGGAAGCCGTGAAGGATAATGTTTTGCAGATTGTAGAGCGAGTAAAAGATTGTAGCAGATGAGAGGATGAGTTTGAAGAAGAGGATGAGATGGGTCATGAGGAGGCCAATGTTGATTTTATTTTTGGAGCAATATTAGGAGTATAGTTATGGGATATGAAGAGTCTCATTGAAAATGGGTAGTTGTAGTCAAAAGGAGAAGGAATGAGAGTAACAAACACCAAAGAAAAGAAAACAAGAAATAATATGAGAGATGAAGACAAAAGAGAGGAGAAAATGGCCACAGAGTATCATCCAGTGATGAGTGAATGTAGAGAGTGTGATAGAGGAAAAAATACCTCACAGATTGAGGTACAAGATAAAGCTCAAAAGGTAGATTTGGTGGTTGTAGCAGAGGTTTATCAAGAAAATGGCAAAGATAGCATGTTGCTTGGAGAGGAGAATAAAAAGATTTCAAAAGAAGTTGCAGTTGTAGTGAGCAGTGATGAAGAAGACGTTGCAGAATTGAAGGTCGAAGAGGATGTTGCAACATAGGTCATTATTGGTTTTTCTTTAAGTTAAGTGAAATAGAGAAGAATAGAAGTGAGTTACTTGCAAAAGTTGCATATGTGTGCGTGGAAGTAGTAGAGGATACTACTGGGGAGATATGGTGGAGGCTGTCAATGTATGGTGGATCAAAACCCATGAAAGAGGAGAAGAGTAGAGAGGTTATTTGGTGGAGGCGGCTAGTTGATAGAGGGTTTGATCCCACAAAGGAGAAAAGTAGAGGAGAGAATACTTGATGGAGTAGGCTAGTTAATGATGGATGCAAATTTACGAGAGGAGCGAAGAGTGTTAATAAGAGTCATAAGAGGAGGGTGATGGTTGTTTCAGTGAAATGTTGGAAGAGTTGGAAAAATAAATGCTTTTGTGTGTTTGACATAGCAATGGAGTTTGTTGCAGGTTATTTCCAGCCAAGAAGGGTAATCTTATTACCTAACTCCATTTTGTGATTTCTACTTGTAAGGCAGCGGAAATAGAATTCACAAGTATATGCATGCAAACAAGGAATCTATTTCATTGCCTACATTGTTACATTGGAAGGAGAATGATCCAATAGGCATAAGATGGTTCAAGCACAAAGCATATGCAATGGTCCTTTGCTACAAGGGAATGTGACTATGCAATTGAAAATGAAGAATGGAAGAAGTATCTCCCAATAAGTTGAAATGATAGTTTTTACCATGCACATGAAGACTAGTAATAGACATAAAAATTTTAGAAGAAGAATTGGTAGAGAAGACTGTAACTAACCTAGAAACTGAATTTCAAGCAAAACTAGAAGGACTAGGGCACCAGCTCTACCTGCTCCTAGGACCAAGGTGCCTTGCTTGGCCTGCTCCTGATAGTTTCAGCAAGTCGACGACTTGAAGACTATAGATCTTCTCCTACTCATTCTATACCTATTTCCATGGGTATGTCACTTGTTCCTGCACACAGAAAAGAGGGAAAATGTTTCATAGAAAGGGGTTTGGCTAATTTAAACCCTAGTTTTAGGAAATAACCTTGGAATTGAATTAAATTGAAATTGAATTGAAAATGTGTTGTTAGATAACATAGGCTAGAACTGAAAAAGGAATTCTTATACCTTCATAAACCTTCTTGATGTCAAAATGTTCATGAAGATTCTTGATGTTGACTTGAATGTAGTTTGCTTTAGGAAGAGAAGACCATGAAAGCAATCACAAATGCATAGATATACAAATTACTCCTAATCTTCAATGCCTTGATGCTTGATCTCTTGCTCTTGAGGACTTGAGGTGTGAAATTGGTATCATATCATCATCTCTTTTCGCTTACTTCCTTACCTTTTTCTTACCCAAAATGAGGGATGATACCTTGCTTATATACCGCTCCCAAGAATTTTGAGGTGCAAAACTTGGAGAAATCCGACACGAGAAAAGAATTCCCGCCTAACCAAGCTGATTGTTAAGTTGTTTAAATTTTGGCCTGAACACTAGAGAGAAAGGCACCCTGATTGCCCCATTCGCAGGAGTAGGGCACCCTAGGTACCTTGCTCCCTCCACTGTGGCCTCAAATTGGAATCTAAGGTCCAAATTGGAGAGGAGAAGTCGAAATGAGATGTGAAATAGGGTTGGATCAAGCATATTAGGAACATAAGGCCAAGAATGCTAAAATAGGGCCTAGATAAGCAATAAATTGCATAGGGATGCAACTTACGATGCTACATTTGGCCCCCACTTTAGTGAGTGTATGAACCTTCATTCATACTCATAGTAAAGTAGATCAAAGCATAAAGACCTTTTATCAAGGTAAAAGAGACAAGGATCACCAAGCCCCCAACTGACTTTAGGACCTCATCAATCTAAAACTAAGACAAAAGGAGCAAAACATGAAGAGAGACAGAAAGGATGACTACACTAGCCTAGTAAGGTTAAACTTACTATGAGTCATGTAAGGTTAAACTAAATAAGTCTAGCAAGTTGTGTTATGCTATTCAGTTTAACCCAAGGATAACCAAGTGAAGCATTGTATGCTCAGAACTCTACCAAACGAATGGTGCAAAGGATATCAAAGGAAAACATTATATCCAAGGAAATCCACGAAAAGGGAATATTACAAAGTGAAAGGCATACTTTTTTAAGTAACCTAAAAAAAAAATTGCAAAAATTTATTGTTCATGTATGCATAAAGTGCAATAAGGAGTAGAGTGTATGCCCCCACATTAAAGTGATTGCATAGCTTTAAAGTAGCATACATCCATCCAAAAGACAATCATGTTTCCACTATAAAATGCCCATGGGAAAGGACAAAATCAAGGGAAATAGAGCACATGACAGAAAAGAGCACATAAGGGATCCACTAACTCTGGGATCAATATGTGTGTATGATATTTATCATGTATATCAAGTATAATTGCATTGATTTGACCTCATCCCTCAAAGGTAACTTGCAACTACAAGCACGATAGAAGAAGAGCACATAAGATAACAAATAAATATATTTTTAGGTCAACATGGAAGAGACCAAAAAGAGATCTCAATGCCTTCCATTGTCCCCAAGTAGACAACACAAAGGCACATTTACAAACAATAGCACATATACAACATAACATTGAAATGATGTATAGAATAACTAAGATACCACTAGAGGAATATTACAACCAGATCGATCCCTCTATTTCCTTGCACTAATGGAGAAACAAGGGTCATCCAAAGAGATCCTAACATAACACAAAGACATATCAAGTAGCACAACATGGGGGAAGCACATTACAAACAAGAAAATACTCAAAAGAGAATCCATGGCATGAGTGAATCTAGTCAAGAAAATCATCCACCCCCCAATCTTGCTTAACATCATTTAGGGATGGTGGAAAAGATGCAAGAGGAGCAACATCAAGCATAGTAGATGAAGATACTATGAGTTCTAAACAAGGACCTTGCTCTAATGATGGATCACTTTGTTTGTCACTAGGAGCTAGGGTTAATGCTTTAGAAAATATTGAAGATAACCCATGATTGATTTCAATAAAATCATACACATCATCACAATTATTAGAATCAATATTATTATTTACATGTCAACATTATCAACTTCATGAACATTATCAGGGTTAGTGCAGGATCATGGGGGGCCAAAAAGTGGCGATGTGAAAAAAGAGCCTTCTCCACTCGCCTAAAAACGTGAAAATTCGTGTTGACTTTTTGCTTGGCCTGGGTGTCAATACACCTTGGCATGGTAAACACCTAAGCAAATCAGATATCTGATTTTTATAGGTAATTTTAAATTAAAAAATAAATCATATAATATATAATATGATATAATAATATATTATATATTACATATTATATAATATATAATATATTATTATATTATATTATATATTATATAATACATAATATATAATATAATATTAGATTATTATATATTATATTATATAATAATATATTATATAATATATTATTATATTATATATAATATATTATTATATTACATTATATATTATATAATATATAATATAATATAATATAATATAATATTATATTATATATTATATAATACGTATTATATAATATATTATTATATTATATGATATAATGTTATTTTAAAATAATTGAAGTATAAAAATCGGATATCCGATTTTCTAAGACAATATATATGGACTGTGATAGCCCACGAGTTATTTTTAACCCATGGGCTGCATGATTTTTTAGAATATGATATCCGGTTAGACCTGATATCCGGTTGTTTGACCCAAATTTGCTAAAAAATACATTAAAAGGTAGGATTTTTATTGTTTTCAATCATTTTCGTTCAATTTTTGTATTTTTTTAATGTTTATTTGTTTTTTCATTGAAAATATGGTTTTTCATGAAAACTAGGTTTTTTAAATCAAATACAAAATTGTTCAAATTTGTTAACTAAATTCAATTGTTTACATTCAATTAGGTTAAAAATGGGGGATAACAATGAAAACATTGATCAACCACAACTGCAACAACCAAACCATCCTTTGCCAAACCCCCCTTCAATTCAGGATTTAATTGCACAAAATTTGGACCAATTGAGGGGGATTGCAGATGTCTATCGTAGGATCCCTCGCCTAAACCCAATGTTTGATCCTCCCACGTCAATCATAAAGAGTATGGAAACCATCACTAAGGATCACAATGCCGCTCTTTTGTGGTGAGATTCTATGAGGGAACAATATGCAAATGGCTTGTCCTATAAGGAGATCAAGGATCTCAAGATATCCAAAGCCGATAATGCCGCATTGTTTGTGAATCCCCGCACTAGTCAATTCATAGACCCCCCCAAAAAAAACTCTCTATTAAATGGTGCACAAGTGATGGTATTGTGAAAAACTTTTGGGATCGTTGGTGGATGGTTTTCAACAAACCAACCAACAACAATTTTGTTGTCCCCTTCTACTTCATCAAAAAATTGTATGTTGAGTTTGTTTTAGGAAAACATGTGAATTACTTTGACATCCAACCTTTCTAGGGTGTGGGTTTAGGTATGCCCCAAAATAGACCTAGGGCAGTCAGAGTAGTCTAGGGCCCATATGTCCTCCCTCCTCCCATTGATCCCCCACCTCCAGTGTAGCATCTAGATATCATTTGTGAGGCAACATCACAGACCATAACGGCTATTCACTCTTTGAGTAGCCTTTTGGTTTCTCAGGATGGGTCAGTAGCTCAACCTACTTTTGATGGTAGTAGTTCATCTAGTAGTGCTGACACGTCCTCCTTAGCTCCACACATTTGTGTGCCCCATAGTTGTGTCATGCGTGGGCACGCATGCTTGGGTCCAGTTGGATAGCCTGTTGATCCTCCTTCACACAATGCAGATTATGAGGTGCATGAGATGCATGATGCACCAGATGTTATGACACAAATTGGAGGATACCCTAGGGAGTCCTCGCATGCTAGAGGCGAGGAGGCACCTTCACCATACATTGATGATGTAGTGGTAAGATTTGTATTTTCACAGTTCATTTTATATTTTAAATGAATTTTTATAATCTAGATAATATTAAGTACTAATTTTTATTTACATGTTCTATTTAATAGTTGATGACCGAGGAGGAGTTGACACAGATCCAGGAGGGCACCTTGACGTCCATTTCATATGGCCTTGATAGCCTGACGGTACATATATTATTGCACCTAGTCGTTTCTATTTTATTGTACATACATGCTCATCATTTATATTGGTATTAATTAGATTATGTAGTAACTTGCATGTATATCTTATTTTACTCTTGTAGGGCACAAGTAGCACGAGTGCGGGGCTGTGTGATTTAGGATCTGGTAGTGCAATTGGAGACAAGGGAAAGGTAATTGAATGCAAATATGATTGAATGAATAGTTTAAATAACTTATAGTGATTATACACGTCTAGACATAGATTGATAGTTTCATATACTTGTTGTGTATATGTACAGAGAATTCTTAGCTTCACATCCTTGTTTACTACACCCACTATACCTGAACATGAAGAAGAAGAAGAGATGCCTTGAGTACATGTGTGTTTATTTTATTTTGTGTTTAGTAGATATAATTTGTTATTATCAGTAATAATTATATGCTAACTTGTATCAATGTCATGTTTGTGAACATATGTAGGGTGTGTATGAAAATATTGAAAACATACCTCCTCTACCAAAGACATACATCAAGAGTCTTGCAAAGCCGAAGAGAAAATGTGGAGACGTGGTAAACAAGAATAGTTCAATTATAGTTCATTTTTATGTTAACTTTTCAAATGTGAGTTATATAATATAGCTAATCTTATTCATGGTTTGTTTTTTCTTGCGCAGGATCCTTCAGAGCCGAGCAGTGTGGCGGAGAGGATCGATTTTGATGATCCATTAGCAGCTTAGGATGTTATAGATAGTTTTGGGATTCTTACATGTCTAGTTGGCATATATATTTTGTAAATGGACATACATTCATGTATATAGACATACATTTTGTTTGAGTTGGCGTTTATGCCATATTTGTGTATTGACATACACTTGTAATCATTTGACATTTTCATATATACAGAAAATGATATTTGATCATATAAATTGTTGCTCATTTGTTCATTGTGTTATCATGGAAATCTTTAATCTTCAATCCAATAGTTAACAATGGTTAATAATGGTTATTTAATGAACAATACAATTCATTTCATTTCATCGTAAGTGTTGTTTGTATAATGAACAATACAATTCATTTAATGAACAATACAGTTCATGAACAATGCAATTCATTTAATGAACAATACAATACAATTCATTATTACCCTATGCATTCTCCTATTCCCCCCCCCACTCAGTCGAACGCTTGGGGTCATACCCTATCGGCGTCGTCCCTTGAGCACCCTAAGTGCTAAAAATATCAAACTTTGATGGGCTTTAACTCAGAACCTGTGACACTTGCGAATGATCTATTTGAACCTACAGGGCCACAAGAGGGTTCCCTACAAAATCCTATCTCGGTTTTTTATGTTTCCCTATAGTTTTATTAGGGCAACATTTTTTTGATTGGCGAAAAAATCGTCAGTCTCATTCAATTGAATATTGTCGCATGTCCAATTTCTCATTGTGCTCATTGTGATAATGAACCATTGGCTTTGACATATCCAGTTAGGCATTATTACCCTATGCATTTTCCTATTTTTCTCCCCCACTCGATCGAACTCTCGGGGTCATACCCTATCGGTGTCGTCCCTTGAGCACCCTAAGTGCTAAAAATTGTCAAACTTAGATGAGCCCTAACTCAGAATTCATGGCACTTGTGAATGATCCATTTGAACCTACGGGGCTACGAGAGGGGTCCCTACAAAAGCCTATCTCTATTTTTCAAGTTTCCCTACGGTTTTATTAGGGCAACATTTTTTTCAAAGTTGGCAAAAAAATCGTCAGTCTCATCAATGAAAAATATAGATAAACAAGCATTACACTCTAGACACATAATGATCATCAATATTTCCATGCATTGTATACACATAATTACCATTACACTTGCATGTGACATCCATGAAGGAATATGCAAACATGATTTTTTTTCATTATCAATACAACTACACCAATGTACTCATGTACAGATACATTGTATATTATCAATATAACTAAACCAATTTGCTCATGGACATTGTATATCATCATAAAAAAGTTACATAAATTCACATCCATATACAAATACAACATCCCACTTCATCTACATCAGACATCCTCATGTCCTAAGAGAAAAGCTTACGTACAACAATGCCTGCATATAAATGAAGACCAAAATAAGCAACCCTTTTATGCAGAATGAATGTGCTACAAGAAACAAATTATAACACTTAATAAAAATTATTTTTTCAACTTATAAATAGATCATTTGAAATATTTTTAAGATGTACAAGATTGTATAATTACGAAACTTACCAGTTTCTCTACAAAGTATACAAGCATAACTTTGAAGAAAGATGCATGTTGATTAAAGCCCTTCTCACTGCATTTCTTTGCATGGTTGAAGATGATGGTAGATATTGTCATTTCTAAATAGAAATACATTCACTTGAATTAGTGTTTATGCACAAAATTTAATCTCATTAATGCACAAAGGAATATGTGCCATCACCAAGTGTAAACTAGTCAACGACGAATGATCTAGCATGAACCTATATTTTTAAGAATTGTTAGTCTACACATAAAATGCATGGATGAACATAAAGGCTTTATGATAATCACTTCAATTGAAATGAATGATAATAAATGAAAAGGTGGGATTATATACCATAAAAATATGTCCCTTCGAATTATATCAAGAGAACCCACTATGTTGACGCAAAAATCATAATGCGATACTATTGTATATCATCAAAAAATACCTACATGATCATAAAGGTTTTGCGATAATTATATCATCAAAAATTGTCAAATAGGGTTGTCTAATAATAAAAATTATAAAGCTCATCAAATGCATGATAATAAGTCATTTGCAAAATACATCCCTTCCAATTATATCGAGTGTACTCGCTATGTGCATGCAAAAACCATGTTGCCAAAAAAAAATGTTCATCAATAGACCTGCATTTTGAACACATCCTTAATATACACGTAACAAATTGGAACATTAAAGTTTAATGATCATTGTTTGAAATGAAATGCATGATAAAAAAAATAAGGCACCATTAAAGACCTACTACTCAAATATGCTTGAAGGGTCATCTCTTTGCTTAAGAGTATCCAGTATTGCTTCACGATCAACACTAGTCACTATCCATAGGTCTTTGGTCTTTAGTTTTGCTTGATGCTTCAACAACTTGGCATTTGTAGCTATAATAAGGTGTGAATACATTAGAATGGTTTTATGTCTCTCATAGTCTTCAAATGCAGGTATGCCATTCTTTCCAATCATGTATGTTTGCAACCAAGTTCCCACAACAACAACTGAACCTATAGGATATGTGAACCCATCATCATTTGTCACTAGTTGTGTTAGCTTTTGTTTTCCCTATACACATCATACCAACCAATATTTTGATCTCTCTTCATTCCCTTGCGGTGCAACAACTGCAAAAACATGTCCTGGCTATACAAGATTTGATAGACGGTCATACTCAAGTGAACTTTCCATGTCATCATTTGACAAGGATATTGTTTGAGATAAAGGAGCACTGATCCCAATCACACCAAACACAACTTTGACAAAAACAAGCCAATGCTCGAGTCCAAATGGTACATGTACTCGTATTTGAGCTGAGAAATGAATGCATCTTTGAAGAATATTTAATTGTTTTACAATCCAATCTATATCCCACTATGCTCTCCTCAACCAACCAAAAGAATCTGGTTACTGTTGAATCAAGAGTACCTCCATGTGACAATGCTAAACTACACCAATCAACAATAGAATGTGCATCAGATAAATTTGCACCAGAAATCCTCAATTACTCCTTAACTAGAGCTCTCTTCAAACATGCACCTTCTCCATAATGCTCCCCCTTCCCATGCCCTGCCTCAAAAAAACACCAAATATGAGGTATACGTCTCTCTACATGCATTCTACTCAACCAATAAAACATACGGGCATTCTTGAATTGACCCGTACAATTATCTGACCATATGATATGTCAATCAATTGCAATATCTTTCTCATGCAAGAACTCAAAAAAATTCTCAAAAGAATGTTGCACATACTCGAAGGAGTGTGATCTATCATCACTCATATAAAAATGATACTCCCTGATTATCTTCCTATCCTCTTTTGTACTATCAGGAGCATGTCTATATGTAATGTGAACAAAAATAGCAATCTGGATCGAATTGTAGTATTGAGACTGTACCTCATTCTGTGGTTGCAATGTATAGTTCTCTGCAAAATCAACCAGCGATACAATAGTGCCAATCGGGAAAGAGTTCTTACACATCCTAAATTGTTGATCCAACCACTGAGACCTATGGGTGTACCTTGCATACTTGTAAAAAGATTTTCCTTAAAATCCATAATAAAATCAGCAACACTCACTTATCTTGAGAGTAATTCACATCTAGAACCTTCAACTCCACTCTTCAAAGTATATTTCACTGTCTCATATATTTTTTTCTCAACATAATTATTTCCAAACTCATGTTCGCTGCCCTCATGAAAACATGAAACAAACTTTGACAACCCACCACATTGGGAGCACTTGTCATTCAAACAATCATTTCTATAGAAATAGCAGCCATCATCTCTAGGGCATAAAAATAGATCTTGCAAGTCTCTTGATGATCTTGGAAATAGCATTGCACCACACTCCTGCAACATCTCATTAGTATGCATCGTAGAACGAATATGGCATAAAAGTTCATGGTACATTGAAAACTCCACATGGTACTTGCAACAACAAGTATTACGAACCTTAAGAGGAACACAATAAAATGGCTTCAAAGATTCAAAGGCCCTTTGTGATATTTGCAAAGTTGGATGTACTTGACAAAAAAAATTGTACAACATTGTTTGGCTTGATTCCAAGAAATGTTTGGGATACGGTGTGTGGTCTCGGTTCCCAATTCTTAATTTCAAAATGTCCTTTACATTGGGTGATACTCTAGAATTAGAGTGCCAAAATTATTGAATCTCCTCCTTCACATTGTCAGTCAAATTTCTATCAACATGTGGAAGCCTCCCACCAAAAGCCCATGTATCATGTTGAAGTGGATCGTCAAGTCTTTGTCTTCGTACAAGTGCTCTATCCAAAGTTTTACGGTTTATGTTCAAATCAACACAAGTTTGTCTCAATTGATGAGCCTTCCTTAATTGATGGCTTACTAAGGAGGTTGTAATCACTCTTTGAGCGGCTCTCATATCTCTTTATTTGGTATTCTTTCCAATAGAATTGAGAGCATCAAATAGATTTTTGAAAATAATATAATTTCTCTCCATCTTCTTGTTTATACGAATCTTCAATTTGTTTAGAAATGGTCTCATCTTTATCATATTTAGCAATTTAACAAAGAGTTGGCATTGCTCAGTCAATGTCTTATTGCTAAAATTTTGGACGAAAAGTTGTGTAGCCCACAACCGAATGGTTCTTGTTGACCTCTTGCCTTCAAGATTCGCAATAATGTTCTCATCAATTTCAAGTAACCATTTTGGGGTTCTTGAAGGTCTTGGATTTGGAATTTTTCTTTCATCCATGAGAGGGTCTCCATTTATAAAGTAATTAGGTGTTACATATTGTTCACTTGGTTGATTAATTCCACCTTCAATGTCAAAGTTTTCCACATTTTCACCTCCAATGTCAAAATTTTCCACATGTTCACCTCTTATGTCAAAATTTTCTACATTTTCACCTCCAATGTCAAAAAAAATCATATTTAAACCAAAATTATGGACACCTTCATTGTCAACTCCCAAATTTTCACTTTCCATTCTCACGTCATGTTGAGCATTTTCATTACCACTTTCAACATTTTCAACATATTTAAAATTTTCACTTTAAAAATCTACATTTCATTTTCAATAACTTGTTCAATATTTTCAAATTCAATTTCCTCTTCACTTGAAGTAACATTAGCAATATTTAACATACCTTGTCTTCTCCTCCTTTGACCTTCTCTATCTCTTTCTCTATACACTTCAATTTGGTCATTTGAAAGTTGTCTTTTGCGTGTAGACTTCCAATGACTATTACTCCCCATTTACCTCCACAAAGATGCTCCTAAATGATTGACAATGTAAGATTTGACTTTAAGAATCTCTCAAAAGCACAAATTTATCTCAACCTGTCTAAAAACCTATGATTATCGATAGAAAATCGAATGTGAAGACTATGGGTCGTTGGAATCCAAAAAATGGCCCACAAGGATATCCAATTTTAATGTAAAAATTTGTGGTCCCAAAATTTTTTCCCGTTGCCACCTTTTTTTCACTATTGCCACATTAATGGCAGTGACAGAAATCGGATATCCGATAAAATCCGATATTTGATTTCATTACTCATATTTTGTAGAGAGACAGAGACAAAGACATAGATAGAGACATAGATCAGGGGAGGAGGAGAGAGAGAGAGATTAGGGGAGGGAGATTAAGGGAGAGAGAGAGAGAGAGAGTGACCCCTTAGGACACAATATGATCCCTTGTGGGAGGGGTCATATGGTGTCCTAAGGGGTCATATGTTGTCCTTAGGGGTCATATGGTGTCCCATGACTCCTTAGGGCACAATATGACCCATAACGACACAATTTGGTGTCTTAAGGGGTCATATGGTGTCCTAAGGGGTTGTAGGACATAATTGATGAATACTAAGAGGGGGGGGTGAATTAGTATGCCAAAAATCTTTGCACTAAAACACTTACATAGTCTAAAGATAAACTGGTAAAGCAGTCTGATAATCAAACTGGTTATCACACATACAAACCAAAATGCGAATAAAACATTCACCCACAAAAGCAATACAACCATAACACAAGATATTTGACGTGGAAACCCAACTGGGAAAAGCCACCGTGAGATGGAACTCACAAGTCACTATCTGCAGAATAGAAACCAGATCGGTTAAGGTCAGACTGGTTAAGGTCTTACAATGTTCTTCACTAGAACAGATCCTATTAGGAATCTCAATCTCTGTTAAGAGATAATTCCAATTAAAGACTACCTTGTTAGAGGATTTTACAAAGGCTTTGAGGCCTACCCGGTTAGGGGCTACTGACTTGTTAAAGATGTGAGTAATCAACAAGTGTTTGATCTATCTAATAGCACAAACTGCTTGGTTAGATCCAGTATTGCTCACAGCTAATGCATTCCAACATTACTTTAGTCTTCTCTATCTCTCTCTCAGTTACAACTCGATCTTCTCAGATAAGATCGCTCTTCCAACAACTCAACATCCACCTTAAACCCTAGCTCAACATTAACCCTTTTCGCAACAACCTAAAACCCTAGACATGATGTCCTTTTAAAGGAATCTGATTTCATGTCAGTCCAATAGGATTTCTTTACAATTTCCTAGGTTCAATGAACCTAGACATACTTAGTAACACGACACAGGAATCACCATTAATGTGTCAGCATCGTCAAACAATCGGTGGATTGGTAACTCATCACAAAATGTTGGTTGGTAACTCATCACAGAGTATTACCGGTTCATACAAAATACCAGTTGCCGGTTTGACAAAAATGAAGATTGGTAAGAATGTGTTGTGCCACTTTTCTCCCTCGTACCACTTATGATCTGCGAACCGCTTGGGGTCAACATGCCGCTTCAGACCAGGAAACACATTCTGCAAAATCACTACTAGTCTAAAGACTAGAATACAACATACTGGTTGGAACAAATACCGGTTGAGCATTAGCTCATACATATAAAGGGGATCTCAATACAAGTGTGTGTCCATCAATGACAATCACAACATAAACATCAAAAATGCCAACAATCTCCCCCTTTGGCATTGATGGCAACACTTAGGAAAATAAAATTTTGACATGTAAGTGTTTTACAATAAAAACTTGCCATTAACAAAATTGCTCCACCTAAGCATATACACTATCCCTTAATCAACAGAGTGTATAGCAATTTTGCATTCAGAGCATAATCATCAAAGGATATAGCATATATCAAAATTTCAAAATTTTAAAACCAAAAACTAGATATACTTCTCCCCCTTTGCCAACAATGACAAAGTATCACTGAAAAACCTGTTTCCATATATATATAAAAGAGTTTATGACAATAATGAATAATACTTGTCAAAAACCGCTTTATAGTCCTACAAAAATTGTTTCATGGAAAGAGACTAGGACTCAAGTAGGGAGGTCGCCACTCCTTCTTTGTCTGCATTTGTGATAC
Source organism: Cryptomeria japonica (assembly GCF_030272615.1). NCBI lineage: Eukaryota > Viridiplantae > Streptophyta > Pinopsida > Cupressales > Cupressaceae > Cryptomeria > Cryptomeria japonica. The sequence continues at coordinate 471,239,674 of NC_081412.1, read as the reverse complement.
CTGTTCCTCCATGACATCTATTGTGCTCAGTTCTTGTGTGACTGTCAGGGCATCCAGGTTTAGATAGCATTTCTGGAGAATTTGCAGTCGTGGAAGTAATACCAGTTGAAGCTCCTACAAATCCCTAGACCTTGTGCTGATCTCTTACTCTATCTTGGCTAACTAGATCTAGAACCGGTGAACGGTTTGCCCATATGCTGCAAAGGAGTTGTAAGGAGTCTTGAATGTGCTCAAGTAAGACTGTAAGTCCGTTTGAAGTTGTTGCTTCTTGGCTAGCACATCATCACAGAATAGATGAGGTTGACAGATTTTGTTGAGTAGCAAGTTTCCCTCATCCAAGGCACTCCTTATGTCCTTTTGATCCTTTAGCAGTTCAGTCCTAAGCTCATTTAATTTCTTTACGAGAGCAACATTAAGAGCCTTTTGGTGCTCTTTCTTTACATTGGCCTCTGCTACTTCTTCTAGACCCTGCACCTGATCATCCACTATAGTACACAGAAGTTTGAGTTGTGCTAGTGATGAATCAGTGTCAGGAAGATTAGTACTGGGGATTAAACCGGTAAGTGTGTCTATAGCTGCCTGAATGATGTCCTGTTCCTTTTTCCTACGAATGATCTCAAGGCGCTCTTGAACAACCTTGATGCTCTGCATAAGCTCTGACTCACTTGCAGATTGGAGATCGATAGGACTAGAGAGATCAACCGGTGAGGGTTGACTTCCGATTGCCTTAGGAGTCTCCACCTAAGAGATTTTTGCTTCTTATCATTCCTTGGCTTCTTCAGCTTTCTTCTTTTCTGCTTCTCTTCTCTTCTCTTCTTCCTTGTCTTCCTCTGCCTTTTTCTTCTCCTCTACTCTCCTCTTCTACTCTTCCTTTTCTTCTTCTTCTCTCTTCTTCTTCTCTTCCTCTTCCTTTTTCTTCTTCTCTTCCTCTTCCTTATTCTTCTCTTCCTCTTCCTTCTTCTTCTTCTCCTCTTCTTTCTTCTTCTTTTCTTCCTCTTCCTTCTTCCTCTTTTCTTCTTCTTCCTTCTTCTTCTTTTCTTCCTTGTCCTCTTCTTCTTTCTTCTTCCTTTCTTCTTCTTGCTTCTTCTTCTCTTCAACTTTTCTTTTCTCCTCTTCCTCTTTTCTCTTCTCTTCCTCTTTTTTCTATTTCTCATCTTCATCCTTCTTCTTTTCCTCTTCCTGTTCTTTTGTCACTTGATGTGTGTCCACAGCTTGTTCACCACCCTGATCGGCCTATTGCCCCTGTTCAGTTCCCTCAGAAGGTATGTCCTGAGTGACATCTTCTATATCCAAGGCATCGACATCTATGGTGTCGATTGGTTCCTCCACCAGGTTTCCTTCCTCATCAAAAACCTCATCCGGTTTGGAAATAACCAGTTCCTTTTTTGCTTGGAGGTTGGCCATTCAAGCTTTGTGAAAGCTGATAGCATGGGCCATGTGTTGATGTGTATCCTTTTCTACATCATCAACTCTCCCCTCCAACAACCAGAGTCTTCTTCTCCTTGTGAAGAAGAGACCTTTATTTTGATCCAATACATCAAATAATTTTGAATTTGAGAGTTCGGGGAAGTACTGTGCAAAACCTTTCTCCCTAATCTCTTGTTCCTTTTCAATGACAATGCGCCATTTGTTATCCAATGCTTTAAATAATGAATCCGGTGTCTAAGATTTATTCTCTGATGGTGACTGATCATTTTTACATAAATAAAGAATGATTTCCTACAGTACTTCATCTTTTTCTTCACTATTGATTTCATCATAATAATCTATTAAATCATGAAGTAACTTTCTCCTAATATTCTTTACTATTCTTTGACAATGTTTCAAAGGTTTGTAAGAGGAGATATCTATATTTACTAGTGCGGATGTTGCTGGTTCATTCTTCTTCATCTTCTTGGTCTGTCTTGCCTTCTTTGGTTGTTCATCAAACTCGGTTTCTTCGAAGTCCGGTTCATTTGCCTTAGTCTTCCTCTTTCTTTCGAAGACTTTTTTCGGTGTTACCTCCGGTTTCTTCTTTGCCGGTGACCGCTTGGTCACTCTTGGAGTCGTAGTGGTAGCTGGTGCTGATGCTGCAGGCACTGCCTTAGCTTTCTTAGCTACTAGTTCTTTTCCCTTCTTCACCAATGGTTCTTCAACCAGTGTGATCTTCTCCAAGTAGGTTCTGGTTCGCTTAGCCTTTGGATCAAGAGGCAAGGCAATAAGGGTTGAAGCATACCCTTCCAGCATGTCAAACATGACCTCATAGCCCATAGGCTCCACTTCCTCCATTCTAGGCTCAACAGCCTCCATTAGACATTTGTCCACTTGAATAGTGAAATAGATGTCATCTTCATACTTCTTCACTATGTCACTTGAGATTCGTACCCTCTAACTCATCTTTCTTCTAAACTCATCAAAGTATTTGTTCAGTACCTTAGGGTAGCTGGTTCCAATGGCTTGCACACTTTCCTTTATCTGCTTGGTTACCGGTTGGTCAGGGGACCACTGGACATCTCCTACACCTGGAAAGTAGCCTTGGAAATAGAAAAGAAACCCTACTAGTAGTTGTCCAAACTTAAATCTCAATGAATTGTCCTTTTTGATTGCCTTAAGATTTAACAGGAGTTGCCTCTGCATACCGGTGCATATGTAAAATGATTTATCCTCTATAATCATCTGGTAAGTAGCATTTACCATTGTAGCAGATACAGAATTAATCCTACTAGCTGAGAATGTTTTGTAGCCTATCACCATGCAGGCATATTTTACGAGTTCGTCCTTGATAGGATTAACTGTCATACCTCATGAATCACTTGTCGAACCGGTGAGCTTGGTTATTTCCATTTTGCTTACCATTCTCAGGGCTGGCACTTCCCCTGTGTTGCAGAAACCGGTGACTGCATGAATTGCCTCAGGTGTGATATCATGAGTTCTCTCCAGGTACATCTTGTCACCATGGACTTTGCTCAAGATGATCCTGATGTGATCCTCTGTGAAGTCTTCCAGAAAATATACCGCATTATGGAGTTTCTTCTTCTCTAAGATACTAAACTCTGGTTTGATCCTTTTGTCCTTTCCGCAAAATAGACCTAATTGAGTATGAAGGGCTAAGGACCATAGGTCTTCTATCTTGCAATCAATATAATCTGAAATTCCTTCTTTAACTATGATTCCAGTTGGAACTTGTGACAAAGCATTATACTTGAACTTCCTCTGAATGAAACTTTTTTACTTAATGGATGTGCTTGAACTGGTATGAGATGTGGAAGCCACTGAAGAGTATTTCAAGAACACAAAAAATACCTTTCAAACGTGAATTTAGGGCTTCCTGATTCTGCTTTACTTTGCTCTCCGTCGGATGCCAAATCACGGCTTTGAGTTCTCCACTACCGCTTGCAAACTAGATTTGAATCTCTTTCAAGGTTACCCAATTTCTTGAAATCTAAGCTCAAATCACCTTTTCTTCGCTCTGCACTTGAAAACTTTTCTTCGTTCGAAAACAGATAGTGAGAAATGATTTGAAAAATGAATTTATACATGTCTCTCACCTACCATCATTAATGCTCCTCTATTCGGGTGTAAACCCTAATTTGCCTTTTTACCGTTTTCGGTCTTCTACCAAGCGACAGGTATAGCATACTGGTTAAGGTCTTTTATCGGTGTTAACCAGGGGTTCAAAAGCATTTCACCATTTTCTCCCCCTAAGCCTTTGAGGCTTAGTTTTCTGGTTCCGATATTTCCACACTAGGTGCAGAAATCGGTTCCTCTTTCGACATTGTTGGTTTCTTCTTCCATGTTTTCTTCATGTCTCCTTGAACTTTTTCAACATCTATTTCTCCTTCCTGAGTGACTGGTATATCATCAGATATACTTTTTTTTCTTCTACATAATCTTGCAATGTGACCTGGTTTGTTGCAGTGATAGCAAACAAGTCCAGGTGCTCTCCAAGGTCCATTGTACATGTTTCCAATCTTCCTTCTGCATGTTGCAGCAGTGTGACCATGACCATGACAGATCATACAACTTTCTCTCCATTCAGTTGCCGCTTGATGACCATCACTTCTTGACTGATGATTGAAGTCATTAAACCTGTTGTGGTTCTGATTCATAAAAGATTCAAGACCAGTTCCTTGGGTCCTCTGAGGATATCTTCTAGTGTTATCCACTACAGACCTGCATTCAAATGCTCTATGCCCAAACTTGTTGCATGCATAACAATGACCATTGAACTTATTAAATCTAGGTACATTGTTGATAAAATAAGGAAAATTATTGTAGGCTTTGCTCCTACATACATTGGCAGTGTGTCCTTCTTTAAGACAGTTAAAGCAAATAGGTTTGAATTTTTGCTTACCTTTTCCTTTGAGTGTCGATTGCTTCTTTGATGCTTCAGCATTTGTTCCTGAGGATTCTCCTTCCTCATGTCCAGAAAAAACAAGACCATTGCTATTCTTTGCCGGTCTAGATGACTCAAGCTTTTACTCTAGCTTGACTGTACTTTTTCCAAACTTAGCAAGTATTTCCTTTGACTCAAAGAGTTCTTTGGAAATAGCAGTGTTTGTCTCCATAAGACTTGCATTTTCAGAGATGGCAATGTTTAGTTCTCCTTGCATGTCTTTTTTTTCCATTCTACTCTCATGAAGGCAAGCTGTTAGTGCACTAATCTCATGTTTCAACTTGGAGATCTCATGATCTCTTTCTTTTACCAGATCTTCACCTTTTCTCCGATTCTCAAGCTCTTGACTGAACCGAATAGTCAGTCCTTCCAACTCCTTTCTTAGATTGGAGTTTGAATCATTCAACTTATTCACTTCAGCAATCATAGCTTCCATGTTAGCTTCATCTTTAGAACTACTTTTAGATAGTCCATCAGTCTTTCTACATGTTCTCTTCTTTTTGCTTGAGATGCCTTGTATTTGACCATAAGATCATCATAGGCCTGCTTAGACTTAGTGAGCCATTGAGTAAGTTCCCTCAAGGTGTATTCCCCCATATCTCTTTCCAAGTGGTTAAACTTATAGAAAGGTTGGCTCTGATACCAATTGATGAATACTAAGAAGGGGGGTGAATTAGTATGCCAAAATCCTTTGCACTAAAACACTTACATAGTCTAAAGATAAACTGGTAAAGCAGTCTGATAGTCAAACCATTTACCGCACATACAAACCAAAATGTGAATAAAACATTCGCCCACAAAAGCAATACAACTATAACACAAGATATTTGATGTGGAAACCCAACTGGGAAAAACCACGATGAGATGGAACTCACAAGTCACTATCTGCAGAATAGAAACCAGACCGGTTAAGGTCTTACAATGTTCTTCACCAGAATTGATCCTGTTAGGAATCTCAATCTCTATTAGGAGATAAGTCCGATTAAAGACTACCTTGTTAGAGGATTTTAGATTCACATGTGTGAACCACCTTGTTAGAGGATTTTACAAAGGCTTTGAGGCCTACTCGGTTAGGGGTTACTGACTTGTTAAAGATGTGAGTAATCAACAAGTGTTTGATCTATCTAATAGCACAAACTGCTTGGTTAGATCCAGTATTGCTCACAGCTAATGCATTCCAACATTACTTCAGTCTTCTCTATCTCTCTCTTAGTTACAACTTGATCTTCTCAGATAAGATTTCTCTTCCAACAACTCAACATCCACCTTAAACCCTAGCTCAACATTAACCTTTTTCACAACAACCTAAAACCCTAGACATGATGTCCTTTTAAAGGAATCTGATTTCATGTCGGTCCAATAGGATTTCTTTACAATTTCCTAGGTTCAATGAACCTAGACATACTTAATAACATGACACAGGAATCACTATTAATGCGTCGGCACCATCAAACAATCGGTGGATTGGTAACTCATCACAAAATGCCGATTGGCAACTCATCACAAAGTATTACCGGTTCATACAAAATACCAGTTGCCTATTTGACAAAAATGAATACTAGTAAGAATGTGTTGTGCTGCTTTGCTCCCTCATACCACTTGTGATTTGCAAACCGCTTGGGGTTGACATGCCGCTTCAAACTGGGAAACACATTCTGCAAAATCACTACTAGTCTAAAGACTAGAATACAACATACCAGTTGGAACAAATACCCGTTGAGCATGAGCTCATACATATAAAGAGGATCTCAATACAAGTGTGTGTCCATCAATGACAATCACAACATAAACATAAAAAATGCCAACAATAATATGATTCCTTAGGACATAATATGACCCATAACGACAAAATTTGGTGTCTTAAGGGGCCATATGGTGTTCTAAGGGGTTGTAGGACATAATATGATCCCTTAGGACACCATAGGACCCATAACGACCCAATACATGGTGTCATAAGGGGTTGTATGTTGTCCTTAGGGGTCATATGTTGTCCCATGACCCCTTAGGACACAATAGGACCCATAACAACACAATTTGGTGTCTTAGGGGGTCATATGGTGTCCTAAGGGGTCGTAGGACACAATATGACCCCTTAGGACACTATAGGACCCATAATGACCCAATATGGTATCATAAGGGGTCGTATGTTGTCCTTAGGGGTCATATGGTGCCCCATGACCTCTTAGGACACAATATGACCCATAACAACACAATTTGGTGTCTTAAGGGGTCATCTGGTGTCCTAAGGGGTTGTAGGACACAATATGACCCCTTAGGACACAATATGACCCGTAATGACCCAATATGGTGTCATAAGGGTTTGTATGTTGTCCTTAGGGGTCATATAGTGTCCCATGACCCCTTAAGACACAATATGATCCTTTAGGACATATTATGACACATAACGACACAATTTGGTGTCTTAAGGGGTCATATGGTGTCCTAAGGGGTCGTAGGACACAATATGACCCCTTAGGACACCATAGGACCCATAACGACCCAATATGGTATCATAAGGGGTCGTATGTTGTCCTTATAGGTCATATGGTGTCCCATGACCCCTTAGGACACAATATGATCCATAACAACACAATTTGGTGTCTTAAGGGGTCATATGGTGTCCTAAGGGGTCGTAGAACACAATATGACCCCTTATGACACCATAGGACCCATAACAACCCAATATGGTGTAATAAGGGGTCGTATGTTATTCTTAGGGGTCAAATGGTGTGCCATGACCCCTTAGGACACCATATCACCCATAAAAACACAATTTGGTGTCTTAAGGGGTCATATGACCCATAACGACACCGTATAGACTCGTAAAGGGTCATAGTGTGTCCTAAGGGGTCATATGATGTCTTAAAGGGGTCATATGACACAATATGACCCCTTAGGAAACAATATGACCCGTAATGACATAATTTGGTGTCTTAAGGGGTCATATGGTGTCCTAAGGGGTCATAGGACACAATATGACCCCTTAGGACACCATAGGACCCATAACGACCCAATATGGTGTCATAAGGGGTTGTATATTGTCCTTAGGGGTCATATGGTGTCCCATGACCCCTTAGGACACCATATGATCCCTAACGACACCAAAATGACACCATATGGTGTCATAAGGGGTCATATTTTGTCCTTAGGGGTCATATGGTGTCCCATGACCCCTTAGGACACCATATGACCCCTAACAACACCATATGGTATCATAAGGGGTCATATGACCCATAACGATATCATATAGAGTCATAAAGTGTCATATTGTATCCTGAGGGGTCATATGGTGTCTTGAAGGGGTCATATGAAACAATGTGACCCCTTAGGACACAATATGACCCATAACGACACAATTTGCTATCTTAAGGGGTCATATGGTGTCTTAAGGGGTCATAGGACATAATATGACCCCTTAGGACACCATAGGACCCATAACGACCCAATATGTTGTCATAAGGGGTCATATATTGTCTTTAGGGGTCATATGGTGTCGCATGACCCCTTAGGACACCATATGACCCTTAACGATACCATATAGTGTCATATGACCCATAACGAGAATGTATAGAGTCATAAAGGGTTATATTATGTCCTAAGGGGTCATATGGTGTCTTAAAGGGGTCATATGACACAATATGACCCCTTAGAATACAATATGACCCATAACGACATAATTTTGTGTCTTAAGGGGTTATATGGTGTCCTTAGGGGTCGTAGGACACAATATGACCCCTTAGGATACCATAGGACCCATAATCTCTCTCTCCCTCTCCCCTAATATCTCTATCTCTCTCCCTTCCCCCTCTCCCCTCCCCATCTCTCTATCTCTCTATCTATCTCTCTATTTTCCCCCTCTCTCTCTCTCCCCCTCTCTCTCTCTCCCTCTCCCCTAATATTTCCCTCTCTCTCTCTCTCTCTCTCTCTCTCTCTCTCTCTCTCTCTCTCTCTCTCTCTCTCTCTCTCTCTCCCACTACCCCCTCTCCCTCTCCCTAATATCATATACTTATTTATTTATAAATGAATTTATTAAAATATTATATATTAATAAACACTAGATTAATTATTTGCAAATTTAGTTAGTGAATTTACTTATTAAAATCGGATATCTAATTGTACTAGATATCTGATTTTATTGGATATTTGATTTTATCGGATATCTGAGTTTTGTTGTACAAATTTCAAATTTGAAATTTTGGCTCGGGAATGCTTTGGGATTTGGCTTGGAAGTGACAAGCCTAGGAAGTCAGCTGAAAAAATGTATTTTTTAGTATTCCTTGATTTTCTAGACTTTACACTGGTGGCTAACAACTTTTTTTGTAGCCAAAATTGATAAAACGAAAAGGGTTTTTTAAGGACGTTCTCATCTTTCCAACAATATAAGGCTTGTCTTATTTTGACTTTAATAAATAATTATTATTTATTTTCTAATTGAATTCTGACAATAGTCCTTATTGATAGACTGATTGAAAAACACTCATAACTTTCAAATGGTATAACATTATTTGAATCCAAAACATGCATCACATCCTATGCTTCATATACTATATGGAAAAAAAATTAAAAATTAAATTACATAAGGTTTTGACCAAGTTAAGGTGGTCTGACGTAGGAGTTTTTGAATTTCTGAAAAGTTGTAGTAAAAAATTCATAAATAGTTATTTACTTTATAAAAAATTATAAAAAAATATGTGTCACATCTGTAAATGAGTCTAATACTTATATTATAAATATTAAAAAATATGTTATGATTTGATTATGATTAGGGTGGTCAGACATACATCTACTTCTTATCTTTTTCCTGAAATTTTAGTACCAATGCATTGAAATTTGAAATTTTCATCAAATAGGATTTTTTTTTTTTTTAAAACAACTAGTAGCTTAGAAACTAAATTCAATTTTCTATAGATTCTCTTCTTACATATTTTAAAAATAATGTTCACAACTTATTCAAATTTTCATGTCAAGTTGCATAACTCTGATTTTCTGAAATTTCATTGCCACGTAAGGGCCTGTTTTGGCACACCATGATCCTGCACATACCCATCATCCACATCATCATCTAATTAATCACAATAGGATCTTTATTTTGAAAAGAACAATTATCATGCTTAGACATTAATTTTTCAAAGATTTTTTTTCTCCCTTGGTCTGGTCGTAGTTTGTTCAAATGGGGATCAAAGCATTTGTAGGTGTTTTAGGAGAGGAAATTATTTGGGAATCAAGATCACGGTCCTTAGCATGACATCTTTGATGTTAGTCTCAAGCACTATGGTTTCTTTTGGTTCGGTGTGGAATTTGAGAAGACTTGGAATCAATCATCATTGGCTCCTTTATTCCTTTGTAGAAGGAGGAACAAAAGTAACCTCACTAGGTTGAGAGACACAAGATGTTGTACATTTATAAGATATAGGAGGAATGGAAGGTGTGGAAAGGAGTTTGGGTCCAGAATGAGGAGGTGGAACATCATTGTCGAATACACCATAGGACTAAGAGGGGGGTTGATTCAATTCAGACCCTCAAATACTTAAATTATAATATTGAAACTTGAATTCACAAACATATAATCCTAGTAATAACAATTCATTAAAGTATGAAACACAACAAACACATGAACACTAGATTTACATGGAAAAACCAATTAGGGAAAAACCACAATGAGAATCAAACTCGCATAAATATAATTTGTTGCAATATTACCTCCAGAACACCTTTCTCCCAGGAGGGCTTGTAGAACTAAGGTGCACAATCTTAGGTAAATATACAAATGTCTTCCGAGATTGAAACTCACTATTTCAAGGTAAGATATAAAAACTTTCCAAGAGACTCACTATCTTTTGCTAGAGAAACAAATAGCTGAATTCGATTGAACAAGATCTCCTAATCATGTAATTGATCTTGAACCACTATGTCAAGTAATTAATATCATAGAAAACTCTTCTGCTTCCAAAATACAATCTTTGAACTTTGTCATTACGAATATTATTATCAAAGCTCTCCACAATAGTCTTATGCTCATCTCCAATCCTAGATCTTCTTGTAGATCTTTAACACCTTTGGCAAATCACTTCACACCCATTTCACGCACTCACTAATACATCCAAACTCCATTATATACAATATTAATTATCAAAATTCTTAACTAGGTCGACCACAAATAAAATATACATGTTATTACATAAATTTGGCCATTGAAACCTAAAATATCAAATGTGATCCACACCAGGAGATAGAGAGGACCTAAAAAGACTACAATACAATATTTCCAAGTGATTCCAATGAACCACACACAATAGCTCGTCCTCCAAGTTTGACATAAAATGAAACATGTAGATGAACAATGAAGCATGCCAAGTGGTCAGCCTAAAATCATTATCCAATGCATGAAACTCAATATGGATCTACACACATGGTCCAAGTTGAATACAATATCATGGCAATTAGCTAGGCACCAGAATAGTTGACACCTAGAACTCAAAACATCATAACTTCACTTTCTAGCAAAGTTTCAACTTGACAACAAAACTAGAACATTGTTAGACCATATGAACAAATCCTTCAAATTGTAGCACCTTAATCCACATATCTGGAAGCTAGTAAACCTTTTTTGGACCTATTCTAATAGACAACCTTACTATCATAAACAAGAGTAATTAGCTCAACCAATAAAGCCATATAGAATCTGCAAAATAGATAGTACAATAAGCAAAGCATAGACACCATATGTAGAACTATATCATATAATCTCCACATGCTAGAGGAATACAAGGCATTCTTCCATTGAGATATTAAATATTGTTTCCTGCATAGAGAAACCTTTGTTGCACTACTCTTCCAAAAATACATTAGTATATCCACTAGATAATTCAATAGTATTAGAGAACATAGATAGTCTTTCCTTCAAAACTTCCACTACATCATTCTTCCATTGGGGCATTAAATTTTTTTCCTGCATATTGAAACTTCCACTGTATCATCCTTAATTCTCCATATAAGTACTCATTCTTGTATTTGGAACTTATACTCTTTCTCACATATTGGAACTTTCACTATATCATCATTCATCATCTATGACAACTTAAGAATTGGCATCAATGACAACACATCACAACTCAAGTTTCTAACATTCTCCCCCTTTGTCATTGATGGCAACACATGTGTACCAACAACAACAATGCCAAATGAACTCGACCTGTATATCTCTTCCCTTTGACATCAAGGACAAAGAGCACCATAATGAATTTTGTCTCCCCTTGACATCAAGGACAATAAACACAACTCTAAATAGTTCTTCTTGTAGTTGACAATATTTATCCCAATGACTTTAACACATCTAAAATGTAGCAAGAGGCATCATTACTCCCTGACAGGGATGTCTGAAAAATATCATCCTTATTTTCTCCCCCAAGGGTAGAAACAACACCAATCTAGAAAACAAAAGCAATGCTAGATGGTTCCCCCTAATAGATACACCTTCTCTTTTTGTCATCAAAATTTTTGAACAATATCTTTAGTCATTTCTTCCTTTGTCATGCCTAGATTGACTTCTAGACTGGCTCCAACCTAGAAGCATCTAAGAGTCCAAATAACTTCTCCATATATGAACAATTCTCTATATACTTCTAGAACCTTACAAATGAAGAGAAAGCAACAAGAATCTCTTTCATGCTAAGAACATCTTCAACAACAATTGGCAAGAGGGGTCATAAAATTTTCATTTTGCTCTCCCCCTCAAATAGTACATATTGTTTGGTTGTTGGAAAAATAATGTGGTGCCACCAGAGAGTGTAGACCCATACTCAAATTTTTCTTCCACCTTTACTTTTGATTCCTTCACTTACATCTTTTTCATCTTCTCCTTTTCTATATTGATATCAATCTTCTATAACAGGCCATTCTTCTCATTTCTTTCTCTACAAAATTAGACAATGTGTCCACATCTTTTACAATTGTAGCATACTAGACCTTGTTGATATGCACTTCTATTCATTTTGATATTTCTATCTCTTCTAATGCTTCCACTGCTTTTGATAACTCTTGTGCACTCAATAAATTTATGACCCAAATTGTTGCAAGTATAACAACATCCATTGAAAGTCTGAACATTTCAATTATTTTTATTTCTCATCATTCCACTTCTACACTTATTAGCCTTATGACAAACTTCGTTATAAATGTAACATTGATCATTAAACAATTCAGATCTAATTTTTTTTTTTCATTCACTAGCTCTACGTCCAATTACACTATACGGAAAATAGTTTCCATTGAAAGTTGATGAGTACTTGATTTGAGTATGGGATCTCTTGGACACATCTTTGTTTTAGATCTGAGGGGAAATATTTTGAGTAGTATTCCTTGCTTCATTCCCAACATTTTCTCTACTATATACATTCTAATTGTCTTCTACCAAAATATTTTTAAGAGGATTATGCACTAATTTTGTTGTCCTTCTTTCTTCTATCTAATTCAATTCTTCTTCTACCATCTTTGCCAAACTTTTATCTTTTGAGATATTCATTTTTATCATAGTAGTAAGAGTAGCCATAGTCATAGTTGTAGACTCAATTTGATTACAGAATTGTGCTAGTAAACAATTGCCTCCATTATTATCTTTTACATAGTAAATATTTCCATTGTTTATTACACCTTCTACAACCAATCTACCAAATTTTCCCTTTCTAATTTCACATGTGTATGTGCACAAAGATGGTGGTCAAAAAAGTGGACACTGCCCAAAACAAAAGGAAAAACAAGCAGCACGTACCCGGTTTTAAAATTTGAAATTCCCGCGTATGCACTTAAGTTTGTTCTTCCCGAGCCTAGAGAAGATAGCGCGTACGCACTGCTTTTAGGAAAATGAGCGTGTACGCACTATGCCTAGGAAAATGAGCACGTACATGTTGCTCATAGGAAAATGAGCACGTAAGCACTAATAATCCAAATATAACTGCGTACGTGGTGACTGGTAAAAAAAGTTTTTTAAAAAAAATGGGTCTCATTTACCCGTGAATAGCACATTTTTTACTTTGTTTTTTTCCCCATTTCTTCTCCTAAACCATGAACGGGGTGCTAGATTTGTCCTCCAAGCTATGGATCAAGGTTAGTTTTTGTTTATTTTTGTCTTTCTTTCCCGTTCAATTTGTTTTACATTTTGAATTTAATTTCATTAATTTTGATTAGGTTTTTTCATTTTTTGTTTCAAAAACTAGATTCTTCTAATCCAAAACAAGAACAACCAAATGGACCTCCTGAAAACCCACAAGTACAACTAGATGCACCTCCTGAAAACACACAAGAACAACCCCCAATTCCTCCTTTTGACCGCACACCCGAAACACCAGAGCAATTAATTAATCAGTTAGGACAAAATACATCTAAAATCAATAGACTGATTGTTAAAATGAAAACTTCTGAACTTGAGCATCATCAATCCCTTGCCACTAACCTAGAAACATTAGCTAGTGGTGCCATAGCTATTTCCACACAAATTACCAAATGGGAAGCTTTAGGGATAGGTGACGTCAATTCTATGTTGATGGGCTATCATATGATGGAGTAAAAAACAAAAATATTACTAAACAACAAATATGTACCCTTTTTGTTGATCCCAAAACTGGTTAGTCATTACCTCTTAATGCAAAGAGGTTTCCCATACATTGGTGTACCAATGTGCAGATGAAGAATCTTTTTTGGTAGAGGTGGTGGATGCTCTTTGATGATCCACCTTGTAATAATTATGAGGTGCCATTATATTTTTTGAGAAAAGTATATTGTGAGTTTGTGCTCAATGTGTGCCCAAACTATTTTGTCATGAGAGAGTTCCATGGTAGAGGTGGTGGCTCTGCCCAAGATAGACCTGGAGCCTGTAGGTGATTATCCACAGAGAGTCACCACCCCCTAGCACCCAAACCTAAGGTGCATCAGGCTATCCCAGTAGAGCTGAAAGAGTCGATGGAGCTACAGACTCTTCAAGCAGCTACAACATTGATTGGTGTCATCATCCAGCATGGGACATCATTAGCACACCGTGTTGTATTGGATGATGAGTCATTAGGTGGCGATAGAAAGCCCATCCAGCATATGTGTGTCAAATGCTCGAGGATAGATGATGCAGTCGATGCAGATGGATCCTCATTTTATCTGTGCACAATTTGTAGGAGTAGATGTCAAGCCCACACGGTTCAGGATTTTGCACTAATAGATGACTTGATGGACATGGTGTTTGCCCATGAGCCACATAGACAGGTGTGTTGATTTGAATTCATAGCATTTTATTTATCAGTCACTTTAAATTTGTAATTACATAAATGAATTTTCATTTATACATCGATTTAAATTGAGACAAATAATATGCATTTCAGGATGTAGTAATGGTATCCCATACTCCTCCCCCAGTTACTATAGCTGCAACTTCGATGTTTGAGGTATAATTTTTGTAACATGTTAAAATAGAATAGTACACTTTAAATTCAAAAAAATACAATATATACTAACTATCTTTAATTCTTGGTCCAATTGCTGGTTTGTAGGTCTTGACAGGGGACGAAATGTCTCAAGTTGATGACATCATGCTCTTAGCGATCAATTTTGGCCTACAAGGCTATACAGTATCATATTTTTTACAACCCTTTTTATGTATTGTTTTGATGGAATATGCAAGTCATTTCCTTTTAGATTTTTTAAATTATGTTTAATTTATTATCTGTACTAATATCTCATGTTAATTTTGTTTTTTAGGGTACCCCCTCCGCATCTATGGCTCATCCTAAGAAAAAGGATTTCTCGAAGATGCAAAACTTATGAAGAAGGTAATTGAACACCTTTTTAGTTTTACAGTTGTTTGAAAATGTTGAAATCAAGTATTAGTTGGGGTTTGTAGATTGATTAGTGTTTTTTGTCTATTTTACATGTACAATGGCCATTGAGCTATGTGGATTTGTTGAATGCACCTGATTCACCCATGGATCAAGAGAGGGCAGAGGTATGTATCTTTACTTTATTTTATTGATTTCATGATTATATGCACATGTACATGTGGACTTGTGATATATTATAATCTTATAATTTTTTCATACAGGAAATATCCATATCTATTTCATCAATGGCGAACCCTCCTCCTTGCACTAGAGAAGCATCTTAGGATCCAATACACTTTTGTTTGATATGTAAAATTAATTATTTTTAACCTTCAATACTTATCATTATATTAATTGTATTTAATCTTTGAACATTTTTTGTATAGGTAATAGCGACAGTTTCTACATCGATGGTGAGCTATCCTCAGTCCAATATTGGAGAAGCATCTCAAGAACAGGTACGCCATTGTTCTCTATATTATAGCTTTTAAGTGTTTTTTATATATTTATGTTAGTACATTGTATTAATTGTACATTTAATCTAGAATAGACCCCTTCGCGGTACAGCCATAACGTGGATCCATTTAAGTATGTCTTCAAGAAAACTCCTAAGAATGACAAGGAGAGGAGAGTGAAGATATTAGCTCCTAGATCAGCTGATAAGGTAATCTATATTTCAATTGCAAAGGAATTAAAGTTAAATGCATAGTTGTGTTGTTAATTGTGAACTATTTTCTACAAAATAATTCTAACTTGGCTTTTGAATTGTGGTTTTGCAGCCATCTATAGAGCCACGTACTGCATCGAAGAGGCTTGATTTTGATGATCCACCACAAGTTTAGGATCATATAATGTTAGTTTTGGTCATAGAATGACCAATACATGTAGATATATTTGACATTTTTATTGTATATCGATTTGGACATGGCATATGCCACATTTTTGTAATACTTGTATTGACTTGGCAGACATGCCTTTTTTTATACATATAAATATCGATATTCGATCCAATAAATGTGTACTGAGTTCATTATTTTGTATTTGTTGTATTTTATGGTTGTCCTTTTATAAATTTAAATGAATATTTGCATGTGTAATCGACAATATGAATATAAACAACAAAAATATATAATATAAAACATTGCAATCATGGAATATGATTTGATAAAATTTCTAAAATATTGAATTAACCCTACAAAACTCCTTGTATTCAATTCATTATTGTGTATTTGTTGTATTTGGTGGCTGCCCTTTTATAAATTTAAATGAATATTTGCATATGTAATCAACAATATGAATATAAACAACAAAAATTGACAATATGAATATAAACAACAATATGTGTTTGGTGCCAGAGCACCCTCACGCTTGCAATGGTCAAATTTTGTTCGTCATGTGCACAAACTGATGTTGTGAGTGTGTCTGGGTGGGAAGGTTTATGCTAGGCATGCCCCTGTCATGCGTCCCAAAGAGTCAGAACGTCGAGAGTCATACCATACCAGTGCGATCTCTCAAGTGCCCTAAGTCCAAAAAATTGTCAAAATTTGATGGACTGTTTTTCAAATCCAAGACATAAGTGGTTGATCCATTTGAACTCGTGGGGTCGCGTGAGGCTCCTCTACAATGGCCTATCTCATTTTTTGATGAGTCAGAGCTATTTTCAATTGGTAGCATTTTTTCGCCTGCTGCAAAAACCGTCAGTTGCATGCAATGCAAAGTTACCAGATTGGCTAGAATTGATTTGGTTTGTTGTGTGCACAAACCAAAATTGTGAGCACATCTGGATGCGTAATTTTACACTAGGCATGCCCCTATCATGCATCCCAAAGCATAGAAATGTCGAGAGTCATACCATACCGGTGCGATCTCTCAAGTGCCCTGAGTCCAAAAAATTGTCAAAATTTGATGGACTGTTTCTTCAAATCCAGGACACATATGGTCAATCTGTTTGAACCTGTGGGGTCGCGTGAATGCTCCTCTACAATTGAATGTCTCATTTTTTGATGATTTGGAGCCATTTTCGATTGGTAGCATTTTTTCGCCTACTACAAAAACTGTCAATTGCATGCAATGCAAAGTTGTCAGATTGGCTAGAATTGATTTGATTTGTCGTCTGCACAAACCGACATCACGAGCATGTCTAGGTGGCCATTTTTACACTAGGCATACCCCTTTCATGCATCCCAAAGCGTCAGAATGTCGAGAGTCATACTGTACCAGTGCGATCTCTCAAGTGCCCTGAGTCCAAAAAATTGTCAAAATTTGACAGACTGTTTCTTCAAATACAGGACACATATGGTTGATTCGTTTGAACCCATGGGGTCACATGAGGCTCCTCTACAATGGACTATCTTAGTTTTTGATGAGTCAGAGCCATTTTCGATTGGTAGCATTTTTTCGCCTACTACAAAAACTGTTAGTTGCATGCTATGCAAAGTTGTCAGATTGGCTAAAATTGATTTGGTTCGTCATGTGCACAAATCGGCATCACGAGCAAGTTTAGGTGGGCAAATTTATGCTAGGAATGCCCTTGTCATGCATCCGAAAGTGCCAAAATGTCGAGAGTCATACTGTACCAGTGCGATCTTTCAAGTGCCCTAAGTCCAAAAAATTGTCAAAATTTGATGGACTGTTTCTTCAAATCCAAGACACGTATGGTCGATCCGTTTGAACTCGTGGGGTCATGTGAGGCTCCTCTACAATGTCCTCTCTCAGTTTTTGATGAATTGGAACCATTTTTTATTGGTAGCATTTTTTCCCATGCTGCAAAAGTCGTCAGCTGCATGCAATGCAAAGTTGTAGGATTGGCTAGAATTGATTTTGTTTGTCGTGTGCACAAACTGACGTCACAAGCACATCCAGGTGGGCATTTTTATGATAGGCATGCCCCTATCATGTATCCCAAACCATCAAAACGTCAAGTGTCATACCCTACCGACGCAATGTAGAAGTTGCTTGACAATTTTTTGACAATTTTTTTGATAACAATGACAATTTTTGTTCAAATTGTATCTAGTCTCAATCTATGACCCCTATGACCCAATAATGACTCAAATAATTCTCCATGATTATACAAGAATCAAGAATGCTCATGATTGACTAGGGACACATCACATATACTCAAAACATAGTCACAAAACATTGACACACAAAATAGTCACAAAATATTGTCATATATTATTAAAAAATTTGACTCTAAATATGGTCAAATCAGCTCTTGGCTATTTGATTATACAAAAAAATGTCTTACAAATCATCTCATGGGATTTTATACAAAATTTGGCATTACAATATGTGTGATTCAACTCGTCACCATTTTAATATACAAATCATCTCATGGGATTTTATACAAAATTTGGCATGTAAATATGTACAAATCAGCTCATTGCCATTTAAATATACAAAATTATGCCCCTAAACATGTAAAAATCAGCTCATGGGCATTTATATATAATAAAAATGAATATAGAACAATTCGTCGATGATTTATACAAAATTCTCAAAATCATTCTACTCTTAACTGTAGAAACAATCAAGTGAGCCTTCAGGATCGACTGTAACCCATATTGTGTCAAGTATTGCCTCGTGGTCAAATTCATGAACTTTCCATAAAATCTTGTTATGAGGTCTACCACGATACTTCATCAAATGAATATTTGTTGTAACAACAAGGTTAGAGAAATGAAGAATATGTCTGTGTGTTTCAAAGTCCTTGAACAACCAAACATCAAAATTCTTGATAGGGTATCTCTGAAGCCATGTTCCTGTCATGATAATAGACCCTATTGGGTACTCAATACCCTCTCTGTCAATGATTGTGGTTGTCAATTTTTTCTTAGGCTCAACACAATGACACAAATAGTAATTTGTTCCTTCTTCATTGTTCTCTTCTGTAACAATTGCATACACGTGACCTGCATTTTATAAAGTGTTAATTAATACCAAAAATAAAGTATGATGTACAACAAAATGAACCAAAAAGAATACTTGCAAAAAAATTAACTCAAAAAATCGCCTGAATCCACTAGGTCGAATAAATGGTCAAAATCCACTGATGTCTCCATCTGGCTCAATTGTAGTTCTTTGGGAATTTGATATGAATCAATGGGAACCAATGGTCTACAAGACAATTTGTCAACCCACTCTTGTGATTCACATTCTTCCAACAAACAATGCATGCATGAAGAGCAAAAACATACCATCTGTCTCATATAAATTACTAGTGAACTTGAATTTGAACTCATAAATGAGTGCATGTTACTCAATCCTACAACTATATAACAATCTAGATAGTTTTCAATTTTAGATTCAGTGATCAACCAAAAATATCTATGAACCATTGGCGTACCTAGATTATCTGGATGCATCATAGACTTACACCATCGCATAATTATTTTTGCATCTATCAACTCAGCACCACCTTTGTACTTCAATTCTTCCCTAGCTAGGGCTCTTTTCACACATGCTCCTGCACCATCGTGCTCTCCCTTACCATGTCCAGCCTTAGTGAAATTCCAAAAATGTTGTACACCGCTTGTCATATGCATCCTTGTCAACCAATAAAACATCCTTGTATTCTTGAATTGTGCAGTGCAATTATGTGACCATATTAAGTGTCGGTTGTATCATATGTTCCTTTCCCTTAAACTATCATAGAAAACTTTAAAGCATCCTTGTAAAAACTCTGATGAATGAGTATGATCATCACTTAAGTAGAAGTGATACTCTCTTACAACCTTTCTATCCTCCTCTGTACTATCATCTGCATGCATAAATGCTATGTGTACAAAAATAGAAACTTGTGTAGAGTGATAATAATGGATTGCACTTCATTTTGAGGTTGTAGTGTATAATTTTTAGTGAAATCAATGATAGAGACAATGGTGCCAAGAGGAAATGTGGCCTTACATAACTGGAATTGCTCATCTAACCATCGAGCTCTATGTGTATACATTATGTACTCATAAACTAGTTTCTCTTGAAACATTTTCATAAATTGAGCTACACATATATCATTTTTTACTAGCTCACATGTCTTCAAATATTTTCCATCTTTAACTCCATATGTGGCTGTCTTGTATTTTCCGAAAGAAACTAGTTTCGTACCAATTTCATGTGTGCTCCCCAAATGTACGCATCTTGGTAAACGTTGCAAACCACCACGTATAGCACAAGAACCTTCCAAACAAGGCCCATCTTATAATAAATGCAACCATCATGTCTATTACATAGCACACTTGAAATAAATTCTCTTACCGAGTTAGGAGGTGCTTGTATATTACATTCTTGCACAACATCGTTAGTGTGCAAAGTAGAACAAATATGACGAAAAATATCATAATGCATGGAAAATTCAATATGCATCCTACAACAACACGTGGTGCGTACATGATTAATCTTAATATAAAAAGGTTTTTCCATTTCAAAAAATCTTTGAGAAATTCTTATTTGACGAAACTTTTGAAGGAATCTTTCATAAAATTTAGCTTGAGTCCTATCCAAATAGTGTTTGGCATGTGGCACACAATTTGTAGACCCAATTCACCTTCTAACAACATCTCTTTGGTTGGGCGAAACTCTTGTGTTGTCATGCCAAAAAATTTCAATTAATGTTTTTAGTGCATCAACAACAACCTTGTCTTTGCATGGTAGTCTACCCGAGAATGCCCAAAGAGAATTATTGTTAGGTTCCTCTATTTTTTCCTGCCTCTTTAATACTTTACTTAATGTTGTTCTACTAACGTTTAATGACTTACTTGGTTTGCTTATCAAATGATCTTTTTTTATTTTCTTGCTCATTATGGTTGATGTAATGACATGTCGAGTAGCATTAGAATCTTTAGTACGTGATTTTGAACCAATAGCTTGACATGTATCAAATAGATTTCTCACAATAGTTCTTTCACTGTTACTTTCAGATGATCTTAGGCCTAGAATTTTCATTGTCTCTCTAAAATTCAAATTTTTAATCATTTGAACAATTAATTGACATCTTGCGGTTTGATTTAAGTTATTAAAATAAATTTGCCATATTCTTTTAACCATTCTCCTACAAGTTTGTTCATTCATTTTATTGGGCATTGACTTCAATATATTCTCATCAATGTCAATTAGATACTTTGGTTTCCTACAAATGATTCTAGGAGGTGTTAACATCAGTACATTATGTACATTCAATTCATCAAGTAGAGAAGGTGTAATATGTTCATCATTTAATTGATTATTCAATGCGCTATCTTCTTCAATTGCATTAGGTTCAAACGGTAAATCAAATGTCTCTTCTTCAATTGCATTAGGTGCATTATATTCATTTGGTAAATCAAATTGAGATGTTGAGGATGACATACCTTCTTCTCCCATTGTTCTTATGTCACACAATTTCTTTATACGCTGCCTTTGTCTTTCCTTTTGAGCCTCTCATTGTTCCATCATTCCTCCCTTGTTCTTTCCCATGGTTGATATCTGTTGTCCTAAATAGAATCATATTACATATATATGTAAACAAAAGTTCATAAACAAACAAATAACCACAAATATGCATCTTATCACTATTTTTTGGAATCAAACTATTAAACAATCACAATACTGTTGACAAAAACTAATAAGAACAACAATTCAATCATTTGAAATCATGCAAAAACAAAAAATTCACTTACTTCTATGTATAAAATAGTGATAGAAGTGTAGACACAGTTCTAGTGGGGCCTTCAACAACCTCAAAAACTTCTTTTGAGGTCGTTGAGGCTCTTGGGCAACTAAAACTATGTCTATAAACCGCGTACGCACTGTTAGTCCATAAAATGTTGACAAGCCCAACAGTATTCTTTTTTCCCATTCTAGACTAATAAGTAGCACATACGTGCTCCTAAGCCTAAAAAATGTTATCACATGGTAACGAATAATGGGCTCAGTACAAGTAATAAGTACTGCGCATGCACTCCTTTTCCTTAAAAAATTTATGGCAGGGCAGTGAACTAATAGTTTTAGTACCCCATATGCGCTATTGATAGTAGAAAATATGTGAATGAAAAGGGAGAGAGAGAGAGAGAGAGAGAGAGAGAGAGAGAGAGAGGGGGGGGGGGAGACGAAGGGGCCAGAAGGGAAGGAGGGAGGGAGAGAGGGAGAGAAGAGGGGGGAGGGTGGGAGAGAAGAAGGGGTATGGAGGAAGGGAGAGGGAGAGTAGGGGGGAGGGTGGGAGAGAAGAAGGGGTATGGAGGAAGGGAGGGAGAGAGAGAGAGGGAGAGGGAGAGGGGGGAGAGGTAGAGGGAGGGAGAGAGGGAGAGAAGAGGGGGGAGGGAAGGAGGGATAGGGAGAGAGAGTGAGAGGGAGAGAGAGAGGGAAGGAGGGAGAGGGAGGGAGAGAGAAGGAGAGAGAGAGAGGGGGGAGGGAAAGGGAGAGAGAGGGAGAGGGAGAGGGAGAGGGAAGGAGAGAGAGGGAGAGAGAGAGAGGGAGAGAAGAGGGGGAGGGAAGGAGGGAGAGGGAGAGAGAGGGAGAGGGAGAGAGAGAGAGAGAGAGGGGGAGGGAAGGTAGAGAGAGGGAGAGAGGTAGAGGGAGGGAGAGAGGGAGAGAAGAGGGGGGAGGGTGGGAGAGAAGAAGGGGTATGGAGGAAGAGAGAGAGAGAGAGAGAGAGAGAGAGAGAGAGAGAGAGAGAGAGAGAGAGAGAGAGAGAGAGAGAGAGAGAGAGAGGGTGGAGAGGTAGAGGGAGGGAGCGAGGAAGAGAAGATGGGGGAGGGAAGGAGGGAGAGGGAGAGAGAGAGAGGAAGGAGAGAGAGAGAGAGAGAGAGAGAGAGAGAGAGAGGGGGGAGGGAAGGTAGAGAGAGGGGGATAGGTAGAGAGAGAGAGAGAGAGAGAGAGAGAGAGAGGGGGGGGGAGAGTAGGGGGGAGGGAGAGAGGAGGGGGGTGAAAGGGAAGGAGGGAGGGAGAGAGGGAGATAAGAGGGGGGAGGGTGGGAGAGAAGAAGGGGTATGAAGGAAGGGAGAGGGAGAGTAGGGGGAGGGAGGGAGAGGAGAGGGGAGAGGGAGAGAGAGAGGGGGGAGGGAGAGGGAGAGGGAGAGAGAGGGAGAGGGAGAGGGAGAGAGAGGGGGAAGGAGAGAGAGGGAGAGAGAGGGAGAGAGAGAGGGGGGAGGGAAGGTAGAGAGAGGGAGAGAGGTAGAGGGAGGGAGAGAGGGAGAGAAGAGGGGAGAGGGAAGGAGGGAGAGGGAGAGAGAAAGGACACAGGACACCATATGACTGATCTTGATTGTGACTATAGGATTTACAAAAGAAGAGAAAGAGGGAGGGAGAGAAAAAGAGAAAGAGGGATGGCATATGGATGAAGGGAGAAGGGGAGAGAGCGAGAGAGAGAGGGGTGGGGTATGGAGGAAGGGAGAAGGAGAGAGAGAGAGGGAGAGGGAGAGGGAGATAGGGAGAGAAGGAGGGGGGACAGAGGGAGAGGAAGAGATATCAAATCCAGGAAACAATATGACCCCTAACAACATCTAAGGGGTCATAGGGTGTCCTAAGGGGTCATATGACAATATATTATCCCTTAGCACACCATAGGACCTATAACGACACCAAATAGTGTCCTAAGGGGTCATAGAACAACATAGGACCCTTTAGAACATCATATGGTGTTGTTATGGGTCATTGATGTCCTAAGGGGTCTTAAGGGGTCACATAACACCATACGACCTCTTAGGAAACAATACGACCTCTAATGACACCTAAGGGGTCATATGGTGGGCTAATAAAATGATATATTAAATTTAAAGTTATGAATAGAACATCATACAATGAGACTCCAATCGAACAAACAACGAGGCTTCGCTAAAAACAAAGTGTAAGAGCCTGACCTAACCCTAAGACTACTACCTAAGTTCTAAAACATATGATGCTATTAAATTTGCAAGGTTATAAGACTGATCTCAATTGTGACTATAGGAATTACACACTTGATTTCTTTCATGGGTATGTACCATTCCAAGATGTTTGACAAGTGATGATCATCATGTACTACCACTGCCATCCATACAACAAACTTTAATTTCTATAAGTGACAGGCATTGTGTAACAACATGGGAACTCTTGCATACCCACCACTATCATTCTATAGGACATCATCTATGTTACTCTCCCTCTTTCTCTTCCTACCTGTTGTTTCCTTCTGAAAAACATATTGCAGGTACTCTGACTCATCATGTTGCTTTATTGACACTATTTTCCACATCTGCTCTACTGATTAAATTACATTCGAGAAGAATATTGTTGCAAGTTTCCTTGTTTGTCACAGTAATACAACCATGGTTCAATTTCAAACCCTATTCCTCCTATTCAATATACACACACAAATCCATCAGTCAATTTTCTTGGGAGAGCATACATGATAAAAATCAAAGAGGAAGTTGCAGACAAGAAATAAATTCACTTACTTCTATAGAAGTGCAGACATGGTTGCAGTAGGGTATGGAGGGAGGGAGGGAGAGAAGAAGAGAAAGATGGATGGGGCATGGAGGAAGGGAGAAGGGGAGAGAGCAAGAGAGAGAGGGATGGGGTATGGAGGAAGGGATAAGGGGAGAGAGAGAGAGGGAGGGATGGGGTATGGAGGAAGGGAGAAGGGGAGAGAGTGAGGGAGAGAGAGAGGGATGGGGTATGGAGGAAGGGAGAAGGGGAGAGAGAGAGAGAGAGAGAGAGAGAGAGAGAGAGAGAGAGAGAGGCACCTTGTATGCATTTGAGAGGGGGAGACAGTACACTTACATGTGTATATATATGTTTAATATATTATATATTATATATATACACATATTATCTATACAATATCATATTATACACATATTATATATTGCACATATTATATGTATATACACATATTATATATACAATATCATATTATACAATAGCACATGCGTGCTATTTATAGTAAAAAGAACGTGTACGCGTTGTTGATAGGAAAATGAGCGTGTACACGCTGCTTACACCATAAGTACCTCGTACGTTCTTTTTAAACTTGTAGTACCCCGTACGCGCTTTTGACTATTTAGCCTTGGAAATAGGCCTGGATGACAAAGCTACGGTTTGGAAGTTTGATTTCCCTCCATTTCTCTCATTTTTGACGTGTTTTATTTTATCAACTTGGTTTATCGACTTTGTCATCATCGGGTTTACACTTCATCAAGTGGGTATTTCTAAAATTGCCACCATATTTTCATCCATCTTCTGAGCTTTCTAACCATATAATTTTTTTCAATTTGAACAACAATAACATATTATTATTAAATTTCTTTTACGAGTGTCTCCATAGTTCTCACAGACATAGGTGAACCATATTGAATAACTTTTGATATACTTATCCAAATTTTAAAAACTTTATATATTATTACAGTGCACCTGATTATTTACAATTTTTTTAAAAAAAATTTATATTTTCGATTTGTTTAGTGCAACTTATGCTTTGTGCATGAACAAGTACCTAACTTATCAAGATGTGCTCGATTGGAAAAATCATAAAAAAAAATACTAAACAAAAAATTACAAAAAAATACACATCTTCTAGTGCTCACTCTTAACTATCTTTTTGCCAAAGAATTTGTCAAAATACTAAATCTAACTGACTTTTTTGATGTGCACGTTAGACACTATGTTATGTTTTTTAGAAAAAATCAGGGTCAGTTTTTCGTCCATGAAGGATTTGACCCCCTTAATCTTATCCAATTTTGAAAAAGTTTAGTAGTTTGGAAACTAGATTTAGATTACTACAATATTTTTTCTTTGATTATCTTCATATCTTGAGTGGATGACTTTCAAATTTTGTCTCCAAGTTCAGGTTCACCTGATTTTAGAAAAAAAGTGTCCACTTATACCCCCCTTATTGACCACCATCTTTGTGCACTTACCCACATCCAGTCTCATGAAATATGACCTTATAACCTTTTGTACACATTTGACTTACACTTAATAGGTTATGTGTCAACCCTTTAATATAATTAAAATTATCAATTTTATGCTTACTATTAATAGATATGCTTCCTTTTCTACAAATTAGAGCAACTTCCTCTCCTAAAAACTCGACTGATCCACCATCATGTTTTTCATGGTAAATAAACTTGTCTCTATTGTTGATCATATGATTTAAACATTCAAAGTTGATGATCCATTTCTTTGGTTCCATTTTAACTTGTAGAGGAGATTTGCCTTCTAAATTTATTGACCATCTGTCACTCTTTTCTTCTTGTAAAGTGTGAAATTGGGAGCTTAGCAAATTCGCCACTTGGAAGGGTAGATTCACTAAGCTCGATTTTCACTTGAGGAAACTTTTCATTCAAAAGAGGGGGATGAATCTACTAGATCCAATCCCAAAGGATACAAGGACTGAATACTAAGTAGATAGGTTGAAGTTGGAATGTGTTTGATCCTCTTTTGTAAGTTGAATAAGTAAAGTGCTAGAAATAAAGACAAAGTATGTGAAAAAGAGAGCTACAGATCCGGGATTTAGTCGTGCACCTGGATCTGAGAATTTTGAGATGATTCAGAGCTGCTCTACAAAATTGGGCAAAAGTCTGATGGACCATGTGTCTAGACAGGGGCGCCCTCCACTTGATCCTCCGAACTTTCTATGTTATGTCTCTATAAATAAAGCTTAATCCCATAAGTATAGTTGTGCACCTATTTCTTGCACATAGAAATAAAAAGAAAGGGTTTGGGAACAAGGGTTTGCCTAAGTCAAAGCTCGGTTTGGAATCAACCTTGAATGAAATACTGCAAATTCTTGAAATAAATTATGGAAAGCTAAACCTTCAGATCTACAATAGATGATGATGATGCTTTTATTCTTAGATGTAATCACATATGTTGTATGAAATGGCATGAACATAAAAAAATCCTAACACAGACACATGCTTGCAAATGAATGATGTAATGATGCTCCAGTGGAGAATATGTATCCTTGAGGAATGATAGATGATGAATAATTGAATGCTTGATGCTTGAATGTACTCTCCTTGCCTTCTCCACCTTCTCATGCTCTCACCTTATGATCATGTGTTATGACTCTATATCAAAACAAGAGGGGATAACCTCCTTATATACTTGCATATTTTCAAATATTTAATTTTTTGATAGAGGCCGACATATGGGATTTATTTCCCACTCAAAATTGAGATAGGTCCTAGGGGCCAAGATAGTTCCCAATTAGGGAGGACCAGAGTGACCCTAGTTTGGGCCAGGACCAAAGGGCTATGCAAGTTGTAAGATGCAAATATGAGGTTTGGTTGCATAGAAGAGGCATAATCAGGTCCCGATCAAGCATGGGGATGAGACTGATAAGGCAGGGGCCCAAAATGCAGCCAAAATTGCAAAGGGTGCAAGTTTAGGATGCTACATTTAGCCCCCACTTTAGCGGGAGTATGATCTTATGAAAATACTTATGGTAAAGTAGAAGAAAGGGAGATGAAGAATGAAGAGAAAAATCACAAAGGGTATAAGGTATCACTAATTTCAAGGAAGTAAGCCCCCAATATTAAGATCTTAACTCACTCAAACATATTGAAGAGTGCACAAACAAGACAAAATTAAAAACACAAACAAAGATAAAAATACAAACAATGGCAAAGACACAAAGGCACACAAGACCCAAAAGCTAAAGAGCAAAAACAAGACCTCAAGTCAACTAGCCAAGGAGACGTCGATATCAAAATGTCTCAACAACTAATATCATTCTTGAAAAATGCCATCTCATGCACATAAGTGATCACATAAAAGAGAAAAGAAAGAATAATCCATGAACTATCAATAGAAATTCTATGAGTTAATAAGAGGAAGGATAGAGAGCATGAATACACACTAGATGTGTTTATCTAGGTGATCCATGAGAAGAGTGATGAGAGAGGGCATGAACTGTTCGCCCTTAGATTTTTTTATCTAGGTGATCCATGGTGAGAAAGGGACATGGACAACTCACCCCTAGATGTTTTTATCTAGGTGATCCATGTAGGGAGGAGAGTAAGAATAGTCTAGCTATTTTTAGCCAGTTCTACCCATCCTCGCGTGTGTGTGCAAGTGATGTTTGGTTTCAAGTGTATAGAATCCCATGTAAGAGTATTTGCAATGTTTTTGAATGTGCTTCAACCTATTTAAGATATGTAATATAAATAAAAATTCCAAGGGGTGATTGTGTGTGTGAAAATGTGTAAATACCAAGTGGTGAAGATACATGCCTGGTTTCGAGGCCATCTTGTTTAAGACTGTTGTTTTCGGTGATGTGTAACCCCATCTAAGACATATATCAAATATTGCATGTGGTTTTGAGTGTGAAGCATCTCACTCTAAGATTTTTTACTATAGTTCCGAGAATGAACACCCCATTTAAGACATGCAAAAATGATAAGAAAGAGCATAATACAATATGGTACAAAGGGAGTAATGTGGGTGCCCCCCTTAATATGTCAACATAGTTTTATGTTGATGTCTTAAGTAAGCTTAGAAACAAGGATACGTTACCTTAAAAACCAAGGATATATCCTTTAGGCAACAATGTCATAAATCCAAGAGAGAGAGGGAATACCCTTCAAGTAAGGATAAGATAGTTGAAAAAGAGATATCTTGCAACAAGTGTAAAGGGGATCCTTACAAGAGAAGAGATATTTTCTCAAAAGAAATCTATCTCCAAGAGGATCTATCTTGAACAAACATAACATATTCTACCAAAAGAAAGGAAGGATCTAACAAGAATTTGAATACCTTCCTCCTATTGCTAGGTGAAAGGGATTCTTGATGAAGGATGACACACTTTTGATCCAATGTGAGGGGTAAGTTTATGATAGATATACATTGCCAAGTGAAAAAGAGGTTGTATCCAAGTACTTACACCTCTTTTATAAGAGAGAATACTTGAGCAAAAAATAACTTCACACAACGAATGGCACCAAATCATGAACAAACACCACTCCACAAAGGAAAAGTAGATCCTTAGAGAGGAGAGAGAGAGGAGGAGAAATCAATAATTTCCCCTAAGTGTAAGGATAATGAGAAGAATTACACAATATTCTAAGGAGAGATTAGGCATAAGGAAATACAAAATAAAATCACATGAATGAATATCCAATGCAATAAAAGACATTAGTTTATGTAAAATGCATCTCAAAAGAAGTGGTAATCTTCAAAGAGAGAGAGAGAGAGAGATCACATATTCCCATAAGGAGGGATTATTCATAAGAGACATGCCATTGAAAGAAAGGATATTAACACATGGAAAATGCAACCCCTAAAGGGAATAGTGATACATTAGATAAAAAGAGGGAGGTAGAAAAATCCATCCTTGCCCCCCAAGCAAGAGGACAAAGATGAAAATTATACATATTTTAGAGAGAGGTTATTCATAAGAGAAGGACCATTTCAAACAAAGAATAGGTCCCAACCAAGGAACAAACATGTTCTCACATGAAGGATAAATCTATGGAAGAAAGGACATCAAGGGATGAATAAGACCGAGGAAAACAAGAGGTAATTTTCAATGAGAAAGGAAGAAGAAGAGGAAGGTTCAAAAAAGTTCTCTAAGGAGATATTATTCATAATAGATGCGTCGTTTCAAGCAAGAAATAGGTTTTGTCCAAGGAACAAACATGTTCTCACATGAAGGATAATTCCTTGCAAGAAAGGACATCAATTTATGAATAATGCAATCATTAAGAAAATAGTGAAATTTCTTAGGAAGAGGAGAGAATGAGGGAAAATCATGTTGCTACCCTGAGATATTTAATTTGAAGAAACACCACCTCTAATGATAAAGAGCCCCCAATTAAGATAGCTTCTCATGTCATAGGGTGAGGAGCAACATGAGGGGAAAGGAGTGCTAAGGCACTACCTTTTTACCTAGAAAGAGAGCAAGATTTGTTGAAAGACATATATGAGCACGATCGTATTGTTCTTGAACAAATTTCTTAAATACCTCACACTTTCCAAGAGAATGAGAACCACCACGATGAAAAAGACAATATCCATTTCCTTGTTTATGTTTATTACTAAACTTCACAAAAGGAAATACAAAATTATTATAATACTTCAATTTCCAAAAGATTCTAGTTGCTAATTTTTCTTGATCATTAATAGATGTAGGTTCATTCTTTTGAGATTGAAGACAAGAGTTGTTATTAGAAGAAGAAGAATTGTCATCCATGATTTGAACTCTACCACTATAGATAAATTCTTGTATTGAATTTTAAAAATTAGGACAATCATTGGCATGATGATAATAGGAGGTGAAGGAGCACCCTTCTAAGGTCTTCCTCTATTTGGTTTTGTTGATATTTTGCTTCTTTATGAAGCCATGTAAATGTAATAAGAGCCAAGAGCTCATTGGTTTTGTTTAGGTCCTAGTCTAGGTCCTAGGTTCACAAGTCTAGGTTGATTTTTCTTGTGGAGTAGAGGGTATGTGTGCCATTGATGAGTTTGGGGTCCTTTTAGCATGGTTGTGTCCATAGGATAGCCCAATGTAAGCCCAAGAATCAAGAAAAGCAACATTGTAAAAGTTGCTCAAAAGTTGCAAAAAGTTGCTTGACAACTTTTCAAAGTTGTCATGCAACTTTTCCACCAAATAGGTCATAACCTTAGCTTGGCATTGGGAACCCTAACCATGACACAAACTGAGGCAAAGACATTATAAATTGTTGCAAACCCTAAAATGATGGGTTGGATGTCAGATTGTACGGAAAAAGGGAAAAGATCTTGACTGTGATTGTTTTTATGTTGCCAGTTGGCACAAATGGAGCAATGAAGGATTGTTAATGGATTGTTCTGCAAATTAAACTATGTTGAGAGTCTTGTATAGTGTCTATAATTTCATTTTGAGCATTTATACAAGGTTTATTGTGCAGGTTTTGTGTGTTTTGTAAATATTTTGTGAATTACTCCTTCACAATCCAGTTTTGGATTGTTTTGTGTAAATGGATTGACAACTCCTATCCCAATTGTGGAAACACCATGAAACCATGGGGAATAGGAGTGAAGAATTTGTATAGTATCTCAAAGTAAGCAGGGCCCTTGAAGATGTAGGAAATTCTTTCAAAGAGCCACTCCTAGGCGAGACTGGACTATGCCCGGCTTGGAAGGGTTGAGGTTGCAGAGGTCCATGAGAGAAAGGTAGGACAAGGAAGGAGGCACCCTTTGGAGGAGTTGCAGAGGGGTGTGTGGAGCACCATTGGTGAGAAGGAGGAGCTTCCACCAATCCAGATAAGGTGGTAAAGATAGAAAACCTTCACTGTGACCCTGACAGGCCTAAAAACCCTCAAAAACCCTTAAATTCACCTAGGGCAATGTACAGACATTTGGAGGCCCAAAACTAGGAAAATATTTGAGCCTTTGCCAAATGAATAGCAGTCCCTTTGGGAAGTTTCACAAGTTTGAGCATCCTTTGCAAGAGGGAGCCCTAAAAGTCCGGAATAGAGGCCTAATTGGGCACATTCCTTGTAGCCCTATTTTGTAGGAAGGAAGCAAAATTGTGAGATCGGTAACAAATAGGAAGGTCAAAACCTCTTGGGGGCATAGGAATGGATGGAAAAAAATGTCAAAGACCTATCCTATCCTTGCTAAGACCTAAGAAGGTGTAGGTGGTGCTAAACCCTTATTATCCCATGTGAGGGTTTTTGTAGCTTGTGAGTAGGTGAGACCTTAGGAGAAGTATCACAGGTTGTTGGTGGGTGGATTGGGCAAGGTCAGTGGATTCCTCAAGTAAAGGAATTCCTAAAGGCCCTAGGGTGTGTTTGGAACACCTAGTGATCCAAGGAAAGGATCAAGGAGCATAGACTAGGCTAGTCTATCCCATTCCCATTCCCATCAATAAGTTTGATGAAATGAACAAAAAGGAGCTTTTGAAGAAGAAGTTCTTTTATGAGCACTAATGGCTTGTTGTCTTGAAAGATGATTTTTGAAGTCTTGAATACTAAGGAGTTCATCCATAGGAGCTTTATTATCATTTCCTAGGCCTTTTGTGGTTATTTGTGCAAGAGGGTTTATAGGGACTCGAATTACTTGTTCAAATTTTCCAAGTCCTTGTCCTCTAAAACCTTGTTTTCATACCATGTTAAAGCCACTCTTATAAGAATATTTTAATTGAGAAGTTCGGGGACCATTATAATAAATTTCTTTGAAGTTTGTAGTGTAAGGATGTTAAGAAGGAATGAAAGGATTAGTAAATGAAGAAGGATTATCTTGGGCAAGTGCACCAAGATGGTGAGCAGAAAAGTGGTCACATGCCAAAAAAAAACCAAATTTTTCACAACCCGTGCGAGTTATAAAAATTCAAAAATGTGCTAGGCTTGGTAACACCAAGCCTAGAGAAAACATATTTTTTTTAATAAAAAATTACAGGTTTTGAGAAACATTATTTTTGGGTGTAGGCCACGGGTATTGGCCATTTTCAACACTAAAACTTGTGGAACAACAGCAAGGAAAAGAAAAAAAATGTAGAACCCACACGGGTTTGTAACTATTATGGATTTTTCTAACATTGAGAGCAATTTTCAACAATGGCACCCCGTCGAACAGGTAAGATTTGATTTGTTTGATTATTTTTGTTTGCATTTTAAATTAGAGTAGGGTTTTTTAATTGATTTAAGTTTTGTTTTTATTAATTTGATGTCATATTCTTCAAGCAATGCCCAAAAATGAAATAGACAACAAAGACCTCCTCCTATACAAGCAACACAAGAAAACCCTGTAAACATTGCACAAGAGCAACAAGAAAACCCTCAAAATACTGCTCCTCAACAACCACCGCCACCCCAAAACCCTCCATGTCCTCCATTAGATCATGTAGATCTCACACAAGAGGATCTTATCAATCACCTTACAAAAAAAGTGTCCAAATTTTTATATTGGTGAATAGGATGAGGTCCTCTACGCTTGAGAACTACTCATCCCTCACCGGAATACTAGAAACAATGGTTAATAGTGAAAATGAGGTATCTAGGGAGGTTAAAAAATGGGGTTCATGGAGGGATAGATGTCGAACATTTTATGCAGATGGGTTGTCATATGATCAA
Source organism: Cryptomeria japonica (assembly GCF_030272615.1). Classification (NCBI taxonomy): domain Eukaryota; kingdom Viridiplantae; phylum Streptophyta; class Pinopsida; order Cupressales; family Cupressaceae; genus Cryptomeria; species Cryptomeria japonica. Next base: position 471,206,429 of record NC_081412.1, on the reverse strand, counting down.
GTGAATAAAAAGGGCATAGGTAAAGATGACATATGTTCTCTTTTCACCGAACTTGTTACCAATAACAACCTAGAACTAAATATGACTCGGTTTCCTATACATTGGTGTGTTCATGCTAGGTTGAAAGAATCTTTTTGGGATAGGTGGTATATGATCTTTGACCAACCACCTTGTAATAACTGGGAGGTGCCTCTATATTTTTTGAGAAAGTTGTATTGTGAGTTTATCCTCGGTGAGAAGCTGCATTACTTTGACATCCAATAATTTTAGGGTAGAGGGAGAGGCTCTGCATAAGATAGACCTGGGACCCATAGGGTGGTAGAGCCATAGAATAGGAGACATATAGCTCATAAACCCATGGTTCATGTCACTATCCCTATATCATTGAAGGAGTCTATGGAATTACAGACTCTTCAAGCAACTGCATCGTTGATTGATGTCATTGTTCAGCATGGCACATAGTTAGTCAGAGCAGAGAATGTACCAGCACCTATGGCACCTCCTTCATCAACAACACCTCCTTCCTCAGTGGCATGTCCTTCATCAACAACACCTCATGCATCATTTGGCATGAGCCAGCCCATTCAGCATATGTGCCCCACCTTCCAGGGTGTATGTTCTGGTGTAGACACTATTGGTATTTTGGTATGGTTTTGTCATTGATGTCAACACCTACTAAACACTTATCAACTCTGGCACTTTGGAGAATCAGAAACATTCACCGACAAGCAAGTGACTTATGCACAATCACTGATATCTGGTACACTGGTAGGATATAATGTTCACCGGCACTTGGAATAGCATGGAAAACACTTGGTTATGTCAAAGACATTGTTTGGACACTTTGTCTTTGAGTTTTGGTCATTGGCATATTTCGTATTTGCATATTTGTTGTTACCAACAAATAGGTCTAGGATATACACCGATAGGTTTATCTTTTCTAGATCAGCACGGCACACTATGGATATGTCTTCTTATTCTTGTAAATGCATCAAGCCGACATGTTGAATCGGTTATTGCATCGAACATTGTTTTATTTGTAAATTGATTTTATTGTAATATCCTTTAGAGTTGACCTACTAAAATTGCTCTTAGGTTATGATATAAATGTAAGATCTTAATTTTTAAGATCATAAGTGGAATGCAAAAAAAGAATTGTGTGAAGGTATATGCGAGAATAAGCAGAGCTATACACGCAGACATCATTTGAAGGTTGAAGGAAGGTTTTTGTGAAGACAATCAGAACTACACTGGTACTGAATCCAGCATAGAAAGATGCCAATTTGAGCAGTACATCCTTATTGGATTTAACCATCCAATTGTAGTCAGTGTGACTCCTATTTTTATTTGAGCAATGAGCTCTAGGTGCTTGGCCTTTCTGCATGTGCAAACCCCATTTGTATACACATACTATTTGTAGTAGTATCATCTGATTGTGGGTAAGGTTTCCCACCATGGTTTTTCCCCTTACAGGGTTTCCACGTACAAATATTGGTGTTATGTGTTGTGGATGACTTTTTCTTTTTGTTTCATGCATTAATCTTTACTAGTATTACAATTAACTGATAAAACTGTCTACCGGCATAAAAGACTGGTTTATCGATATTAATCATTAAAGTTAGTAAAGTTGTTTTTGGTTTGAATTTGTTAGACAATTGATTCATGCCCCCCCCCTCTCAATTGTCTCTAGGACCTAACAATTGGTATCAGAGCTTAGTCCTCTTTTTGCAGAAGTTTAACAACTTGAGGAGATCCAATGTCTACTAACTATTTCAGGAAGGACAGTCCTAAACTTGATGGAACCAACTATGACATATGGAAGATCAGAATGGAGACACATTTGAATTGCATTGGAAAGGACATCTGGGATGTTACAAAGAATGGCTATACAACTCCTACAAACAGTCAGCCTGATCCACCAAACTTGGCTAAAGATGAAGAAAATGATTGCAAAGCAAGAGAAACACTTTTGAGCACATTAATAGATCAGCAAATCATGGGATTATCTAATAGATCAACTGCTAAAGCTATTTGGGATCATTTGGAAACACTAAATGAAGGAGATTCCATAGTCAAAATTGCAAAACTCGAAAGCTTCCGGGTCAGGTATGAAAATCTAAAAATGGAAGAAGATGAAAGGATTTCTGCTTTTATGGAAAGAGTTATTGAAATTGTTTTGGGTATTAAATGTTGTGGAGGAACCTTAAGTGAAGATGAAATTGTTTCAAAAGTTTTAAGAGGATTTCCACTGGCATATAAAATGAAGGTTACTTCTATAAATGAGTTAAGAACAATGCCTAATACATCAATAACTAGGGATACATTGATTGGAAAACTTTCAGCTTTTGAAATTGAGGAATTTAGTCCCATTGCTACTATAAAGATAGATTTAAATTTTAAGGGCATCAACATCATCTGCACCATCATTTGACAAGTCTGATTGGAAAGCCTTTTATGCAAGAGAACTTGAGGAAAACAGGATAGAAACTGAAGAACTTGAAGAACTTGAAGCACTATTTGCAAGGAAAATGCCTAAAGGTCTAGTTGGAAGTAAGTATGAAGGTAAAGCACCCTTTAAATTCTTTAACTATAATAAGATTGGTCATATGGCTTCTAGATGCTCTGATAGACATGCTAGACTAAGACAAGAAGCTAGGAGAACATACAAGCCCAACCTTGAATATCAGAGATGCAGATTTAAGAAGAATAAAGATAAATCTTGTTATCTTGCTGATGAAGGAGTGACTGATGATTCTGATGAAGATCCGACAGACAATGGATGGTTTTTTGTTGCTATGATAGAAGATCAACTGGCACCTACTGTTCAACTGGTAGAGTAGGCCCTGGCAGATAAAATTGAAGTTAAGGATGAATGGATCATTGATTCAGGATGCTAACATCATATGACTGGAGATAAAAGTAAATTCTTCAACTTTCAGGAATATAATGGAGGCTTAGTAAGATTTGGAGATGATAAAGCTTGTTTGATCAAAGGTAAAGGTACAATATCTCTTGATGGTAAGCATAATACTGACAATGTTTACTATGTTGAAGGTTTACAACATAATCTTTTGAGTGTTGGTCAATTAGTTGAGAAAGGATTTCAATTACAATTCAAAAATGGAAAATGCAAAATCATGAATAGAACTGGCTTGGAAATTGCAACCGGTAATCAAAATAGAGGTAATATATTTCATTTGAATAATAGTGAAAAGGCATGCTTGATTACACATATTGATGAAAGTTGGCTATGGCATAAGAGACTCTATCATGTAAATTTTGATTGCATGGTAAAAATCAGTACTACTAAGGTAGTTAGAGATTTACCTAAAATTGTCAAACCTCACAATATAGTATTTAAGGAATGTCAAATTGGAAAACAGGTTAGAGCTAATTTTAAAAGTATTCTAGAAAAATAAAATAATGCTCTTGACTTAATTTATACTGATTTATGTGGTCCAGCTAGAACTAAAAGTTTGTAAAGTGATAGATATTTCATGCTAATCATTGATGACTACTCTAGAATGTGTTGGGTTACTTTTCTCAGAGAAAAATCAAAAGCACTTGGAAAGTTCAAACTGTTCAAAGCAATGGTAGAGAATGAAACCAATAAGAAAATAAAATGTGTGAGATCAGATCAAGGAGGAGAATTTACATCTAAGGAATTTAATGCATTCTGTGAAGTGAATGGAATCAGAAGACAACTATCAGCACCCCGGACACCACAACAGAATGGAGTTGTTGAAAGGAAAAATAGAACTATCTTGGATGCAGCTAGAAGTATGTTATCAGAAGCAAATCTACCACATGTGTATTGGAGAGAGGTAGTAAGTACAACGGTCTATACATTCAACAAAGCTCACATCAAAGGTGAAACTGGTAAGACCCCTCATGAACTATGGTTTGGTATTACTCCTACTCTTAAATATTTCAGAATATTTGGAAGTAAATGCTATATTAAAAGGGATGAGTATATTAGCAAATTTGATCCTAGAAGTGATGAAGGAATATTTCTTGGTTATTCATCTAAAAGCAAGGCATATAGATGTTTTAACAAAATATTGCAAAAAATTGTTGAGAGTACAAATGTAAAGATTGATGAACAATTCAGAGGAACTTCAAGGTATATAGACTCTAAATCAGAAACACAGATTCTAACAAATGAACCTACATTGAACCCACCAGTATAGAATGAAGATCCAGTTACACCGGTATCATCTAAAAATTCCATGGTAACTAAGGAACAACAACAAACGAAGACACCCCGATATGTAAGACTGAATCACTCTGAAGATTAGATAATTGGGAACAAGAATAAAGGAGTTATGACAAGAGGAAGACTAGCAAATGAAGAGGTATGTCTTATTTCTCAAATTGAACCATCATCAATTAATGAGGCATGTGAAGATAAACACAGGATTAAAGCTATGGAAGAGGAACTAGAACAAATTGAGAAAAATAACACATGGACATCAGTTCCCCCGGCCTAAAGACAAAAATGTGATTGGAACAAAGTGGGTATTCAGAGAAAAAATTAATGAAGATGGTAAGGTAATTAGGAATAAATCAAGACTAGTGTGTAAGGGATATTCTCATAAAGAAGGAATTGATTATAATGAAACCTCTGCACCAATAGCTAGAATTGAGGCAGTTAGATTATTTTTGGCTTTTGCAGCACACAAGAACTACAAAGTATATCAAATAGATATTAAATGTACATTTATGAATGGAGATCTTGAAGAAGAAGTTTACATTGAACAACTTGATGGATTTTCTTTGACAGATAACAAAGATGGTTTGCAGGTTAAGGAAAGCTTTGTATGGGTTGAAACAAGCTCCAAGAGCTTGGTATGCAAGATTGGATAAGTATCTTTTGAAGATTGGTTTTTCTAAAGGTAATGCTGAGAGCAACTTATATTATAAAGTAACAAATGATGACATCTTGGTTATAGAATTTTTTGTTGATGATATTATCTTTGGAGGAGAAGATGGATTATGTATAGAGTTTTCTATTGAAATGCAACAAGAATTTGAAATGCCTTGATAGTTCTGATACTTAATATAAGTACAGATCCAATAGACAACAAGATGAGAGGGGGGGGGTGAATCATGCAAACTTAATCTTCCATTAAAACATCAAATTCAACCTCAGTAACATATATATCAGTAATATAACCAAAATTGTCAAACATGCAAACTCAAAAGCATATAAACATCATAAACCTCAAAACACCAGATTTAACGTGGAAACCCAAATAGGGAAAAACCACTGTGAGATTTTGGACCCACGAAGAAATATACTCTTCTAGAGAATGCTCGGTTAAAAGCAAATCCTGTTAAAGATTACAAACACATTGCTAGATGTGACCTGGTTAAGGGATTTCCCTCAGATCTGTTAGGACCTTCACCTTGTTAGAAGTGACCTTATTAAAGGATTTCAAACACTTAATCAGAATGTCACCTTGCTAGAGGGTTTTACAAATAAGACTATTAAGTCCACTCGGTTAAGAGATTTTCTGCCAGTTTCACAAAATAATAGTAATAAAACTCTATCTGCAACTTCACATCTAAAATGCTAAAGCAAATTCCTATTTGTTCAATACAATCTAGACATATAACTAGTCTTGTCTATCTGCTAGGCTTCTATACTCTGTTATTCAAATAGGTCTTCAAGCTTTTGTGCTTGGTAATCACTATGTAGCATCCTTGTGCATACACTTGCCCGCATACATTGCTTATCAACAGTTTCCTATTTATAAACAATTAGGTAACTGCTTAATCTCCTTGATCACATTTCCCATGATCAATCATAGCCATCAGATCTTCAATATTTTCCAGGTTCAATGCATCTTTCGAATTGAAAACATTTTACCCCGCCTTGGAACTTGCATACATTTCTTAGAACTTGTGCCAGGGTATTGCAGTTCAATCTGTGTTGTAGATCTTCATGTCAACTTTCCATTGCCTTAGATTCATTAACAAACTTCATCCACAGCTCACCAGTCATTTAATCAGTTCTAGCTCATCAGCTTCCTTCATTAAATAACGCATGCTAACATTTAATGCATTTTGTTATAGCTCGGTTACAACTAGGTAGCAACTCGGTTATAACTCAGTGAATACTAAACTTCACTCGGTAGACATTCCACCTTCATTAACCGATAGCGATAACCTTAGGGTTTACCGACTAGGTTCCTTAGGGTTTACTGACTAGGTTCTTTGCTTGGTAACATGGTATAGTATTAACCTTCACAATTTACAACATATGTATGATGTTAAAACAATCTAAACATCATGATCTCATCATTGTCTGACTCGGTAGTAGTTGCCCATTGAATACCTTATTCATCCCCTTATTCATCATATTCTTTCCTGTGTCTTTTACCGACATCTTTATACTCTTTTAAATCATACTTCTCAAGATATGGCAACATCATACTGAATTAGAAAATCAATTTCTTGACATCAATGACAAAATAATAATATGAAGACAGTAAACATCTTTAATCAGTTATATCCATAATCATCAACAACCTTCTCAATATCCTTATGAAATGGCAATAATCTTTCATTGTCTGTTATAGTGCAATATTGCCAACAATCTCCCCCTTTGGCATTGATGTAAAAACCAATTGATTTGACCTTTAAAAGTGTAAAGTGGAAAAATCAAACCCTAGTTGTTCTCCCCTCCCCAACTCCAAGGAGAGAGAAGGGAGGTCACTAGGGTTGATGGTTTTCACTTAGGGGAGACTTTACATTCAAAAGAGGGGTTGAAACCCACAAGATCCAATCCCACACAATGCAGGATTGGATTCTAAATGAGTTTCAAGGGTTAAGACATCAAGGATACCCTCTTTTGTAAAGAATATAGATAGATAGATTGAACTAGGAATGTATGTAGAAGCAAGAAAGATTCACTTGTAAACAGAGATAGGAATATGGGATGAAGCTGCAGACCTGGAATTAGCAGTAAAATGTCGAGACAATGTTGTTCTACAAATTTGAGCGAAAGTTGACAGGACGATGGCACCCAGCATGCACACGGTCCTCCAAAAAATCCGCGAAATGAAGGTGGATCTGTTCGTCTCTGCACAAGGATTCCAGATCTTCAATTATAGCAGCGTACCTGCAACCTACACATAGAAAAGAGAGGACAATTGGGGGGTTAGGGATTACGGGTTTTCCTTTAGGTCAAATCCCAGTTTTGGAATTAACCAAGAAATGAGAATGCTGTAAATGTAAATGTTTGTAATGTAAACAAGTACTGATACCTTGTTGTAAGAATGTTTGTATTCTTACATGCGAAGGTGTAATGTATATAGTATGTTGTATGTTGTATGTGATCTCCTCTTCAATGGTTGAATCCTTGTCTTGAATGCAACACCTAGCCTTGAATGGAGACTTAGAATGCTCAATTGCTTGAAGGAATGCTTGAATGCTTGAATGTTTGAATGTTTGAATATCTCTTTCGCCTCTTGTTCTTGCTTATTTCCTTCCTCCCTTTCTAGGAGAGGAAAAGTAGTTTATATACTTGTCAATTAGGGTTGATAGACTGATTTTTCCGACCTTAGGCCGACTAGGAAACATTATTTCTCGAATTGCAAACTTAAAGACCCGATGCCCAAAAGAGACCGGGCCCAAAATAGGGCCAGGGACCAGGGCGCTGGGCGCCATGGTCCTGGGGGACCAGGGCGCTGGGTACCCTACTCCTGAAGGACCAGGGTGCTGGGTGCCATGGTCCCACCTCTCGGGCCAACAGGGTGCAAGGAGGGATTAGGCCAGGGTGCAGAAAAATGCAGTTTTTGGTGTTGTAAACAGGTTTCGGGGTTTCCATTCAGGTTCAACGTTGCGCCGCCATCGTGAAGACCCAAATGCAGTCGAAATTGCAATTGTCACAATTTTAGGATGCTACATTTAGCCCCCACTTTAGCGGGAGTATAAGTGTACACTCATACTTCCGATAAAGTACAAGGAAACAACATTGAAAAACTTTCACCACATCAAGGAGGCAAGATACACCAAGCCTCCAGTGGACTAAGGATCTTACGAATTCGATTGACAAAGTAAAAGGGAAGATCACAAGGGAGAACCATGACTGTCAGTAGTAAGGTTCCCTCACTATGAGTCATGCAAGAAAGATATCAAAAATTTTCAAGGCAAAGCTAAATTCGCCAAGAAACTTTCAAGTATCTTGAAGAGATATGAACGGGATGTATGCCCCCTATGTTAAAGCGATCGCACATGCCTCATCGGGGGTGATTGCTTTAAGGTAGTGATACATATAAGAAATGAGAAAGGAGCACGTTATCACAAGGATTTAGCCCCCAAGTGTGAGATAAGCCCAAGGATAATAGACACAAAACACAAAGCACAAGGTGACTTCGCTTTCCTCGGGGTCAGTATGCTGTATGATAATTCATGTATATCATATGTATGTATGCATAATTGTTCTTCATTCCCCAATCAAAGAAGGTCACCTAGAAGAAGGGAACACATGTGTCTTTTGAGTCAACATGAGAGAGACCAAAAGAGATCTCAATGCTTTGCATCGTCCTCAAGTAGACAACACTAAGGACAACAAATAGAAGAATGAGAATAACACATAGAAGAAGTAACAAAAGAGATCAAGAGAGGAGGAGAGAGTCTGCTATGCTAATGAAGTAGTCTAGCACATCATCTACCCCCTGATCTTGCTGATCAATATTTTGAGAAGGCAGAAAACACGCTAGAGGAGGAACATCCAACACAGCAGATGGAGCTATCACAAGATCCAAACAAGGGCTATGCTCATGTCCCAAGCCACGTTGTTCTTGTCTAGGAGCTAGGATAAGTGCTTTAGAAAATTCGTTAGATAAATGGTTATCAACATCAACATATTCATATTCACTATCAGAATGAACAGGAGTAACATTTTCATCATGAATAACATTTTCATCTATATCATCATCAAGATTTATAAAAATAGGATCTTTAACTCGCACAGGATCAAGACCATCATGCATCTTATGTTTAGGAGATTTCGGCTCAATTGTCGGCTGAGGAGAAAATGGAATAATACTGGCTGAAGGTGTTTTTGGCGATTGCAAAGTTTGAAAAGCAGCTGCCTGAGCTCTAAGACGATGCTTTCGTTGGCGTTCACATGCAGAACGATTTCGTCTAGTCTTAGTAGGAAGTTGAGAAGATTGAGGAGGAGGAATGTTCTCATCCTTAGCACTTGGGTGTTTAGGTTGTGGTCTCTTAGGTTGAACAATAGGAGAAGAGGAAGGTCTCTTCTCTCCATAAGAGGAAGGAGGAGGAACTGCTCCATATAAGGGAGGGATATTTGGTTTAGGAAGGAGACCAAGCCCATCATGACGAGGAGGTATAGGTCTACTTTTAGGAAGTTTATTAGACATAGGCATAGTCACATTCATAGGGATGGGTTGGGAATTTTCCTGAGGAAAGACATTAGTTTTATCTTTCAAAGGAAGAACTTCCTTCTCAAGAACGATAGGAATATCAAGTTTGGGTGTTCTAGGTTCACTTAGAGATAGGATCATATCTTTTTTCCACTTTTGATAAGATTTAAAAAGATGATCACTTCGCGGAGGAAGAGATTGGAATTGTTTAGGCCAAAAGTAATCAATAGGAACGCTAGAAGTTCTTTCAGCTGGTTTAAAGAGACTATGATTGACAGTAACAACTTCACCATTATGGGGAAATTTCAAACACTTGTGAATAGGAGAAGCAATAGTTTTCATGGAAGATAACCAAGGATAGCCTAGCTTCACACGAAATTGTTCGGATGATGGAATAATAGTAAAGCTCACATCAAGGGATTTGTTATGGACCTCAATAGGTAATGTAATAGAACCAATTGCAGGAGAAGAAAATGCATCAAATAATTTCACAACCACATTTGTTTCGTCATAGATCACTTGATTCAATTGCAAAGTAAAAATAAATTCTTCAGTAATGACATTAACCATACAAGAAGGATCAATAAGCACTCCACGACAAGGTGTATTCTTAAATTTTGCAACTATATATAAAGGACCATCAGGTGCCCTGATAGTTTCACTGGAATCAAAGGTGATGGAAGGTTCTTTAGGGATTTTCTGCTGCTCTACAAAGTTAATCACATTCGGAGTCATAGACACAAGACTATCAGGTGAGACAGAGGAATCATTAGTATCAATCACATTAGAGGTATGAGAAGGTAATGGATCAGTAAAAATCTTAAGATTTTGGTTAGGAGGAGCTAGAGATGTGTTGCCTTTATCATTCACACCAAAAACAAAGATAGTATTATTATCAATCAAATCTTGAATTTTACCCTTTAAAGCAAAACATTTCTCAGTATCATGCCCAGGATGACGATGAAATTGACAAAAAGATTTGTTGTCAAAATAGGGTGAATTAATTTTTGCAGGATCTATTTGCTTTATAGGAGGAAGAGTAAGCACATTTTGTTCCAATAACTTATTCATAATACTATGCAATGATTCATTCAAAGGAGTAAACTTTCTTTCTTTCTTGAAAAACTTAGAAATAGGAGGCACACCTGATGCTGCATTCGTATTGTTGTTGATGATGTTTTCATTGAATTTAATGGACTCTCTGTTCGGTTTAAACTTCCCAAATGATTGTTGACTACTATCACCCTTATCACTTGGAGCCATAGGATTTGCTTGTTCCATTTGACTCACAGTCAGTTGATAATTGTGAAGAGTTGCGCACAACTGTTGGAAAGAAGTAAACTCAGAAAACAGAAGTTTTTCTCTAATATCTTTTTGTAAATTAGAAATAAAGATTCTTTGAATATCATTGTCAGGTACTGGAAAAGAAATTTGAGCATACAAATGCTTATATCTACCAATGAAATTAGTCACTTTTTCTTTAACACCTTGTTTACAATGCATTAAATCAATCAAAGTAACTTTAGGACTTATATTGTTTTGAAATTGTTGAATAAAAGCATTTGCAAGTTGTTCGAAAGAAGTAATAGAATAAGAAGGCAATGAGCAATACCATTGTAGGGCTTTATCTCTTAATGTTCTAGTAAACAGTTTTGCAAGCAACCTTTGGTCATAAGCAAAATCGGTACATATTGTTTGAAAGGTCTTAACATGTGTTAGAGGATCACCCTTACCATTATAAAGCTCCAAATGCGGAATTTCAACATGTTTAGGGGGGATAGCTCGAACAATGTCAAGAGAAAGTGGGCTCGCAACATCAAATGTGGGCACACTAAACTTAGATTGATTCATAGAGGCAATTTGTTGCTGCAAAGAAGAGACAGTTTGTGCAAGATTGTTAATGGTCGCTTCAGTCGAAGAGTTCATATTAGATGTGTTAGATTGTGATGGAGGTATTATGTTATTGAAAGAAGGTATTGATTGAGAGTAAGGTGGTGGGACACTATGATAGTTAGTCATAGGAGATGATTGGAAAGGAGGAACACTACAAGGAGGAATGGAATGGTTAAATGAATTGCCCCCTTGCGTCATGTTTATTTGTGGAGATGAAATAGGACACTCATTGAAGGAATGAATGAAGAAGTTGGATTGAATGAAGGAAGAGGGTTGATTGAAGAATAAGGATTGCCCCCATGTCTAGTGATCATAGGAGGAATGTCTTGTATTGAAGTAGTCATTATGTTTGATGTAAAAGTAGGTATACTAGCAATAGGAGTTGTCAAAGGAATAGAATGATTAACTTGAGTAGGAGGTTGTGTATAACCCAAAGTTTCGGCACAACTCTTCATAGGCATCACATTCGAATCCACAATGTGTGCAATGCCACGCAAAATATCAATTCCATTCTTATCACTTTCAACCATACATTTTAGACCCTCAATTAATGAAAGAGCTTCACTATCGGGGTATTCTTGAGACATCCATTATCGAAAATCATCAAATTGGTTATCCAATTTTGAAAGTTGTTCTACAGAAACCTCATGGAGAGCTTCTTCATCATTAAGAGGATTAGAGGAATTACCCATGTCCTCGTTAAAAAGGCCATTCAAATTAGGTTCCATCTCCTCAGTAATTAAACCTTGGAAAGACTTAATTCTAAGGCTTCGTCTAACGGGAATAGTGTAAGCAGGGCTTATTGTTGTAAAACTCATGCACTAAAGAGAGAGAGAAGATTTTAAATTTTAGAGGTAGCAAATTTCAATAAAATCAGCCAATCTCCTAGATTAAAGCTGTTAAATGCAATCAGGACAATCTCCCAAAATTTTAGAAAAAATGTCAGGGACCGTGGCGAACGGAGTGCACACAGTCCTCGCAACTTTTTTCAAAATTTTCAGGGATGAAAGTTATGATGATTTTAAAGCTAATCTGAAAAAATTGAGTGATTTTACGATCTATAGATAGGCCAAATTAAAGTTGCAATCTCAAAATTGAACCCTACCAAGATTGTTGAAAAACGCAAATTTTGAATTTTGAAAAGGAGAGGGAATTTGAAATTTTGAATTTTATGATTTTAGGGGGAATACTAAAAGCAATGCAAGTTTTGAATTTTAAAAATTGACTCAATTTCACGCAAAATTCAATTTTGAGAGTGGAAATCAAGGTTGTTGCAATTAAACACTTAATTTCAAAAGTCACAAACTACAAAAATTTGAATAAAGCACTGAAATTTTGAATGAATGCCAACACACTTTTCAGATTTAGGACTGTAAGAAACACAATTTTGATATGAATTTCAATTTCAACAATTTTTGAATGATTAGAAGCCTCAATCCAAGCAATCGCTAGACCAACTTTGACTTTAATTTTGAAAGTGTTAAAATTGATAAAATCAGCCAAGATTCTAGATTTTAGCAGAAAAATACAGTAAGATCTAGCTCCCGAAATTTTGGAAAAAATGTCGAGGACGATGGCGCTCAGGGTGCACACGGTCCTCGCAACTTTTTTCCAAATTTTCAGGGATGAAAGATATTGTGATTTTATTGCGGAATCCAAAGTTACAGCCGATTTGGAGGTGTTTTGATCAGTGAAATTATCAGTCAAAGGTTGAATCAGGAAGGTTTTTAAAATTAGGGTTTTGACGCTTAACCACTTAATTTTCAGAATTAAAGCACAAATATGAATTGACAATTTGCAATAGAAGAGTAAATCTAAAACAAGCATTAACAATTAAACATTCCACAAGTTTAATTACTAAAAAGAAAATTTTAGGGTTTTTATGCAATTAGCCTCTAAAATTTGCAAAAGATCAAACATGGAAATGTAATTAAGGAAGCAAATTTTTCAGATCTAACCATGAATAATCAGAATGAGGATGTTCATGTCGGGTTCACCAAAATGTAAATCGGAAAAATTGAACCCTAGTTTTTCTCCCCTCCCCAACTCCAAGGAGAGAGAATGGAGGTCACTAGGGTTGATGGTTTTCACTTAGGGGAGACTTTACATTCAAAAGAGGGGTTGAAACCCACAAGATCCAATCCCACACAATGTAGGATTGGATTCTAAATGAGTTTCAAGGGTTAAGACATCAAGGATACCCTCTTTTGTAAAGAATATAGATAGAATGATTGAACTAGGAATGTATGTAGAAGCAAGAAATATTCGCTTGTAAACAGAGATAGGAATATGGGATGAAGTTGCAGACCTGGAATTAGCAGTAAAATGTCGAGACAATACTGTTTTGCAAATTTGAGCGAAAGTTGACAGGACTATGGCGCCCAGCGTGCACACGGTCCTCCGAAAAATCTATGAAACGAAGGTGGATCTGTTCGTCTCTGCACAAGGATTCCAAATCTTCAATTATAGCCACGTACCTACAACCTACACATAGAAAAGAGAGGACGATTGGGGGGTTAGGGATTAGGGGTTTGCCTTTAGGTCAAACCCTGGTTTTGGAATTAACCAAGAAATGAGAATGCTGTAAATGTAAATGTTTGTAATGTAAACAAGTACTGATACCTTGTTGTAAGAATGTTTGTATTCTTACATGCGAAGGTGTAATGTATATAGTATGTTGCATGTTGTATGTGATCTCCTCTTCAATGGTTGAATCCTTGTCTTGAATGCAACACCTAGCCTTGAATGGAGACTTAGAATGCTCAATTGCTTGAAGGAATGCTTGAATGCTTGAATGTTTGAATATCGCTTTCGCCTCTTGTTCTTGCTTATTTACTTCCTCCCTTTCTAGGAGAGGAAAATTAGTTTATATACTTCTCAATTAGGGTTGATAGACTGATTTTTTTGACCTTAGGGCGACCAGGAAACATTATTTCCCGAATTGCAAACTTAAAGACCCGATGCCCAAAAGAGACCGGGCCCAAAATAGGGCTAGGGACCAGGGCACTGGGCGCCATGGTCCTGGGGGACCAGGGCACTGGGCGCCATGGTCCTGGGGGCCCAGGGCACTGGGCGCCATGGTCCTGGGGGACCAGGGCACTGGGCACCCTAGTCTTGAAGGACTAGGGCGTTGGGCGCCATGGTCCCATCTCCCGGGACAGCGGGGTGCAAGGAGGGATCAGGCCAGGGTGCAGAAAAATGCAGTTTTTGGTGTTGTAAATAGGTTTCGGGGTCTCCATTCAGGTTCAACGTTGCGCCTCCATTGTGAAGACCCAAATGTAGTCAAAATTGCAAGTGTCACAATTTTAGGATGCTACAAAAAGATTCGAATAGCTGTGATTCTAAAATGCTGAAATGCTCTCCCCCATACATTAGACTTCTCCTCTTTTCTTCAGTCTTCTTTCCAATCTATAGCAGTCTTCTCTCAGTCTTCTCCCCCTTTGACAACAATGCCAAAAAGTAAAGAACTAAAACATAATTTCTTTCTGTATGAAGTGATTCCCTGTTGTTGTGTATCAATTGAGTCTCGGTCAGAGCTTTTTGTCTTCAATTCATGTTCCCTGTATAATGTCCTATAATAATTCTTGTACACCTTTAGAAAACATCCTAAAGTGTGTAATGCAGCATCAACTCTTAAAGGATATTCAATAGAGTCAGCGGATTGATGCTTTCACCAAACTCGGTCAGTGAGTAGAAGATAGGGGTAGGACCCCTAACTTACTTCTGAGATATTCAAAAGTGTCCCTTGGTAGTAGCTTGGTGAAGATATCTGCTATTTGTTCCTTTGTGCTAACATACTCCAACACCACTTTCTTCTCTTGAGTTTCTTCTCTAAGATAATGATATTTGATAGAGATGTGCTTTGTCTTAGAGTGCATAATAGGATTTTTTGAAATATTAATGGTACTAGTATTGTCACAGAATATAGTTACTGGCTCGGTAACTTTCTCATTTATACCTTCCAATAGTTGTTTGATCCATGCACTGTTGGTGCAATTAAATGCTATAGCAACGTATTCAACTTCTGTTGTTGACTGTGAAACACATCCTTGTTTCTTGCTAAGCCAACTCACTAGTCTTTCTCCTAAAAAGAAAGCTCCTCCACTTGTACTTTTTCTGTCATCAATGTTGCCTGCCCAATCAGCATCAGTATAAACTTTTAAATCAAAATCATTTCCTTTCTGATATGCTAAGCCATAATCCTCAGTGCCTTTCAAGTATCTAAAAATTCTTTTGATTGATGTCATCTGTGTTTCCTTAGGATCTGCAAAGAATCTTGCAACTATACCTACTGCATGTGCTATGTCTGGTCTACTGTGAACAACATATTGTAGCTTTCCAATCATGGATTGGTAAAGTGTCTCATCAATAGATGCAGATTCATCATTCTTTGATAATTTACAGTTGGTAGTCATAGGAGTCTTTACTAGTTTTGAATCCTCCATTCCAAATTTCTTAAGATTTCCTTTATGTACTTGGATTGAGTAATGAAAATCTCATTTTTCATTTGCAGTATCTGTAAACCTATAAAATACTTTATCTCGCCGATTAATGACATCTCAAATTCTTTGCTCATTTCATTTCCAAAGTTCTTGCATAAAGAGTCATTTCCACAAAATATAATATCATCAATAAATATGGCTGAGATCAATATTCTATTTTCATCATTCTTCATGTACATGTTGTTGTTCTCATTTGTCCTTATAAAACCAATCTTAATCAAATAAGAGTGCAATCTTTCATACCATGCTCTAGGTGCTTGTTTCAAACCATATAAAGCTTTGTTCAATTTACATACCTGATCTTTATTATTGTCTTCAACAAATCCTTCAAGTTGTTCAATAAAAACTTCTTCTTCTAATATTCCATTCAGAAATGTAGATTTGACATCCATTTGATATACCTTGAAATTTTTGAAAGTAGCATAGGCCAACAATGTTTTTACTCCTTCAAGTCTAGCAATAGGTGCAAAAGTTTCACCATAATCAATTCCTTCTTCTTGAGCATAACCTTTGCAAACTAGTCTTGCTTTATTTCGAATAACCTCTCCTTTTTCATTCAGCTTGTTTTTTAAAATCCACTTTGTACCAGTTACATTTTTGTCCTTTGGTCTTGGGATTAGTGTCCATGTGTCATTCTTCTTGATTTGATCAATCTCTTTTGTCATAGCATTTATCCAATCTTCACTGTTAAATGCCTCTTTCACTATTCTTGGTTCAAATTCAGATATCAAACATGTGTTCTGTCTCAGTTTGTTCCTTGCCATCACTGGATCATCCTTATCTCCTATAATCCGACTTGGTGCATGATGTCTTCTGACATACTTGGCTAATACAGGCTCAGTAGGCTCTGTATGATCTTCTTCATCACTCAGTAAATGGATATTCTCTTCATTTTCTTCAACAGTCTTCTCGGTAAGACTTCTCAATTGAACATAGACAAATTCATCATAGTCTTTTGGTTCCTTGGAATTTCCTTCATCATTTCTTTCTGCAAATTCATCAATTTTCACATTTGCAGTTTCTACTATTTTGTTGGATGATTTGATCAGACATTTAAATGCTTTGCGTCTAGAAGAATAACCTAGAAATGTTCCTTCTTCACTTTTCTGATCAAACTTGTCATTTCTATCATCTTTGTGAACATAGCATCTACTTCCAAAGATTTTAAAATAACTTACATTAGGTTTCTTATCATACCAGATTTCATATGGTGTCTTCAAAGTACCTTTCTTCAATTGAACTTAGTTCAAGGTGTAAACTGCTATGCTTATTGCTTCTCTCCAAAATGTTTGTGGCACCTTCTTTTCAATCATCAGTGTTCTAGCACAATCCACAATAGATCTGCTTCTTCTCTCAGCTATTCCATTCTGCTATGGAGTTCTCGGTGTAGAGACTTGTCTTTTAATACCATGATCATTGCAAAATAAGTTGAACTCATCAGATGTGAACTCTCCTCCTCTATCTGATCTAAGATATTTTAGTTGTCTTCCTGTTTCATTTTCAATTCTTTCTTTGTACCATTTAAACATTTGAAAAGATTCTAATTTTTCTTTTAAAAACATTATTGACATCATCCTTGAATAGTCATCCACAAATAATATGAAATATTTATCACCATAATAACTTTGAACTTTCATAGGACCACAAAGATCAGTGTGCACTAGATCTAAAATTCCCTTAGAAGTGTAAGACCTACTTGTAAAGCTTGATCTTGTCATCTTACCCATCTGGCATCCTCGGCACATAGCATTCTCAAGGTTTTCAAGACTCGGTAGACCTCTTACTTGGTGCTTCTTGCTTATTTTGATCAGATTATCAAAATTGACATGACAAAACCTTTTATGCCATATCCAGGTATCATCTATCTTTGCATACAAACACTTGTTATTAGTTGAATCAAGGTGAAATGTGTTACCTTTTGTTTGTGTCCCGGTAGCAGCTAACTTTCCATTCTTGTCATGAACTTTGACAATTCCTTTCTGAAATTCTATTCGGTAACTTGTGTTGTTTAGTTGTGCTACACTCAACAAATTGTATTTCAAACCTTCAACCCAATAAACATCATTGCATCTTGCATTTTCAAGAAGTGTTATAGATCCTTTACCTTTTACCGGACATGGTACATCATTACCAAATCTAACATAGCCTCCATCATAATCTTCTAATATAACAAACTTGTGTTTATCTCCTGTCATATGATGTGAGCATCCGCTATCTATAATCCGAGAATCATTAGTGTTTATGTGAGATATTAGGGCTTTTTCTTCATACCTTTCTTCATCTAATCCATCTTTGATAGCCACATAGACTACTTCCGCTATATCAGTCTCATCTAATTTATCATCATTGGATTCCTCATCAGCTATTAAGCATGTCTTTTTATCTCTTCTTCTGAAGTCTCGGTGTCCTCTGTAATGATTATCTTTCTGTCTATTATCTCAGTAATCTCTCTTTTCAGTAAAATCTTTGTCAAGATAGTTAGAAGCCATATGTCCTATTTTATCACAATTGAAACATTTTAAAGGTAGTTTCCCTTTATACTTACCTTTGCCTCTCATTAACCTTTTGGCTAGTAGTGCTTCAAACTCTTCTTGCTTTCTGATTTCCTCATACAGTTTGTGTACTTCTTCCATGTTCTTACAAAATCTTTCACTTGCTCCACTATGATCTCCTTCAAAGTACTTATATTTTCATTCATTGTAATTATTTGATTCATCAAAATGAAAAGAACTAAATGCAGATTCAACTTTATTTACCGAAGATCCATTGTTATCAAAATTACTTAACTCAAATGCATCTAGCTTACCAATAGTAGCATCTAAAAAAACTAGCATATTAGGTACATACCTCAATTCATTGATTGCCGAGACTCGGATTGCATAAGCTGGTAGAAGGGTTCTCAACAACTTACTTGTTATATCCTTTTCTTCAATAGTTCCACCTGCTCCTTTGATTTGATTGGCAATCTCCTTTAGTCTTGTACTGTACTGAGTTATGTTCTCACCTTCATTCATCCTCATGGATTCAAGTTGTCCTCTTAGACTATCTACTTTTTCTCTTTGAACATGTTCATCTCCTCCATATACTGATATGAGCTTATCCCACATAGCCTTTGCATCATTGCAACCTTCTAGGTCATTAAACTCTGAGTCGGTCAATGTAGATGTTATTTCAATCATTGCTTGAATATGTTCTTGCTTTTCTTTTATCTCTTCCATAGTCAATGGATAGGTGCTCGGTGTAACAAAATCATTCTCTAGATAGTATACAACATATTCTCCAACTCCTGATAGATGTAGCTTCATTATTTTCTACCATGTAGAGAAACTTGACTTGTTCAACTTTGGTGCATCCCTCTTATACATCTCTGGATCTTTAACTCAAGTGCCTTTAAACTTTTCCTTCCAGAGTCGAAAGCTCTGATACCAATTGATAGTTCTAATACTTAATATAAGTATAGATCCAATAGCCAACAAGATGAGAGGGGGGGGGTGAATCATGCAAACTTAATCTTCCATTAAAACATCAGATTCAACCTCGGTAACATATATATCAATAATATAACCAAAACTGTCAAACATGCAAACTCAAAAACAAATAAACATCATAAACCTCATAACACCAGATTTAATGTGGAAACCCAAATAGGGAAAAACCACTGTGGGATTTCAAACCCACTAAGAAATATACTCTTCTAGAGTATGCTCGGTTAAAAGCAAATCCTGTTAAAGATTACAAACACATTGCTAGATGTGACCTGGTTAAGGGATTTCCCTCAGATCTGTTAGGATCTTCACCTTGTTAGAAGTGACCTTGTTAAAGGATTTCAAACACTCAATCAGAATGTCACCTTGCTAGAGGGTATTACAAATAAGACTGTTAAGTCCACTCGGTTAAGAGATTTTCTGTCATTTTCACAAAATAATAGTAATAAAACTCTATCTGCAACTTCACATCTAAAATGCTAAAGCATATTCCTATTTGTTCAATACAATCTAGACATAGAACTAATCTTGTCTATCTGTTGGGCTTCTATACTTTGTTATTCAAACAAGTCTTCAAGCTTCTATGCTTGGTAATCACTATGTAGCATCCCTGTGCATACACTTGCCTGCATACATTGTTTATCAATAGTTTCCTATTTATAAACAATTAGGTAACTGCTTAATCTCCTTGATCACATTTCCAATGATCAATCATAGCCATCAGATCTTCAATCTTGTCCAGGTTCAATGCATCTTTCGATCTGAAAATATTTTACCCCACCTTGGAACTTGCATACATTTCTTGGAACTTGTGCCTGGGTATTGCGGTTCAATCTACACTGTAGATCTTCATGCCGACTTTCCATTGCCTTAGATTCATTAACAAACTTCATCCATGACTCACCAATCATTTAGTCAGTTCCAGCTCATCAACTTCCTTCATTAAATAATGCATGCAAACATTTAATGCATTCTATTATAGATCAGTTACAACTAGGTAGCAACTCAATTATAACTCGATGAATATTAAACTTCACTCGGTAGACATTCCACCTTCATTAACCGATAGCGATAACCTTAGGGTTTACTGACTAGGTTCTTTGCTTGGTAACATAGTATAGTATTAACCTTCACAATTTACAACATATGTATGATGTTAAAACAATCTAAACATCATGATCTCATCATTTTCTGACTCGGTAGTAGTTGCCCATTGAATACCTTATTCATCCCCTTATTCATCATATTCTTTCCTGTGTCTTTTACCAAAATCTTTATACTCTTTTAAATCATACTTCTCAAGCTATGGCAACATCATACTAAATTAGAAAATCAATTTTTTGACATCAATGACAAAATAATAATATCAAGACAGTAAACATCTTTAATCAGTTATATCCATAATCATCAACAACCTTCTCAATATCCTTATGAAATGCCAACAATCTTTCATTGTCTGTTATAATGCAATATTGCCAACATGTCTATGATTGGAGAAATAAAATTCTTTTTAGGATTGCAGATTTCACAAACTAATAAAGGTATATTCTTGAGTCAATCCAAGTACTTGAAGGAGTTATTAAAGAAATTTGGGATGGAGAACTCTAAACCGGTAAGCACACCTATGACTACAAATGACAAATTATCACTAAGGGATGAATCTACACCTGTTAATCCGACTAGGTACAAATCTATGATAGGAGGTTTATTGTATTTGACATAAACAAGACCTGATATCATGAATGCAGTATGTATTATTTCAAGATTTAAGAGTAATCCTAGAGAAAATCATGAATCAGCAGTAAAAAGGATTTTTCGGTACTTGCAAGGCTCTACAAATCTTGGATTATGGTATCGTAGAGATGAAAACTTTGAATTATGTGCATACATAGATGCAAATTGGGCAGGAGATGTGGATGATAGAAAAAGCACCACTGACGGAGCAATTTTTCTTGGAAGCAAATTAATTTCTTGGTTGAGTAAGAAACAAAGTTGTACATCCTTATCAATAGCTGAATCAGAATATGTTGTAGCAACAACCAACTGTACACAGGTACTATGGCTTAAGCAAATGTTGAAAGACATAAATGTAAAATGCAAGGAGCTTATTACTATCTATTGTGATAACACTGTAACAATTGATATATCTAAGAATCTGGCATTATATTCTAAAACCAAACATGTTTCTATCAAACTAAATTTTCTAAGGGAAAATGTCGAAGCAAAAGAAATTAAACTGGTTTATGTGAATACTAAAGAGCAGATTGCAGATATTTTCACTAAACCTCTGCCTAAGGAGACTTTTGAATATCTCAGAGACAACCTTGGGGTCATACCTCCACCGGTGGAAACTTAGAAAGTTGATGATAGTCATCAACCGGTAGAATTAACAGAGAAATCTTTGACTCTGGCTTTGATGGGAAGCTACTTCTCAGGGGGAGTAGTTGGTATAGTGAATTGGTTGGTATTTTGTATTTGAAAAATGGTCTTTATATTGCTTTGGCATTTGATGTCAAAGGGGGAGAGATTGGTATGGAAAAACACAAGGAAAGCTCATGACACTCCTAGGGGGAGAGATTCTTACTTTGGGGAGATTATTGGTTTTTGGTATTTGGCATTTCTGTTTTGGCACTTTGATGGTTTTTCCATCTTGTGGTGCCATCAATGCCAAAGGGGGAGATTGTTGGTATTTTGGTATGGTTTTGTCATTGATGTCAACACCTACTAAACACTTATCAACTCTGGCACTTTGGAGAATCAGCAACATTCACTGGCAAGCGACTTATGCATAGTCACCGGTATCCGATACATCAGAAGGATATAATGTTCACTGGCACTTGGAATAGCATGGAAAACACCTGGTTATGTCAAAGACATCATTTGGACACTTTGTCTTTGAGTTTTGGTCATTGGCATATTTCGTATTTGCATATTTGTTGTTACCGGCAAATAGGTCCAGGATATACACCGACAAGTTTATCTTTTCCAGATTAGCATGGCACGCTTTGGAGATGTCTTATTATTGTTGTAAATGCATCAAGCCAACATGTTGAATCAGTTATTGCATCGGACATTGTTTTATTTGTAAATTGATTTTATTATAATATCCTTTAGAGTCGACCTACTAAAATTGGTCTTAGGTTATAATATAAATGTAAGATCTTATTTGTACGATCATAAGTGGAATGCAAAAAAAGAATTGTGTGAAGGTATATGTGAGAATAAGAAGAGCTATACATGCAGACATCATTTGAAGGTTGAAGGAAGGTTTTTGTGAAGACAATCAGAACTACACCGGTACTAAATCCAGCATAGAATGATGCCAATTTGAGCAGTACATCCTTATTGGATTTAACCATCCAATTGTAGTCAGTGTGACTCCTATTTGTGTTTGAGAAGTGAGCTCTAGGCGCTTGGCCTTTCTACATGTGCAAACCCCATTTGTATACACATACTATCTGCAGTAGTATCATCTGATTGTGGGTAAGGTTTCCCACCATGGTTTTTCCCCTTACAGGGTTTCCACGTACAAATATTGGTGTTATGTGTTGTGGATGACTTTTTCTTTTTGTTTCATGCATTAATCTTTACTGGTGTTACAATTAATTGATAAAACTGTCTACTGGCATAAAAGATTGGTTTACCGGTATTAATCATTAAAGCTGGTAAAGTTGTTTTTTGTTTGAATTTGTTAGACAACTAATTCACCCCCCCCTCTCAGTTGTCTCCAGGACCTAATAGACACTGATGCGGATGAGGATGGTTTGACATCTCATTCATGTACATGTTGTGGGAGTAGATGTCATTCTTCCACTACAGAGGATGTGGCCCTCACTGACGAACTGATCAATATGTTGTACCCTCTTTATCAAACACAGGTGCATTTAATTCTGTTTATGACATGTTATCAATTAAGTGACAAAATCTTATAAAAAGAAATGAATTTTTATTTTTAGAACAATTTAAAGTGACATATAAATAAAATGCATTGCAGGGTGCGACAGGTGGTGGGAGTACACCATGTACTTTTCAGTCAACTCCACGAACACGAGTAGTTTCGCCACCAGAGGTAAAGATTTGTAAATTTGTTAAAAATACAATAATACATTGGTTTCAAAATATCTTTTGTTAATTATATCTATCATTACTTGGTATTTAATAGGGCTTATCAGTGGCTGAGATGTCCCAACTTAATGATATCACGCTTTCAGCCATTGACTTTGGCCAAGATAGCTATGTGGTACCATTTAGATTTATATATTTTTGACTTTAGTGATATATTAAATACATGCTCTTTTCCCTTATGTTAATTTTTTTCCATTAGTTTACCCCACTTGCCTCGAGGATATCTCCTGTGAGAAAGCCATCCTCTAGCACTATGAGGCAGAAAAATATATCCTCTTGGACACCCAAACGACAAAAGGTAATTCAGTACAATTTAAATTCATTTGTTGAAATGTATTATGATTAAACATGTATATGTAGATATTGATAAATGCACTTAATTTATTTGTTCTATATATAGAAACATATGGGGTTTACGGAATTAATGAATGCACCTGATGTCGATGAGGTTCAGTAGAGTGAAGAGGTGATATCCTCATATTCACTTTGGATTGCATTCTTGCTTGTTCCAAATAACTAAATCCTATTATGTCTATATCATATGTTATCATTTTTCATACAGGAAATGGTAATATCTGCATCAAATTCGAATAGGCCTCCTAAGACTATAGGAGAACTATACGAGGCTTCGGTGTGCATTTGTTCTACATATGTTAAAATATTTGTTTTATCTAGTTTGTCAACAACTTTGGGTTATTAACTTGTATGATTGTCTTTAACCTAGTATAGGGCCCTTCCAAACTTCCTACTGTTATTCTACCATTCCATTTCAGTAGAAGTCCTACACGTATATTATGGGATCCAACATGACCAAGGGAAAAGGTATGTCTGTCTTAGATCAACTCCTTTTCACTAAGTGCACAATAGAGTTGAAACCGTCTAGTTAACTCCTTTTGGATCACTTACCATGGATATAGGAAATGGTCGTAACTGATTCATCTGTGACTTTGCCTCTTATGACCACATCACATCCATCTGAGGCTCTGATATGCTTTAGATTTTTAGTCTATTTAGTTTTAGTTATTATTTCTTATTTAACATATATGTTATTAACATGTATTAATGTTGTTTTACCAGTTACAACCTCCTTCAGGACATCCCATGGATCCTCAACCTCACCCAATTGTAGAAGACAAAGATGAGGTAATCAACATTTCAACTTCAAACAATTTAGAGTTCAGTATTTAGTTATTTTGATGTTATATTGAGAAAATATATCTGATTTGACATTTGAATTGTCCTTGTGCAACCACTTGCAGAGCCACGTACTGCTTCGAAGAGGATCGATTTTGATGATCCACCATAGTCATAGATACCGATAGAGACATATAGTTATAGTTGTGGTCATTGAAGGACCAATTTTTTTATATATTCAACATTTGTATATGTATATATCGACTTTGACAGACATTGTACATGCCACATTTTTGTAACTATTATTGATTTGGCATCTATGCCATTTTTTGATATGTACAAGATTATTGTTCATTTTGATATATATGAAACTTGATATTCGATCCAATCTGTTCATTGATATATATGAAACTTGATATTCTTGAAACTTAGTTATTTGCTATTGAAATGTGATCAAACTTGATCATTGTGTATATGTTTTGAAATGTGATCCAATTTGTTCATTACTTGTAACTCATATGGCGTATACTTTTAAACTATCTATTGCTCATATTGTGTATACCCCAGTACCGATACCGGTAATGCTGATATTGTGTATTTTGATTGAGTGAATTTGCTTTGAGTCCCTTGTGCATGAAAAGATTGGAGTGAAGTTATTATTTCATAAACTCATGCTTATGGAGCAAACTTCCTCATTTCAAGAACCAATTAAGATAAGATTTGAGCACACAAAGCAGATTTGAAATTTATCTACGGATGAGTCGGCTTACGTAAGGTTTTCATTTAAATTTTATTCCATAACAAGTCGGCGTTAGGATAAGAGACACACCTATTCATCCAAATCGCCTATAAAAGAAGAGTTGAAGCACTTATGGATGATCTATGTGAACCTATGGGGTCATGTTGTTTCTTCCTAAAAAATCCTCTCTCGGTTTCAGACAACTTGATTCCATTTTCTTGTGGTGAGATTTCTATCGCATCAAAAATCGTTAGTGAGAGGAGGCAAAATAGTGCATCTTTCCTTTTGCTTGTCATGGGAACAAATCGTCAGCGCGAGTGCATCTAGGTGGTTGGGTTTACACTAAGTGTGCCCTTGTCTCACTCCCCAAGATGTCCAATCATTCTGAGCCACTTCGTAGCAACGTTTTCCCTTGAGCACTCAAAGTGGAAAAAAAGGTCAAACTTTGAGGTCGCATAACTCGGAGACTGTGGCACTTATGGATGCTCTATTTGAACCTATGGGGTCATGTTGTCGCTACCTAAAAAATTTTCTCTTAGTTTCGGGCAACTCAATTCTGTTTTCTTGTAGTGAGATTTTTTCTATCGCATCAAAAACCGTCAGTGAGAGGTGGCAAAATAGTGCATCTTTCATTCTGCTTGTCATGGGAATGAACCGTCAGTGTGAGCACATTTGGGTTTGTGCTAGGTGTGCCCTTGTCTTTCTCCACAAGATGTCCGATCGTTCTGAGCCACCTCATAGCGACGTTTTCCCTTGAGTGCTCAAAGTGGAAAAAATGGTCAAACTTTGATGTCGTGTAACTCGGACACCATGGCACTTATAAATGATCCATTTGAAATGGGGTCCTATTGTCACTGCCTAAAAAATCCTCTCTTGGTTTTGGGCAACTCAATTCCGTTTTCTTGTCGTGATATTTTTTCTGTCGCATCAAAAAGCATCAGTGAGAGGTGGCAAAATAGTGCATCTTTCGATAGGCTTGTCGTGGGAACGAACCATCAGCGCGAGTGCATCTGGGTGGCTGGGTTTACACTAGGTTTGCCCTTGTCTCACTCCCCAAGATGTTTGATCGCTCCGAGACACCTCATAGTGATGTTTTCCCTTGAGTGCTCAAAGTGGAAAAAATGGTCAAACTTTGATGTTGCGTAACTCGGAGATCGTGGCACTTATGGACGATCCATTTTAACCTATGGGGTTGTGTTGTCACTGCCTGAAAACGTCACTCTTGGTTTCAGACTATTCCTACTAGCCCTTCAAATCGGGTAATTCAACAATAACTCAAAACTTTCCCAAAATACTTGGATAAAAAATTGCATATTCAGATACCCATTTGCAAGTTATTTAACATATGTCAGAATCTGACTCAGTTATTTATAATCAAATAGTAAAAATTTGTAATCAAATGGTACAAGTTTATTACAAATGTATTTCTAATCAAATGGTACAAATTTGGGCTCTCAAAATTTGCAAATCAGCCCCATGGACACGTTCATATATACAAATTTGGCATCTAATATAAATGATAAAGTTCATTACTATTTATATAAATTT
Source organism: Cryptomeria japonica (assembly GCF_030272615.1). Taxonomy (NCBI): domain Eukaryota; kingdom Viridiplantae; phylum Streptophyta; class Pinopsida; order Cupressales; family Cupressaceae; genus Cryptomeria; species Cryptomeria japonica. The sequence goes on along the minus strand of NC_081412.1, from coordinate 471,179,605 downwards.
GGCATCTAATATAATCGATAAAGCTCATTACTGTTTATAATCAAATGGTACAAATTTGGGCTCTCAAAATTTGCAAATCAGCCCCATGGACATGTGCATATATATAAATTTGGCATCTAATATAAATGATCAAGCTCATTACTGTTTATATGCAAATTACAACTCATTGTTGTTTTTTATACAAAAATTAGCATCTAGATATGCACATTACAACTCAATGTTGTTTTTTTATATAAAATTTAGCATCTAGATATGCACATTACAACTCATTGATGTTTTTATATACAAAATTTGGCATCTACATATGCAAATTACATCTCATATGCATATTACAGCTCATATGCATGTAGAGCACATCCAAAAAAGTGAAGTTACAACATTTCGCAAAAGACATATACAAAATTGTCAAAATTATTCTACCATATTGTAGAATTATTCTTCTAGATGGCCCAAAATCAATCAAGTGAATCTTTTGGATAAGCTCTAACCCTTAGTGTCTCAAGTATTGCCTTGTGGTCTATTTCACAAACTTTCCAAAAATCCTTGTTAAGAGGTCTACCATGATATTTAATCAAATGAATATTTGTTGCAACAAGAAGGTTTGAGTAATGAAGAATATGTCTATGTGTCTCAAAGTCCTCAAACAACTAGGCATTAGAATTTTTGATAGGGTACCTACATTTTATAGAAGGATAAGTTAATGCCAAAATCAATATAATGACTGCTAAATAAAGGAGTTTAAGAGGTCTTAATACAACTCGACACAACATCGGTACCTTCTAAGCCATGTCCCTGTCACAACAACGGATCCTATTGGGTACTCAATACCCTCTCCATCAACCACTATAGAAGTCAATTTCTTTTTGGCCTCAATACAATGATACGAAAATTAATTTGTTCCTTCTGTGTTGTTCTCATCCACAATTACTGCATATAATTGACTTGCATTTAATAGAAGGATATAAGTTAATACCAAAATCAACATAAGTTAATACTAATAAATTAAGCTTAAAATTGTAGCAAATGGCAACCCTTTACCTGGTTCAACTATGTCTGATACATGGTCAAAATCAACTGATGCTTCAATCTGGTTCATTTGTAGTGCTCTAGGAGGCTAATATGTATCTAGGGTTTTCAAAGGTCTACAAGACCATTGGTCAACCCACTCCTTTGATTCACATTCATCCCACACAAAATGCATACATAAAGAGCAAAAGCATGCAATCTGTCTACTATAAATAACTAGTAATGTTGCATTGAACTTCTAAATGAATGCATGTCACTTGATCCAGTAAGTGTACAACAATCTAGATAGTTTTCAATGTTAGATTCACTTATTAACCAAAAATATCTAGAAACCATAGACTTACCTGCATTACCTGGTCCCATCACAGAGTTACACCAATACACAATTGTTCTTGCATCTATTAACATTGCACCACCTTCATACTTCAATTCCTCTCTGGTAAGAGCTCTTTTCACACGTTCTCCTACACCATCATGCTTTCCCTTTCCATGCCCTGCCTCAATGAAATTCCAAAAATATTGCACACCACCTATCACATGCATCCTAGTCAACCAATAGAACATCCTTGTATTCTTGAATTGTGTGGTGCAATTGTCCGACCATATTAAGTGTTGGTTGTATCTTATATCTCTTTCCCTTAAACTATCATAGAAGACTGTAAAGCATCCTTGCATAAAATCTGAGGAATGAGTACGATCATCGCTGATATAGAAGTGATATTCTCTTATAACCATTTTGTCCTCCTTGGTACTATCATGTGCATGCATGAATGCTATGTGTACAAAATTTGTAACTTGTGTAGAGTGGTAATACATAGATTATACTTCATTTTGCGGCTTTAGTGTATAATTCTCAGCAAAATCAATGATAGAGACAATAGTGCTGAGGGGTAAAGTGTCCTTACACAACTTCAATTGCTCATCTAACCACCTAGCTCTATGTGTGTGACCTATGTACTCATACACTAGTTTCTCTTGAAACATCTTCATAAAATCAGCTACGCATATATCACTTTTCACTAACTCACACCTCTTTGATTCTTTTCCATCTTTAACACCATATGTGACTGACTTATATTTTCTAATAGAAACTAGTTCCTTACCAATTTCATGTGTGCTATCCAGATGTAGGCATTTATGCAACTATTGCAAACTACCACATGTAGGACAAAAACCTCTCAAACACATCATCTTATAGTAAATGCACCTGTCATTTCATCTACATAGTACACTTGAAATAAATTCTCTCGGTGACTTAGGAGGTGTTTGTAGACCACATTCCTACAAAACATTGTTAGTGTGCAAAGTACAACAGATATAGCGATAAATATCATTATGCATGGAGAATTCAACATGGACACTACAACAACATGTAGTACGTGCATGATTAATCTTAACATAAAATGGTTTTGTCATCTCAAAAAATCTTTGAGTAATCTTTGACTAATTTTAATCTGAGGAAAGCTTTGAAGAAACCTTTCATAAAATTGTGTTTGAGTGATATCTAAATAGTGTTTTGGATATGGCTCGCGATTACTAATTCCAATTTGCCTTCTAACAACATCTCTTTGGTTGGGTGAAACCCTTGTGTTGTCATGCCGATATTTCTCAATTAACGTTCTTAGTGCATCAACAACAACCTTGTTCTTGTGTGGGAGTCTACCCAAGAATTCCCAAAGAGAATTATTATTAGGATCCTCGATTTTCTCTAGCCTCTCTAAGGAATAGTGTAATGTGGTTCTACTTATCCTTAAGGAATTGCTTGTTGTTCTTATTAAATGATATTTTTTCATTTCCTTTCCCATTATGGTTGATGTGAGGGCACGATGAGTAACATTAGCATCTTTAGTGTGTGATTTTGAAGCAATGGCTTGGTATGCATCAAAAAGATTTCTCACAATGGTTCTTTCACTATTATTTTCGGATGTTCTTAACCCCAAAATTTTCATTGTCTCTCTAAATTTCAATTTTTTAATCATTTCAACAACTAATTGGCATCTTCCACTTTGATTTAAGTTTTCAAAGTAGTTATTCCAAATTCTTCTAACCATTCTTCTACAAGTTCTTTTGGATATTTTATCATGCATTGGCTTCACAATATCTATTAGGAACTTTGGTTTTCTACGAATTATTCTAAGATGTGTTAAGATTGGTGCATGCTCTTCATTTTCATTAGGTGCATTATGTGCATTGATCACATCAAATTCAAATGGTATATCTTCTTCAATTTCATTAACATGTGCATTCACCGAATCATTTTTAAATGGTGCATGTTCATTGCATTAATTAGGTGCATTCATCATATGTATTTGAATTAGTGTATGTTGATCATTTTGATTTGGTGCATTCATCATATCAATTTCAATTCTTGAATGTTCATCACTTTCATTAGGTGCATTAGATGACGTACCTTCATGTAATCTCCTCATACACTCCCTTTGTCTTTCCTTTACTGCCTCTCTTTGTTCATTTGTTCCTCTCTTGTTCTTTCCCATTGTCCTACACATAACATCATGATGACAATCCACAATCAAATAGAAAAAACAACAACAAATGATCATCATTTTGTTATAATCTAAAGTAATAATAATAAAAATAACTTAAAAAAAAAAAATACAAGACAAATCAATCATGATCAAAACAAAAAAACAACAAATGATCATGGTTTTGTTATAATCTAAAGTAACAATGATAAAATAACTTTTTTAAAAATCTAATATACGAGACAAATCAATCATTCCAAAGAAAAAGTGACAAAAGAATATGAAAACCTGACTGTTACTGTCCCAAAAAATCATGTGCAAAAGCAGTGGGACCTTCAAATAGCTTGCAATGTTGGTTTTTAGGCCCTTGGGACTAAAATATATTAATATTTTCCCATAAACCGTATGGGTTATGCAAACCTTTTATGTCAATGTTCACAATTTCTCATAACCCGTATGGGTTATGTAGAACTAGAAGTTTTGGCCTTAGTTCTACATAACCTGTACAGGTTATGTACAACTAGGAAAGGAGAGGGGGAGATTGGGAGAGGAAGAGAGAGGGAGATTGGGGAAAGGAGAGGGGGAGAGGGAGAGGGAGAGAGGGAGATTGGGAAAATGAGAGGGGGAGAGGGAGAGGGAGCTGTGAGAGAGAGAGAGGGAGAGAGAGAGAGAGAGAGAGAGAGAGAGAGAGAGGGAGAGAGAGAGAGAGAGATTGGGAGAGAGAGAGAGAGAGAGAGAGAGAGAGAGAGAGAGAGAGAGAGAGAGAGGGATGGATGGAGAGGGAGAGAAAAGGTGATAAATACTAAGAGGTAGGGGTGAATTAGTATACCAAAAAATACTGTACTTAAACACTTCAATAATCTAGCAGTAAATCGATAAAACAGTTTAGCAAACAAACTGGTTAACACACATGCAAACCAAATAGCAAATAATGCATTCACCCATAGAAGCACTATCACCATAACACAAGAGATTTTGGTGTGGAAACTCAAATGGGAAAAACCACGGTGAGATGAAACTCACAAGTAACTATCCGTAGAATAGTAACCAGACCGGTTAAGGTCATACAATGTTCTTTACCAGAACAAATCCTGTTAGGAATCTCAATCTTTGTTAGGAGATAAGTCTGATTTAAGACTACCTTGTGAGAGGATTTTAGATCCATAGATGTGAACTGCCTTGTTAGAGGATTTACAAAGGCTTTTTTGGGCCTACCCGGTTAAGGGTTTCTAACTTGTCAAAGATGTGAGTAATCAACAAGTGAATGATCTAGCAAGTGGCACAGTCTGCTTGATTAGATCCATTGTATCTCATAGCTAATGCATTTCAACATTACTTCAGTCTTCAATAACTCCTTACTCTGTTACAACTCATAGACTTGATCTTCTCAATTAAGATCGTACATTCAACAGCTAAAAAAAATATCCACCAAAACCTAATAGCTACTCTCATACATACGCATACAAAACCCTAGACATGATGTCCTAAAAAGGAATCTGATTTCATGTCAGTCCAATAGGATTTCATTGCAAGTTCCTAGGATCATTGTATCTAGACACATTTGAGAACACGACACAAAAACACTGTCAAAGTGTCGGTGGATGGTAACTCATCACAAAAATATACTAGTTGGTAACTCATCACAGAGTATTACCGGTTTTTCCAACTTTCTAGTTACCAGTTGGTGACTCAGAGTAATACCAGTTTAACGGATTACTGGTTGACAAAAATTGAAGACTGGGAGAAAGATAACTGCTGCTTCTGGCTCCTTTGCTCCACTCTGCTTGAGATCCTTAAACCACTTGATCTCTCTATGTTGCTTGGGTCTTTATACCACTTGAGATCGGTAAACACTTTTTGCATAACATTAATAGTCTAGACTACAACATAATACCGATTTGGAACAAAATACCGGTTGAGCATAATTCATACATTCACAAAGTGATCTCATAGCAAGTGTGTGTCCATCAATAACAATCACAACATAATCATCAAAAAAGCCAACAATCTCCCCCTTTGGCATTGATGGCAACACTTAGGAATAATTTTGACTTCTAAGTATTTTACAACAAAATCATGCCATAAACAGAATTACTACCCCTAAGCATATACACTATCTCTTTTGTAGACAATACAATGTATACTACTTTCTTACAAAGATAGACATGAAAGTATACATAGCATGCATCAAAATTTAAATACAGATACTACTCCCCATCAAAATTTTAAGTATACTACTCCCCCTTTGCCAACAATGACAAAGTACAGCTAAATAACCCCTGTTCTATTAGCTTTAACAAAATAAGAGTTTATGGCAATAGAGAGTGAAATTTGTCAAAAATGGATTTAAAGTCCTGCATAAATGTCTTCATGGATAAAGACCATGATTCAAGCAATGAGGCAGCAACCTCATTTTCTGTTTGCATTCGATAAACCTTCTCTTCCATGGCATCCAAGGTACTCATCTCTTGAGTGACCGTTAGGGCATCCAGATTTAGATAGCATTTCTAAAGAATTTGTAGTCTTGGCAATAGGACCAGTTGAAGTTCCTCCAAATTACGTGTCTGGTTGCTTATCTTTGCCTCTATCCTTGCAGACTGAAGTTGAAACTGGTGAGAAGTTTGTCCATATGTGGAGAAGGAATCATATAGCATCTTGAAGGTGCTAATAAATGACTGCATATCAGATTGCAGTTTGTCCTTCTGAGTGAACACATCATCACAAAATAAATGATGTTGGCAAATCTTGGTGAGTAGTAGATTGCCCTCATCTATTGCATCTCTGATGTCCTTTTGTGCCTTCTGAAGTTTTGACCGAAGCTCATTCAACTTCTTCACCAAGGCAATGTTCAGAGCCATTTCATGCTCCTTCTTGGCATTTGTTTCTGCAACTTCTTCCAGGCTTTGGACCTAGTCTTCCACAACTATACATAGAATCTTTAATTGGGCAAGTGAGGAATCGGTACTAGGGAGGTTTGTACTGGGTATCAAATTGGTGAGTGTTTCCACCGCAGTTTGGATAACATCTTCTTCCTTTTTCCTCCTCAGAGCATCCAATCACTCTTGAGCAAGCTTAATGCTCTGCAGTAGCTCTGATTCATTTGCAGACTGGAGGTCAATAGGACTGGTAATGTCAGCCGGTTTGGCTTGACTACTGGTTGCCTTTGGAGTCTCCATCTAAGTGCTCTTTGCCACTTCTTCTTTCTCTTTGGCTCTTTTCTTGTCTTCTTCTACCTTCTTTTTCTCTTCTTCTTTCTGCTTCTCTTCCTCTTCATCCTTCTTTTTCTTCTCTTCTTCCTGCTCCTTCTTCTCTTGCTCCTTTTTCTTCTCCTCTTCTTTTCTCTTCTCCTCTTCCTTTTTTACTTCCTTCTTCTTCTTCTCATCCTCTTGTTTCTTATTCTCCTCTTCTTTTTTATTTTCTTCCTCTTTCTTTTTCTTCTCATCCTCTTTCTTCTTTTCCCATTCTGCCTGTTTTGTCTTTTCTTTCTCTTGTTTCTTCTTCTCTTCCTCGGCCTTCTTTCTCTTGTCTTCCTTTTGTTTCTCCTGACCTTTTGTTTCTACTGGTGCATCCGGAGTAACATTGTCACCATTTAAGGCATCAACATCAATCGGTTCCATTTGAGTGGTGACCGGTTCTCCTTCACTGTTGTATACTTCATCTGGTTGAGTGATTTCTGGTTCTTGCTCTGCTTTCCTATTGGCTTCAGCCACTTCATGCAGTCCTAAAGCTGATTGAGAAGGGAGTGGGTATCTTTGACCACTTCCATAACTTTTCCTTCCAATAACAGGAGTCTTCTTCTTCTCATGAAGAAGAGGCCCCTATATCTCTCCACCACTTCATACAGTTCTATTTTAAGCACATTAGGAAAGTATTGTGCAAATACTTCCTCTCTTATTTCTTGTTCCTTCTCTATGGCAATGCGCCACTTGTTGTCTAAAGAATTATACAAAGAATCAGGTGTCTCAGACTTAATTTCTGAAGGCCGGCGGTCATTAATACATAAATAATTGATAACTTCCTATTCAACTTCTTTCTTTTCATCATCATTAAAATCATCAAAGCACTCTTTCAAATCACCAAGTACTTTTCTTCTAATATTCTTAATTGTTCTTTGACAATGTGTCAAAGGGTTGTAAGAGGAAATATTAATATTTACCGATGCCGATGTTGTCGGTTCAGTCTTTGTCTTTTTCCTCATTTGCCTAGTCTTCTTAGACTGTTATCAGGCACAGTGTCCTCTAAGTCTAGTGTATTTCTTTTTGTCTTCCACTTCCTCTTGAAGACTTTGGAAGGTGTTGCTTCCAGTTTCTTCTTTACTGGCGACCACTTGATCACTTTGGGACTTGCTGGAGTAACTGGTGCCAATGTTGAAGGCACTGCCTTTCCCTTCTTTACTGAGGGTTCTTGAACAGGTGTAACTCTTTCTAGATAGGTGTTGGTTCTCTTTTCTTTTGGATCAAGAGGTGAGGCAAGTAGGGTAGAGGCATATCCATCCAACTATATCATACATTAAATCATATCCCATTGGTTCCACTTCTTCCTGTCTAGGCTCAATTGCCTCCATTATGCACTCATCAACTTTGATGGTGAAGCAGATGTCTTCCTCATACTTTTTGACTATATCACCAAATATTCTTACCCTTTGGTTCATTTAGCATCTGAACTCATCAAAGTCTTTGTTCAGCACTTCCGGATAGTTGGTTCCAACCACTTGTAGGCTTTCCTTGATTTTCTTTTTCACCGGTTGGTCAGCAGACCACTGAATATCACCTACTCCAGGAAAGTAGCATTGGAAGTAAAAGAACAACCCAACTAGTGGTTGTCCAAACTTAAATCTCAGTGCATTGTCCTATTTGATCGACTTGAGATTCAACAGAAGTTGTCTTTGCATACAAGTGCACAAATCAAATGATGCATCTTCCTTGATCATCCTATAGGCGGCATTTACCACTGCAGTAGAGACAGAGTTGATTCTGCTGGCATGGAACATCCGGTAACCTATCACCATACATGCATATTTGACAAGATTGTCCTTGATTGAATTGACAGTCATTCCCCGTGAATCGCTCATAGAACCAGCGAGCTTAGTCATTTATGTCTTGCTAATCTTTCCTAGGGCTGGCACTTCACCGATGTTGCAGAAACTGGTGATGGCATGAATTGCTTCTGGTGTGATATCATGTGTCTGCTCTAAGTACATCTTATCATCGTGTACTCTGCTCAGAATAATGTGAATGTGATCATCTGAAAATTCTTCAAGAAAATAGACTGCGTTGTGAAGTTTCTTCTTTTCCAGAATGTTGAATTCCAGTTTAATCTTCTTATCCTTTCCGTAGAATAGACTCAAATGGGAATGGATCATCAGAGATCCTAGGTCTTCAATCTTGTAGTTAATGAAATCTAAAATTCCTTCTTCCACTATGACACTAGTGGCTACTTGAGATAGGGCATTGTATTTTGCCTTCCATTGAATGAAGTCTACAGAATCAATGGGTGCACTAGAGCTAGCATGTGATGCTGAAGCCATGATAACCAGAGAATTTTGAAAAATACCTTCATAGATCAAAATTTAGGGCTTCACAATTTAGACTTCGCTACACACTCCTTCCGTTGCAGAAATACCGCTTTGCATTCTACACTTCTCCAACAGATGTTTGCTTCAGATTCTTCTTTAGGATTTTGATAAATTCTTTGAATCGCAATGTAAATCACTTTTCTTTGCTCTGTGCTTGAAAAATTCTTCGCTGGTGAACTTGATAAGTGAAAAATGACATTGAAAAATCTTTTATACAATTTATTCACCTACCACAATAAATGCTCCACTATTAGGGTGCAAACCCTAATTTTCCTTTTACTATTTTCGGTCTTCTACCAACTGACAGGTATCACATACCAGTTAAGGTCTTTTACCTGTGTCAACTGGGGGTTCATGATATTTCACCATTTGCTCCCCCTAAGATTTTCTGATGCTTAGTTTGTCGGTTCAATGACTTCCACACTAGGTGCAGAAACCGGTTCTTCTTGAATCACTTCTTCTGGCTTCTTCTTCTAGGTTTTCTTCATATCTTCTTGAACAATTTCAACATCAATATTTCCTTTCGGAGTGACCGGTATATCATCCGATGTACTCTTTCTACTTCTGCAAAATCTTGCAGAATGACCCGGTTTGTTGCAATGATAGCAAACCATTCCAGGTGCTCTCCAAGGTCCATTATTCATGTTTCCATTCTTCCTTCTACATGTTGTAGTAGTGTGACCATGACCATGACAAATCACATAGATTTCTCTCCATTTGGTTGCCACTTGATAGCTACTGCTACCTGATTGATGACTATAGGTATTAAACCAATTTGGGTTCTGGTTCTCAAAGGGTTCAGGAAAAACTCATTGATTCCTTTGAGGATACCTTTTGATATTGTGCATGACAGACCTGCATTCAAATTCTCTATGCCCAAACTTGTTGCATGCATAACAATTACCATTGAATCTATTGGATCTAGACTTATCATTTAGAAAATAAAGAAAATTATTGTAAGCCTTACTTCTACATACATTAGCAGTCTGTCCTTCCTTGAGATAGTTAAAGCAAACATGTTTGAAATTTTGCTTACCTTTATCCTTTGATGCCTGTTGTTTCTTTGATGCTCCACTTTTTGTTCTAGAGGTCTCACCTTCCTCATATTTAGAGAAACCAAGTCCATTGGTATTCTTTACTGATTTAGCTGATTCAAGCTTCTGCTCTAGCTTGACAAAGCTCTTATTGAATTTGGAAAGTATTTCCTTTAACTCAATGAGTTCTTTGGAAATGGTAGCATTGGATTCCTTCAAGGTTGCATTCTCAGAGATAACCATGTTTAGTTCACCTTGCACTTCTTCTTTTTCCATTTTGCTTCCATGAAGACAAGCGGTAAGTGCACTGATCTCTTGCTTCAGCTTGGAGATCTCATGATCTTTGTCTTTTACCAGATCTTCAGCTTTCCTCCGGTTCTCAAGCTCTTGACACATTCTAATAGTTAGGCCTTCAAGTTCCCTTCTTAGGTTGGCATTGGACTCATTCAATTTTTCAACTTCTTGAATTAGGGCTTCCATGCCTGGTTCATCAGAAGAACTATTTTCAGTTAGCTCCATCAGTTTTTCAGCATGCTCTCTTCTTTTTGCGTAAGAGGCCTTATATTTGACCATAAGTTCATCATAGGCTTGCTCAGACTAAGTGAGCCGATGAGTAAGTTCCCTCATAGTGTATTCCCCCATATCTCTTTCCAAGTAGTTAGACTTATAGAAAGGTTCGCTCTGATACCAATTGATGAATACTAAGAGGGGGGGTGAATTAGTATACCAAAATATATTGTACTTAAACACTTTAATAGTCTAGCAGTAAACCGGTAAAATAGTTTAGCAAACAAACCGGTTAACACACATGCAAACCAAATAGCAAATAATGCATTCACCCACATAAGCACTATCACCATAACACAAGAGATTTTGACATGGAAACCCAAATGGGGAAAACCACGGTGAGATGAAACTCACAAGTAACTATCTACAGAATAGTAACCAGACCGGTTAAGGTCAGACCGGTTAAGGTCATACAATGTTCTTTACCAGAATAGATCCTGTTAGGAATCTCAATCTCTGTTAGGAGATAAGTCCGATTAAAGACTTCCTTGTGAGAGGATTTCAGATCCATAGATGTGAACCACCTTGTTAGAGGATTTACAAAGGCTTTTCTGGGCCTACCTGGTTAAGGGTTTCTAACTTGTCAAAGATGTGAGTAATCAACAAGTGAATGATCTAGCAAATGGCATAGTTTGCTTGATTAGATCCATTTGTAGCTCATAGCTAATGCATTTCAGCATTACTTCAGTCTTCAATAGTTCCTTACTCTGTTACAACTCACAGACTTGATCTTCTCAGTTAAGATCGCACATTCAAAGCTAAAAAAAAATATTCACCAAAACCTAACAACTACTCTCATACATAAGCATACAAAACCCTAGACATGATGTCCTAAAAAGGAATCTGATTTCATGTCGGTCCAATAGGATTTCATTACAAGTTCCTAGGTTCATTGTATCTAGACACATTTGATAACACGACACAAAAACACCGTCAAAGTGTCGGTGGATGGTAACTCATCACAAAAATATACTAATTGGTAACTCATCACAGAGTATTACTGGTTTGTCCAAATTTTCGGTTATCGGTTGGTGACTCAGAGTAATACCGGTTTAACGGATCACTAGTTGACAAAAATTGAAGACTGGGAAAAAGATAACTGCTGCTTCTGGCTCCTTTGCTCAGCTCCGCTTGAGATCCTTAAACTGCTTGATCTCTCTATGCTGCTTGGGTCTTTATACTGCTTGAGATCGGTAAACACTTTCTGCATAACATTAATAGTCTAGACTACAACATAATACTGGTTTGGAACAAAATACCGGTTGACCATAATTCATACATTCACAAAGTGATCTCATAGAAAGTGTGTGTCCATCAATGACAATCACAACATAATCATCAAAAATACCAACAAAGGGAGATTAGGAAAAGGAGAGGGGTAGAGAGAGAGGGAGAGAGAGAGGGAGATTGGGAGAGAGAGGGAGAGAGAGAGAGAGAGAGAGAGAGAGAGAGAGAGAGAGAGAGAGGGATGGGTGGAGAGGGAGAGAGAGGGAGATTAGGAAAAGGAGAGGGGGAGAGGGAGAGGGAGAGGGAGAGAGAGGGAGATTGGGAAAGGGGGAGAGGGAGAGAGGGAGATTGGGAAAAGGAGAGGGGGAGAGAGAGAGAGAGAGAGAGAGAGATTGGGAAAAGGAGAGGGAGAGAGGGAGGGATAGGGAGATTGGGAAAAGGAGAGAGAGGGGGGAGGGGTAAGAGAGAGAATAGGAGGAGAGGGAGAGAGAGAGAGGGATATTGGGAAAAGGAGAGGGAGAGAGGGAGAGAGAGGGATATTAGGTAAAGGAGAGGGATAGAGAGAGAGTAGGGGGGAGAGGGGGTAAGAGAGAGAATAGGAGATAGGAAGAGAGGAAAATAATATGATAAAGAGAGGGGGATGGAGAGAGTTGGAGACAAAGAGAGAAGGGGTTAAGGATAAGGGGAGGGAGGAAGATTGGGAAAAGGAGAGGGAGAGAGGGAGATTGGAAAAAGGAGAGAGAGAGAGAGAGAGAGAGAGAGAGAGAGAGAGAGAGAGAGAGAGAGAGAGAGAGAGAGAGAGAGAGAGAGGAAGAGAGGGAGAGAATAGGATAAAGAGAGGGAGAGAGAGAGAGTATAGGAGAGAGAGAGAGAGAGAGAGAGAGAGAGAGAGAGAGAGAGAGAATAGGAGATAGGAAGAGAGGGAGAGAATAGGATAAAGAGAGGGAGAGGGAGAGAAAGAGAGAGAGAGAGAGAGAGAGAGAGAGAGAGAGAGAGAGAGAGAGAGAGAGAGAGAGAGAGAGGAAGATAAAGAGAGATAAGATAACGAGAGGGGGAGGGAGAGCAGGGAGAGGGAGAGGGAGGGGGAGAGAAAGAGAAAGAAGGGGGAGAGGGTGAGAATAGGATAGGATAATGAGAGAGAGACTGAGACTGAGAGAGAGAGAGAGAGAGTAGGAGGAGGAGAGGGTGAGAGACATGAGGTAGAGAGAGAATGAGGAAGAGAAAAGGGTGAGAGAATAGAAAAAGAGAGAAGTGTGAGGGGGAGAGAGATGAGATAGAACTCAAGGAAGATAATTAGGGCTCAGAATAGACAAAGACAATGATGGGGGAAGGAAGACGAGAGAGAGAGAGGAAAAGAAGAGATACATGCATGTATACAAACATATATACATATATCTATATAAATATATGTATATATAACTATATATATGCATATATACATACATAGACACATATCATATAGGTATGTCTAAAACATGTGTAGTAAATGCTAAATTTACAAGCATACATTATTATGTCTTCATAACCCGTATGGGTTTTGTGAAACAAAAAAAAATGTTTTTAATTTTACATAACCCATACGGGTTTTGTGAAACAAAAAAAAATGTTTTTAATTTTACATAACCCGTATGGGTTTTGTGAAACAAAAAAAAAAAGTTTTTAGTTTTACATAACCCGTAAGGGTTTTGTAAAAACACAAAAAAATGGTTTTAGTTCTACATAACTGTACGGGTTATTTAGAACTACAAATAGTGCTTTTTGTTTTTCAAAACCCGTACGGGTTTTGGCTTGGTAAGAGGGTTGGAAAATGACCCTAAGGCTTGCAAGCCCATTTTCCCCCCTTTTTGTCCCTTTACACATTTTTTCATCCTCCAACATTATTTATCGACTTCATCATTATTAGGTTTACAAATGTCACTTTGTCAATCAAGGAATCGGAGTAGATTACGTAACAGAACATTCAATTTCATCACCCTACTATCTATAGAGCCCAAGCACTATAGCTATAGTAGGGGGATTAAATAGGGCTAAAAAGTGGGTATCTCTAAAATTACCACCATAATCTCACACATCTTTTAGTTTTCTGACCATTTAATTTTTTCTATTTTTGGACGACATTAGCATAGTAAACTTTAATTTTCTTTATCAGTGCCTTGACAGTCCTCATAGACATATGTCTACCATTTTTTTTAATAACTTTTGATATACTTGACCAGATTCAAAAAAAATAAAATATTATTGTTCTACACTAGATTCTATACACTGTTTTTTAAAAATGTTTGCATTTTTAATTATTTTGATGCAAGTTATGCCCAACACACACGAACAGGTACCAAATTTTCAGGATGCGGTCACTTCAAAAAATCATAAAAAAAATACTCAACGGAAAATTACAAAAAAATAAAAAACTTTGAGATCTCACTCTTACCTATCAGCCTACTAAAGGGTTTTGAAAAATACTAAATATAACTATATATTTTGTGCAGTGCATGAAAACAACTATGTTATATTTTTCTGAAAAAATCAGGAACAGTTTTTCGTGCGTGAAAGTTTTGACTCTCTTAATCTTATCCAATTTTTTAAAAATTTAGTAGTTTAGAAACTAGATTCAAAGTACTACAATTCTTATTATTTTCTCAACTCCTCGTTTTGAGTGCATGACCTTCAAATATCTCTTTGAAGTTCAGGTTTACCTGTTTTCAGAAGAAGAAAAAAATTGGCCTCTTATACCCCCCTTTTTGTTCACCATCTTTGTGCACTTACCCTCTTGTGGAGAAGAACTTTCCTTTCTTCCATCATGCTTATCCTCTTTGGTAGATTGGGAAGGAAGATACTTATCATCTAAGGCCTCATCTTTGCTTAATGTTATATGGGGAGAGAGATCATGAATGAAATGCATAACATCATCTTCTCTACAAGTGCTTTGATGTTTAAGATAGGCTCTAGGAGAATAAGGAGGATCTAGAGAGATAGAAACACCAATATTTTGACCTTGACCCCCTTGCGCAACGGTATGTGTATGAGAAGAAGATGGAGCCATGTTGCTCTTCAATGCTTGCTCTCCATTAAAGAGGTCATTGATAGGAGTATTATCTCTTTCCTCATTCACATTAGATACCCTAGGAGAGGTACAAGTATTAGGTTTCTCAAATTGTCATCTCTAGAATTAGGATCTACGAAAGCTTTTAGGTGATCTACGTATGAAATATGAAATGCATTTTCCCAAAAACATAACCATAACACAAAATATATGAAAAATGAAAGATTTGAGATCCAATCTATGAAAAGGAATCAACTTAGAAATTCTAAAAATTCAATATGTCCAAGTGCTATGAATGAAAAGAAGTAACATGAAGTAAAAGAAGTCATTATCCAACACATGATTATAATAAATGTACGTAAAAAGTAATGTAATCATATGTGAAATAGAAAATAGGTCAAGTCCATTAATTGCCATGATTAATATTGAAATTTAATCCAAGCAAATTATTTGAAAATAAATTAGGACTTTATAAATAAAGCCACTTAATTTATTTAAATTGATGAGATTCAAATGTGATTTTTTTTCTCTAATTTTTTTTTTAATTTTGAAAAAGGAAAAAGAGAATTTGAAAGTTGATATTTGGAAATTGGAATTTGAACATTAAAAAAAAAATTGAAAAATGATTATTCAATTTTTGAAAAATGATATTCAATTTTTGAAGAATTATCCAACCTTCTAGGAAATTTAAATTTATAATTAGAGCCTTGAAAATAACCTCTTAATTTAAATTCAAAATTACCCACTAGAAGATTTGAATTTATCCAAGAAAATTTTAATTTTAAAATTAGGGCGTTGTTAAATAACATCTTAATTTTAAAAATTAAATGTTGAAATTTGAGAATTGAAATAATTAATTTAATTTTAAAAATTAGGGCTTTTTTAATTAACCTCTTAAATTTAAATCTCATATTGTCCACAAGAGAATTAAATTTAAAATTAGGGTCTTGTAGAAAGAACCACTTAATTTAAAATTTATATTTGAAAATAGATCTAAGATTGGAATTTGAAATTTGGAAAAATTGGAAAATGCACAAGATTAATTTAAATTTAGAAATTAGGGTTTATTTAATTAACCCCTTGATTTAAAAATTTAAATTTGAAATTGAATTTGATCCAAGGTTGCAATTTTGAATTTGAATTTTAAATTAGCAACCAAATTTGAAGAGGGAAATTCAAAATTTAAACAACCCACACGCTCAATTTAAAAAATTTAAAAATTAGGGTTTTTGAAATTAACCACTTAATTTTAAAATTTAATTGTGAAATTTGACTTGTAGATGAAAAATTGAATGAATGCTCAGATCTAAAATAATTAATCCAAATTATGCAAATCACAAGCTCAATTTTGAAAATAAAAATTAGGGTTTTAATGAAATCAACCTTTAAATTTTTCAAATTTGCAAAGAAACCAAACTTGTAAATGAAAATTTGAATTTTAAATTGCATATACTCAAATCTAAAAACAAAAATCAGAATTAATGGTGTAAGGAGCCAGGTTCACCAAAATGTAAAGTGAAAAATTGGGAGCTTAACAAATTCACCACTTGGAAGGGGAGATACACTAAGCTCAATTTTCACATGAGGAAACTTTACATTCAAATGAGGGGGATGAAGCTACTAGATCCAATCCCAAAGGATACAAGGACTGAATACTAAGTAGATTGGTTGAAGTTGGAATATGTTTGACCCTCTATTGTAAGTTGAATAAATAAAGTGATGGAAATGAAGACAAAGTATGCGAAATCAACGAGCTACAAATTTGGGATTCAGTCGTGCACCTAGATCTGATAAGTTTGAGATGATTCGGAGCTTCTCTATGAAATCGAGAAAAAGTTGCAGAGACCATGTGTTCAAATAGGGGCACCCTCCACTTGGTCCTCCAAACTTTCCGCACGTCGAAAAGGGTTTTTCTGTCTCTGCACACACCTATTTCCTGTACACAGAAAGAAGAAGAAAGGAGTTGGGAATAGGGGTTTGCCTAAGCCAAACCCTAGTTTGGAATCAACCTTGAATGAAATACTACAAATGCTTGAAATAAATGATGGAAAGGTATACCTTCAGATCTACAATAGATGATGATGATGTTTTGCTTCTTAGATGTAATCACATATGTTGTATGAAATGGCATGAACATGTCAAAACCCTAACACACACATGCTTGAAAATGAATGATGTAATGATGCTCCAAAGGAGAATATGTAGCCTTGAGGAATGATAGATGATGAATGATTGAATCTTTGATGCTTGAATGTAGTGTCCTTGCCTTCTCCACCTTCTCATGCTCTCACCTTATGATCGTGTGTTATGACACTATATCAAAATGAGAGGGTAGAACCTCCTTATATACTTGCTTATTGTCAAATATTTAATTTTCAGACAAAGGCTGAGATAGGGGATTTATTTCCCGCTCAAAATTGAGATAGGGCCTAAGGGCCAAGATAGGTCCCAATTAGGGAGGACTAGGGTGTGGCACTCTGGTCCTATCCCAATTTGGGCTAGGATCAGAGGGCTATGCAAGTTGTAAGATGCAAATATGAGGTTTGGTTGCATAGAAGAGGCATAATCAGGTCCCAACCAAGCATGGGGATGAGACCGATAAGGTGAGGGCCCAAAATGTGGTCAAAATTTTAAAGGGTACAATTTTAGGATGCTTCACTTCTAAGACAAGAACAAGTAATCTTCATTGAAGTCCTCTTCTTCTTTAGATAAATAGACCATCATTGAATAGAAAAGTATCTCTTCAACCTATCTCTATCATCTCTTCTGATATCTCTGTTAATCCCTCTATAGTTTTCCTTTCCTTTGTTATCATCATTAGGTCTTCCACCATAATCTTCCTTATACATACATCTAGAAGCATAATCTCCTAGTATTGATGTTGATCTATTATGTTTTCAAGTCTTTAGTAGTTCAGGTGTTGAATTTGGTTGTTGCATTTTGTTGACAGTGAGGTTATATGTCAAGATTGGTCTTGAGAATGCTATGCATTTCTCCACAGAGTTAGTTCAAGTGTTGCATCTTGGAGGACATGTTCATATTCTTTGTCCAGTGTTCAAGTTTACATTTCAATCTTTGTTTTTCTTTGCAAGTGAAGTTATGTTCTATTGTTTGATGTTGTTTATTATGTTAATTCCTAGCTAACTCAGCTAGGTTATCTTATTTGGATCATACTCTTTTATTTTGGATATGCATTGGAGGTTGAGTTAATGTTGTTATGGGTCTTACTAGTGGTGTGTGAATATACACACTAAGTTATTTGCATTGGGTGTTAATTTTGGACTGAGGGAGATGAAAAGGCTTATAGGAAAATCTCTCTAGATCAATTTAGTTGGGGCTCAGGTGGGAACTTAGGGAGATATTGGCAATTAGAGCCCTACTCCGACCCCATAGCATCCCTTTCTATAGTTCCTTATTTAATCCTATGTGCCCTATAGATAGTAGTGCTATCTATAGTCGAGGGTGGATAGGGGATCGCTCTTTAATGTTTTTTATTGTTTAACTACATGTTACGTGTGATGTCTACAATACTAGGATGTGTTGTTGTGTGTTTTTCATTGGAATTGAATTAGAAATACATCGTATTTGGGTCCCCTTTATCTCTTGGAGTAGATCACATTTGTCGCAATTTCTCATGGTGGTCAACTTTGTGTAATTTATATTTATTTTGTTTATGGCCATCCCAATTGAGTGTTTCAGTGTAAATTGCTATATATAGATGTGTCGATGTGTGAATTGTAGTTTGGATTGATCAGTGAGGGTGTGGTTTGATTGATGATGATTTAGAAGTATATGTGTGGAAGTAAAAGTGTGAATATCAATTTGTGGTGTGTTTATGATCAGAACATCCTACTTAGTTCAATTCATCTTTTATCTATGCCCACTAGAAGACAGTGAATCCTATTGGCATCTTATGCAAATATGTATCTTTCCCTAGGATCATGTGTCTCAATAATGAAACTCCATCATATCTTGTGCTAAGGTTGTGTCTTAGCCCACAAGTCCAAATTAGGGGTAGTGTGCTTCCTTGGCCTTGTGCCTAAAAAAATGTATTTAGTCATTCATATTGTGAGTGTAATTCTCATCATGGTTTTTTCCATATTAGGTTTTCCATGTAAACATTTGGTGCTCATGTGTTTCATCTTTCTTTGTTGAGCACTTAGACGGTTAGAGTTAATCAATAAATGTTTGTGATTGAAAAAGATTTAAAGGATTTACTCAAGACTAATTCACCCACCCCTCTCAGTCTTGTGGTGTGTTCAACATATAATCATTCCAATCACAAAGTAGACATGTCATTAAAATATGCATCACAATCACACTCACAACCCAAGTAAAATATATTGTGTCACAATACATTAAAATTAGCTAGCTCTGAGAGATAGGAAGAAGTGTAGCCAACATGATTGACTCATGTTCCTAACAAAAAAATAACCATTAAACCCATCACAAGAGATGGGGTAAGCTACTAATGAAACTATATTATGTGTAGTGTCATAAATTGTACACCCTTAGTTGGGTGTTATAATTTCACGCTTAGGCTAGCACCCACCTTAGTGTGTTTGCATCTTGCATTTCAAATTCCCTTTAAGCATTTAATTCATTAATTTAATTTAATCTAAAGTCTTATTTTGTCACTCTACAGATTGTAAAATTGGGCCCTTAACCCTAAGTGTGCCACTTTTTATTTTATTCTTTCAATTAATTCATTCATCAAAAGCCCTAATTATGTCCTATTTCAACCTTCAAGGCCCGATTTCGCATATCTAGACACCTTGAATTTTTACATACTCCTAGAATTGACTTTAGAATCACAATATCTTGTTTCCTCGTAAATTTAGAAAAAAATTGGTCAGTTCAAGAGGTGGCCTCTTGGTCCCGACTTTTTCTCCCTAAATTTTGGGAGCATGTTTTGGTGGTATTTTAATGTTTGAATCTAGGATATTGTGAAAAAATATCATTTCTAGTTAGGCTTATGATAAAAAAAAATGTTAGGGTTTCATACATATAGCCTTTCCTTTCCTCATTTGAAGGATCCATATCTACAAGCAATTGAAGGAGCCTCTTATGAAGTGAAAGTGCAGTGGTGCAAGAGCACCTAAGGGTTGGAATGCCCTTAACCAATTTTGGCTTTTGAGACCTTACAGTGGTCATGTACATACAAAAGGACTGGCTCTAAGTCCATTTTTTTGGTTGTTTCTAGCAGTTTTTGAGATTTTCCTTATGGGCAAGACTTACCCTGATGAGGTCGCTAGAGTATGGAGTGGAGTCATCGGATATCGGAGGGAGTGGTTTCACATTACCCCGATGACCCGATGAGCAAGCATTGGGAGTGGAGCGCTTCAAAGTATTGTTAACAGGTATCGAGAAAAGTAGTTTTAAGTTACCCCAATGAGGAAGCATAGGTGTGGAACAGTTGTATTGGGTATTGGCATGCAAGGTTCTCACCTATGCCGACGCCTGATAGAAAAGTGGATGGACCGGAGTAAGTCATGTGCTATCGGAAGGAATGCTTTAGTGTTACACCGATGACCCGATGACAAAGCACAAGTGGAGGAAGATGGCATCAGCCATCGTGCTAACATGTTTGGAGGAGACCCGATGGAAACACCCAGGAAGAAAAGGAAAGCATTAGCCATCGAACGAAGGGATTTCTTGCTATCCCCATGCCCAATGGAAAACTGCAAAGTGGTGCGTGTTGTCATTAGACGTCGGTAACTTTGTTCTAATGTTACACCGATAACCCGATGGAAAGTGCAAAGTGGAAGTGTGAAGATGTTGGTCATCAGTAGCCCATTTTGGTGTTCCACCGAAGACCCGATAGGAAGTGAGACAAGTTAGAGGTTGTTATCGGACATCGGTAACCTTGTTTGGATGTTACCCCGACGTTCCGATGGAACCTGTGACATAGTTGCAAATGGAAACCGTTGGTAACGAGATTTATCTCATCCAATAGGAGAAGTTCATAACAGAAGAGAAAATGTATAAAAGGCCCAACGGGTATGTGGAAGAAGTTGATGGTTGAGTCATTGATTATTGGTTGTCTCAAAGAACACGATTGTTTGTTTTTTTGAAATGCAATAGAGAAGTCCATTTTCTGGTTTCCAATCAAAGTTTACTTTCTATTTGTGATTTGCAATAATGTGTTAAAAATATCTGAAGTTCTCGTATGCTATTAATGTAAAGTTTCTTTTCTCTGTTCTGTGAGTTGCTAGCTTGAACCCATGCATAAGCTCAGAATCTGTAAATAAAGCTTTCCTTTTCAATTTTTGTTCTCCATTTGCAATAATCACATGTCTCTGACTTGAGACTCCACATGATCATTGGAGATTGTCAAGTAGAGCCAATTATGTATAGTAGGGTTTTATTGGTAAGAGACCAGGAGATGGCATTAGCTACTGGCCCTAGGTGAGCTTGGTGATAGTCCGGTTAGGTGTCAATAACTTGAATGAGATAACTTGTAGGGGGAAGGAATCTGCTGAGAACTGAAAGAAGATCTTGAAGGCTATACGTCTGAAACTTAGAATTTGTGTAACTGAAAGTTGTGTATTTGCCAAACCAAACAGGATGGGTGGTTTGCAAAGAGAGAACAAATGTGTGTGTATCCTGCACCCCTGTAAGGATATAGTGAGCAAGCTTACTTTGTGAGCTTGAGGAAGGTGAGATAAGCAAAGAAAAGGTAGGGAATCCCTTAGAAGTCTAAAGGGATAGACTTGGAACCTAGGAAGGGATAGAAGAAACCATCAAAGAATCCTAATTGATGGTAAACTAGGTAGCCTCCCTATCATGCAAGTTATGTGAAGTCTTCAATAAGAAAATCAAGCATCTATCAAGTCTACGTTAACTATTTTCATCATCAATAGGAGCTTTGAAGATATTGAAGAATAATAGGAGATCACAGATTGTTGATTGGCTTGTACCTCTCTCTTAGGGTTTGGTATGGTTTCATGTTATTTTCATGTCTTGTATGAGCTTCATAACATTAATTTTCAGATTTACATTCATGCTTTAGATCCATTATTGCATTTTTTATTTGAAGCATTTACATTTGCATTTACAATCATTTAGGGTTTACTCTCCAAAGTGTAGGGTAGAACTCTAGGTTTACTTTCTTATTAATTTAGGATCTTACATACACACAAGATTCTTGCACACACTTTTTCAATACATTATCGTCTATTTGTGGAGGTGTAAATCACCAAATAAAGGGGTTTGACTAAGGCAAAACCCAATATAGCCACCCACAACACAATTTCCCTTCTTTTGGTGTGTAAGTTGCAGATTCGGGGGCCATATAGTGGGGGAAAGGACAGAGGAGAGCCAAACAAAATGAAATTCCTTTTGTAGATATTTTGAAAGTACCTCAGGACCATGGTGCTATAGAGGCACCATGGCACTCATTGAGTACCATGGTGTTGCATCCTAGTCCCAACAATTTTTAATGAACTTTCAAGTGCAGACTCTGATCCTCTTTTACTACTCAGAATATTTGTCCGTGGATCTGTTTGGTCTCTGCAACACTGTGTTTTCATAGATTTAGTATTTGTAATTTTCAAACCTAATTATTGAGGTCATAATTACACCAATATCTACACATGACTAAAAGGTACAAATGATGTTATTATATAGGAGATGTATTTGGTAATTAATGGACATGACTAATTTGGCTCCAAAACAACTGACTAACATGTTATACACAATCGAAAAATAAAAGATGCAGCTAGTTCTGCAGAGCATGACCGAAATCTGTAATTTTTGACTTACCCTCGTATTATGTGGAAATAGTGGTGCTTTTGGAGCTAGATTAGCTACAGTCATTATTGATGTTAGTGTTTGACATAAATTTATAAGTCAAGATCTTGTGTAGTGTACTCCAAAAATGACTCGATCCTTCTTGACATACTATATAAGGAAGTAGTGCAGGCTTCTTCTTGTCCTTAACCAAAAAAAAAAAAAGGGGGGGGGTTACAATTGTCTCTCGCATTTACCATCAATGAAGTTCTTTGTTATTTGCAATCCAAATCACTAGAAAGTTGAACTAGTTTGGTTGGGGACAAGATACACATAGGAAAATAATGCTTTATATGGGTGTTAGATATTGTGGTGTGTAACTTCTACCATTCAAAAATATGTTCGAAACCTAAAATTAGAGTATCAAAAATTATGCATATTGATATAACTTATATAGTACATCATAACCGATATCCAAAACCATGAAATGAAAAATGAGAATCAAAATGAAAATACATCATACTTTACAAATCAATTGCACACAAACTATAAGCATTAATATATTTAATGATTTAATATATATGTCATATGATATATACACAATAAAGTCTTATAGATGAGTTACACAAATAAGTATTCTAAACTATGAGAAATATATATTTTTTTAATAAATCTCATATTGAATATCAACATTATAAAAGAATGGACATTATTAAAAACTATTAGAAATTGGAAGAGTGATAAAATAAGCAAAATCATATTTTCTCCCATGAAAAATTGTAGAAATTAGCTTAATTGGGGTATAACCCATCACATCTTTTTCTTCCATGAAAATTAACCTAATTCTTAAATTTGATAAATTAAACGTATTAGAAATATATAATGAAGCCTAATATATACTTAATTATATGTAACATTTAAAAAAAGTTATTAACTTTTTACTAAATAATCCCACATTTATATTTGATAGTTGGCAATTTTGTGTAAATCTTACCACATGACAATTGATGTTGAATAAACCTTTCACAAATTTAACATACAATTTATTCAACATTAAATGCTTTGTAAATAATTATGTATGAAATTAATCATTTAAATTAATTAATATTTTCATAATTGATTAAATTAATGATAATAAACACAATTGATAATAGAACTTTCAAATCATTTTTTATTTGATTAAATATCTTAACTACACATTTTTCATTGATTCTCGTCTCTTAATAATACTTCTCCCCTTGTCATACTGAATGCAAGTTTTTAATGATAGCAAAATAAAGTAAAAATCGTTGCAAGTGACCAAGAAGATCAACGATATTGAAGTAGATTTGGTTTTATATTATAAGGATATTTTTATTTTCATTATTTTTAATATAAGTATGATTTTTAATTTATATAAGATTTGTAAAAATTAATTTGATTAAAACTTTTAAAAATAATAATATTTTATTTTATTAAATATAATTTTTATTGTTGTGGATTATTTTTATAATTATATTTTAATCTGAGAAATATAATTGATATTGTTGTTAAATCTGAACCAAAAAATGTCTATATTTTATGTTTAGATAAAATCTTTTTTATAAAAGTAATACAAAATTATTATAAATATATAATATTATCAATTCAATTTTTTTTCAATAATACAAATAATAATGGCATATGTAAAAATGTTTTCTATTAAAGTTTAAGAAAAATTGACGTGCATACAAACAAAATGTGTGAGAAAAAATATTAATAAATAAAAAGAGAAATATATTGTATATATAAACAAAATTAATAAATAAAATAAAAAATAACTACACTTGATTTATAGGTGAAGTTTGACAGAATTTTCAAAAGATCAAATTTTGTTAAGCTCAAAAAAAAAAACTTTTGCAATAAATGACTTGATTAAATGAACCTAACCCTAAAATTTGAACATCCTTTACTGTTCACAAAAAAATCTCAACCTAACATTTGAACATCATTTAGAACAGATTACCAAAACAAAAATTTCAAATTAACGTTTGAACATCCTTTATATCAGATCTCAACCTAATATTTGAACATCATTTATATATCAGATTACACTATAAATAATAATAATAACATACATTAATGCTTCAACCTAATATCCTGCTCCCCACTTAATACCATAATATTAATGTACATGATAACGCCTACTCAGACAATCCATTGATAGACACTGACAGACATTGATGGACTACAAAGTCAGTCAATTCTTCTGTATTCTGATAAAACCTGCACTTCCAACAACTGTAGAAAAATATTAAATATCACAGAACCGAGGCAGAGGAATATAACCCATATTTTTGTGCAAGATTGGGATTCCCAACAGATAAATTTTGCAGAGCGGCAGAATCCCTAGTGGAAGCCTCACAACCTAATTGAACTCTGTTGTACTTCTAACTGTTAACTATCTCGATCTTAATTTGTTTGTTTCTTGAATTGTGTTATCTTTCTTGCTTTAACAATCTCCATCTGAACTCCGCAGTGCCCATTAATTCCACCGGCATTACACCTTTCAAACTACTATGTCACGCACCCCATATTCTGTGGCTCTGTTTCTGCATTACATCCGTCAAACCCCCACGTTATTTGTCTCCTATTCTACGCGGAATCAATCAGTTTGCCACCAATAATGAGGGTTATGGATGTATATACAATATGTATATGCAGCGAACGGGCCCCAAAAGCTATATGTTCCAACTAAAGTCATTACCTTCGTGTCAGTGTTGAATGACTGACAGCTCCGTTTCTGCATTACATCCGTCAAACCCCCATGTTATTTGTCTCCTATTCTATGCGGAATCAATCAGTTTGCCACCAATAATGAGGGTTATGGATGTATATACAATATGTATCTGCAGCGAATGGGCCCCAAAAGCTATATGTTCCAACTAAAGTCATTACCTTCGTGTCAGTGTTGAATGACTGACAGCTCCAAACTAGCATTGAAACGAGTGGTGTTAAAGGCGAACTATTCAAAGCCAAACATAGCTACAAAATGAACTTACGAAACAAAACTTGGTCAATTAATTGTTGAAGTCTTCTTGATCAATATTTTGGACAGATTAGTTTTGTGATTTTCAATAACAATTGTTGGGGAAGAGTGATGCAAAGGGAACAAAGACTTATTCGCTATCTGCATATTCAAATATCAATATCCATTTAAACTCATTCTTTAGAGGCAAACTAACAACTTCTTTCAATCATCTCTTCATTAATATCAACTTAATGCAATAACCCATATTCATGTTTCACATTTCAATCTTTAAAGTTCCCAGTCATAGACCTGTATTCTGTCATTCATAACTTTTGACCCAGATATTATTTTGCAAATCCCTTTGGTGAAATTGTATATAACTAGCCTTATTAAAACATATCCAAAACTTAGGAGAATCCAATGGTTAGATTAAACATTATGGTCTCTGCACCGAGACCCATTTCTGCTGTCCCCAAATTAGACATGTGCATGCTCAGTCCGTCTAGGGCATCAAATATCTTTCACAAAAAATAACCAAAAGACACCAAACCAATTTCATATAAAATATATATGAATATAGATTCAGAATATGTAATCCATTAAATTTTCCAATGGTTAAATCATGAGATAATATCAAACCATTGCCTGCAACTCCATTGAAGACCTTTTAAAACCAGTTTTCACCACAATCTTCATAACTTCCATAAATCTAAATAAAAATGACTCAAACCAAATGGAAATGAAAGATAATTCACATATCTATCCAATGAATCTATTTAGAGGTCATAATAATTTCATATGAATCCGTACCATATGCTGCAACATGACTGTTCTCAGGGAACCTCAAATCTGCAAACAACAAATTTCACCAAAACTTCCATAAATTCTTCATTTAGAAACATAATCACTCCAAATAAAAAGGAAAAGAAAGGTACTTCACATATCTAACCATTAATTATACATTTACAAAGGTTTCCAGGTCATACATGGTCGTGCAAGACCTGGAACCAACATAAAAACTGGAAAGCCAATCAAAATAACAATAGTAGAATGCACCAAAATGTATCAAAATGTTCTCCTTTCTTTCCTTTCTTTTCTTTATGATTTGGACCGACCATAAAATAAATTTTTATAGACTTTTGGTCAGTTTTGACCTTACAAATACCTCTCATAACCAACTTTTAACCCCTTTTCAACTTTTGTTGCATTTTTGCAACTTTGCTTGACAACATTTTATTGTCAAGTTGACAACTTTTACATTTTTGAATAAATGACTTCATGGCTTTACAAAACACATCACATGACTCTTAAAATGACAACTAAATGACAATTTTACAATTTTGTTTGCCCTTAGGCATTACATTTGATTTTATTACATTGAATATCATATCCAAACATATGGATTAAAATATCTCTCAGGATCTCCTCCAATGTCTTGATGTCTAAGTGCTTCTGCACCAAAGAGTATCAATAGATAACATATTTCTAATGACCGTCATCTTATTGTCATGTTGACCCTCCAATAGCTGTCATAGTGAAAACACCATTAATAAATTTGTTCTGTACCAATAGCCTATCATTTTTTGTAATTTTTTTGTTCATAATTGGCCCATTTGTGCACCACTATTGGAACATCTGTCAACAAGTACTAGGGATTTTGAGTTGACGGTTACTGGAATATCTTTAGTTAGGTATCAAGCGATACTTTGAAATGTGTACTTTTTGACCTTTGTGCTAAAATTATAATAAAAATAAAATTATAAAATAATTAACAACATAGTATAATATGATAAAAATATTGTAATATTATATAATATAATAATAGTAAATAACATGTAATAGTAATATAATTATTACAATATTTATATAATATAATTATTGTATAATATTTTAGTTAGTGGCTCCACTTTTAACTCATATTATATTTTCCCAAATCAAAAGTTACAATTTTCAATGTTATTAAAAAATTTATATTGTTCATAATATCAAGATATAGTAACAAGTAACATGTGTCTATGTCACCACACAACAATTCAAATGTTCAAGTCAGAAGTTTACTTGCATCATTAAATTATGAATAAGATAAAGAAAAACAGATTGAAACAAAGATCAAATACATGAAAGTGACTAATAAATACAATTAACACATATGTAATAATATATAAATAAGGAAATTTGGGGGACACATCTCAAGCATTTTTTGGTATCCCCATTTCCAAAACATTCCAAGGATGTAGGGACACCTTAGGGGCATGCCCATAGTGTACCTAAATGGTATGAAAATGTAAGGGATATCCCACAAAAATTGGGAACATGCTAAAAAATTCAAAGAGGATAACTTATTCCAAAGACAAAACCATCCCATGAAAAGTTATACATTTTATTTTAAAAAGAACCCAACACTTTAAAAATATGATTTCAAAGCTCTTAATTTGGGATAAGTGGTGAAAGCTCCACCCCTCAATCCACCCTATATTGTGACAAGGAACATACTAGAGGCATTTCCTTCAAAGCTCCTTTGGGACAGTACCCCTCAACCCCAATACGTACATTACACCTAAACCGCTATGAAATATGTTACCCCTCAATCCTCGTAAACACATTGCCTCCAAACCCCCATGAGGTGTGTTGCTCCTCAACCCTATTAGGGTCTCCATTCCCAACCAGCACTAATTATTGGGATATCATATCACATAAAGAAAATCGATTACAATATAAGTCTAAAAGTGGAGACCAAAAGTAACAATTTAAACAATATCATTATGACTATCATAATGTCATTGATCATAGATTGTAGAATCGAAGATTCCAATGTTATTATTGTTATAAAATATGTGTATTCAGTTTCACACACATGCATATATATACAAAATCCCCATTCTCATACCCACCTCCATCACCAAATCAACAACTTAGGTCCAAACTTCTTGCAAGCAGATAAAAATAAAAATGAAACTTCAACCTTGAGACATTTTGTTGTGACTTGCATGCTTTTTATATATCACATGTATATTGATAATGAACTATGAAAACAATTAAATTTTGATATTTGTTATTTCTTTTTGGAATTCATCATTAATGTAATGTATTAAGAATCTATAATATATATGATGAATACTTACAAATTTTTCTATATAGTTTAAATTTTCTCTACTTTTTATATGATCATCTACTTTGCATTCCCCATCATGAAAGCTTCAGATGATATATAAATGAAAATAATATTAATAAGATTGAAACTTACACAAAAACATACCACATAAATATATAATACCACTATAAATATTTATAAAATAAATAAAAAAAATATGAATATAAATTTTCACCAAATAAATATAAATATCTTTATCATCATTTAAATAATATTCAAAATTTAACATAGAACTGTTATCATTATCATAGAAATAGTTGCTATATTATGAATATAAATAAAGTAGACATTCAATAAATCATCACATCATTTGGATGATGATTCACAGAATGTAATTAACGATATTGATGTAAACAAATTGCACGCAATTAAATCTAACATGGAACATAATAGTCATTACAAATCATAGAAATCTAATGTCTCTAATCAGTAAGCAACGCTATTTTTTCTTATATCAGGCATCTCTGATCTCCAAAAATGCTTCCTCAAAGCATTTAGAAAGCTTCTTTGCATCCACATAACCCTTCGTTGTGATCACTTGCATTCTTATGTTGTCTGCGTAACTCATACACGTCACAAGAATAGTCTGGAGAAACAAATGACTCCGCCCATTAATTACTCTGTTAGAAAATTAAAAAAGATCCATCGTTTTGCAGCAAATCTTAGTTGCATAACAATCACTTCACCTGAGGAACGCCTGACACTGAGAAAAACCCACTTCTTACTCCGTATCCTGCCAACTTCATCTTCTCTGCAGGCCCATTCATATTCGTTACAGTAAAAGTAGTATTGGCCAGCGTATTGTACAGCGCATTAGCTGTAATCTGTCAAAATAAAAAACACAATATAGAAAGTACGATCATATTTCTCTTTCGATTAGGTTTACAGCTTTAAAATCCAAAGTATTAGGGTTACACAAAATACAAAGTACAATCACATTTCTCTTTCAATTAGGGTTACAACTTTTATAGGGTTACACAAAATACAAAGCACGATCATATTTCTCTTCGGATTAGGGTTACAGCTTTAAAGTAGATACGTATCTATGAGGTGATATACTTACCTTTGGACCTCTGAATCGTGTGATATAGCTTATCACTTTGTTGGTTACAATGACTGCAAGGGACATTTTCTTCTTATCTGCCATCCGCTTTGCCCTTACGACATACTCCATAGGATTCTCAAACCCTTCCATAGGTACTGGCAGCTGCAAAAATCCCCACCGGTTTCCCCAGGGAGCTTTTGTTCTGGATTTTGTCATCTCCTCCAGGCTCTGCACCAGTTTTATTTTTAAGTCAAATAAACTAGAACTCAATTATCAATAGGCATCCAGTAACAGCTAGCACTTTCTGTGCTGACATCTGGTAAAATTTAAGCCCTGAAACTTGTTCCCACAACCTTAATGAGCTCATCGTTGACCGTGATGCCATTTCAAGGATGCATTTAATAGGATAGCATTCTTAAAGAGAAAGTAATAAATGTTCTGTGACTTGTAAGTCGACAGCTTTTTTTAAAGGAATTATCATATCATATCAAATCAATCAATTGTTACACTTGAAAATTTCTTTATTTGCCTTTCTATAGCGTTTCGAATTGTATTCTACAATAAATTCATTTTCGTCTCCAGTCACTTTACCTTCATAATGATCATAGAAAAAACGTTTATGCAGATACATTCTTCTCTCCAGCACTCATAGTAGAATGAATATAGTTCATTGAGTATGCTCCGCAATATTGATAAAAATTGTTGACAGTAAACTGTCTTTCTCAATCATATAAGATCTGGTTTCTGACTCTTCTTAATATAAGAATTCATTGTTTTTGTCAGTGGTGTTATTACAGCTTGATAAATAATTGATAAAATCAAAATTTAGTGGAGTGTTTTCGGATTCATAAATATAAAATTAAAATCTTACAATATTTATACACCAATTTCATGGACGTAGAAAATCCATGTCTATTACAATCAAAATCTAGTAAAGTTTTAGCTCTCAGGGTAGACCAGGTGTTCAAGTCATTGAAAAGTGGGATAGCTACAGATTTGATTCCTCTGAATTTACTCCACGTAGATGGAGGACATGGAGAGTTTATTGGGATAAAGGTTAGGGGAAAGGACCCAGTAGTCGTGCACCCTAACTTCGCGCTTCTCAAAATCCTACTTGGAAATTTCAAATCACTCCGATTTTTTTACAGCAGCTTACTTGGCAAGTCTCCTGCTAATAACTAAGGTTTCAGGGCCACGTCATCAAATATGATGCCACATCAGCATGCTTTTTGCCAAGGTGTCCAAAACAGCCCCCAAAAAAGTGAGACCAATAGGCGTGCAAAAGAGACCCCAATAGTTGTGCAGCTGACATGGCATCACCTGATTGGTTACTTTTTACAATATTAGTACATTTCTTAACAACTATTGGTACATTTCCTAACAACTGTTGGTACATTTCCTAACAAAAATTGATATTTTTTGTTTCAAACAATAGGTTTTATTTGTTCAATTTTTGGAACAAAAAGTATCAACAACCCTCACAACAATTGGTACATGCTCAACTACTGGGTCCTTTCCCCTAGTAATGCGTGTTAGGTCTCGATTTCATAACTCCTACCACATATTGGTTTTTGGTAAAAAACGTAAGTACTATAAACCCTGTACATTTGGAAATAATAGGAACAAATCATTAATATGATCGATAAAGGAATAAACAGTCACATCACATAACCTACAGTTGGAGTGTCACCAATTCACTCATACAAACAGTTGAGCAGCTGACACAGAAAAACTGGCTGTTTTACTCCATTAAATATAAGCAACACTTGTCTTTCATAAAAAACTACTGTCTTCCAGGACTGTTGGACAAAAGCATTATCTAAATAAAAACCTGACAAGCAAAGAAACGCAGGAACAGAGAAAACAAAAAAACAGAGGCGATATGAAAAACTCTTTAAACCTCAATGCAATGCCTTGATCGTGAAAAATAAGAAAATATCTACAAAACCTTTAAGCCAGGCTGCGATCTTGAGTTCATCAGAGCGAGAGCTGTTACTCTCAAATTCTCTGTTTGCTTTGGGTCTGCATTCATCAAAGCAACAATATTGAATGAGCTGAAAGTTTTCAAGACCATATACAAAAGGAGACTGAGTTATTTGATTAAGAAACAGACCAGGAAGAACCATGTCACAGTAGCGTCGAAACCCACAGAACACAACACCCATTATCACATCATTAACGCTCTGTCAATAAAATCAAAATCATAATCAAATTCACAGACCGAACTGAAATTATAACGCAAGTAGAAACAACAAGGCTAGCAAAAATGCTTGCGTAAGAGATGGAACTTACCCCTCCAACATAATTCTTTATTTTTCTAACATCTTGTAGCGGAAAGGTGGCAGATGCCATAACTTTAGGCAACATTTCTACACCAGGAGGCCCCCGAATGAGAAACCTGCTATCCTCCATCCATGTCAAACGTAGAAAACTAACAATAAGGTCGTGTAAAGTGCAAAATATTACAGCCAAAAGGGTGAACATAAGACGCCATATTCTGTAAAAAAAGTTCAAGCCAAGCCAACCAGTGTATGAACTTTCATGAATTTGTGCAGGAGGCTTTTTCTGTTGGGAAGAGAAAGTAAAGCTTGGTGGAAGGGCAGGATTATCGTCTTTGGTAGAGCAGGCTATAACTAGAGACATAAGAGAAATACCATCTCCCAGCATATGATGCAGATTTAGGATGAGTGTGGATTCTGCGGTTGTGGTTTTGTAGTTAAGGATGTGGAACTCCCAAAGAGGGCGAGACAGAGGAAGCTTTCTTATATGCATATCAGAAATATAATCCTCCACAAACTTATCGTATACCATGTGACCGGCAGGAAACTCTGGAAGAAAAACATGGTCGTCTATATTCACTTCTGTTGTCTGCCATTGCAGCACCCCCTTCTCATTCTTAGTCTGCAAGCACACATTTTAAAAAAAGGATTACGATTTGAACCTTATTTATTTTTGGTTAGACATGAAAATGGTAAATTATTGCTTTTGGATTCGATTGTGTTAACAAGTTTTTTACCATCAACATTTCGGATCACACCGTGTGATCCATCATCAGGGTGTAAGAGAGCACAAGGATAAGAAATGATAAGTTTTTTTACCATCAACATTTCGGATCACACTCTGTGATCCATCATCAGGATGTAAGAGAGCAAAATGATCAAGAGCAAAATGATCACAACTAGGATCACAGAGTTGTGATCCTTTTGCTCTCTTACATCCTGATGATGGATCACAGAGTGTGACTCGAAAAGTTGATGGTAAAAAATTTGATAACACAATCAAATCCATATCATTTTTTATCCTTGTGCTCTCTTACATCATGATGATGGATCACAGAGTGTGATCTGAAACGATGATGGTTAAAAACTTGTTAACACAATCGAATTCAGAAACTCTGCAATAATTTACCATGAATTGTGGAAAATTGATATCTTTAATGAAAATAGTATTTAGAATCACAAGAAAGAACTTTACCACAATACAGGAGAACCTCGGGCCTCGAGGGAGAAGAATTTCTTGGATTGCTTTCTTTGCATGAGAGATGTCGACTGGTTTGTCGAGCTCAAAAACGGCGTGAATGCACAGGTCAAATGAAGTAGTGTTGAAAATTTCTCCTATTGGACTCACATCATCATTCTCATTTTTCATGGTGCTTAGCTTAACTGCCATTGAATTGAATGGAATGCAGTGATTCAGACTGCCTAGCTATCGGAGCTTGTGAGCCACAATGTGGATCGAAGTAGTTCTACACTTTCAAAGATGTAAATTTATAACTGTGGTCCTTTCTCTACAGAAACAAAATAACTGTGGCCCTTTCAAGTAACTTGGTAGAGGAAATCTTTAACTTGTGCGCAATGCTATCGTACTAGTTTCAAAGTTTGCCGAATCTAATTCTCTGCGCTGTTGATACACGCTTAATAGCCATTACACAGTAAGATCACAGATATCAAGTGCTATTTAGCAGTTCCCTCGTGAGAACAACTGCCACTACCCATCTACCTTATCTTTATGCACTTAAAGTTCTTAAATGGCATATTAAATTCACCAATCTCTTATTGAGTTACAAGTTAAATATTTATTCTTTAGGCTATTTGGGTACTAAGGATGGCTGAAGCTATTCTGGCTCCAAAACAGACTTTTCTTACAGCGTTAGCGACATGTTAGTCAATCGCAGTCGTTAATTGCAAAATCGACGGTGTAAAACAAGCGACTAACACGCGTGTTAGTTAATCCGTACTGTCGTTTTGAAGCTAGAATAGACGCATCCACTAAGGATATGGTCTAATCAGTTATGTCTTTCTTAGTTCAAAAATAATCTTAAAAAAATGTTAAATCTATTTGGAATATGTATTATTAGTTCCTACCTTCTGTAGGAATACTTCTACATCTATTATGTGCAATTTTCTTTAAAGTTGAAAATTAGATTTCTAATTTAATTATTTTATAAATATTATTTATTCTTTTTTCCTATTGACTAATATAATGAAAATCTTTGTGAAATTGTTTTTTTTTTCTTTTTGTCTATGATGCTAACATTTTAAAAGTAATTTATTTCATACTTTATATAAAAATAAATGCAATGTTTCATCTACAAGATATACAAATAAGAAAATTTATAAAAATCTAGAGAAATCTTATCTCATCCACTATAAACAAGTAAATAATAATTTTTTTTGTCTGCAAACCTATAAAAATCTAGAGAAATCTTATCTTATCAACTATAAACAAGTAAATAATTTCGTACTTCACTTAACCATTAAATGTGATGTCTCATCTCACAAGATATAAAAATTAGAAAATCTATATTAAATATAGAGAAATCTTATCTCATCCACTATAAATATGTAAATATTAAAGTTTTGTCTACAAATAATAATTTGGTAAAATAAAAAAATCTAGAAAAATTGAGAATTTTTTTATCTACCAACAAGTAAATATTAAGTTTTCTAGTTTGTCAAATAATAAATTTGTAGACTTTCTTGTTTTTGATTAAGATAAACGGGTTTTACAAGGACCCGAAACCCAAATCTAACAAAAAGATAATTGGTAGCAAATCAGAGTCTAACCAACTGTCAAACAACCACAAAAACATGTTAGATTTATGGTGCTCAATTAACCATGGGTACTGATTTTCCCTCCCAGCCATAAACAATACATGATTGTCTCCCCGAGCACTGCTTCTTCACAATATATTAGATTTTGTGTTGTTAATCTTCCTTTATACCTTTTGTGGTTCCCCTTTACCAAGGGACGCCACTCTTCCAAGTGGCACCAATTATAATATTATTAATATAATATAATAATTATACAATATAATTAAAATATAATTATATTATCTCATAATAATAATAATATCACAAAAAATATAATATATAATTATATTATCAATTTAATTACTATATTATTAATATAATTATTATATCACAATAATTATATTATCACAACCTTTATGTTGTCTATGTCGGCCTAATGGAATTTGACCATAGCATCAACACTCCCTCTAAGACGAATAGGCTACTTACATATTTGTCTTCCTCAAGCTAGAAATGATGACCGACGGTGCCAATCTTCAACACTCCCTCTCAGCTAGGGAGGATACTTCCAGCTACACAAGACATATCACCTCATCGAGATGTCAACCACAATGGCTATTCTCATAAGGTAGATCCAACATCGACAAGAGAGGCATATATTAAATATGTAAAGTCGAATGACTACTTGCATATTTATGAGTTGGCCCTTTGAAAGATCCAACCTTAGCTATAACATCATCAACACTCCCTCTTAGCTAGGGAGGAATCCTTCTCGATATTTATAAGTCATATCACCTCATAGTGATGACTAACAGAATATCTACACCCATGTGTGAGAGAAGATTATCACCTTATCGTGATAGCATATCACCTCATTGTGATATCGACCATCATAGCTACTCCCATGGATGGTAAAAGAAGAGATATCACCTCATCGTGATATCAACCATTATGGCTACTCTCATAAATGGTGAAAGAAGAGATATCACCTCACCATAATATCAACCATTATTGTGAGATTGTCACCTCACAATGATGGTAAAATTCACAAGTGTTCATCATTGTGAGATTGTCACCTCATAATGATAATCACCATGGCTCATCCTAGAGGGTGAACGCACAAGTACAAGAAAATCATCATAGACTCTCTCACATGATGTTGTCGTGGCGTCACACACATGACATCCACCATGACTCATCTCGAAGGGTGGATCCACCATGGCTCATCCAAGAGGGTGAAAATAAGGACTCTCACCTCAAATCTCTCTCAAAGAGAAATGCATTAACAACATCTAACACTAACTTTTCTCTCAAAGAGAAGAATGCATTAGTATATAAATAGATCAATGATGTTGAGACTCAATCTCATCTAGGGCTTCATTCTCCACCATATCAAGCTTAAATCTCGAAAGTACACAAACTTTATCCTAGAGAGAGGCTTGGTGAGAATGTATGTCATCTGCTCATCAGTACTAATGTATCTCAACTGAATGGCATCAAAGTTTACTTTAGTGGCGAATATTCACCAATGGCAAATTTTTCACGTCAACCATGCCGGAAATGGTGAATATTTTGTACCGACCGGGGGGGCATGTCGCCAAAACATTATCAATTTCCGTCAAAGTCATGGCCCGGTCGCCATATGTTTTATGCAGTTAAATGTTTCTATGCAACGATTTCACCAATAAAATATATGGGGACACATGGTAAATTTAATTGTTTCGCCTACACTCTCCGAGGTTGCCTTAATATATGACTTTAATTCGCCTATAGGCATGTGAAGATTTGTTAGCGAGGGGGACCCAATTAGCCCAACATCTTGCTGACGCGTGTCTCCATTCACCCCAACTTTCGCCAACTATATTGTATTTGCCTATTATTTGGACGACCTATAATCGCCTAAAAAATTACATAAGTCGTATTTGGATGACCTATAATCGCTTCAAAAATTACATAAGTCGTGTTATAGTTACGCGGGATTCACCAAATATTTTTATACCATAGAAAATTCCCATGGAATTCGCCATATAAGGATTGGTATAAAATTTAAATACATGCAAAGATCAGATCTATCTCAACATAATCTGGTGGGTTCTAGGCTCTGAATTTTGATCAATAGCGAAGTTTTAGACCAAGGAAAATCATTGTTGTTGACTGCATTGGCGACTGCTAGTGACCTAAAGCCTAAAGGTGGGTGATCACATTTTTGAAGTGGTATATTATACATTATAGTCTATTATTGCTTCTTCAACAAATTGATATTTTTTTGGCAGCCTTTATTTCATTGGAGATGTCAAACAGGAAGAGGGTAGGAAACCTGAATGTGGGGAAGGCCAAGAGAGGCCAACAAAAAGCAGAACGTTGTCTTCATACTTTGGCATTGGAAAAGATTATGGTGAAAATCAGGAAGGTACATCATCACAAGTACAAGTACACAATTCCCCACCTACATCGCATGTTGAAGACGACGGCGAACCTGATATCTCAGATCAGGATGATCTTGAAGAAGATTATCTGGTAGATACCCAAGTTAGCTAGAATGATATAATCGACTTGGGTGATAATGCCATTGATGATAATGCACAGAAGGGGAAAAGAAAAGCCATATCAAAAAAGGGTAAACCACAATCAAAAAAGGATCGGGAGTGGGATATGTCAGTGAGGAATTTTCAAATTAATTGGGCATCAAAGTATCCATTCATTAAACCAGTGGAGAATCCAATTGAAGGTGAGCCTCCAATAGAATGCAGGTGTAAGATTTGCACTTCGAAACATAACAAGGAAATTAGGTTGCAGCTAAAATTTGACACCATAGAAAAGCATATGGGTAAAGTTTATGAAAAACAAATGATAGACGGGGTTGAAAAATCAGTGATAAGATGGAAAAAAAAGGAGGAATGTAAGCATGTGAGGAATGCCGAAGGGTATTATTTTCATGAGAAATTACAGAGGAAGCCTGATGAAGTTAAAGGTTCTATTGAAGCTATTTTTGGAAAAGTAATGCAAATAGAACATCTGGGAAAAGTTGTTCAGTTAAGTGTTGTTTTTCATATTTTGAGTAGAGGGCGTGTTATGACAGATTTCCCATCAATTAGTGGTTTATTACAGTTTTTGAAAGTTTCTAACTATCCTAATAGACACTGGTTAGTAAACAGTGGATGGGAATGGGTAAGTTGTCTTGCTGAGGTTGAAAAAGAAGATGTACAGGAAAAAATAAGAGAGTCAAACTTCATTGCATTTTCTTTAGATGAAATTACTGCAGTAGACAATACTTCATGGGTATGCATGCATGTTTATACTGTAGAGAATCATACCCACCAACCTCATCTACTATCTGTTGCTAAAATGAAGGAGAGTGCGACATCGGAAAATTTATTTCAACTAGTAAAGAGAAGTTTAATTGAATATGGAGGTATGGATGACATGACGGTAGTCAAAAAATTGGTTTGTGTTAGAGCAGATGGAGCTTCAGTAATGCAAGGTCACAGGAACGGTCTTTGTACAAAGATTGAAACTTCATTTGCATTGTACATTACTACAATTCACTGCATGGCTCACATAATGAATATAGCTTTTGTAATTGTGAGCAAGTTTGCTTTGGTTAAAAAAATTGAAATTTTAATCAGAGAGCTCTACTCACACTTTTGTCGAAGTCCCAAGTGATTTATGGAATTTCAACACTTTACTGATGGATTAACTGATGGGAACAAGCTTCTCAAGGATAATGATACCAGATGGATCTCTTTGGATGGTCCAACGCATCAAGTGTTTTCAGAATATCCATCCTTGATTGGACTATTTCACACAACTCACGATGAATTAGATCAATCGAAATTTCCTAAACTTCTTGGCAAGTTAAGTAATTTAGAGACACTCATGACTTTAGTAGCTCTTCTGCCCATGCCAGAGGAAATGAGGAATATTATGAAGGCTGCCCCAAAAAAGCTCTGTATATTACAGAATATTCTACATTGCGTAAGATGACATGCATGACCCTCGACAATCTCTATCGAAATCAACCAACACTATCTGATGAAAAACTTGGTAAGTGGCAGACACTCATAGATTTGAACAATCCTGACAACTTTTTACAAATTGGTGCAGATGAGGAGGTATGTGCCAATGTACGGGGAGTTGAGATACCAATGCACTTCTATGCCACAGTCGACCCTGAGGAACCAGGAAAGCGCCCCAAGAAGAAACTAGCAAGAGTTAAAAAATAAGATTTCGACAAGATTGTTGAGACTTTAACTACTTCTATGAAGAAAATTGCATAAGATCTTTCCTCACAAATTAGAAGCGATGTCTATTGTGTTTCCTCATTATTGGAGCCTCAACAGTGCATCTGATTTTTGAAGTAGGCTACTGACTTTGATAAAACAATTTTGCATATCCAGAGAATTGAATGGAGTAACTATAAATGGAATATTAGACGAAACTCATCTTTGAGAGCAATCATCTAATTTTGCATACACTATGAAAGAACAATATGCCAAAATGGAGAACCCCTGCGAAGAGGGATCAATAACAAGGCTTTGGAAATATATAGCTGAGAACGTAGCCTTGCGTGATTCAATGCATGAATATGTGAAGCTTGTTGATTTATGTCTTACCATGATGAGAGAGTTTTTAGAGTGAAGAAACCATAGACGAGAATCAAGAAAGCACTGAATTTGATGAGGATGAATGGCAACTATAAGAGATTGGTATTTATTAATCTTATTACTGTATCTCATCATTCATTTTACAAAAGCATATTACTTTTTGCAATTAGAATTTAATATTTATTTGTAATTGTATTTTTCAACTTTCTATTTCCAGATTTAAAATAGCATAATAAAAAAAAAACCATAATGTGTTTATTGATACAGAGATGTTTATTGTTTATGTATACATGTTTGAGTCTCAAATCTGTGTGATACATTTCATAACCACATGATACAATTCATTCAATAGTAATACACATGTCAAGAACTTAGATTTTCATTAATTCTTTCAAAATATAGCCATATGATACAATTCATTCAATAGTAATACACCAATCTATGTGATTCTCCATGCCAATTACAAAAGTGAATACAAAGTTTCAGAACCCTTTGCAAATGACCCTGAATTCCTTTTTATAGAAACAAGAAAGCAACAACAACTCCTACGTGATTCTCCAATGTCCATGCAAAAGTGAATACAAAGTTTTAGAACCTTTTGCAAAATTGCAAATGACCTTGAATTCTCTTTTATAGAAACAAGGGAGCAACAACAGCTTCAGGTCGAATTGCAAGTTTGCAACATGTGAACATTGAACATCAAAATAACAAACTCAGCATAGATTTATATGGCCATCATAGGTCGTATTAGCAATTTAACATCTGTTGCATGTTTGATGTCTCCTGTTAAAAAAATAGAGTTCAAAATTAAATATTAATTCACGCCATGACAAAATAAACATAGATAATAGTAGTGCCTAAAACCTACTAATCAGAAATAGAGAAATGCATAAATGTTAAAGAAAGGGAGAATTTGAGAATACAAATTTACTGGTTGAAGTTTTGCACTATGCAATGTGTGCATCATAGATTCATAGGCCGGATTATCAAAATAGTAATAGCGAGTGTTGTTTTTTTCCTATTCATAAAGTAGATTCATAGGCTAGATTAGCAAAATAGCAATAGCGAGTGCATCATACATTCATAGGCTGGATTAGCAAAATAGCAAACAGAAAAAACATAAAAGCTTGAAATTAAGAATAAAAGAAGAAAATTGTGCAATACATACTATGATTATTAAGAATTTTGTGCCAGTTTTTGTAGGGTGCTCCACTCTTCGTCTGATGGAAGGTCAATATTCTGTAAACTATGGAAAGTCAACTCCAACTTCATCAACATTCCATATTTAGAAGATTTACTTGACATCACTGTTTCATCCAGTACCAAATTTAGAGTTGTAAATGGTTGGATGAATTCCAAAAATCTTTTGGGAGTTGTGTCCTTTGGAAGCAAGTCTAAATTAGACTTCATTTTTATCTCCATGCTTATTTTGTAAGCTTCTTCTCTAATGAATTTATTTGATGTGTCAATAGGCTTAGGCAAACCAAGTTTAATCAAATTATTTTTCTTTCCTTGCAGCTTCACTATCTTTTTTCCACAACTTTCCACAACTTCTAATGTTTCCCTTAGCTTCTGGCATTTTTGAATGATAGATGATGTCTTAACTATGGCATCAATGCGGCTCTTAATTCCCTTGGATGCCAAGTAGCTGTCACTGGAACTGTAGACTACTTTCAGAATCTTTTTTGTCATTTCCTCTTTTGAATAAACATGTATACTCTTCTCATAGTGCCTTTTGATTTTGTAAAGCGGAAAAATCGAACCCTAGTTGTTCTCCCCTCCCCAATCTCCAAGGAGAGAGAAGGGAGAGTCACTAGGGTTGATGGTTTTCACTTAGGAGAGACTTTACATTCAAAAGAGGGGTTGAAACCCACAAGATCCAATCCCACACAATGCAAGATTGGATTCTAAATGAGTTTCAAGGGTTGTGATAACAAGGATACCCTCTTTTGTAAAGAATGTAGATAGAAAGATTGAACTAGGAATGCATGTAAAGTAGGAAAGATTCGCTTATAAGCAGAGATAGGGCTATGGGATGAAGCTGCGGACCTGGAATTAGCAGTAAAATGTCGAGACGGTGCTGTTCTGCAAATTTGAGCGAAAGTTGACAGGACGATGGCGCTCGGCGTGCACACGGTCCTCCAAAAAATCCGCAAAACGAAGGGGGATCTGTTCGTCTCTGCACAAGGATTCCAGATCTTCAATTACAGCCGCGTACCTGCAACCTACACACAGAAAATAGAGGATGATTGGGGGGTTAGGGATGAGAGGGTTGCCTTTAGGTCAAACCCCGGTTTTGGAATTAACCAAGAAATGAGAATGTTGTAAATGTTTGTAATGTAAACAAGTACTGATACCTTGTTGTAAGAATGTTTGTATTCTTACATGCGAAGGTGTAATGTATGTAGTGTGTTGTATGTTGTATGTGATCTCCTCTTCAATGGTTGAATCCTTGTCTTGAATGCAACACTTAGCCTTGAATGGAGACTTAGAATGCTCAATTGCTTGAAGGAATGCTTGAATGCTTGAATGCTTGAATGTTTGAATATCGCTTCCGCGTCTTGTTCTTGAATATTTTCTTCCTCTTTTTTTACCTTCCTCAAATGGGAGGGGAAATGTAGTTTATATACTTGTCAATTAGGGCTGACAGACTGATTTTCCCGACCTTAGGCCGACCAGGAAACATTATTTCCCAAATTGCAAACTTAAAAACCCGATGCCCAAAAGAGACCGGGTCCAAAATAGGGCCAGGGACCAGGGCGCTGGGCGCCATGGTCCTGGGGGACCAGGGCGCTGGGTGCCCTAGTCCAGAAGGACCAGGGCGCTGAGCGCCATGGTCCCACCTCTTGGGACAACAGGGTGCAAGGAGGGATCAGGCCAGGGTGCAGAAAAATGCAGTTTTTGGTGTTATAAACAGGTTTCGGGGTCTCCATTCAAGTTCAACGTTGCACCGCCATCGTGAAGACCCAAATGCAGTCAAAATTGCAAGTGTCGCAATTTTAGGACGCTACAGATTTTTAAAAAAATTAGACTCATACTTTTGGTCAATTGAAACCATTCACACAACTTCTCACTCCTCTGCATTATTTGCTGCTAGATGTTTTCTTGTATATACTTCGTTGTATTTTTCATATTATCTTTCAATCTATCCTCCAAAGTTTTTATTTTATCATTTGCATTGTGCAGGTCTTCTTTCATTGGTGCACATTTTTTTCTTTCTTCCTCTACTTCATCTTGCAAATGTTTTTCTTTTTCCTTCCCATGATCTAATAGGTCCTGTAATTTTCTCATTTCGATGGCAGTAAACTCATAACTTTTGTATAATTTTTGAAAACTAGCTTTTTCCTCAACAATTTTTTTACTGCTTTTAGCCAATTTTTCTATCAGGTCCTTCAATTTTGCATCCTTCTTCTCTTGCTCTGCAATTTCTACTACAGAGCCCGAAATTTTTATCCTTTTCTGTAAATCATTGCACGTGCTATCTGTTGCTTTCCTCCTTGATTTTTTGTTTTCCAGGTCTGCTTGTAACTTTTCTATTTGTTTCTCCAGTATATTTTTTTCTCTCTCCACCTTTAGCAGTGAAGTGTAGACCACTTCGTTAGTCCTTTTTGACACACTAATTTTGTCCACATTATGTACTTTGGAAAAATCCATTTGGAGGGTGCTAACTTGAAATTGAGAGGGATCTATCTGATTCTGTGGTGGATTTTTATCTTTAGATGGGGCCGGGGGCATAACAACCATGAACTCCATCATATCTTTATGTGGGTCATATGTTGTAAATACCCTTTTCCTTGTAGGCTATTCGTTTACAACTTCAGACATAGAAACCCTATGAAATGATTTCTTTTTTTCTTTATTTGCTTTTGTTGTGTGTTCATATTTTTCATAGTAATCACGAAATTGAAAATCTGGGCTTGCTGAAGCAATTGAATGTTTGAAAGGTGACATAGGAATACTATAGGCTCCAGTTCCACTTATTCCTGTGGTTTTAACTAATGGTTGACTAGGATTACCAACAACAGTTCCTAATGTTGTCCCACTCCCACTTACACTTTTATGTGTAGTTTTCATAGTCTTTTGAGGTGTGTGATCTGAAGCTGCAAATGATTGATTTGTAGTGTCAGTGGCACTTGATATAGGATTCTCAATAGTATGAGATTGAGTATCTACCTCTAGTGGCCTCTTGCGAGAGATATTTTGTTGTTTCGCTTGTCCAACACCAAGACAACTAATATTAGTAGTAGTACCCATGCCAACATCACCAATCACAACGACACTTGACTGAACAATAATAGGAATACTATCCCCAGATTCCCCACCAGTGGTAGTGGCACTTGATTCACCACCAATGGGAATACCATGATGTGGTGGTGGTTGTGGATTTGAACCTGAAACAAATGTAGGTGGATTCTGAGGGTAATGAGTAGTACCTATCAGTGATGAATCTGAAGAATCAAGTCCAATGACTGGTTTATAAAGACCTTTTGATTTTGACCTTGATGGAATTTGTACCTGAAGTGGATACCAAATGCCCTCTCCTCTGGGACCTAGACCACCACCTTCAAATCCCATTTTTTCCACAATGCTTTCCCCTTTGCTATATTTGTCTTGCATTGCCTCATGGACTACACCTAATATTTTAGGGACTGTTGTAGTTGTTTGAGTGGGCTCAAACTCAGGCTCATACTAATCAACATCTTCACTCCTGTCATATGATGTTGTGGGATGCTCTATATTCCACAATTTGCTAAACTCTACATCCTCGTCGATGCTCTCAAATTCTGCACTTGTCTTTGGTTCACCGAGATTCCTCCTCATATTCCAAAAATCATTTATTTTGGTTCGAGTCCAATAATTCTCTTTATATTTGTGTAAAATTGATTTGGGAATAGTTTCCTTAGACAGATTAGCAGATTTTAGGTAGAAATTGTAGGACCTCCTATTTTGGATGCCTTGACCCTCCTCTATTGTCCTCTGTGTGTGCAATGCCATAATTTGTGATGAAATTTATTCTGTTGAAATGTTATTGTTAGCTGCAATTTTCTCCCTCTTTTCTAATCTCATCCTAGGAGTCCTTGTTTCTAAGCTTTTCTAGCAATGGTTTACTTTCATGTTGA
Organism: Cryptomeria japonica; assembly: GCF_030272615.1. Lineage (NCBI taxonomy): Eukaryota > Viridiplantae > Streptophyta > Pinopsida > Cupressales > Cupressaceae > Cryptomeria > Cryptomeria japonica. The sequence continues at coordinate 471,134,980 of NC_081412.1, read as the reverse complement.
CATAATGCTGAAGAGTTCCCATTTTTCTTAAGCCTTGCTTGAACTACACCGATTGGATCATACTGCCAGAGACCCTCATCACCAAAGTTAAAAACTATCAAAAAATCATGTGCCACATTGAATGCTTTTCTCTCAAATGTGAACCCTCCACATGAGAAAGGCAAGGAAAGAAATATGCTCTTCTTTTGCTGACCATGGAAGTGCCTATCTGTGCTCTCCAATTGCCGTACATACTCTAATGCAAATACCCTCTTTGTCACATGTATTGGAAGTCTGTATGGTTTTACTGTCGATCCGTAAAACCTTAACACAGTGAATTCTTCCATGAAGAACCAGTCAGCCAATTCTATTTAAATTCCAAGTTGAATGCAATCTTTATAAGACACAAGCAACCTAGGCATTTGAGTTCTTGCAATTTCATTATACATTGGTGCCAAAAAGAAGTCTACAAAATGGTTGTAGTTCTTTCTGTTATCATGCATCCTTATCTTTGGGGTCCAATCATATATTGGACACTCTGTTCTCTTCCCAGTCTTCTCATCAATCTTATAGCTCACAATTTGAAGCTTGTTGGTCTCAAATATTGTATGATACTTGGATAGAAGGAGATAGCACAAGTAGGATGAGAACCTAAATGTCTTATAGGAACCTTTTTTGATCATTAGTAATTGTTTTTGCATGGATTTTACAATGTGCTCAATAAAATTATATCTTACTGGCTGACCTACACAATGGATATTATAAATCATTTCAAGAAGTCTTGCACCCACTTCCCTATTATTTTCCAATCCCAGGAAAAATGACAACAAGGAAATACTATCCCCAACCCATGGAACAAAAATGTTAGAATCATAAGGAGGCTTATGATTCTGATCCAACACAATACCACTACCACTACCACTCTTTATTAGAGCTTTGACAAATGAATCTCTATGACTTGGACGAGACTCTCATAATTCCTTGCCATCTTTTCAAGGTCAATTTGGACGTTTGAGTTTTGGGCTTCAAATCCTAGGTTCAACAAACGAGAAAATTATCCCTCATTTATGGATAGAATTTCCTCTTTTGTATTTTTATTGACAATTGCTTTTTTATCTTCATCATAATTTTTAGCGCAGACCATGACAAATCCAAGGCAAGGGAATACTTCAGGTAACACCATGCTTCCCAATGCAACATCCCACGATGCGATTTTATTTGTTTTTTGTTGTAACATTGGGTTGAAAACAGTAAATTTTGCCTTGGATGCATCTCCCACCTTACTAGACAATGTATATCTAATATCTATGATATGCTTTTCACCATGGATAGCAGGGTCATAAATATCATGGTATTCATTAGTGAAACCTGGTGTTTAACCAGTTCGATTAGGTACATTTTGTTTTTCACTTGGCTTCTTGTTGAATTACTGCTTCCCATTTTCCCCATCACTATCATTGTTAATAATTCAAAATAATGCTAGATAAAAACCTGAAAATGATAACCTTCAAATTGGACCACGAGATTACCAAAAGCAAAAAAGGTAGGATGTAGGTGTTCTAGATTTTACTCGGAAATTGGAATTTCTATTTCACTAGATTGGCACAGATAGTTTTTGTTGCAACTTGCATTCCTCAATCTAGTAGTTATTTCTAAATCTCCCTTGATTTACAGGTTTGTCCATGAAATGAAAGACGATTATGATTTATGAGTCTCTTATTTTGAAAAATCTGAAAAGTAAAAATGTAAAACCTAAAGGGCAAAATATCTAGAATCATGTTGTAATTTTATTAATTACTATTAATAACTATTTGATGCCAAAGAAAAAAACATTCATTACTTCTGTATAAATTCTAAGGACATTATGAATCATGTTGTATAAATTCTGAGGACATTAAATGTAATACGTTCAATTCTAGGTGAAGTTCTCCCAAATGTGTTCACTTCCCACATTCGGGCCGAAATCCACCCTAAGTCGTTCATCTTTTCTCATCCAATGGACGATGGTACCTATTGTCAGTTGTCGTGGGTCCCATGACTTCTGCCAGTTTTCGGGCACGTCACCATACTCGTGTCACTTTTCTAGGCAAAGTTCTCAGAAAGTTGTTCACTTCGCACGTTCGCCCCGAAATCCACCCTAAGCTATTGATCTTTATTTATCCAACGGTCGATGGTACCTGTTTTGAGATGTAGTGGGTCCCACGACTTCTGCCATTTTTCTGGCACGTCACCATACTCAGACACGTGTCACTTTTCGGCTTTATGGACTTAATTATATTTAATTAAATTTAAAATGTCCAATTCCGGGCGAAGTTCTCAGAAAGGTGTTCACTTTCCACATTCGGGCATAAATCCACCCTAAGCCGTTGATCTTTGTTCATCCAACGGTCGTCGAGTTGATGGTACCTATTTTCAGATGAAGTGGGTCCCACAACTTTTTCCATTTTTATGACACGTCACCATACTCGTGACACTTTTCGGGTCTATTTTTAAAGTCTATTTAATCATTTTAAAATTCTGCCCGAAAAAGAGATTTATAGTCTATAGACTATAGACTTAATTATATTTAATTAAATTTACAATGTTCAATTTCGGGCGAAGTTCTCATAAATGTTTTCAATACCCACATTTGGGCCGAAATCCACCCTAAGCCGTTGATCCTTGCTCATCCGACAGATGATGATACCTGTTGAGAACTTGAGTGTTGTCAGATGTCGCCAGTCCCATAATAAGAGACATTTAAATTTTAAAGATGTGCAAACTGCAATAGTTTGAGATAACTATTAAATATAATGTTAATATTATTTATAAAAATTTGAAATTCAAAAATAGTATAAAACATGAAACTTAGATTCTAGAATAAAACAAATAACTAAATAAAAATATAAATTTTGATATACAATTTGAAAGGTAAAAGTTTAATATAAAAAAGAAAACATTCAATATTAAATCTAAAATATTAATTTAAAGTTTAACAAAATTCTTTGAAAATATGTTTACGATATATAATTTTAAAAAATAGTTTAAAAATATATATAAATGTTCAACATAAATTTTGTGTATTAATTTTAAAAAATGTGCAGTCCTCAACCTGTTAAGGCAAGCAAATTTGGAAAGTACAAATGCCAAGGTGGCGCTTAATTGTTGCAGAAGGAGTTGTCTGCGACATGTCACACGAATGGAGAAAGGGGAGGATGGTAGGAAATCTTTTTCTTGATCTCATGGCATTAATGCCTTATCGTGTACATTCATTACACGACCTATAAGAGTTAAGACGGAGGCAAAATTTATTACCTTATGATATGTGTACCAGTTTTTGCTTTGAAGCAAAACAAATCTGTAGTCCGTAGAATCGTAGCTTCTAATTTTTGCTTTGAAGCAGAACAAATATGTAGTTTGTAGAATTGTGGCTTCTGTAAGCCATTTTTTGCAGGAAGTTCTTTTGAAATTGTAGGTGACCATGGAGGCCAATTTCACACTTCGAACAAACAAGAAGTTGGTGCCCTTTTTGGGCAAAGTATCTGATAAATGAATGCAAGGATTGTTCAAGTTTAAGAAGGAGAAGTTGTGGGCAGCAGCTCGACTGCTGCTTGTGGAGGAGGTGGCGCATATCAGTCACTAGTATTGAACTAACATGGAGGTTTACTCTCTGATTCTGGCATGGGCCTGTGAATCTGAACCGGAGGTGGAAAAGGTAAAACTCACATTGGTCAAATTGATTGATGGGGATTTTTTGATGAACCTGGATTCAATCTTGGAGTGGGTGGTGTCAGGAGTTGGCATTCTAATTAAGGAAGGGGACGTCCAGGACGAATTACTTCCTTTTATACGTGGCCCAGAGGATGAAATCAAATACCAGTGCCGTGAACATGCCCGAGTGGGATGGGAAGCGATGAAACTCTTTGTGAAATTAACCAGGATGGATGAAGTCCTGAAGGCTTTACATGTGGTGGCAAGGATGGAGGTTGGTAGGGAATTGAGAGATAGGGCTCAAGAAGGAAGGGCCATACAACTATTGGAAAGCTTGGAGGGCGACCCCAACTTTGGTTGCCTAAACTGCATTCCAAAAATAAAAGCTGAAGTGGCAAAAGGGAAAGCCAAAGCATTGACCTTCGAGGAGGGAAGGGATTGGGAGGAGGCAACCTAGGGGGATAGTGAGACCGAAGTGAGCGGCCTAATGACAATGAACTGGTTTTTTTTTCTACTTGTTATAAGTTGTGGGCAGTATGGTTTTCTCTCTGTCTGCGTTTATGCATGAATGACTACAAATTTTGTATCTTGAAACTTTTGAATTAATAGAATGCAAAAACCTTTACCGATAAAATTTTGTATCTTGGAACTTTTGAAATTTTGTATTTCGAATGACTGTATATTTATAAAATTATAATCAACCATATTCAATGTACAAATAATTAATGGAACGAACTGGATTTTTTTTTTAATAGCATTACATAAAAAAGATCACAGTATTAAATTTTTTTCCATTGTTTAACAAATAATTGAAATAACGTAGCTCATATACAAAAATCATTTGAAACAAATTAATTAATAAAAATGAAATAGAATCATAGAAAGCATTTTTATATCCATAAGACTGTAAGAGGCAAACTAGAATTTAAAAAATTATCATTAATATTTATGCTTTTGAAATTTACAATTTTTTCGTCTGAGACTTAAGTCCCCCAAAAAGTTAAAAGCCAAAATGAGTGAGCCACTGTCACTCAGCCTGTTAGGGTTTGAGGACATAGAAAAAAAAAACTACAGGCAGGCGAGGCTAGGCCATAGGTAGTGGAATTGTTTACAATTCTGCCCTAAGAATCTGGCCCTCCTTCCATGTAGAATTCTTCAAACAGCATAAGCTAAGAGAATTCTTCAAGCCACATGTAGTTTGGGAAGTGGTCTAGGAGGAACCATTTCCAGAGGAAGTCCCTGCCAATCCGTGCCCATTTTCTGTGATGCGTCAGCTACTCCGCATTCAGGTTTAGGAGAAACGGTTGCCTAGCCACTGGCACTACTTGGTCAGGGAGGAGAAGCTTGGATAATTCACTCACCCAAGGGATCCCCACCCCTACTTCTGCAAGGACGATAAGAGTAATGTCGTATCCAAGGAAGTCTTCCTTAAAAACCTTCCTCAATAGCATCAGCATATCCACCTTGTCTCCTCCTAGGTCCAGAAGAGACACTAAGAAGCGGGATGTAATGTCCATGTTAACATGGTACCTATTTTTGTTTCGCAGAAACTCTCTGCCTAGCACCATCCGCACAGCCTCATTAGTGAATGACCCAACCTCATTGCAGACTGATTAGAGGGTTGGATCTCTAACAAAGCCTAGAAAGGCCCTCTGGTCCTCTGCAGAAATGCTTCTCAAGCAGATGGGAGTGTCCATCTTGAGAAAATAGATTAACAAATTAAACAACCTGGTTACCTGAGCCTATAAACCTAAAATACCGTGAGCTGAAGCTCTGACGATTTAAATACCAAATGGCAAAGGCTAATTGAAGATGAAAGAAGCAGAGATTGTATATAAATTGTTGAAGCTCTTGATTGTAATAATTACTTCTTTAACCGTATTAATTGCTATAATTTTTTTAAAATCTTTCGTATCTCTGCAAATCTTTCCCATAAATGCACTATTGTGCGAAAATGGAAACAACTATGAACCAGTACCAAATTGGCAAGTATCACATTGGAAGTCATGGGGACAGAGTGGATTGCTGTAAGTGAATAGATATATATTAAAGGAACAAAATTATTGATCGTGATTCATGACATTTGATACATGTCTATTGAATCCAATTCCATTTCGGGCACTTTCTGGTGAGCTATGTTCTCTTCATAAAATTGGGCCAAAATGAAACTTTAGCCATTGATCTACAATCATCAAATGGTTTAAAATCATTGATAGATTTTAGGTATGTGTCACCCTTCACGTGTCAAAGAGGTCACGCTTATTGATACATTGTGTAGAGTTCAGACTCATTGTATTATGAATTTATGTGATGTGATGTGATGTGCCTTGTCTATTAATGGCAATGAATTCATGAAATCACCAATAAATTATATATATTTTCCATAAATAACAAAATATTCGCCAATACATTTAAATAATTTTCAAGCGGTGGATAAAAATCGCCAATATATTTAAATAATTTTTCCTTTGGAGTAAAAATTTTTGCTCATACAATTATATATTTGTTCCTTTTAACAAAAATTATTCACCTCCCACAATAAATATTTCCCCATAGAACAAGGTATTATTCGCTAGAAATTTATGGAATTATCATACCATAGAAAAAATCGCCAATACAAAATAATTTTTTTTCCCATTTAAAAAAAAAAAATTTCACCATCGCTATGAAAAATTCCCCCCGAAAATAAAGTTCGATTTGCCAAGATTTTACACAATTGCCCGGGGGGTGGTTTCTTAAAGTTATCCCTGAATCGCATTCCTTTCCACCATTTTTCTAGCATAGTGATACTTGATCTGCACATGCTCTTTTATGTGATGAAACATAGAATTTACAGAAAGCTTTACACAACTTTGATTATCACAATAGATAATCGTAGGCTCTAAGGATTGCCCAAACAATCCTGCAAGAAGCTTTTGAAGCCACACTGCTTCTGGTGCTCCTACTCATGTTCCAATATACTCAGCCTCTATAGAGCTTAGCATCATTGAAGATTGTTTCCTACTGCACCAAGAAGTCATGGCAGAACCCAAACTAAAAACAACAACCAAAGGTGCTCTTATGATCAGTGACACACCCTGCCCAATCAGAATCAATATATCTATCTGATTTCACACATGAACTGACTGAGTGCACTCCCATCGGTGTGGACATAGACTTGTAAGCCAACATCTCAAATCTCTTCAAAAAAATGATGTGACTCCTTTTGAACCTGATATCAACCTTTTGACCTCCTTGTCCAATGTTGCTTCTAAAGGTGAAATGTCAGGATCCCTCTGAATCTAAAATTTCTGTTGGTATTTTGGTATGGTTTTGTCATTGATGTCAACACCTACTGAAAACTAGCACTTTGGAGATCCAGCAACATGCACCGGCAAGCAAGTAACTATTGCACAATTACTAGTATATGATTCACCGGTAGGATATAATGTTCACCGGTACCTAGAATGATATGGAAGACACTTGGTCATGTCGAAGACATCATGTGGATACTTTATTCTGAAGAATTAATCATTGGTATATTCATATTTGCATATTTGCTTTTACCAGCAAATAGGTCCAGGGTTATCTAGGGTTACACCAGCAGGTTTATCTTTTCCAGATCAGCATGGCACGCTATGGAGATGATTTATTATTGTTGTAAATGCATTAAGCCGACATGTTCAATCGGTTATTGCATCAGATATTATATTGTATGTAAAATGTTTTTTATTGTAATATCTTGTAGAGCCGACCTACTAAAATTGGTCTTCGGGTATGGTATAAATGTAAGATCTTATTTGTAAGATCGAAAGTGGAATGCGAAAAAATAATTATGTAAAGGTATATGCGAGATTAAGCAGAGGTATACATGAAGACATCATTTGAAGGTGAAAATAGGTTTTTGTAGAAGCATATCAGCATTACACTGGTACTGAATCTAGCATATGAAGATGCTATTTTGTGCAGTACATTCTTATTGGATTTAACCATCCAACTGTAGTCAGTGTGACTCCCATTTTGTGTTTGAGCAGTGAGCTCTAGGCTATTGGCCTTTTTGCATGTGCAGACCCCATTTATGTACACTTACTATCTACAGTAGTATCATTTGATTGTGGGTAAGGTTTCCTACCATGGTTTTTCCCCTTACAGGGTTTCCACGTACAAATATTGGTGTTATGTGTCATGGATGACTTTATGTTTATGTTTCATGCATTAATACTTACCGGTATAAGAATTTACTGTTAACATTGTCTACCGACATACTTAACTGGTTTACCGGTATTAAGCATTAAGCTGGTTAAATGGTTTTTGGTTTAAATTTATTAGACAACTGATTCACCCCCCCCCCCCCTCTCAGTTGTCTTAGGGACCTAACAATTGGTATCAGAGCTTAGTCCTCTTTTGCAAAAGTTTAACAACCTGAGGAGGTCCAATGTCTACAAAATATTTCAGGAAGGACAATCCTAAACTTGATGGAACCAACTATGGGATATGGAAGATCATGATGGAGACACATCTGAATTCCATCAGTAAAGACATCTGGAAAGTTACAAAGAATGGTTATACTACTGCTGTAGTTGGTCAGACTGCTCCAACTACCTTAGCTAAAGATGAAGAGAATGATTGCAAAGCAAGAGAAGCACTTTTGAGCGCATTATCAGATCAACAAATCATGGGATTATCAGATAGGTCTACTACTAAAGCTATTTGGGATCATTTGGAAACACTAAATGAAGTTGCAAAACTTGAAAGCTTCTGAGTCAGGTATGAACATCTGAAAATGGAAGAAGATGAAAGGATTTCTGCTTTTATGGAAAGAGTAAATGAAATTGTTCTAGGTATTAAATGTTGTGGAGGAACCCTGAGTGAGGATGAAATTGTTTCAAAAATCTTAAGAGGTTTGCCACCGGCATATAAAATGAAGGTTACTACTATAAATGAGTTGAGAACAATGCCTAATACATCAGTAACTAGGGATACATTGATTGGAAAACTTTCAGCCTTTGAAATTGAGGAATTTGGTCCTGTTGCTACTATAAAGATAGATTTGGCCTTTAAAGCATCAACATCATCTGCTCCATAATTTGACAAATCAGACTGGAAAGCCTTTTATGCAAGAGAACTTGAAGAAACCAGGAAGGAGAATGAAGAGCTTGAAGAACTTGAAGCACTATTTGCAAGGAAAATGTGAAAAGGTCGAGTTGGAAGTAAGTATGAAGGTAAATCACCCTTTAAATGTTTCAACTACAATAAGATTGGTCATATGGCTTCAAGATGCCCTGATAAACATGCTAGACTAAGAGAAGAAGCAAGAAGAACACACAAGCCTAATCCTGAATATCAGAGATACAGATTTAAGAAGAACAAAGACAAATCTTGTTACATTGTCGATGAAGGTGTGACTGATGATTCTGATGAGGATCTAGCAGACAATGGATGGGTTTTTGTTGCTATAACAGAGGATCAACTGACACCTACTGCTCAACCAGTAGAACAAGCCCTAGTAGCTAAAGTTGAAGCAAAGGATGAATGGATCATTGACTTAGGATGCTCACATCATATGACAAGAGACAAAGGAAAATTCTTGAACTTTCAAGAATACAATGGAGGTTTAGTAAGATTTGGAGATGACAAAGCCTGTTAAATCAAAGGTAAGGGTTCAATATCTCTTGATGGTAAGCATAACATTGACAATGTCTACTATGTTGAAGGATTAAAGCATAATCTTTTAAGTGTTGGTCAATTAGTTGAGAAGGGATTTCAGTTACACTTTAAAAATGGAAAATGCAAAATCATGAATAGAACTGGTTTGGAAATTGCAACCAGTAATTAGACTAGAGGTAATATCTTTCATTTGAATAACAGTGAAAAGGCATGCTTGATTGCACATATAGATGAAAGTTGGTTATGACATAAGAGACTATGTCATGTAAACTTTGATTGCATGGTAAAAATCAGTACTTCTAAGGCAGTTAGAGATCTACCTAAAATTGTGAAACCTCAAAATACAATTTGTAAGGAATGTCAATTTGGAAAACAAGTTAGAGCTAGTTTCAAAAGTATTCCAGAAAAATCCAATAATGCTCTTGATTTAATTCACACTGATTTATGTGGTCCAGCTAGAACTAAAAGCTTACAAGGTGATAGATATTTCATGCTAATTATTGATGATTATTCTAGAATGTGTTGGGTTACTTTTCTCAGAGAAAAATCAGAAGCACTTGGAAAGTTCGAACTATTCAAAGTAATGGTTGAAAATGAAACCAGTAAGAAAATCAAATGTTTAAGATCAGATCAAGGAGGAGAATTCACATCTAAGGACTTTAATACATTCTGTGAAGTGAATGGAATCAGAAGACAGTTATCAGCACCTTGGACACCACACCAGAATGGAGTTGTTGAAAGGAAAAACAAAACTATCTTGGATGCAGCAAGAAGTATGTTATCAGAAGAAATCTACCACATGTGTATTGGAGAGAGGCAATTAGCATTGCTGTCTATACATTCAACAAAGTTCACATCAAAGGTGAAACCGGTAAGACCCCTCATGAACTATGGTTTGGTAATACTCCTACTCTTAAGTATTTCATAATTTTTGGAAGTAAATGTTATATTAGAAGAGATGAGTATATTGGAAAATTTGATCCTAGAAGTGATGAAGGAATATTTCTTGGTTATTCATCTAAGAGCAAGGCATATAGATGTTTTAACAAGAGATTGCAGAAAATTGTTGAGAGTACAAATGTAAAGATTGATGAACAATTCAGAAGAACTTCAAGGTATATAGACTCTGAACTGGCAACAAAAATTGTGACAAATGAACCTACACCAAATCCACCGATATAGAATGAAGATCCAGTTACCCCAGTATCATCAGAGAATTCCATAGTAATTGAAGAACAACAACAAACTAAGACACCCCGGTATGTAAGATTGAATCATTCTGAAGATCAGATAATTGGAAACAAATTTAAAGGAGTTATGACAAGAGGAATATTGGCAAATGAAGAGGTATGTCTTATTTCTCAAATTGAACCATCATCTATCAATGAGGCATGTGAAGATAAATTTTGGATTAAAGCTATGGAAGAAGAATTAGGACAAATTGAGAAAAATAATACTTGGACATTAGTTCCCCAGCCTAAAGATAAAAATGTAATTGGAACCAAATGGGTATTTAGAAACAAACTTAATGAAGATGGTAAGGTTGTCAGAAATAAAGCATGACTAGTGTGTAAGGGATATTCTCAGAAAGAGGGAGTTGATTACAATGAAACCTTTGCACCAGTAGCTAGAATTGAGGCAGTCAGATTATTCTTGGCTTTTGCAGCTCACAAGGACTACAAAGTTTATCAAATGGATATTAAATGTGCATTTTTGAATGGAGATCTTGAAGAAGAAGTATATATTGAACAATCTGATGGATTTTCTTTAATAGATGACAATGATATGGTTTGTAGGTTAAGAAAAGCTCTATATGGATTAAAACAAGCCCCAAGAGCTTGGTATGCAAGGTTGGATAAGTATCTTTTAAAGATTGATTTTACTAAAGGAAATGCAGATAGCAATTTATATTACAAAATAACTAATGATGACATCTTGATTATTGAAGTATTTGTTGATGATATAATCTTTGGAGGAGAAGATGGATTATGTAAAGAATTTTCTATTAAAATGCAACAAGAATTTGAAATGTCTATTATTGGAGAAATAAAATTCTTTTTAGGATTGCAGATTTCATAGGTTGATAAAGGTATATTTTTGAGTCAATCCAAGTACTTGAAAGAATTACTAAAGAAATTTGGGATGGAGAACTCTAAATCGGTAAGCACACCTATGACTACAAATGGCAAATTATCTCAAAGGGATGAATCTACACCTGTTAATCCAACTAGATACAAATCTATGATAGGAGGTTTACTGTATTTGACACAAACCAGACCTGATATTATGAATGTAGTATGTATTGTTTCTAGATTTCAAAGTAATCCTAGGGAAAATCATGAATTAGTTGTAAAAAGGATTTTCCAGTACTTACAAGGCACAACAAATCTTGGATTATGGTATCCTAGAGATGAAAATTTTGACCTATGTACATACACAGATGCAAATTGGGCAGGAGATGTGGATGATAGAAAAAACACCATTGGAGGAGCATTCTTTCTTGGAAAAAGATTAGTTTCTTGGTTGAGTAAGAAACAAAGTTGTACATCTTTATCAGCAACAGAATCAGAATATTTTGCAACAACAACTAACTATACACGGGTACTATGGCTTAAACAAATGTTGAAAGACATAAAGGTAAAATGCAAGGAACCCATTACCATATATTGTGATAACATTGCAGCAATTGATATATCTAAGAATCTGGTATTACATTCTAAAACAAAACATGTTTCTATCAAACTTAATTTTCTTAGGGAAAAAGTTGAAGAAAAGGAGATAAAACTGGTTTATGTGAATACTAAATAACAACTTGCAGATATTTTCACAAAACCTTTGCCTAAGGAGACTTTTGAATATCTCAGAGATCAGCTTGGAGTCATACCACCACTGGTAGAGACTTAGATAGTTGATGATTGTCATCAATTGGCAGAATAGAAAGACAAATCTTTTACTCCGGTCTTTTGATGAGGAAGCTACTTCTCAGGGGGAGTAGTTGGTATTTTGTATGAACTTGATTTTTATTGTAACTTTGGCATTTGATGTCAAAGGGGGAGAGATATCTATGGAAAAACACATTATCTTTTTTAGGAGAGATTGGTATGAAAATAAATATTTGGATAAACACATGTTGCTCCCAGAGGGAGAAATTATTGTTTAAAGAAGATTGTTGGTTTTTGGTATTTGGCACTTTGATGGTTTTTCCATCTTGTGTTGCCATCAATGCCAAAGGGGGAGATTGTTGGTATTTTGGTATGGTTTTGTCATTGATGTCTTCACCTACTGAGAACTAGCACTTTGGAGATCCAACAACATTCACTGGCAAGCAAGTAACTATTGCACAATTACTGGTATATGATTCACCGACAGGATATAATGTTCACCGATACCTGGAATGATATGGAAGACACTCGGTAATGTCGAAGACATCGTGTGGATACTTTGTTCTGAAGAATTAATCATTGGTATATTCATATTTGCATATTTGCCTTTTCCGGCAAATAGGTCCAGGGTTATCTAGGGTTACACCGACAGGTTTATCTTTTCTAGATCAGCATGGCACGCTATGGAGATGATTTATTATTGTTGTAAATGCATTAAGTCGACATGTTCAATCGATTATTGCATCGGATATTATATTGTATGTAAAATGTTTTTATTATAATATCTTGTAGAGCCGACCTACTAAAATTGGTCTTAGGGTATGGTATAAATGTAAGATCTTATTTGTAAGATCGAAAGTGGAATGCGAAAAAATAATTATGTAAAGGTATATGCGAGATTAAGAAGAGGTATACATGAAGACATCATTTGAAGGTGAAGATAGGTTTTTGTAGAAGCATATCAGCATTACACTGGTATTGAATCCACCATATGAAGATGCTATTTTGTGCAGTACATTCTTATTGGATTTAACCATCCAACTATAGTCAGTGTGACTCCCATTTTGTGTTTGAGCAATGAGCTCTAGGCTATTGGCTTTTTTGCATGTATAGACCCCATTTATGTACACTTACTATCTGCAGTAGTATCATCTGATTGTGGGTAAGGTTTCCCACTGTGGTTTTTCCCCTTACAAGGTTTCCAAGTACAAATATTGGTGTTATGTGTTGTGGATGACTTTATGTTTATGTTTCATGCATTAATACTTATCGGTATAGGAATTTACTATTAACACTGTCTACCGGCATACTTAATTGGTTTACCAGTATTAAGAATTAAGCTGGTTAAATGGTTTTTGGTTGAAATTTATTAGACAACTGATTCACCCCCCCCTCCCTCTCAGTTATCTCCCAGACCTAACAATTTCAGGCTCCCTCTAACTATTGATTCTTCCTCTTCAAAGAGACATCTCTAGCCACCAACTCAATTTCATGGCAATAGCCTGTGATGCTTCCTCACATGATGTATCAAGCTCATCCATCCTTGAATGCAATTGGTTAGTCTTCCTCAAAATCTACCAATGTTCTTTCCTAGACTCCCTCATCATTGAAATTTCCATTCATTTGAATTGATCACACTGAAGCATCCAACGTTGATCTAATGGTTGCATGGCCTTTGGCCCTGGCCATCACCCATCACCTATCTTGAGCTCAACAACGACAATATCATCCTTATCACTGGTCACGTCATCCCAGTGTGATATTTAGTATAATCCGATGATGGTATCATTGGAGGTGATGGTAGAGATTATCACATCTTGCAAGTCACAACCTAAGAATTTGATCCAACACTCGAATGTCCATGACACCAATGATTCTATAGAGGCATTTTTACAAACACTACGCATAAATTGCTTTGTTGTTTTGAGTGTGTTTGTCCATTTATGACAAAAGCTCAAACTATTGCAGTCTAATCAAGTTTAGTATTGTAACTTCCAGTCTTAACATACGGGCTTAATTTCTGAGACCACGTCCCTTAACTTATACAGAGTATGGAGAGACCAAATTTGAGATCCTTGTTTGAAGTAGTCACCGGTGAGGAGGGACCTCAAAGACATCAATCCAAACTGGTCAGAAAGAGTAAACACAATGGAAACACAAAGATATGATGGAGGAAATGCAGAATATATTGTTTTATTTCATGAAAATTGATTACAACAAACCCATAGCAACTAGATTACAGCATAACCGACTCAGAGGCCTGATAGAACATATAGAATAAGTCACAACTAGGACCTTGAATCTTAAAATTCATCTTCTACGCATAATCTCGCTACTTTATTCTTCTATTTATATTGCATTCTAATGCTCAATTAAAATTATATATATATATATATCGATCCAAAGGATCTAGTCGGCCCAAAAGGGATCAAAACCCGAAGAACAAGACCTAACATGTAAAATAAACAAGGTCAGCCTCTGACAAGAGATTCCTACAAAAAATCCAAAGGATGAAATATAGATCATAGGAAAAGGTTGGCCACATGATAAGGAACATCAGAATCAATGCCCAAGGCTCCACAAGCTTCGAAAGGGAATCTGGTAGATAACCAAAATAGGTCCAGGCAACTAGTAACAAGAACTGTCAACTGGTAATAGGAAACTGTCAAGGAAATCAATAGTGATATCATGTTGGAAAATGATCCAAATGCGATGTGATCTGGAACTAAAAAAAGATGATAATCTCTTCAAGTATAATCCAACTCCATAGGATTCGGTGAGCCAAAATTGAGACACACAAAAAGAAAAGCTGGAACTGCAAATAGAAAGCAAAACAAAAAGAAAATGTTTTTGGTTGATGCAAGATTGTTATGAATTGGGGATGCTCCTGCATCATTGTTTTTGCTCAAATTAATTGCTACAACAACCTCAACATACACAAAATCTTTGTGCAATATCTAGACAACTTTAGTAATATGCTTAGCTATGGTCAAAGGTAGTGTTATCTCCTAGAATGGTTGATGTAGTATTATGACTGAGAGTTCACATCCAAAAGTTTACCCACACTCTCCTTTTAACAGATGATAATCCTCTACTCCACACTGCCAACACAAATCCTATGATTTGGAGATCTCACTGTGGACTTTTACAAATCTGGAGATTCACTAGTCTTGTGTGGTTATTCATTCCAATGTCTCCATAGTTTCCTCACTCCAAAACCTTCTATTACTGGGTGTAAGTATTTTTGACCCGCATAGAACTATAACCCAAGCTTGCTGGGGGCACAACATTTACTAAGAAAGTCATGGTTATTATTTCTGGGGCTGGTCGCTATTATTTTATAGAAGAAAGGGGTTTGTTGTGAGAACAGTCTATTCTAAAGTGTTTCCCATTTAACATGACCCTAACAAAGATGAATATATGCTATCTAAAGATGTCGTGACTTACCTCTCAACTCTCACGTCTAGAACAACTCAGCAGATATTCCAAGTCGTTGTAGCAATTATCTTTCACATTGAGTGTAGGTTCCTCAATAACATCCTGTTGAAAATTGAATCGTATTTACAACTTCATTTGAGATTACTTCCCTTCATATTGCACCCTAGTCTTCTTGCCACCTATGACTATTTATTACCAGCTATATCCCTTCTCCTATATTTCTATAAACCATTGTATAGAGATGAAATATCACCCAAATATGAATTTGTTGTTGAGACAAAAATTGCCTTGAATTTGATCAATGAAATGATCAAATTGGGATATAAATTGGTTTCTAGGTCTAATACCCCATCACAAGGAATCAACGACTTATATTAAATAGATTGCATTAAAAAAATCATGACCCCTGCTATTCATTCTGATGTTTATATTGAGATTGTCAATTTCCTTTAATGATCGATTCCCTATTCTCTTTCGTCTGATGTTGCTACTGTATCAGGACCTTTCCTAGGTTTTGTACCCACTCTGATACCATGTTAAATTTATGGTGCTCAATTAACCACGGGCACTAATTTGCCCTCCCAGCCATAAACAATACACGATTGTCTCCCTCGAGCACTGCTTCTTCACAATATATCAGATTGTGTGTTATCAATCTTCCTTAATACCTTTTGTGGTGCCCCTTCACCAAGGGATGCAACTCTTCCAAGAGGCACCAATTATAATATTATTAATATAATAAAATATAATTATACAATATAATTATAATATAATTAGATTATCACATAATAATATCATCATATTATCTCATAATAATAATATTATCACAATAAATATAATATAATTATATTATCAATTTAATTACTATATTATCAATAATTATCAATATAATTATTATATCACAATAATTATATTATCACAACCTTTATGTTGTCTATGTTAGCCTGAAGGCATCTGGCCATAGCATCAACACTCCCTCTAGGTTGATTAGGTCAATTAGACGACTTACATATTTGTCTTCCTCAGGTTGGAAGTGATCACCAACGCTGCCAATCTTCAACAAAACAAGGGATACACCCCATAACACCTAACTAGAGTCTAACCAATTGCCAAATGACCATAGAAATAGGGGATACAACCCACATCACCTAATAAAAGGAAACGAAACCAGAGCAAAAAACTAAAGCCAAAAAAAAACTAACTAAGATTTTTCATAAGCTCAATATTCTTTTGAATCATATTATTGTTAATCTGTTCAAGCCCTTCCATAATAAATCTTGAGCTACCTCTTTCCTTTTTTTGTTTCTGAACCTGGTAGAGGGCCATGTGGAAGTATGCATTTCTTGGTCCTTCTTGTCCAAATTGTTAGCCGAAGATGGATCAAAACTGACAGGGGGGACTTTTTGTATGGCATTTTTTTCATTTACCCTTTTTAGGCCTTCTGCACTATTGTACATCGCCTCTTTGATAATCTCCACCAATCCCTTGAGGTTGCCCTTTAATTCCTCTATACCTTTTTCCAGACGAGCAATCCTTGACTCATGCTTGGTTTTCATAACCCTAATGTCCTTCGTAATTTTCTAAGTCAACTTCAGGAGCTTTTCAGTTTTATCAAGTGCCAAATTCTTAGTGAAAGTGTTGATGATTCCCTTGATTCCCTATTTAAGGAGGTCTATTTCACTATTCACCCAACAAAAGCATATCTCCTGGTTAGAAGTCAAATTCACCAAGAGCATGTTAATATCCATCTCATCCTTTTGAAACTCCTCTAGGTCCACATTAAGGGGGATATCCAATTTGATTTCATCATCCCCTTTACTTTGAGTCTCCACCTTTTTCCTAGTTTTCTGCTTTTTCAAACTTTGAGGGCCCAAATTTTGGGGTTGGGGAATGGGGTTTTTCAACTTTTTCATTGCCCATCTAGGTGGATTTTTTCTTTTCCTGTTGCTAGTAGTGCTAGCAGTGGGTTTCTAAGGGGGACCCTCATCCTCTGAGGACCTATATTCTGAATCATCTGACACATGGATTCCATTCCAATCCATGTCCATTCTGCCCTTCTCCTTCTCATAAAATTCTATATCTAACACCACATGCACATCATGGCCAGCCAAGGGTTTGGGTTTCTAAAAATAGGGGAGGGTTTAACCTCATGCACTTTAGCATACTCCATAATGAGAAGGATTAACCCCTCATGGAGTACCAGATTTTCATTGTTTTTAACATGATTATGAATGCTATGCTCAAGAGAAGACACTAAATAAAACAACAACAAATTTTTTTTTATCATGCCTAAAGTGATTTAGGATAGTGAAATGATAAGAAAAAATACTTGCATAGCGACCATCCATAGTTATATACCTCATAATAAATTCTACCATGTTCACCCAAAGCTTCAGGAGATCCTTTCGATTGTAGCCTCTATCCGCCATTTTTCTGCCTTTGGTGTAGACACCCAAAATTAATTAAATTAAATATTTAATTAATTTTATCCTTTCTACGTAATCAATTGATTTAATTATAATACCTTTATTCTTCTCAGAATTTAATTTAATTTAATTTAATTAATCCTGTCACTATAGTCCAGATAATTAATTTGTTCAATAAGTTAATTATTCCCTATTCTTCTAAAGTCCTTAAATTAATTAATTATTTTAAATCCCCCTTTAGTTAATTAATGACAATTAATTAACTTAGCCATGTGATTCCTACAAATAACTTTCCCTAATTCTTCATTAGCCTAATTAATTCTTCTAGAATCCTACTTGACATTGTTTTCTAATTTTTAATTCCTCCATTCATTCTCTCTCTTCTTGTCAAATCCTCCTAGGAATCCCACTTGTCTCCTAATTCCTCATTAACCCATCTAATCACATCCTTAATTATTTGCTAGTGCCTAATCCCCATGATTAGCCACCAAGTTGACCAATAGCCATAAATGGCTAAATCCACTTGTCCCCTACCCACCTTCCAAACTTAAATGCACCTAATTGGGTCATTTCAAGAAATTCAAAATCTCACAGTCTCTCATGCCTCTTACCTTCCCAAGGAATTTTAAATTCCTTTTCCCATCTCCTTTTCCCATGCACTTCATTATTTGAGAATTTTTATTTATCTTGTTCATCCCCAAGGAATTTTTAATTCCTTCTTGTCTTCCCAATGTACTTGGTATATCTTCCCTATGTACATTGTGGAGTGTGGAGACAAGAAATGCTTTTATGGCAAATCTCTTGGTGTCCACACATTGTCCTCTCAAGCCATGTGCTCCCTCTCCTTCAATATCCACCCTTGATTCATCTTCAATCCTGACTGTCCGTTCCTCTCTCTTCCAATCTATAAATTGGGTTCTCATCCCCTTCATTTCATATCTCCAATTTGTGCAATCTTATGTTGTCCACATAGATTTAGCAATCCATCAAGAGCATCACTGGTACTATAGTCCAATATTCACTTACCATCCATGGCATCCACATCTATCCTTTGATCATTCACTATCAACTCAATGCCTCTTTGTTGTGCAATCTTGGAGAGAAATCCATATCTGTCAAGAAGGGCAAATCCAAACAAGTGGAGCACAAGGGCGCATCTTCACTTCATCAACCCCAATCCAAAGGAGAAGGTAAAAATAGCAAGGTATAAATGGTTTTGTTTCATGTTTCAAATTATTTATTTGAATATAACCATTGAATCTTGCTTTATTGTTTTTCCCCTCTTCATTTTGGCACACCCGGTGGGACCCACATCCCTTGAAACTAATCATTTTCTTGAGTTTTTATTTTATTTTAGCTTGCATGTTGATGCTTCAACATTTTCACTTTCCCTTTGACATTTCCACTTGGTTGTTTCGATGTCTCCACCATGAATAACATATGCACTTCAAATTTGAAAATTTAACCTATCTTTTTGCAAGTTGTTTTCATTCAATGTCTTCGGTTGCTGTTTAACGTTTCTGCAGTGTCTATTGACACTTTTTGTTTAGAGCTTTAATTTTGCATTTAATTTTCTTTTAAAGGTTAAAAATCACAAAAACATTCAAAAAGGTTTAAAAAGAACAAAAATAAAATTAGTTTAGCATTGATTTTTGTATTTTAGTCATTTTTTTAGGCAATTTAAGTTAACTTTTTTGGGCTTCAGGTAGATCAACGCTTGTGCAGACACATCAACGTTTGCACTTTGGTTCAACACCTGCAATGAGTTAGACCTCCTACCCCATTTTTTTTAATTTTAAAATTTGAAATTTCCAACTCTGTCAACATTTAATTCTGTATTTTGACACCTACACATACGAATCAATGCCTGCACTAGGCATCAATGTCTGTGCAGTAGGTAAATTTAAATTTAAAAATTTTAAAAATTTAAAAATTGATTTTCCCTCCTATCTATCTGGTAGCTAGGTGCAGTTACTTCAACGTTTACGTAGATGCTTCAATGTCTGTGTAAACACTGCAGTGTCTGCACCTGTGGATCAACGTGTGCGCTATATCTATAGGATTTTTGTAGTTACTGATTAAATTTTGAGTTTTGCAGGTCCATTTCATTTGTCCAAGATGTTATTTTGAAACTACTAATTGTTTTGTTGCAGCACGCTTGTCCAAGACACCTCTTTTCCACTAGTTTAGATTTTTTTTTGCATTTTTAGATAGAAAACCATGAACATGTGAGATTAAAATGAACAATTGTTTTATGTGTTTGGTGTGCTTTCACAATTAGTATAGGGTGGACCCATCATTGCACTCAAGTATCCTCTCCCCTCGCCTTCATGGACCTTGGGTGTAAGAGAAAGAGTGATCAACAACACCCGTCTTTTATTTTTTGTAATTGAGGGGTACTCCTTGATTGGAGATTTCATCATCCCACAAGAGTATCTTGAATTGGGACACATCGGATATCAACTCTCCTAACACGATCTCAAGTGGGTTTTCTGAGCTGCTATTTAAATAAGTTGGCCAGGTGGCTAAGGTGCTGAGTGAATTCGGTGTATGTGGGGGCCCTCCTGCACCAATAAGCTTAGTTAGTGCCTTAAGTGTCTTGCTTCGAGAGTTTGTCGTTGGATTGGTGATCCCTTGGAAATTACACTAGACACCAATTTTAGTAGCCAAAATCCTACATTTGATATTGTAGGGGATGTGGATCCTACCCCGAAGTTACTCCTCATGTATCCGCTCAAGATGAGACAGGAATTCCCCATATAATATATCCTCAGATCTTTGGGGTAAGAGAATCTGGTATGCCCGAGAAGTGAGTGTCATGGAGTGGACCAATGCTACCAAAATCTCTATCGTCAGCCTAAGTGAGGTATTTCTTATGTGAGGGGCCTATCAAGTGGTTTCCACTTTCTAGCCTAAGTTGTATGTTTGATGCGTGTCTTCATTTTGTGCTATACTAGTGAAATTTGTTTGGGCTAAGCTAGGTCCCCTCTCACCTTCAGACTCATTGTTGAGTGTTACACTTTGCCAATGTGTATACTTTGCTTGATGTTTTTATTCCAAGAGTAGTTGACAATACACCCTTCCCAAACATTTTGCAAACATTTTCCAAATTTCCATAAAATCAAACCAAGTCTAACCCGTATTCAATCACTTTCCTTCATGTTCCATAGACCCAAGTCCATCAAAAATCCCAATAATTCTATCTATCATCAAATCAATAAGAAGAAGCCTAGCTATACGACATCCCTCAAATGTGCCAAATTCTTGTATATCAATTGAAAAATCTTTCTAAAATAGAGCACCTTCCTACACTGCTACAACGATTATACACATGGTCATAGTAATGAGTTTGATGCCATTGATTAGTTGAGAACCCGCGCCCTCCATCAAGGATCAAGTTTGTCTTTTTGCACCAACTATCATCAAAACGGGGGTGGTTGTATTCTTTCTTACAATTTATTTGCCAAACCAATCACATATTGAGTCATTCATCCATCTAGAGTAATCTTGACATCACCATTCAATATTTTCTATTATTTATCTCCAAGGACCTAGAAAACAAATCAAATAATCAAACATCAATCAACCCTCAATCCAACACCCAATCCAATCAATCAAACTCATCCAAAGATTCACTTCTTTATGAAGTTTAATTTAGACCTTATCCTTAATCAATCAATCATTTTTATTTTGTGCTTGGGAATCTACCCTGAGTATCTTTTCTCAATCATTTTACCCTAATCCTTTGGCCCTATTTTTCTTGGGAACACAAGTCTGTCCCATGTAAGAAAAGGCTTAATAAATTGATCCTAATCTCAAGGTCTAAATTTTACCTAACCTAGTTGTCACCTTGCTTGGGTGCCATCCTAATTCAATCAATTGTCCTAATAAAAAAACTCAATCCAAATCATTTCTAATCCTAATCAACATCAAAATTCACTAAGTCCATTCATCACTTTCTCTCATCTAAATCACTCACCAATTCTTATCCATTTCTGAAAGCACTCATGCATGGTCTTGACTCGATCACAAAAGGCAAAAATGGCTGCCCAAGGCCATAACGATAATGTGCCAAAATTTAATGACCCCTTCACCCAAGATCCTCTACCCGAAGAGGAAACACTTGTTGATCAACCAAACCTCTCTCCACGTGTCCAATCATTCATCAATGACCCCTATAATCAAGACATAATGGAGAAAATTTTCAAACATGATGCCAATAGACTTGTGGCTAAACTTATTGCCCAATGGGCCCACTTACTCCTTGATTTTGATAGATCCATTCTTGACCAACCTTCGGTAGGATACCTTGCAAACAATTCCATCCTTGATCCTCTTCTTCATCCTCAACCCACAACGTCTGCACCTACAATTTCTATACCTGCAACTTCTATTCCTATGACCGCAATCTCTTGACCTTCCATTCCCCTTCACATTTCATCTGCCCCTCTCCACAACATGGCTGATTACATCAACATGAGCTTACCTTTCATTAGCTCCCCACATTTCCCAACCTCCTCCACATTCTACATATCAATACATTGGTGGTGGTCCCTCATCTTTGTCATATCGAATCCCAATATTAAATATGGGTCACTATGTTCCTAATGTCCCCAATCAACATCCCGATCTCATCAAGGAAATCCAGGACATGAAGAACCTCATCAATAATTTCAAAGAGGGTACTAATAAGAGAACTTATTCCTTTCAGGAATAATGTTCATACCCTTATGATCTGACCATCTCTGTCGCTCCATATCCACCTAGTTTTCAGATTCCTAAGTTTAAAAAATACAAAGGCGAGGGTGATCCTAGACATCATGTCCAAGAATTATTTTTTTCATGCCAAGAAGTCTCTTACAATGACATGTATCTTAGAAGATTGTTTCCAAAGAGTCTCGTTGAAGAGGCACTCGCTTGGTTCTCCTCTCTACCACAAGGTTCCATCACATCATTTCCTGACAATTGAAAAATTTGTGGATCATTATGCTTACAACATTGAGAATGATGCTTCCATAATAGACCCGTGTAACACAAAGCAAAGTCCTAGGGAAACTTTTTCCAACTTCCTTCAAAGATGGAGATATCTCATTAAAAGATTCCCTTGGATGATACCCAAGAAAAACTAGGTCAAATTATTTCAATGCAATCTGATACCAAAATTGTCTAAACCATTGACTCATCAATGCTTGACCTCCTATTCAGAAATTTCCAAGAAGGCTATAGCTTTAGAGCATACGCTCTTAGAGGATGGAACTATTGAACACTGTTAGAAATCAATGCAAAATTCCTCCTCTCATAATGATAAGCCAAAATTCTAGTCCAGAAACAAAATGTCACCAATGGTGGAGTCATTGATGCTAAATGTATCCAATCCATCGCCACACCATCCAAACTAATAACCAATAATTTCTTCAACATCTGATCCAATCCTCGCAATCAGTCAAATTCTCAAGATCAACCCTACAATCCCACCTCTATCCAAGGTCGACCGCCTCTCTCCAATAGTCAACGTGAGTATACCCCACTAGGTGAACCCATTAAGGTCATCTTCCAGATGACATGCCCTTTTGATCTTAGCCAAGTGAAACCTCGATGGTACAATGAGAATGAATATTGCAATTACCATCATATCAATGGTCATGATACACACAAGTGTATGAAACTCAAGAATTGCATCCAAGATCTTATTAATAAAGGGGATATTCGGGTTGATGTTGCCAAATTCGGAACTCCAACAATAAGCTTAAAATGTATCAGGATCCATTCCCTAAGCATGGCAAAGAAAAGGCCTCAATATCTCATGCGGTCAACTATGATTATACCAACTAAATATCCAGCTTCGACTCCTTGGTGGGTCGCATAGAGCCTGTTGATACCTATGTCAACACCATTACCATCAAAGGAGAAAAACACCCACCTGCCACTAGACCCAAAATCACCCAAGGGGCCCCTCCTCCTCATTCATCAAGCCGCCCTTCCCAAGAAAAGATATTAGTTAAAGGCGCCACACCTCTCAACTATCAAAATGATTGCAATGCCACCACCCACAGAGGAAGATAAACTATTCCAGGAGCCCCTCCTCCACCTTCCCAACCTCCCATGTCATCTACTCAGTGATTTGATCTCCTTGATCACCTCGAGAAAACTCTTGCACAGATCTCTATCCTTGATCTCCTCAAAACCTTGTCTATGCATAAGGAGATTCTAGAGAAATCCCTCCTCGAGTCTTGCATTCATGATAACATCAACGCAACCCAATTTCGGGCCCTTATTGGTAACCTTGTTGTCTAGCATCATCTGGTTTTTACTTCTCAGGATGCCCTGCATAATGAACCCGATCATACCAAACCCCTTCATATTGAACCCCTTGTACAAAGACACAAAGTCAAGCGAGTCATTATAGATGGTGGATCTGGTTTGAACCTATGAACATACAAGTTAATTAAGCAACTCAAGATATTTGAGGACCTGGTTGACCCATTAGGAAATATCATCATAAAAGCATATGATGATGCAAAAAGAGTTTCCAAAGGCACTATCACACTACCTCTTCAAGTGGGTCCAACTGTAGTGGAAATAACTTACCAAGTTTTGGACCTTGACCTTTCCTATAACATCCTCCTTGGCCAACCATGGATCCATTCTATTCAAGAAGTTCTTGTTGGCAATTTGGAGGAATTGATTATGTTTTGCATTGATTTTTTATCATTGATGGCAACACCGATTGTTTTGGTTGTTTACCAGTTTCCGGTTGGTTCTAGTAAAGTGGTTGGTTTATGAAATTAATCTGGTATGCTTTGGCTTGTGGAATTGGTTTGGATATGTCATTCATGTTATTCAGATGTGTATCACGATCAGTTGGTTTGAGATTTGATGACTTGAGAGGTACTGTTTGTTCTAGTAATCCTTTTGGTCACCACTAAGGGTTTTACTGGTAGAGCTTTGTTGAAGATATTTTGATGCACATGATAAGTGGTGTTGGTGCGGCTTCTAGATGGCTTTTAGGATTTAATTGGTTATCTTGTTTTTGTTCCAGTTCATCGGTGGTGTTGGATTTGGTTTATGGCGACATAGTTTGGGTCAGGTGTTATCTAGGTTATGGACTAGTTTATGTAACATGTTGGAGGATGTTCCTGATGTGTTACCGATGGTATTTAAGGATTTCTTTACATTATTTTCAGCCTAAGATGACTTGGTTGATCATTGGATTGTAGTTTTATGTTATAAACTTATTGTATTATCTTTTTGGTGGTTGACCTAATTGTTTAGGCCTCAAGTTGGTATAAACATGATGTAAGATCTCTTTGTAGATCATGGTATGTGAGTTATAGGTTTATCTATGTGTGAATAATGTTGTAATCATATGTAGAAGGTTTGATTGATCATAGGTGATCGAATTGGGTTTGTAAGAGAGGTTCAATGCCTCTAGTATTGAGCTTAACCAGAACTATACTCAGGCATAGGAGATGTTATACTTGTAGTTCACTCTTTTCTTTTTGGATTGTAGTTTGATGTTTTGGTAGTTAGTTAGGCTCCTTTTTGTGATGAGCAGTGCACTCTAGGTTGTTGGCCTTCTTGCATGTGTAGGCCCCTCATATTGTAATCAGATACTTACTGTAGACGTATTATCTGACTATGGGTAGGCTTCCCACTGTGGTTTTTCCCTCTACCAAGTTTTCCACGTATAAATATTGGTGTCATGTGTTATGGATTGATGGTAACTATTCTATGATTTATGATTATGTTTAATTGCTATATCTGTTATTTCGATATTTGGTTTATGTGTTCTGATACTAAGGTTTTGAATGCTTAAAGTCTTGTAATCCGATGACAACTGATTCAACCACCCCCCCCCCCCCCTCTCAATTGTCCTCTAGTTATTTAAGTTGTCTAACAATTGGTATGAGAGCCTAGTCCTCTCTGCAGAAGATTAACCACTTGAGGAAGATGCTATGGCATCTAGCAGTTCAAGTTCATCAAATACATCTGTAGTTATTTTTCGAAGAAAAATTCCTAGGCTTGATGGAAAAATTTACAGGGTATGGAAGACTCAGATGGAGACTCATCTAAGATGTCTTGGAAAAGAGATTTGGGAGATCACTTAGAATGGTGTTACATCATTTAATCCATCATTTGGAAATCCTCCTTTGCCAGGTTTGGATACAGAGCTTGAGAATGATTGTAGAGATAGAGAAGTTGTTTTGTGT
Source organism: Cryptomeria japonica (assembly GCF_030272615.1). Lineage (NCBI taxonomy): Eukaryota > Viridiplantae > Streptophyta > Pinopsida > Cupressales > Cupressaceae > Cryptomeria > Cryptomeria japonica. The sequence goes on along the minus strand of NC_081412.1, from coordinate 471,108,709 downwards.
GCACTTTCCAATCAACAAATAATGGGACTAATTGACAAATCAACTCCAAAGGCTATATATGGGACAAATTGGAGATTCTGAATGAAGGTGACCCTACTATTAAAATTTCTAAACTTGATGGTTACCGGGTGAGGTATGAGAACTTGAAGATGGAAGAACATGAAAGGATTACTGCTTTTATGGAGAGAGTTAATGAGATTGTTATGGGATTCCAATGTTGTGGTGGATTTATGAGTGAATATGAAATAGTTTATAAAGTATTGAGAGCTTTGCCACTAGCTTATAAGATGAAGGCTACTGCAATTAATGAGTTGATAAATATGGAAAACACCTACGTTAATAGGGATACCTTGGTTGGGAAGTTATTTTCTTTTGAACTTGAGGAATTTGGACCTTCTAGAGCTATGAAGTTTGAACCTTCTTTTCATGCATCTACATCATCTACTAGAAAGAGTGATTGGAAATATTTATATGCAAAGGAACTATAGAATATGAAGAAAGAAGATGAAGAGTTTGAAGAACTTGAAGCCTTATTTGCTACAAGAATACCTAAAGGACCAACAGGAAGTAAGTATGAAGGAAAGTCACCTTTTAAATGCTTTGCATGTAATAAGATAGGTCATTTTGCATCTAGATGTCTTGAAAGGAATTCAAGATTTGAAGAAAGAGATAGAAGATCTTTTAGGCCTAACCATGATTATCAGAACAAGCATGAGTATAGGAAAAACGAAGACAAATCATGCTACTATGTGGATGAGGAAGGTGTGACTGATTCTGATGATGAACTGACATAAGATTTAGCTAGTGGATTCGACAGTGGAAAGGAATGGGTATTTTTGGCTATCAAGGAAGATGATCCGGTACCTGAATAGAAGGCCCTTGCTACTAAAATTGAAGACAAGAATGAATGGGTAATTAATAGTGGATGTTCACATCATATGACTAGAGATAAAAGGAAGTTCTTATCTATGCAAGAATTTGATGGTGGCCTGGTTAGATTTGGAGATGACAAAGCATGTATGATCAAGGGAAGAGGAATAATATCATTGGATGGTAAGCATAACACTGATACTATTTATTATGTTGAAGGTTTAAGGAATAATCTTTTGAGTGTAGGATAGTTGGTGGAAAAGGGATTTCAGTTACAGTTCAAGGATGGAAAATACAAGATTATCAACAGGTCTGGAATGTAAATTGCAACCAATACACAAACTAAAGGTACTATCTTTCATTTGAACTCCGGTGAGAAGACATGTTTGATTCCACAAATTGATGAGAGTTAGATATGGCATAAGAGTTTGTGTCATGTGAATTTTGATTGCATTGTGAAGATCGGTTCTACTAAGGCCGTTAGAGATATAACTAAGATTGTAAAGCCCTATAATCTAGTATGTAAGGAATGTAAAATGGGAAAGCAACTCAGAACTTCTTTTAACAATATACAAGAAAAATCAAATGATGTCCTTGATCTTATTCATACTGATCTGTATGGTCCTGCTAGAATCAAAAGTTTTTGAGGGTGATAGATATTGCATGCTAATCATTAATGATTATTCTAGAATAATGTGGGTTACTTTTCTAAGGGAGAAGTCTAAAGCATTTAAAATGTTTAAAATCTTTAAAGCTAATGTTTAGATAGAGACAGGATTGAAGATTAAATGTTTAAGGTCAGATCAGGGTAGAGAATTCACATCCAGTGAATTTAATAACTATTGTGAGAGGAATGGGATAAGGAGACAGTTGTCTACACCCTAGACACCTCAACAGAATGGAGTTGTGGAAAGGAAGAACAAAACTATCTTGGATGCAGCTAGAACTATGATGATGGAAGTTAATCTACCTCATATCTACTAGAGATAAGTTGTAAGCATGATAGTATACACATTCAACAAAGTTCATATCAAAAGAGATACCTATAAGTCACCTTATGAGTTATGGTTTGTCATACACCGACAGTTAATTATTTTAAAATTAAGTATTGTAAATGCTATATCAAAAGAGATGATTACATTGGAAAGTTTGATCCTAGATGTGATGAAGGAATATTTGTTGGTTATGCTAATCAAAGAAAAGCATATAGATGTTATAACAAAAGATTGCAAAGAATTATGGAGAGAAAACATATCAAAGTGGATGAGTAGAACATAAGTCAAATCATAACCTATGAGAGAGAATCGATAGTGGAAATGATCATAACTGAACTGGTAGCACCTACACCAGAACAAAAGGTTGAACTAGTTACTCTAGCAGTATCAAAAAATTCAACAGTAACTAAAGATCGGGACAGAGGAATAGAAAATTAGAAGACTCTTAGGTATGTAAGGTTGAATCATTCAGAAGATCAGATCATTGGAGACAAAAGAAAAGGAGTGATGACAAGAAGAAGGTTGGCAGCTGATGAGGTTGTTTTATTTCTCAAGTTGAACCAGCATCAGTAATTGAAGCTTGTAAAGATGAAATTTGGATGAAAGCTATGGAAGAAGAATTAGATCATATAGAAAAGAATAACACAAGGACTTTAGTTCCCCTGCCTTAAAATAAGAATTTTATTGGAACTAAATGGGTTTTTAGGAAAAAAATGAATGAGGGTGGATAAGTTGCGAGGAATAAAGCTAGATTGGTTTATAAAGGATATTCTGAGAAGGAAGGAATTGATTATGGTAAAACCTTTGCACCAGTAGCTAGGATTGAAACTGTGAGATTATTTCTTGCTTATGCTACACATAAGACCTACAAGGTTGATCAAATGGATGTTAAGTATGCATTTCTGAATAGAGATCTTGAAGAGGAAGTTTATATTGAGCAAAATGATGGATTTCCACTTTTAGATGACAAAAACATGGTTTGTAGGTTAATGAAAGCTTTATATGGATTGAAACAAGCCCCTAGAGCTTGGTATGCAAGACTAGATAAATATATTTTGAAGATTGATTTCACTAAAGGTAATGCTGACAAAAATTTATATGATAAGATCACTAATGATGACATATTGATTATTGAGATCTGTGTTGATGATATCATTTTTTGGAGGTGAATATAAGTTGTGTATGGAATTCTCTAACAATATGAAGAATGAATTTGAGATGTCTATGATTGGGGAGATGAGATTTTTCTTAAGTTTGCAGATTACTCAAATTGATAAAGGTATTTTCATTTGTCAAACTAAGTATGCTAGAAAGGTGTTGAAGAAATTTGGTATGGAAAATTGTAAACCGGTTAGTACTTCGATGGTTACAAGTGAGAAACTGACAAAGAATGATGCATCTACATAGGTAAATGCTACAAGGTACAAGTTTATGATTGGTGGTTTTTTATATCTAACTCAGACTAGACCAGATATAATGAATGCAATTTGTATTGTATCAAGATATCAAAGTGATCCTAGAGAAAATCATGAGTGCGGTGAAAAGGATTTTCAGGTATTTGCAGGGAACAACTAAGTATGGTTTGTGGTATCTTAAAAATGATGAATTTACATTATGTGCATATATAGATGCAGATTGGTTTGGAGATGTTGATGACCGGAAGAGAACATCTAGTGGAGCTTTCTTTCTTGGAAATAAACTTGTTTCATGGATCAGCAAGAAGCAGCCATGCACTTCTTTATCTACTGCTGAAGCTGACTATGTTGTTGCTGCTACTAATTGTACACAAGTTTTATGGATGAAGCAAATGTTGAAAGACATAAAGGTGAATTACAATGAACCGTTAGTTATTCACTGTGATAACTCCGTTGTTATTGATATATCAAAGAATCTAGAATTTCATTCTAAGATAATGCACATATCTATCAAGTATAACTTTTTAAAGGAGAAGGTGGAAGCAAATGAAGTCAAACTAGTTTATGTGAACACTAAACAATAGATTGTAAATATTTTCACTAAACCTTTTCCTAAAGAATCATTTGAGTACTTCAGAGATAGATTGGGGGTTTATACCCCTCCTATAGAGACCTAAGTGATGCTGATTGACATCAGTCTAGTATGCATTATTAGAGCTATTATTCATTCCAGATTGATGTGGTGGTGCTACTAGTCAAGGGGATTAGTCAGTTTTAAGAATTAAAGGATTTATGACTTTTCTTTGAAGTTTATGTTAGATTTTTGGCATTGATGTCAAAGGGGGAGAGATATATGTGAAAAATAGAGCTTAACAGAATATCAGTCAAAGGGGGAGAGATCAAAACTTCATTGCTATATCATTTTGTAGGAGATTGTTGGTTGTCTTCCATTGGGAAAGAGTTGTTAGGCATTTCTTGGCACTTGGATGTTTTTCACATCTAGTGTTGCCATCAATTTCAAAGAGGGATATTGTTGGCAATTTGGATGAATTGATTATATGTTGCATTGATTTTTTGTCATTTATGGCAACACTTGTTGTTTTGGCTGTTTACCGGTTTCTAGTTGGTTCCGGTAGAGTGGTTGGTTTATGATATTAATTTGGTATGCTTTGTCTTGTGGAATTGGTTTGGATATGTCATTCATGCTAGTCAAATGTGTATCACGATCAGTTGGTTCAACATTTGATGACTCAAGAGATATCATTTGTTCTAGTAAGCCTTTTGGTCACTGGTAAGGGTTTTATCGGTAGAGCTTTGTTGAAAATCTTTTGATGCATGTGATAAGTGGTGTTGGTGCAGCTTCTAGATGACTTTGAGGATGTTGTTGGTTATCTTATTTGTGTTCCAGTTCATTGACGGTGTTGGATTTGGTTTATGGCGACCTATTTTGGGTCCGATGTTATCTAGGTTATAGACCAATTTATGTAACGTGTTGGAGGATGTTCTTGATGCATTGCCGACGGGATTTAAGGATTGGTTTACAATTTTTTTGGCCGAAGCCAACTTGGTTGATCATTGGATTGTGGGTTTATGTTATGAACTTATTGTATTATCTTTTTGGTGGTTGACTTAATTATTTAGGCCCCAAGTTGGTATAAATATGATGTAAGATCTCTTTGTAGATCATGGTATGTGGGTTATAGGTTTATTTGTGTGCAAATAATGTTGTAATCATATGCAAAAGGTTTGGTCGATCATTGGTGATCGAATTGGGTTTGTAAGAGAGGTCTAAGGCCTTCGGTATTGAGCTTAATCAGAACTATAATCAGGCATAGGAGATGCTATACTTGCAGTTCACTCTTCTTTCTAGATTGTAGTCTAATGTTTTTGTAGTCAATGGGGCTCCTTTTTGTGATGAGAAGTGCACTCTAGGCTATTGGTCTTCTTGCATGTGCAGGTCCCTCATATTGTAATCACATACTTATTGCAGAAGTATTATCTGACTATGGGTAGGCTTCCCACCGTGGTTTTTCCCTTTACTGGGTTTTCCACATACAAATCTTGTTGTCATGTGTTATGGATGGATGGTAATTGTTCTATGATTTATGCTTATGTTTAATTGCTATATCTGTTATTTTGGTATTTGGTTTGTGTTCTGGTAATAAGGTTTTGAATGCTTAAAGTCTTGTAATCTAGTAGCAACTGATTCACCCCCCACCCTTAGTTGTCCTCTGGTTATTTGATTTGTCTAACAGTTCCCTTCGCCTACCATCAACGCCTTAAATTTCCATTCAATGGTAGAGATATAATCATCCGTACGGACCCCCAAATCCTTTGAGTATTACAAACTACTTGAAGGGAAGCACCCTTATCTTTGTTTGCTTAACAGTATCTTTGTCTGCTTAGTAGACCTGCTCTGATCCCTCCATCTGATCCATCCAACATTGCATCCACCTCATCTGCACCCAAAAACAAGGTCAAAATCATTGATAATGGTTGTGGAGATTATACCCTACAAAATGCTCTTTATGTGGGCCAACTCCCACCCTCAACTAAGTCATATGGAAAGCCAAAAGAGACCAAGAAACAAGAAAAACCCACTATCTAATGCAAATAAACCACCTTCCAACAGTGGGGTCCACTTGATGAGGAGATCCTAGAAACTGATGTCACTTCCTAGCTGTATTAAGAAGAAGAAGAACTGGAAAAAATCACAAAACAAATGTATCTAAAGGATTCTTCTATAGTAGAAAAGATGGGCTATAAAGGACATGGTCTCAGATCCGAAGAAAAAGGTATAAAAGCACCCATCTATCTGATTTCATACAAGCATAATAGGGGCTTTGCGCTCACACCTGTGCCTAAGATCACCATTATTGGGGTCCAATCAGATCCTCCTATTGATGTCAAAGACTCTAATGAAGAGGAGTTCCATGAAATGGCTTTTGAGTACAAAGATAATATATTCGACGATACCTATGTAAACACCATCACCCTCATCATCCCTTCCACACCATATGAGCTCAAATTGATTCATCCTGAACTTATTGACCATGACCAACAACAACCACCTATTTTAGATATCTATGTCAATGATGATGCTCTTATAACATTACTAAATATGCAAGACCTTGAGAATGTTAGGAATCCCACAGATACTGAGAGGGGAGGTGAATCAATATCTAACCGGTAATTATAATTTCTCAATTTAAAACATGTAGAACATATTATAACAATGTACCGGTATGCAAGAAATAATGCAATAAATAGAATTAAAAGCATCCACATGAAAATCACACCATGACACAAGGATTTAATGAGGAAATCTAGTGTGGGAAAAACCTCGATGGGATTTGTGACCCACAATATCCACTTACTGGCCAATAAGAGAATTTTACTTACAAAAGGGGGCCTGCACATGCAGGAAGGCCAATTGCCTAGAGCTCATTGCTCAATGTGATGTCTCACTGACTTACAATGTGGATTATACAAATCCAATATCTTGTACTACTTTACAATAGCATCTATAATGCCTGATCCAGTACCAGTTTCTGCTCTGTTCTTTACATAAAACCTTTAACCTATATTTTGCATAATAGGTTTGCCTAATATCTTATTTTTCTTCGCTTGCATTACTTACAAAATGTCTACAATGATCTCTCTTATATATAAGAGTCATCTTACAACTTTCCAAGTTGGCTTACAAAGTTTTTACAATAATAAACAAAATATAATATAACAAAAATCATGCTGGCCTATGTGCCAGTATGCTTCCTTTCTCTGTGTTAGTGCTGGTGTGGAGTGTGATTGGTTGATGTTGGTGAACTATCTTGCCGGTGTAATGCCTTGCTAGTGCCATAGGATTGTAAGGTTGCCATCAATGACAAAACCTTCAATCACATACAATGCCTCATTGGAGTGTGCATATGCCAACAATCTCCCCTTTTGGGATTGATGGCAACACTCATGAGAAATTTAAAAAGTGTATCCAAAAATGTGAAGTAAAAAATGTTACCAAAAATGTATGCTCCCCCTGAGTATATGATTCCTATGATATTGAATTTTCTCATACCACTACTCCCCCTTTAGCATCAATGACAAAGGTTGTCAAGATGTCAGTAGAGTTTGTAGTTTCAACCTTGTAACTGGGTAGTTACAATTTGAAATAGACCCATCAAAATCAAGTTTATACTCTCCATAAACTTTTTACTGTCTCTTATTGTTGTCTCTATTCTTTTAACTATACCGGTGAGGTGTTGCATATGCTCGGTCGATGTTTTTTGTCCCTGTATCAGTGCCTCAGATATTTCCTTCTGCAATGATGCTAGATATTCCAATCTTGGACTTAGTTTTAATCTCAAATTCTTTGCCTTATTCACTATTCTCTCCTTTTCTCTTTCTAATTTAAGTAACTCTTCCTCAAAATGTGTTATCCTTTGCTCAAAAACTAATAATGCATCAGGTTAGTTAACAAAATTATCAGCAAGTTTATTGATTTCATCCTGTACCTTGCTTATTTTCTTATCTATGTCTATTGTCAAAAAGTTTGTCTTGCAGGTGTCTTTGTAGAGAGTTTTGTATTCCTTTAATAAGTTTCACAGTTCTGGTAGAAGTGTGTCAATTTCCCTAGTACACTTCTTTATCTCATCTTCAAAGAATTTTTGCTTTTCAATTTCTAACTTGTCCTTCAATGTCTCTTCCTTTATTTTCTCAATGTTCTCTATGATATATTTACACAAAGTATCAAGTTGTCCTAAAGAATCTTTATTATCTATATTACAATTAGGAGCAATTACCTTAAAAATTAGGATTGTGTCATCTATAGCTTTATAAGTCTATGAACTACAATCTATTATCCTTTTGATTGAATCCAAAAGTACTTCGGTTACATTTGTTGGTTTGTGGCCTACTGAGGAGGAACCAACATTCTAAATTCCACCAGTGGAAGAAGTAACCAATCTTGCTGTGACCTCTGGTAGGTCTATTTGTGTTTGCATTTTTTTAAGCAATGGTTTATGTACTTCTCCAGTTGCTAGTTGCACTGTTTCTTCATGAGCCTGTTCCTGTTGTTGTTGCTCTTCTTGTTGCACTATCTCATTCTGAGGTTCTGCCTGTTGTTCTTTGTCATCTGCCAGTTTCTCTTATGTTTTAATAGTTTGCTTAGCTACCAGTGGCTCACTAGCCATTTCAGTCTTACCAGTTGTATCTTTGTCTACCACAATGTTGATCGTTTGTGTATCAACATCAACTATGTATAAGACTTCAGGATTAGGATTGACATCCTCTACATCCATACTTTGAACCGTCGGTTGATCTTCTGTAGTTGCTGTTGCCGGTGATGTAAAAGAAGGTGGGGGTAAGTTGTCTATTACTTTGATACTCGGAGGTCCACCAACCTTTCCTTTTCCTTTGTCTCTTTCTTTCTGATATACCTTTATTGGTTTGGAGTTCGTGTATTCTTCCTATTTTTCTTTTTCAACTAGGAATATATCCCATCCATTTTCTATTTCTTCAGTCACCTCATTGACTCTTCCAACCATTAATGCAATGTGCCAGTGTGCAGTAGAGAATACTGACCAGTTGGCTTCACCAATTAAATCATCAATTTCTTTAGGTGAGTTCACTGGGTACACAACAAGTAGCTTTCTATCTTGATTTTCTTGTCAAGTTCTATTATTGCTTGTCTCCTTGCTTCTAGTCTTTTGAACAGTTCATCTGGTACTTCATCTACAACTTCCATCAAAAATTTCTTATACATGTCCATATGCAATATAACACTGTTTTCTACTTGTTCTTTTTATCTGCAGTCAGAGTGTCATATAATTTCTCTATATTCTTCAGTTTCCCTTCCTCTGTAATTTCATTCAATAGTATGTCAAGAGGAGCCAGGTTTTGTTTTGTTCTCTTTTTCTTCTTGGGTGTTAGTTTCTTCTTTGGTGTAGTCTTCTTAATTGGAGATCTCACTACTTGTTGTTTCTGTCTTGTCCTTCTAGGTGAGGGTGTGGTTGTCGATGAGGGATCTCTTTTCCTTACAACTCTTTTGAAAGCTGCAGACATGTCACTCTCTGAAGAAGCGCCTACCGGTGATAGATGAGTCTCAGGCTGTAGAGTTCCTAGCTCATCCTCAATGATACCAGTTTTCTTTAACACATCTTCTTTAATAGCCTTTGCCTATCTAGAGCCTCTTCTCACAACTGCCTCAACCTTTTTCACTCTTTTCTTTGATTGTATTTGTTTCTCTATAGTCTCAGCACTACCAAATACTTCTTCCTTTGGTTCGTTTGGAGCTTCCAGAAGTACTTTAGCATAAGTTTCAATTATATGATCATCTATCTCATAGCCCATCTCTGTTACCTAGGTTGTTCTTGGGATGACTGCTTCCATCTAGATTTCATCCTTTTTTATTACAAAACATATTTCATCCTTATATTTGTCAACAATATTTTGTGATAATCTAATTCTCTTCTTCATTTTGGCCTTAAGTGCTTGAAAGAAATCATGGATAGTGTTTTCCTTATCTTCTCCCATATTGTTGAATAGTTTTGTTAGCTATTTACCTACCGATATATCAAATCCAAATTCTTTGTAGCCTATACCTAGAACCTGTTAGGTTATATGTAGCATCAAACATACTAGCAGATTTCCAAACCTAAAAGTTCCTTTCTTATCCTTCTTAATCTTGCCTAGGTTGTCAATTAACTCATCCTTCAACCACTCACATATATCAATCTTTACATTATTTGTGATAATTTCATGAACACACTTAATGTATTGACTTGAAACTGAATTGAGTCTATTTGTATGAGTTGCCTGATACCATAATATCATGTTGTAAACCTTACATTGGTTTCGGTTACATCATTGACTCTTAAGGACCTTTTATCAGATGTAGCACCAGTTAGCTTAGTAACTAGGTTATTTGAGACCTTCTTAGTTTTCTCTGGCCTTTTACTGGTGGTCGCTAACCCTGTGATAGCTTTGATAGCTTCCTTGGTGATTTTGTGAATTGCATCTAACCAGAAAAATTCACCATGTACCCTGCTTAAGACTATCCTAATCACATCCTTGGGAAATTCAAGAATGCAGAGGATTTCAGTAAATCCCAGGGTTTCAATGATTTTATGTTCGGTTTCACATTTTTGCAATTATCACATATGGTAGTTTTATATATAGTTTTGATCTCTTCATCTCCTAATTCCTCTATGTTGCACTGAATGTAAATTCTGGGGTCTTCAGTATAAACAACTCCTTTTGGTATTTGTGAGAAAGCACCTATATTGTCATATTTCTTTGCTACTTCAGGAACTAGTTGAAATAAGGGCCTAGGGCATTTTATGACCTCAACTACAGTAGGGTTTGCTATATATCCAAGTGCGGAGGTGGATGCCATGATGATAAATACCTTTTTCTGTCTTGGATGGATTGATTGCTTGAAGTGCTTCGCCTCTTTTCTTGAAATTCCTTAGCTCTGCAAATTTCGTGCTCTTCGAATGTTTGAAATCACGGTGAAATGAAATGGAGCCAAAACCACAAACTTATAGTGTTAATTTGCCATCTACCACATTAAATGCATGTCGGTTAAGTATTCACTTAACATTGTCTGCCAGTAATGAAGTAATTTCCAACTTCTCATCTCTAACTGAGGGAATAATAGCACATGTGTCATTAGATTGCCAAACCCTCAAGGAAACTTTCTTCAATTTGATGAAGAATTTCCTGCCGGTGGAGCATCACTCTATCTTGCTGGTGAAGCATCACTCTATCTTGCCAGTGAAGCATTGATTGGTTCTACTGGTGGAGGATTATTCCCAACATTTAGATCAGCTTTTCTAGTCCATTGTTTTGAGAATTCTTGCTTAACCTCTTCAACCTTTTCTTTACCATTCAAGATAGAATTTTTGTTGCTTGTCGGTGATCCTTTACTTCTACAGAATTTTGCACTATGCCCAATCTTGTTACATGCATAACAAGTCACATTATTCTTCTAAATATCTTTCCCATAACTTATGCTAGTTTGTGTTTTGCATTGATTAGATAAATGTCCAAATCTTCCACAAACATAACATTTCACATTCATTCCGCAATTTTCAGAATTGTGACCAACTTTGTTGCATTTTGAACATTGATCGATGGGTGTGTTGATATTCTGATAATTTCTAGATCTACATTCATTTTCTCTATGACCATACTTATTACAGTTAAAGCATTTTCCATTGAATTTATAAGCATTAGGTTGTCTTACCAGTTTGTTGTGATCCTGTGTGTTTGCAGTATCGGAGCTTTCACCAACTTCAAAGCCAATTGCAGAAGTGTCACCTTTAGGTTTTTGATTCTTTAGCAAGTTACCAAGTTCCTCTAAGCTTTTCTTGAATTTTTCTTTATGTTGATTTGTAGTTTCTATTTCTCTTTCTAAGACTTCTTTTTGTCTCATCGGTTCATTGGAGTCATTCTGAGTGTGCATCAGATTTGTCTTTAATAAATCATTTTCATAGCTAAGTCTTGTGTTCTCATTTGCTGCATATTTTAGTCTTCTAGTCAATTCTTCTTCATTCTTCTTCCTATCTTCAATCTCTTTACAAAATCTCATAGTCATATCTTGCATCTCATTCTTTGTAGTTATGTTCTCCAGTTTCAACTTACTTAACATATTATTAAGTGATTCATTTTCATCATTCTTATTTTGCATTTTTTCACAAAGTTCTCTTCTCTTGTTTCTTGCAATAGTAAGATTCTCTTGAAGTGCTTGAATGATATCCTGAGCTGCCTTTAGATCATCTTCTATTTTGATATTTTTCAATTTTTCTGTATCATAGTCTAAGAGGGCTCCTTCAAGTTGCTTCATCAGATTTTCCATCTTTACTGGTGTCAAGATCTTCCTCAAGTTGTTAGGCTTCTGAAAATAGAGGACCAAGCTTTGATACCAATTGTTAGGAATCCCACAGATATTGAGAGGGGGGGCTAAATCAGTATCTAATTAGTAATTAGAATTTCTCAATTTAAAACATGTAGAACATATTATAACAGTGTACCGGTATGCAAGAAATAATGCAATAAACAAAATTAAAAGCATCCACATGAAAAGCACACCATGACACAAGGATTTAATGAGGAAACCTGGTGTGGGAAAAACCTCGGTGAGATTTGTGACCCACAATATCCACTTACTGGCCAATAAGAGAATATTACTTACAAAAGGGGGCCTGCACATGCAGGAAGGCCAATTGCCTAGAGCTCACTACTCAATGGGAAGTCTCATTGACTTACAATGTGGATTATACAAATCCAATATCTTGTAGTGCTTTACAATAGCATCTATAATGCCTGATCCAGTACTAGTTTCTGCTATGTTATTTATATAAAACCTTTAACCTATATTTCGCATAATAGGTCTGCCAAATATCTTTTTTTTTTTCACTTCCATTACTTACAAAATGTCTACAATGATCTCTCTTATATTTAAGAGTCATCTTACAACTTTCCAAGTCGGCTTACAAAGTTTTTACAATAATAAACAAAATATAATATAACAAAAATCCTATCGACCTCTATGCCAGTATGCTTCCTTTCTCTATGTCAGTGCCAGTGGTTTGAGTGCTAGTGTAGAGTGTGATTGGTTAATGCCGGTGAACTATCTTGCCGGTGTAATGCCTTGCTGGTGCCATAGGATTGTAAGGTTGCCATCAATGACAAAACCTTCAATCACATACAATGTCTCATTGGAGTGTGCATATGCCAACAGAGAACCATATGACTGTTCATGGGATTCAGCTTCACCCATAAGCTTACTTTGGTAGTCAAGTCAACTCCATTAGTCACAAAAATGAAAACAAAAAGAAAAATTCCCTTGGTGAAATCCTTTTTGAGGCACCCTTGGATATAGAAAAAGTAAAAACATATGCCTTATCTTCTATTGAAAACCTAGATCAGGTGCTAGAAGATGGGGGAATTAACTTACCTACCATGGTTCCATCAAAACAGGAAATATTGACACTACTAATTGAAGAAACTAACACAATAAACATGGGAACAAAAGACAACCCTAAGAATGTGTTCCTCACCAAATCATTAAGGGATGAAGAGAAAAAAAAATCATGAGCTTTCTAAAGGAGACACAAATCACCTTCGCCTGGTCTTATATAGACATGCAAAGCCTTGATCCAAAACTAGTGGTACACAATATTGCAGTTAGACCTGATGCCAAACCAGTTAAGAAGAAGTTATAGAAGATGCATCCCCATATAGCACCATTGGTTAAAGCAAAAATGCAGAAAATGTTGGATGTAGGCTTCATTAAACCCATAGATTATCCTAAATGGGTTTCCAACATTGTACCTATCGAAAAGCTTGTCGGGGGCATTAGAATATGCAAAGACTTCAGGGATCTATAAAAAGCATGTCCAAAAGATGATTTCCCATTACGAAACATAGACATGATTGTGGACCTTAGAGTAGGGCATGAAATGTTATCACTTATGGAAGTTTTTTCAAGGTATAATCAAATAAGGATCTCAAAGGAAGATTAGCATAAGACAACATTCACAAGTACAAAACCATGGGGAACCTTATGTTACCAAGTTATTCCCTTTGGCCTTAAGAACGTAGGAGCTACCTACCAACGAGGTATGAAAATAATTTTCCATGATCTCCTACACAAAATAATGGACTATGTAGACGATCTTCTAGGAAAGTCCAAAACAAGAGAGGAACACATTCCCATCCTAAGGCAAATTTTTGAGAGGCTTTAGAAATAAAAGTGTTATTACTGTTTAAAAAATGGGTTTTTATTTTTCATAAGTCAGCTAAATTTTGAAATTTTGAATTAGACCTGCTGTCAGTTGCTTCAGCTCTGTGTTAGCTCTTAGGGGTTTTAGGTTTTTAATTTCAAATTCTCCAATATTTTCGCAAAATATTGAAAGCCCCTAGTTTCTAATTCTTCGTTACTTTATCCACTTAAGTAATGGGTCTCAGGTTTGTAAGAAGTGTCCCCCCTTGTCATTTGCCTAGGCAGTCTTGTGAATTAATCATAAATTTTATGCCTTATACTTATTTTCCTCCTAATGTTGTCGGGCCCATTAAGTTGTGCGCATCTTTCAGGAAAATCTATGGTTTTCACTATTTCGTTAGGCAAAGTTGCGCATGGTTTAAGACCCATGAAATGGCGAAAAGGAAATGCATTCAAAATGGTGAAAAGGGTCTCACTTAAAAGATGGTCATCTCAGATTTCATCCAACGGCTAGCACTGTTTTGCAGCCTGAACTTGCGAGTAAAATACCTTTCGTGAAATGGCGAAAAGGTGGTGAGGCCCAGCATGCGAAGAATTTTCTAAATGGTTTCCTTAGAGGATGGTCATCTTCAATTTGATCTGACGGTTTGCGCTGTTTCACAAGATAAAAAGGCTCAAAAATTATCCTCTGTGAAATGGCGAAATGACGTGGCACTCCAAGCAGATAATCCAGTTGGTCTAAAAGGTGAGTAAGATGATTGCACATGGTAGAGACCAAAATAGTCAACAAGGCAGGTCCGAGAGTTAAAAGAAGGTGGGTCCCAGAAGTGAGTCATGCCGCAGGATAAAAGGTGTTCTGATAGATACAGGTGGCAAAAATGAGGAGGAACCTAATGTTTTTCTCTCAGCAAATGAAAGACTGACATGTCAGCTTGGAAAATGACTAGATGTGAGGTGTTTGGGGTTGAGTCAGAGGGCCCACATTTGCCAAAGTCAATTCAAAGTGTAAAGACCGATCAAGTCTCATTTGATCAGATGGCCTGTGCGAATTCGCAAAGGTAAAGTGCTCACACTTTATGCTCTGCGAAATGGCGAAAATGTTTTTCATTTCCAAAGGCAAATAAAACATGAAGTTAAATGAAGATCAACTTAGTCTTGATCTAACGGCTAGCGTTATTTCATGCTTGTAAGATGTTTGAAGGATATGCTTCATAAAATGGTGAAAGTAAAAGGGATTCATCCAGGTGTCAGGATAGAGGGTGACGTGTATATGGACACATGTTTTTAGAAGAGATTGAAGGTGCCAAGGTGTAACTGGCAATTATAAAAGAAATATAACACGTGGCTGACTCTTGAGTAAACTTAAAGAGTTTCCCAGGGCAAATGGTTGAGTGCCACATGGTATCCGGTAACCAGTGGAAGAGCGGGGTAAGTGAACTAGTATAAAGGTCTCACTTAAAGGATGGTCATCTTCGATTTGATCCGACAGTTCGCACTATTTCGCGGCCTAAAGTTGAATGCAGATTAAGCTCTGCGAAATAGCGAAGAACCATTAGCTGTCAGGTTGAGGTGCGGTTAGTGAAAAGGCAAACTGTCCAGGTGAGAGTTAAAGGCTGAGCAGTTTGAGTCCCATCTAACGCCTGGCATAGTTTCACAAAGGAAAAATGCTCATGGGATAAAGCCCGCGAAATGGCGAAACGAAATAAGGCCCGATGAAAAGGTAAAAGTGCTAAGCTAGTGTAAAGACTGATCAAGTCTCATTTGATCGGATGGCTAGCGTGATTTTGTGAAGCAAAATTGCTGAGAAGTTATGCCTTGCGAAATAGCGAAAAGAAAATACACTGGCGTTGTGATCCATTGGAGCGAAAATTTTGAATTCTTTCATGAATTCAATTTTGAAGGGATGGCCAAAGCATGTGGAATCAATGTCGCAGATAAGAGCCCAACTGCCATATATGATCTCGTATCAATTAAACCGAGGTATCATTCTAAAGAGTATTTGCAAAGAAGCAATTGTAGAGTGGATTTCTTCAGTTGCAGAGCTAGTTCCTTCAAGTAAAAGCAAGTTTTTCTATACTCTTGTTCGACCATCATTTTAACTGTGTGTGTTTTAAATTGAGGTTTTGATTTGTCATAGAACAATTGAGGGTGATTGTTAGATTGCTTGCTTAGTTTTTAAAAGATGGCACCTAAGAGGGAATTCTCAGGAAAGGTCAATTACCAAGAGAGGGCCATTTGTGATGATTTCCTTGAACAGTTGACGTTGTCAACTAATGTGGCTTCCAAAATGAAAGAATTGGTGCCAAGAGCTCCTTACCTAAAAACAGGAGAAGGATTATATGATAGGGGTAATTGGTTAAGAGAACCTCAAATAGGGATGTCTAGGTTGGGATTATTCAAGGTTGGATTCGGCATGAGAAACTCTTCAGCCCCTCAGAATAGTATCTGGGAGTTGGATGTTGGAAAGTTGGTGGTCCCTGGGGTTTTCTTTGATGTGGATCTTTTGACCCAGATTGCACATAATTATTACCCAATTACAAGAAGTGTTAAGGATAGCAGTGGGAAGACCCTCATTGAAATTAATGATGAGGAATTTAGGAATGCCTTTGGGTTAGGTGAATACACTAATTTTTTGGAGCCTATTAATCTTAAATCATTAGCGCAGGTGTATAGTGTGTAAAGGAACCACCTTAAGAATGGGCCTCTCAAAGAATTCTTTGTGAAGATAGGTGGGTTGACAGTTGTAGGACCTAACACTGAAGAGCCTTTCTCTCTAAATTTGTTTACCCTTATGGCTAAAGGATTATACTGGTCACCTTGCCAAATCCTAGTGGGGAGGATGTTGAGGTAAGTATGCCTACTCACTACATGTTAATGGTTGCTCAAATTTTGAATCCTTTTGTGGCAATAACCTTTGATTATGCTTCTTTTATCATTGATGCTATCCATAATGGATTGATAGGGATAAAGAATGGGAAAGTAGATAGGCCTTTTGGGTGGTATTCCCTTCTTATGCATTTGTTTTTATTCAAGGGTGGTGATTATTTTGCAAGTGGGATGGATCTTGTGAAAGAGAAGGATGGAGAAAAGATGCCAGTGCAATTATGGAGCACAGTTCTATCATGGGATAGAGAAGATGCAAGTTTTCTAAGGTTTGATAAATGTTTTGCATAAAAAATTAGGACCCTTATTTGTTCAGAGAATCCAAGATTTCCCAAGGTGCTTTTGGAATTCATTAGGCCACAAGATTTTGTAGAGGACATAAAAATTGTCCACAATTCGGGTGATATCTACCTATACCCTATTTCTACAATTTTCAGAATATATGGTTTCGCAGGTATCCCATTTTTGTTACCTTATCAGGTCCCTCTTAAAGTGGGAATTACAGAGATTCTTAGGCAGATTGGTGTTGTGCAGGAAGTAGAATTAATAGGCATAGGTAAGGGGACAATTTTCCCTACAATTACTATGGCACACTAGTTTGTGATAATGAAAGGAGGTTGGAAATGTTTTGAAGATTTCCTTCAGCCATATCATTTGTCAATTGCAGTGTCCCGATGTGCTGACCTCGAAGACTTCTTCAATGGTATGTTTAGGAAGAGGGCAATATGAAAAGCTAAACCCCATCAATTTTAGTTTCCTGAAGACCTCATTAGAAATGAGTTTGATTTGGATGAACAAGAGCTGAGAAAAGAAAAGTGGGTGGGTTATAAAAAAGTCTTTGACTTGGTGCATTAATTTGATATGAGCTATGACCCTTTGTCTAGTTTTCACCCCTTTGCAGAGAAGATGAAGTTTTTGATTCTTAGTTTTGAGGAGGTGATGCAAACATTAAAAGAAAAGAGGGAGGTTGTAATCAAGAATAACCCTGAGAAAGCAAGACTGATTTTGAGTAGGTCTACATCTGGTAGAACAATCCCTCCTAGTGATTATATGTTGCACAAGAAATCTAATTACAGTGTGCTTATGCCTACTACAGGGGAGCCCTCTACCTCTAAAGGAAAGAGAAAGATACATGATGTCATCGACATCCCTGATAGCCCAAAGAAACAAAGAGTGGGAAAATAGGTACAATCTGAAGAATCTTTGTACTCTCCATCTCAGTCTCCTATCCATATAGGAGATGAACAGGCAGTAGCTGAGCAACTATTGCAGTTAGGCAGTCTACGAGAAATTGCCTACACATATGATGAAGTAGAGGATAGAATGCCAGAAGAGCCCCTAGCTGCTGAAATGAATATCACTATCAATGAATTCAAAGGCCAAGAATGGGATCCTGAGATCAAACAAGCCAATGAAAATTTCTTGGTCGATGACAAATTTATCACATCAGAAGCATTCATGCAATTTGTATGGAAGCAGAGCATTGACAAATACAATGCAAGGTGTGAGAAAAGGAAAGGTGAGAAGCCTCATAAAGATCCAGTTATAGTTGAGGAGGAAATAAAGCAAGAAATGGTGGAAGAATTTAAGACCATAAATCCTCAACAAGGAAGAGACATGGTGGCTCAAGCTGGGGTACTCATTCTCCCCGAATGGGACATAGCAGATGCTTTAGTCCTGGAAGTAGTAAGAAAGGAGACAAAACCTATGGAGGGAGTCACTTTCAGTAAAGACAATGCTGCATTAGTCATGTGGTCTCTAAAAAGAGATGAAAATAAGAAGAAGAAGGACACCTCAGGGTCAAGTTACCTTAGAGGAATGATGGTGAAGAGAGTGCAGACTACTGGGATAGTGGAAGCCACTAGCACTATATTAGAAATTGCAAAATTTAGTGTTGCAGTAGCGGAAAGGGAGGCTAAGGAAAAGGAAGATCTCCAGGTTAAGCTGGGGACAGTTTTAAAAGCCTACACTAGTGCCCAAGAAGAGGTAAGGAACAGAGATAGCATCGTTGCTAAATTGCAGAACCAGCTAGCAGGATAGTATCATCAAGGTGAATCTTCAACACTGATGATCTCCTCTTCTCCTTCCAGACCTCCACCCACCAACCCTATCATTGAGTTCCCACCATCTCTAGCACCTTCCGGCTCCCAAATGATTGAGATTACTCCCCAAGAATTAGAGAATTTAAAATAGGCTCAAACCCTATATGCAAATAAGTATAAGGAAATAGTAAAGGCTACTATTACAAGTTTTGCAGACATGATGAATGCTTCACTGCTATACAATAATGTAGGTAAAATTTTTGATATATGGAATAAGCGCAAGGGAGATAAGGCCATTTTGACACCTATTTTTGACAAGTGGAGGCCTAGAGTGCAGGATTTAAAGTTTATTTGTGCATCTTATGATGAAGCAGGGGCCAATCCTATCATCAAATCCACTTGTGACATCACCAAAGAGTTAGTAAAATTAGCAGAAGGGGTGGATAATCCTGATAGGAAAATTAACTTGTGCAAAAAGGAGTATGCTGATCAAGTTTTTGAGTTGCTCCCAGGAGTTTTTGTTAGCCTAGATCAATTGAAGGACAAACAAGAGTGGCTCAAGGAGTTAGAGGCCAAACTGTTAGCCAGAATTAAAGGAATTATTGATTTAGATGATGCTTCCTTCTTTGTTGTGACAATTCAGGAGATGGAGAAAATTAAATCATATTATGGTTTTCTCAATTCAGAAGTCAACAAGATCAAAAACTCCTGGAAAAGGTTGACCAAGGCCAAGACTAAAGTGATTAATTTCACGTGGCCAACTGATGATGTGTATGATGAGTGGACAACAAAATATGCCACCCATGATCTAGAACAGTTAGAGAGCACCCCTGAAAAGGTAGAAGAAGTTGCAACCGAATAGCTTGTTGAAGAAGCTGCAGAGGCCGAAAAGGACTTGTAACTATTTTTGTAAAAGGCTTTGTAACTTCTTTTTTGAAAAGAAATGATTGTAACAAACTCTCCTAGGAAATTCTGAAGCTTTGTGCATCCATATTGTTATAAATGGATATCAGGACTAGAGAGAAGGGGATCACAAAAGAATTGTAAGAAAATGCTACAGAAATTCATATCTGAGCTTTTCTAGGTGTAATGGAGAAAATTCCAAAGTTTTTGTAATACTTTCTTGAAGAATATATTAATATAAAGACCATCGGCTTTGAGTAAAACTTTGTGTTGTCTTCAAATGTGTTTGCAATTTGTTTACTATTTTCATTCTAAATAATCCAGGGTTATTTTGTTTGAATGGGGTTGCAAGGCAATTTTCAGTAGATGTGTTCACTAGCTTTTCTCTTTAGGAGGGAAATTAAAGATGCGGGGATCACTCCTACCAGTAAATTTTTCGTAGGGTACTTTGAATCTTGATGATCATAGTTTAATTTGATATGCATAAATTCTTGTAAGTGTCAGGCACGTATATGGATTAACAAAAACTGAGTCAATGGGATGTGTAAAGATATTTTGTTTGGGGAGTATTGTCTGAATTTAGATGACTCTATGACCTTGGATAAGGCACTGGTATTGATTGAAGTTGTCTATTACATGTTTTGTAGGTCACAATACTGAATATGAGTATAATTTTCATTCCTTTGTTTCAGTTAGTTTCAAGGTGATTAGATCCATTGGTTTTCTGGACTGGTTTGCCATGGATTTATTTTCTTTGAAGGTGTGAATTTAGTTCACAAAGGTATACCCACTTAAACTCTGAATAAGTCCGAAGTTTAGAAGGTTAGATCAAAACCTTGTCATATGTTGTCCTAAGAATTTCCTTACCTTTGATATCTCTTATGCACAGAGTTCAATAATTTTATTTTAAGGATGTTGAAGTGAAGAAGATTTTGAAGACAACAAAAGTGGCGACTCTACTGGGGAGAGTCACAATAAGGATCAAGACGCAAATTTGTGTTAAAGCTTATAAAGAAAACTATTGTGTGTTTGTGGATTAGACTGCTTGTTTTCATAATTCCCATAGTTTTGTGGGTGGCGACTCTGTTATTTTTGGGACCAGTCCTTGTGAGATACAAATATTTCTAAAAGGAAGACAAGCGGGATGCAAGGAGGAAAAAACACAAGATCATTCATGAGGAAACATCCTCGTGAAACCTTGCAAGGAGGTTTGCCAGAACAGTCACAAAGAGGCCAGAAGAGTTCAGTACTTTACGAACCATCAAACACTACCTGGGTGCAAAAGGGAAATAGTATTGGTAAGGCACTTGATTGCCCTATATATGCAAAGTCTAATTCCTCATCTAGAGATTCTGAAAATGATGTATTAGGTTTCCATTCTGGATTGTTTGGAAATATAGATAGTACTCATGCTTTGAATCAAGATTTATCACATGCAAGCTTTTCTAGGAGGAATAGGACTAGTTTAAATGCAATTAGACACTCTATGCCTAGAACAGTTGATGGGAACATTAGTTTAATCGACATAGATCAATTCAATATATCTGATTCAGAGGAAATTTTTCTTGATGAAGATAAAGTATCTCAAGAAATTGAAGATCTAAATAAAAGAGTTCACCATCTAATTTCCCTAAGAGCCCAAAAGGAAGCAAATAGGGAGAAGGAAGCAAATAGGGAGAAGGAAGTCAAAGCTAAATTAATGGAGAGAGATAGGCTTCTTAGATAAATAGCTAATCTTGAAGTACTCACTAAGGAGAAAGAAGAAAGTGATGAGGAAGGCCCTGTGATTAGAGAGATTCTAATCCCCAAAGCTAAGCAAGCTTATAAGTCAGTAGTCCAACCAAACAGGGAAGTATTTAGTGACTCTCAGCTTCCTAGAATTAATGTGGACAAAGAAAAATAGAAATGGGTAGATGATGGAATGGAATCTAAAAATACAGAAGGGGTCTCTCATAGGCTTTCAACACATGAGAGAGAAATGGAAAGAATGAGGAAAGAAAAGGAAGATCTCCAAATGGAATTGGAAAAGGCTGAATTGGAAGCAACGAATCAAGAAGTAAAAAGAAAGATTAGTTACTTAAAGGCTCCCCCTATTACATTTCCATCAAAAGATCTTAGCAAGCCTGATCCTCAACATATTTCCCTTCCCCAGGCCAATACTCAACATGCAATGCATGCCAATATAGCCTCAGTAAGTCAAATCCCTGTGAATAAGTAGTACACCCAAGTATCTCAATCTCCAATCCCAAAAGTTAAAATGACCATGGGAAATAATAATGCTATTACCCCTTTTCAAAGGAGACCAATCAATTTAGAACAATATAGATAATTGTTCTTTGACGGGATCTCGGGATATCCTAATCATGTTCCTCCTGAGTTAAGAGACAGACTCCATAAATTTGCTGGGAACAATGCAATTAGTGCTGAGGAACGTCTGAAATCTTTTGGGGACTTAATAAATGATTATGAGATAGTGGATGAAGATGTTATTATGAAACTATTCATCCAATTCCTAGTTGATGATGCAAGAGATTGGTACAGAGGTCTTCCAGTTAATAGCATAGGGTCATGGGAGGATTTTAAAAATTATTTTCAAGAGCAGTATGGTGACAAGACTAATGTGAGCTTCATGCTCAATGAATTCAACAACATCAAAAAGTCTGATAAGGAAATGGTCACTGATTTCAATGCCAGATTCCAGAATGCCATGCACAGATTGTATCAAGTGATGAGGTTAGATGACAACATGTGTCTTAATACATACTACAATGCATTTGATTCTAAGATGGCCTATATCTTGAGAGATGCTTTTAGAATTGCCATAAATGTAGAAAGTAATAGAAAAGCATTTGGGAAGTTAGGAAGAAGGACAGATGGTAGATTATGGCTGGAAACAAAACAACAACCTAATAAAGTTGCTAAGGAGGATGATAAGATAGAGAAATTGGTTACTGCAATTAAGGATCTAATTGCCAAGGTTAACAAAAATGATAAACCTCATTATAACTGGCAAGATAGACCCCCTAGATTGCATGACATGCCATATAATACCAATTGGAAAGATAGAAAACCCCAAAATGAGAAACCCAAAATTGCCCAAAATCAGGACACTCCAGATCCCTTGAAAGGGGAAATTGTCCATAATATAGAAAATACTCCCTAGTGTATTGCTTGTGATGGGCCACATTCTCCTCATCAGTGTGCAGTGGCTCAGGCTCTTGAAGAATCTATGATACAAGAAGCCGAGCCTGACATCAATATTTTTGAAACCATCATAGAAAGTGATGAGGAATTCATGCAAAGTGAATACAATGATGTGCTAGATAATGAAAGGTTAGTTCAAGGACAATTAACCTTAGATTGACATCCTACATTGAATGTGGTAACAATTGAGGATGAAGAGGTTCATCTTAGAAGGCCTAGTGAGGAAGAAGTTAAAAATCTCACTAAAGCTGCCATTGCTAAAGCGAAACACAATTATAACTTGAGGAGCACTAAGAAAGACACTAATTAGGGTGAACCAGGTTCTATGTTCAGAAAAGAGGTCACTCAAAAGGGGGTAGCAAGTAGTGTTACCACTGTTCCTAAGATTGCTCAAGAAAAAGGGGAACAAGTTAAAGATGTACCCAAGAGTAAAAATGATAAAAATATTGGTGATATACAAGGGGCTGCAATAGTGAAAAAGGCAAGTCAGCTCAAGACAGAAAGAGTTAGAGCTAGCACTGAAATAAGCAATAGTTCTACATTTGACATGGCTCAAGCTCTTACTCAAATGAAGGTCATTGTCCCATTAGTAGAATTACTAAAGATTAAAGAACATAGGGATGCAGCCTTGTCTTTATTTTCTAGTATATCTGATAGTGACACAGTCCTACCCACCGGTTCAGCTAGAAAGGGAAAGGAATCAGAGTTCCAAACCCCAGAGGTATATGTTGGAACCACTATAACTCAGGAGCCTTCACAGGTAGATCCTTTCTATGTTACTTTGTTAGTAAACAATTGGTTAATAAAAAACTACATGATAGATTCAGGAGTTGCTGCTAATGTAATGCCCTATGGTGTTATGAAAGAATTAGGACTGTCAGTAACTACTATGTATAGAAAATGTTATGCTATGGATAACTGGGAAGTGTCTGTGATAGGCACAATGAAAGATATTGAGGTAAAAATAGCAACATTCCCTGAGGCCACTTGCAAAATGGATGTTATTGTTACTAACACTAAACCCCACTATGGTATGTTACTTTCCAAGTCAAATTGTACAAAGAGCCATGAGCTCCTAGGGTAATTGAAAATGTAGACCCTAGTATGCTCAATTTCATGATTGATGTAGATCTAGATAACTTTAGACTTCAACCAATTTTACCTCAATTGAAGAATACTGACCCTATTGTGGTCATATTACAAGCACAACAGTATGGATTGTGGCAGATGTATTTTGATGGAGCTTTCTCCAAAGAAGGATCAGGAGCAGGGGTTCTTTTTGTATCCCCATCAAGTATAACTTTTAAGTATTCATTTTTGTTGGCCTTCCAGTGCACAAATAATATTGCAAACTATGAAGCCCTGTTACTGGGACTTGAGGTTGCAAAAAAGCATGGAATCCAGCTATTGAAAGTGATGGGGGATTCAGAATTGGTTGTTGTTGGGAAAAATGGTGTCTCAACCTTGCATTTATGTGAGGTTACTATTTATAGTAAGTTTTTATTTGAGCACGAAATGGTACGAAACTCTCCCTGAAGCTTCTGGTTGGCTAGATAAGCATTCCGGTAAAGTTGCGTCGCAAGGTCACAGCTAGTTTTGAAGATATTAAAGTTTTCGTCTTGGAGGGGTGCAATAAAATGTTTAAACTTAATTTTGGGGACTTTAGAGGCTCCGAAACGCCCTGAAAAGTTTCCGTAACTAGCGAAGCGGGTTACGAGGTGATAGAGCACTTCGCGAGCTTTCCGGCGCTTCAAACGGTTCGTCAATCGGACACCCGGTTCTCAAGTTATGGCCTCCGGAAGTTTGTACTCCTGAAATAGGAAAAATAATTTGTATCGGATACATAAATGAGCTGTAAAAGGGAGCGACACGTGTTGATGTGTGCTTTAACATGTCATAGAAGGGAGATAAGGTCGGCTACACCTTATTGGGTGGTTTTAGCCCATGGTTTTGTAATACCGTTTGACGGTTTCTTGTATTGTATCTCCTATTTATGAGGTGTGTGAGATAGAGGTTGAGTGTAAGAGTCTTATGGCTATTGAGTTGCCTCTGAATCTCTGATTAGTGGTACTCCTGCGAAGAGCTTGCTCTGCAAGTATTTTGTAATCTGTTTTGATTGCTGAATAAAATATTGAGCTGCTTTTGGAGGGTGGGGTTTTTCTCCCGAAAGGGTTTTCCCCACGTAAATCATTGTGTTGTGGTATGATTGCTATTATATCTATTTCTGTTTTCTGTAACTATTGTAACGATCTGAAAAAGTTTTGCATTACCCTCCTCTCAAGGTTAGTGTAGGAAGTTGTTTCCGCTACTTAACTTCCTTACAGTTGTCTCTTAGGTGAGATCTAAATATGCATCCAAGAATGATAGATTAAAGAAGTATAAACATGTTGTTTGGGATGTTATTGAGCATTTTGATGCATTTTCTATTAATTGGATAGAGCGAGCAAAAAATATTATGGCAGATTTCCTAGGTAATGTTGCTTTGAAAAATGATGATGCAACACTAACTGGTATTTCCACTGTGGAAGTAAAATCTAGGCCTGTTATTCCTGATAATGTGTACAATTGGCAAGTTTTTGCTGATGATGAAGACATTCTTAGGTTTATTCAATGTGTTGACGATTATGATGGACAAAAGATTGATTGTAATGCATTGGTGGAGGTGGTAGATAATAGGGAGACAATATTTGGAAATGATTTGGTCCAGTTTGAAACTATTGAAACACCTAAAGGGCTGGTAGAGCTGGAGAGCATGTTTAGTTACAATGATAGTCACTTACATCAGCAGTCTACCACCAAATTAGAGGAATTAGAGGAGGTAAATTTGGGGACTCAATCATCCCCTAAGTTAGTATATATTGGCAAGAAACTACCCTCTCATGTCAGAAGTAATCTTATTAATTTATTGAGGAAGTACAAACATGTTTTTGCTTGGTCTTATGAGGACCTAAAGGCATATAGACAAGATCTTTTTCAGCATGAAGTTCCTTTACTTCTAGATGCTAAGCCTTTTAGATAGAAACAAAGACCCATTAATCCCTTATTAGAAGCTAAGATGCAGCAGGAGTTGACTAAATTAAGAGAAGGGGGGATTATCAAACCTATAAGACATTCTTCATGTGTCTCCAATCTGGTCCCAGTAAGGAAGAAGAATGGGGACATTAGATTGTGTGTAGATTTTAGGAATTTAAATGTTGCTTCCTTGAAGGATAACTACTCATCCCCAAATATGGAAGCCATGCTACAGAGAGTGACAGGATGTGACCTTTTATCCATGATGGATGGTTTCTCAGGATACAATCAAGTGTTAGTGAAGGAATCTAAACAATTTAAAATGACCTTCACTACTCGATGGGGAACATATGTTTATGTGAGAATGCCATTCGGATTAAAAAATGTTGGAACTACATTTCAGAGAGCCATGGATGTAGCTTTCAAAGAATTCATTAACATCATCATGGTGGTTTATCAAGATGATCTAACCTGCTTCTCTAAGAAGGTTGATGATCATTGTGGACATTTAGAGAAGGTGTTCAATAAAGCCTTGGAATTTGGTGTGTCACTAAATCCCAAGAAATGTCATTTTGGAGTCACTGAGGGAAAACTATTGGGACACATCGTTTCCAAGGAAGGGGTAAGGATAGACCCTGAAAGAATTGAAGCAATAAATAAGATGTCTGAACCTAACAATGTAAAAGGTATTCAATCCTTTCTAGGCAAAGTAAATTTTGTTAGGAGATTCATTGCAAACTTTGTAGAGATAGTGAAGCCTATTGTCAAGCTGCTCAAGAAGGATACCAAATTTTGTTGGGACCAAGAAGCCTCAAAAGCTTTTGCTGAAATTAAGAAGGTAATTCAGGAAGCACTAGTGTTAAAATCTCTTGATTATAGTAAGCCTTTTTCTTTGTTTTCCTTTGCTTCATATCATACAGTAGCAACAATATTGTTACAAAAGGACGATGAGGGATATGAACATCCTATAGCCTTCTACAACAAGTCTTTGCAAGCAATAGAACTAAAATATGAAACCATGGAAAAACAAGCTTACACTTTGGTTAAAGCTGTCAAAGCTTTTAGGCCATATTTGGTGAATGCAAATATCACTACCTATGTCCCACATGCTGCAGTTAAGGATATTTTGTCATAGTCTGAGGTTACTGGGAAAAGATGCAGATGGATTAATAGAATTCAAGAATTTGACTTGGAAATAAAGATCACCAAATTGGTGAGAGGTTTAGGTTTGGCTAAGCTCATGACTGAGTCTAATCTTATGAATGTAGAAATACATAATGTTGAAGCTAGAGGTGCTTTAGTCACTAACATTGAAAAGAAACCTTGGTACTCAGAGATAGTCCAATTTTTAAGAGATGCTGCATTCTCAGAAGAAATGACACATAATCAGAAAAGAACTCTGAATCTCAAGTCCCAAAAGTATGTGCTCATTCAGGGTGATCGGTTCTAGAGAAAAAGAGATGGAGAGCTACTAATGTGTTTGGATGAATTCCAAGCTAAACAGGTGTTGACTGAAATGCATGATGGAGTATGTGGGGGTCATTACTCTGCCAAAACAACTGCTAGTAAGATAATCCTGATTGGATACTTTTGGCCTACTTTATTCAAAGATACTCATGCATATGTTTGGAAATGTGACCCATGTAAAAAAATTTCATCCAAGCTGAAGTATGAAGGAGCCTTACCCCTAAATCTAGTCTCTGTGGAAGCTCCTTTTGTTCAATGGGGCATTGTTTTTATTGGAGAAATTGTTGAGGGTACTTTGAATCTTGATGATCATAGTTTAATTTGATATGCATAAATTCTTGTAAGTGTTAGGCACATATAAGGATTAACAGAAGCTGAGTCAATGGGATGTGTAAAGATATTTTTTTTGGGGAGTATTGTCTGAATTTAGATGAGTCTGTGACCTTGGATAAGGCACTGGTATTGATTGAAGTTTTCTATTACATGTTTTGTAGGTCACAATACTGAATATGAGTATAATTTTCATTCCTTTATTTCAGTTAGTTTAAGGTGATTAGATCCACTGTTTTCTAGACTGGTTTGCCATGGATTTATTTTCTTTGAAGGTGTGAATTTAGTTCACAAAGGTATACCCGCCTAGACTTTGAATAAGTCCAAAGTGTAGAAGGTTAGATCAAAACCTTGTCATATGTTGTCCTAAGAATTTCCTTACCTTTGATATCTCTTCTGCACAGAGTTCAATCATTTTATTTTAAGGATGTTGAAGTGAAGAAGATTTTGAAGACAACAAAAAGCTACATCTAAATCCCAAGAATAATGTCTTTAGAGTTACATTAGGTAAGCTCCTAGGGTTCATAGTTTCTTGTCAGGGCATATAAGTAGATCTTGCAAAGGTAAAAGCTATAATGGAAATTCCTCCCCCTAAGAAACTTAGGTAGCTTCACAGTCTTCAAGGGAAACTCCAGTCTATCCATAAATTTGTTGCATAACTAGTAGAAAATTGTCATTCCTTTGCTCATCTGCTTCGCAAAGATACCAAGTTCAAGTGGGATTTCCTATGTTAGAAGGATTTCAACAAACTCAAGGAATACTTGGCCTCTCCTCTACTCTTAATGCCACCAATCCTAGGGCAGTTGCTTCTCTTGTACATATTAGCAATACCAGTGGCACTGGGGGCATTATTGGCACAAACAGATGAAATTGGTAAAGAGCATGCAATATACTACATCAACCACACTCTTATAGGGTATGAGCTTAACTACACTCCCATTGAAAGAGCCTACCTTGCACTTGTATTTAACACACAAAAATTATGGCATTACATGCTCAACAACAAGACAAATCTCATAGCCAAGATTGACGCTTTAAATTATTTACTGTTTAAGGCTACCCTCACTAGCTGTATCACTAAGTGGGTCATGCTCTTGAGCGAATTTGACATTGAATATGTGGATCGAAAAGAAGAAAAATGATAGTTTATAATAGATTAGCTGGTTGAAGCCCCTCTTCAACGATATCACCTCTTAATAGCAGAGTTCCCTCATGATGCCATCATGACTATCTCTACAACCACCAAATGGTAGTTGTACTTCGATGGCCCGTGCATACAAAATAGATTGGGGGAATGCATCCTACTGATAACCCCTCAAGGATATCGTATTCCTAAGTCCTACAACATTACCTTTGCATGTACCAATAATATTGTGGAGTATGAGGCCCTCATCACTAGACTTGGCCTAGCCATACAATGGAAGATCAATGAGCTACAAGTTTATGGAGACTCCTAGCTTGTCATCAAACAAGTAAATGATGAGTTTCAGACTAAGGATGACAAATTTATCCCTTACCACAATATGGTTGAAGATCTCAAGCAAAACTTTACCATTACATAGTTTGAGAAAGTTCCTAGAACAAACAATAGAGATGCAGATGCCATGGAAACAATTGGTTCCCTCCTACAGATGCCGACAAACAGTCATAAATGTGAATTCTTTGTCAAGCAACTCCTGGTACCAGCAAATGACCTCCCTGAATCTAAAATGGTGTGTGTTCGTGTTGGTCCCCAATCTCCTTGGTATCAAGAAACCTATTCCTACCTTTGAGTAAACATAATCCCACATCACCTCACTAAAACCCAACAATAGACTTCCATCCACCAATCTGCAAAAAGAGTTAGAAAATCTATTCGAAGACAACACACACACAAGAGCAAAAGCATTAGTGTTAGCAAGAAAAGATTATTCTAAATAGGCATATCAAAAGAGATACTAAAAGCATGAGAGAATATTTAACTAAGGAAGTAAATATGATGAGACATCTCCAAATGCCTCCTAACATGCTCTTAGCTCCTTCTCCTTTGTTCCTCTCCTCTCCAAGTTCCAAACTAGTGTAGCTCTCAACAACTTTTTGCACTATGGATGCTTATGGAGGTTTGAGATTGAAGTATTTGCTCTAAATGTGACTAAAAAGCTAATACTAGATGCTATGATGCTAAAATGATTTATTTTAAACCAAAGTGACAATATATTTAGTGATTTATGCTAAATGCTCTCTAAAATTCTCTATATCTTAGATGCATACAAGTTTTCAGGATTATGACTATGAATGCTAAATGCTTGAGGATTTGAAAATGAGGAATGAGAGCTCTATTTATAGGTAAAATGGAGCAATAGATGGCTGAGATTGAGTAATCTCAACAAGGGTCAGGATTGAATGATATCAAATCCATGTGAAGGCTTTCAACCCAATCCCAGGATGACAAGTGTTAATGTGAGATAGGTTGAGAGGAGAGGGAATAAGCATTAAATGCTTGACATGACTTGAGAGTTAATTTGGGAGTTAAGGTCAAGGGTTGGGTTAAGTGAATAAATTATTTATTCAAAGAATAAAGCTTTTATCCAATGGATAAAGTTTTATGCAAAGGCAAAAGGGATAACCATGGTCAAAGCAATAAATGCTTGAGGAGACACATGAGTGCAAGTTGAAATAACCATAAATGGTTATGTAAGAGCCATAAATGGTCATGTAAGAGACATTAGTGGTCTTGGGAGACTTTGGAGGTTAAATTGTTGAACACACAAAGCATTAAATGATTTTCAAAGACTTTGAAGTCTTTGAGAAGTGACTCCAAGTTGCTTAGGAATGTGACAATAATTAGGGGATAAATTAGGCTAATTAGGAAGGGGTTAGAAGAATCTAGAAGGGGGTTTAGAAATGCAAGTGGATTTGGTGAGTGAGGGAAAATAAGATTTTTATTTAAAATAAATTAATTTATTTCAATAAATGTGTGCAAGTTGCATTTGTAAAAAAATGCAAGTGGGGGGGATAAATGATTTAAACAAATGTTTGATTTAATTTATTTAAAAGAGGAAAAGGGGATTAATTGAAATAAATATATTTATTCATTTAATTGATTGTGAATTTGGTTTAATGAATTAATCAAAATAAATTGAATAATTTATTTAATTAATAGGAGAATGTTTGAAGATGAATTAATTAAATATTAATTTAATTAACTGATGGCTAGTGGATTTTTAATCAAATAAATAGGAAATATTCATTTAATTAAACTGGATAGATTTATGTGACTACATTTGCCCCTTTTTGAGACGATGCGGTTTATCGCGTCATTTCAAATAAAGAAAAATAGGTGTCAAGAAATGCCCTATAAAATGTAGATTTAATGGGTGGTATGCCCCATCGAGAGATGGGCTGAAAATTTTGAAAAATCGGGTGATCTCTTGAAAAAGAATGAAAATTGGCAAGGGTGATAGAAGAGAAGAATTTAGCAATACGGGTGAAAAATAGAAGAAATCGGAGATAAAATGGAGAAATAGGAGGCTTGGGAAGTTCTCGGGGACCACGACGGTGAGTAGGGGAAAGTTAGGGGTACGGTGAAAGGTTTATATGGGGAGAAAGGGGTGAAAGTAGGGTCATTTGTTACCATGACCATAGTGAATTCAGAGCTCTGATAGTGACATTTTTGGAGGAGCAAGTAGTAGTCAAGATGTCGGTACCCATTGCAAAGCACTGATTTGAGCGAGTCCGTCGATTCCAGTGACCAAAGGACTATGGACCAGCAGTACACAAATTTGAAAATTTGAATTTTATGCATTTTTTACATGTTTTTTGCTGAGTCCAAGTCGAGTCAGGACAATAGTGCTGAAACTATGGTTTGACACTGTTGTCCAATGAATTAGCGCTTTTGTGCCACAATGGCACTATTGTGTCATTGTTTGAGCGCTTTTGAAAATATGACCGCTATTGTATGCTTGTTTGAGCACTATTGTGTGTTTAGCACTTTTGAGGGGTCAGTTGAGCGCTTTTGATGTTAATCAGCGCTATTGAATAGGCGTTGTAGCACTTTTGAAATTTGAATGCTTTTGTATGGTTGATTAAGCACTTTTGTTAGGGGATTAACGCTATTGTCTAGAAAGTAGCGCTTTTGTTTAGGAAAATAGATTCCCTAGTTTCTGTGAACAAAAAATCTCCCGATGCCAATGATGTATGGATAAGGATGCGAAGTGAGAGTTGTTTTGAACCATAGCAACCCTGATGAGACTTAGGTCATTTAGGATAAATGCTTGTTGAAGTCTAGGTGTGCCATGATTGCTTACCTGTTGAGACTCGAAGATACTTGATCAAAGTATCTGTTGATAGTCTAGGTTTAAACTTAAGAAAGTTTGAAACAAAACAATTGATGATGATGGTTGATGCACGTGTGCAGGAGGATCTACGCATCTTACAGTTGCACAAGAGACATCCGGCTACATAGGGGCTACGCAATCGGCTGACAGAGGTCAAGATTGATTGTATT
Organism: Cryptomeria japonica; assembly: GCF_030272615.1. Classification (NCBI taxonomy): domain Eukaryota; kingdom Viridiplantae; phylum Streptophyta; class Pinopsida; order Cupressales; family Cupressaceae; genus Cryptomeria; species Cryptomeria japonica. The sequence continues at coordinate 471,076,379 of NC_081412.1, read as the reverse complement.
GCAACAACTGGACTATATGATGTGATGCATATGCCCATGATTCAGATGAATCACAGTTTGATTATAGCCTTGGCGGAGCGCTGGCATAGTGAGACCTGCACGTTTCACTTAGCACAGGGGCAGATGATGGTGACATTGGAGGATGTGTGGTGCATCCTGTATATTCCCATTCGGGGTGAGCTGGTCACATATGATAGATCATGGGGGACTCTAGCAGTGCAGAGACTCTTCGATGAGGACGTGTACATTAATGATGACTCCATATCCTGGGAGGATATCATGGTGTTGTACAAGCCATTACCAACAGTTTTGTCTGGGATCGTGGGAGGGCTATTGTGTCTGGATAGATGATCACATGGTTTGGTCATTGGGTGGGGATAGGTTATAGAGCAGATGATGACAGAGGGGACCTGATTTGCGTGGGGACCGTGCATGTTAGCGCACATGTATCAGGAGTTGCATGAGGTAGTGTACTGCGGGAGTGACTCCTTGGTAGTGGGAGTGATGTTGCTGCATATATGGGCATGGGAGCACTTACCAGTGATGTGACCAGTGAGTCCTAGATTCTAGGCAGTTGATCAGCCCTATATGTTCATGTATAGAGATATGATGAGTCAGCCCCACCTAGGGAAGCTAGAGTGGTGGCTACAGGCGTTAGATGACATGGATGCAGTGATTTGGAGACTCTACATTTAGTGCGAGCCCTGAGAGGATGATGTAGAGGCATTACCATATGTATTCATGACCCGATTTCTCATTGAGTGGACATGCTATGATGTAGAGAGACAGGTGCCGGGCAAAGTGATGAGATAGTTTGGATGACAGCAAGGATTGCCGAGGGGATTAGGAGAGTACGCTAGAGTGGTCCAAGAGAGATATGCATGGGGGCCAATACTTCCTTACGATTAGGCATTGGTGGAGTTCTAGATGCTTCAGATGAGGCCATGGGATATACGGCCAAGGGTGGTAGATGCAGGAGTATCGGAGGAGTATACACAGTATATGGTGGCTCATCCGATTCCATGGATATCAGATCCAATAGAGCTGATTCCTAATTTTGAGGAGGAGAGGGGACAAAGATGTAGGAGAGGAGGAGGTTGAGGACCGATGATAGGTGGAGGAGGGAGGGGGGATGGTGGAGGTGGAGGTGGAGGAAGAGGAGGTGGTGGAGGTGGCGGAGGAGGTGGATTAGGTGGCAGGGTCTAGCAGAGAGGGAGAGGCGGATTGCCACTATGGATATCATAGGGACTGTTGATGTCAGGAGGAGTCAGATTAGGTGGCCAAGGTATGGAGAGGGAGATACTGATGGACAAGGGGAGGGAGCCACTAGAGAGGGAGCTACAGGTGAGGCAACCTATGGATATAGGGGAGGGAGCGATAGGGGATGGTGATTTGCAGGATCATATGCTAGCACATTTGCAGATTCGACTGACAGTAGCCGAGACATAGGTAGAGGATCTAGAGGCGGAGGTTGCAGTGAGAGATGTGCAGCTATTTGCATGAGAGTTGGAGCTATCTGTAGTGCTGTGGGAGAGGGATAGTGTAGTGGAGAGATTAGCGGAGCTGTAGGAGAGAGTCCGGGTGGGAGTAGGACCACAGGGTCCTACTAGGGAGGTGATGAGACAGTTTGGATAGACACATGCTGAGATAGAGTATTGGCGGGGATTATATGAGTAGGTGGTGCCAGCTAGTCAACGAGCACTGAGTTATTCCCAGATGCGGTAGACCAGGTCATAGCGGTCTTAGAGGATGTAGAGCAGTCGGGGTGTGATGGGTCCACGACGGAGAGAGGTGTCAGGTGGTGTAGGAGCTAGTGGGGGTTTGATGGGGCCTCCATGGAGAGATAGATCAGATGGTGTAGGAACTAGCAGGGGAGTAGGTGGTGATGGTGGTGGGGCATCTGGTCAGAGTGGCATCTGAGAGAGCATTTTGCATGTATTTTGATATTGTCATTTTTTTGGACTGTGTCTTGGATGGTTCTTAGTAGCTGATTTTGTAGACTTCATTGTACTTTGATACATGAGATGATATATATGAGGAGATCCCATATTTTTGTGATGATATGCATGTTGATATGTATGGATTTTATGCTTAGATGGATACGTGTATATGTATGCATTGATGAGATGATTCCTATATGTTGTTTATATGCATGTTTGTATGATGTTGGATACTAACATATGGATGCAGGTTGATGTGTATGATTTGTTGATGTAATGCTTTATGTATGTAATGTCATGATGCCTATGTATGCATAACAAAATGATGATTTATGATGGTATAGATAGTAGTTTGTACTTTATATTAGTACAAGGATGGGATAATGATATGCAATGATGTTAATGCAATGCTTTGAATGAATGATTATTTTTATGGATATGCATCTATATGGTTGAAAAACAAATATAACATGGATAAACACATGTATAGTACCAATGGTTTAAAATGAAGGATTTCTACATGAATGCATATGTTATAATGTATGAACCAATGTTTGAAACAAATGATATTTATGAATCTAAATGCCTAAAATATGATTAAGTAAAATGATAATGTGATGATAATGCAACTTATGGTTAATAACTGCACCTTAATGCAATTAAAAAGGGATAATGAATGCAATTTTAAATGGATCCTAAAACGAGTATAATAAGACACTTAGTAATGGATGAATGAATGCACTTTTTAACTAATGAATAGATAAATGAATGTATGCAACGATAAATGATAAAGGACAATAAAGGATGATAAAATGATAATTGATAACTGACACTAAATGAATGCATAGTAAATGGCCAATACAATCAAGGACAATGGAATTATATGAATGAATCTAAACATGATGATTTATGCAATGATGAAATGATATAAGAAGACTAATGTTTAATAAATTATAATGAACTATATGTATTTTAAACAACTAAAATGATATGAAATGTACTTGATGCAAATGCAACTAAATGCAATGATGATGATATGACCATGATAGATGAATGCAAAAGTTGTTTACACTTTGCATGATGCACTGATGATGTATCAGAGTACTCGGTCGCGATTGTATCCAAGACCAGCTTAATTTTCACATAACTGCTCATTTTAACTTTGTTCACACTTTCATGCAAATTTATGAAAATAAATGAGTAAATAGATGGACGGTATGCAACAGAATGCAATATAAATAGATGAGATGAAATGACGATCCATATCACTTTATTTTTTATCATCGAGCTATTAAAATGTTGTAAGAAAATACAAGCAACTTGACATAATGATTCAAGATGACCAGAGTATTTCTTACATGGATTTGATATAGCAAGTTAATACAAACAACTTGATATAATGGGTCAAGTTGACCTGAGTATTGCTTGCAGAACAGACAAGGATCATCTTCGTTCATGCATGACTGGGATCGTCCTCCTTGATCTTGGGTTGATCATATCCTGAGACAAGTTCATACCTTAATAAGAGACAAAAACCTTTATCCAAATCAGAGGAGGTAGGAGGAACCAAAGAAGGAGCATTTGTTTTGCAAACAAATAGTATATACATAAATAATAAAGAATATGGATCCTTGGTAATGGTTCATGCTCATATGGTCGAGGTATATGTTGTAGTCAGCAAGTCGTAGTGATCTATGACTACATTTTGCATAAGATCACGTAGCTTAGTGAACTTCCCATGTAGACACCATTAGGACATGCCCCAGAACTTCATCGGAATAATTCGCAGAAGATACACAAACAATGTTGTAAGATCCCGATATAGATAACCCACAAATCAACCAAGTATTTAATAGCTTAACACATAATTTTCTTGTCAAAGAAAATATCATTTTGTCTTTGTTTTGGTAAGGAAGGATGCATCCTTGTTGAAGACATTTTGAGTGTTGATGTTGATTGTTTGGTTGATTTTGAGAAGTGATCATCGTGTGAGTATTTTGCAATGCTTTGTTTGGTATCTGCTTGGATGAGTATGTACAATGTGTTGCCATGTTTTTGTTTGATTTTTTATGTTTTTTGATGTTTTTGGATTTTGTGAGACATTTTTGAATGTTTTCCAATGTTTTTGGATTTTGTGAGACATTTTTGAATGTTTTCCAATGTTTTTGGATTTTGTGAGACATTTTTTAATGTTTTCCAATGTTTTTGGATTTTGATGATTGTTTTGAATGTTTTTGGATTTTGTGAGATAGTTTTAACTGAAGAACACCATGAACCATAAAACAATGTAGTATCCACTTCCATCAAACTAGATTAAGGGTTTTGCCCCTAGTTTAGACATGACTATGAAAAAGCGGGATGCAAGACACATGAAGTACTATCCTTATTTGCAGATCAATAACGAGCCATGGTTTGGATGGATGGATGAATGAATGTAGTGGATGTGATCGCAACAAGCTTGAAAGACAATGGAGCCATAGCCTTTACGAGTGGCCCCTATTTGCCAGGTTTTCACCATCGCACTCACCCAAGGTGCCACCGGAGTGGTTGTTCACCGTTTGGATGCATGATTTTTCTTTACTATTTTGATGTTTTTGTATTTTCTTCAGGTCATTTATCTGGATTTTTTTGGTACTTTTTCCAGTATTTATGGGAGCCTGATACTCTATGCAGTTCATGTATAAAACTGTTTGAGGTGCATGCTGTTGATCGGATCTGCTAGTGGTTCTCCTTCTGAAGTAGCCAACTGATATGCCCTGGACCCAAATATAGTAGTGATAACATATGGACCCAACTAATTTGATTCAAACTTTCCTTGATGTTCTCAGTTGGGTTGGTTACGAGGATTCTCTCGTAAAACAAGATCGCCTACTTCAAATGTACGAGTTCTAACTCGATGATTATAGCTTCTACTCATGCGCTGCTGATAGGCCTTGAGGTGATTGTATGCAGCTTGTCACTTCTCATCAAGTAGCTCTAAGTCTTGGAGATAGGATACTCTGTATGCTTCATCATCTATGAGATTGTTTAAGGAAACCCGTAGTGATGGCATCTCGACCTCAATAGATAAAATAGCTTCTGCACCATAGACCAATGAGTAGGGAGTTGCACCTGTAGGGGTTCGAATGCTAGGTCGATATGCCCACAGTGCTAGATTCAATTGACAATGCCAATCCCGACCAACATCATTGACTGTCTTCTTTAGGATCCTCAATATCTTCTTGTTTGATGCTTCGGCCTGACCATTGTCTTGTGGGTAATAGGGAGTGGAAAAATGGTGTTGGATGTGAAATTTCTCACAGAGTTCACATACATCCTGATTTTTGAAAGGAAGATCGTTATCTATGATGATAGACATGGGTACACCATACCGACAGATGATGTAATTGAGGATGAGTGAGGTGATCTACTTGTTGGTGACTTGGGTAAGTGGAACAACTTCGATCCACTTTGTGAAGTATTCGATGGCGATAATAATGAATTTGTGGCCGTTGGATGAAGATGGATGGATTTTACCCACAAGGTTAAGTCCCCATTGACAAAAGGGCCATGGTGTTGTGATTGGTTGTAATTCCTATGTGGGTGCATGTATTAGGTCTCCATGAACTTGGGCATTTCTTGCACTTTTTGACAAAGTAGTAGGAATCTTTTTCCATGGATGGCCAATAGTATCTAGTGTGCAGGAGTTTCTTGGCGAGTGATAGACCACTTGCATAATTTCCACAAATTCCTTCATGTACCTCTTCCAAGGCCTTTGTTATCTCATCCTATTCCAGACATCGGAGGAGAGTACCATCAAGACTGTGTTGGTATAGGGTTTCAACAATAATGGTATATTGAGTAGTTTGGCGAATTAAGGTTTTACATTGGTTATTCGATTGGTTAGAAGGAAGTGTGTGATCACGAAGATAAGTGTAAAACTCATTTTACCATGGGGATTTGGAACTGACAAGGTGACATATCATCTCGGATTCAAGGATATCATAAGCAAGAATCCAAAGCTGTTCTACCAAGAACTCATAGCTTGTTGAATTTTGTGGAAGATCTAGGAGAGATGCAATGGTAGCCATAGCATCAGTAGCTCGATTTTGATCTCTGGGTATCTGCTCAAAGGTGATAGTAGTGAATGATGTTTTTAATATGTCCACCATTTTCTTGTACGACATGAGTTTGTCATCTTTAGTCTGATATTCATTAGTTGCTTGTCGAATGACTAGTTGGGAGTCACCATATACTTGTAGTTCTTGTAACTTCCATTGTATGGCTGGCCTGAGTCTTGTGATCAAGGCCTGATACTCTGCTATGTTGTTGGTGCATGGAAATGTGAGCCTGTAAGACTCTGGGATGCTATCACCTTGAGGTGTGATAAATAGAATGCCTGCCCTTGAGCCACGCCTAGTGTATGAACCATCAAAGTATAGTTTCCATGGTTGTGCTACAGTGATCATGAATATTTCTTCATCTGGAAAATTGGAAATGAGAGGATGATCGCCTATGAGTGGTGCATCGGCCAACTGATCTGCAATGACTTGACCCTTAATAGCTTTATGGTCCACATACTTGATGTCAAATTCACTTAGAATCATCACCCATTTGGCCAAGTGGCCTGTCAATGTTGCTTTACTGAGTAAGTATTTTAGTGGATCAATCTTTGCAATGAGCTGTACTTTATGTGTCAACAGATAGTGTCTCAGTTTAGTGGCTGGCAAGATTACTACTAGGCAAGCTCACTCAATAGGTGTGTAGTTGAGTTCATAGCCAACCAGTGTGCGAGAGATGTAGTAAACAACACACTCTTTCCCTTCTGCATTATGTTGTGCCAATAGTACACCAATGTTGTATTAGTTGTTGAAATATAGAGTAATAGAGGTCTGCTCAGATCTGGTGGGATCAACAATGGTGTATTCATGAGATATTCTTTAAGCATCTAAAATGCTTGCTAGCATCTGGCATCCCACTGAAAGTGGATGTTCTTGTGTAGCAGGTGTGTGAATGGGTGACATTTATCTGCCAACTATGCAATGAATCTTCAGATGGATTCAAGCCACCCTTGTAATGTCTTGAGTTGACTGATGTTCTTTGGAGGTGGCATGTCCATGATTGCTTTGACCTTTGCTGGATCGACCTGAATGCCTTTTCTTGAGACAATGTACCCTAGAAGCTTCCCTGAGGTTACTCCAAAGACACATTTCTTTGGGTTGAGTCAAACATGATATTGTTCTAGTATATCAAAGATTTTATCTAATATTTCCAGATGCCATTCTCTGGTAAGTGATTTTGCTAGTAAGTCATCAACATAATCTTCCATTATAGTATGCATCATGTCATGGAAGATGGTGGTCATTGCTCATTGATAGGTTGCTCCTGTATTCTTTAGACCAAAAGGCATTACATTCCAGTAGTATGTTCCGCATGGACATGTGAAGGTTGTCTTATGTTGATCCTCTGGTGTGATCTTTATCTGATTGTATCCTGAAAAGCCATCCATGAGAAAAAGCATGGCATGTCCTGCTGCTAGGTCCACTATTATGTTGATGTTTGGTAGGGGGAAGTCATCACTAGGACATGCTTTGTTTAGATCTCTAAAGTTAGTACAGATATGGATGCCCCAATTTGGTTTGCTGATGGGCACAATGTTGGATATCCAATCTGCATAATCAATTGGTCTAATGAAACCAACATCCAAGAGTTTCTTAAGTTCTGCTTTGACTACTACTGCAATCTGGGGATGCATCTTACGAAGCTTCTGCTTGACCGGTTTGGCTCCTTCTACTATGGTGAGGTGATGCATGACTAAATTAGGATCAAGCCCAGGGATGTCGGCATATGACCATGCAAAGTTGATCTGACATTTTTGAAAAAACTCTACAAATTTTGGCTGTTCCTCTGGAGTTAGAAGAGATGCCAAATCTATGTGGTGAGGAGTTTCAGGAGTCCCCACATTGTATTCTTTTGTTTCCTTGATGAGAATCTTTGATCGTTCCCATTGTGTACTAGCAGGGAGAATGTCAAACCTTTCATCCTCAGGCACCTCAGAGAGGTTTTCACCATTGGATACGCTCTTTCTTTTTACTTTTGTCGGATCAAATAGTGCCCCGATGTGGTTTTCACTAGAAAATCCATGTTTTATCGTTATATTTTTGTAGCTAAAAGGTTTGGCATCCGCCCCAAAGTATGCTGCACTGTTAAGTTCAATGGCGAATCCAGCTTTGTGATCCCCACTTGGTATGTTATCTCGTTGTTCCAAAAAGTCAATGATCGCCTCACCATTTTGGAAATGGTCAAGACATGGGGGATTAGGCTGGTTCCATTCGATGAGTTCAGGATGGATAATGGGCATTACTTCATCAATTAGGTTAAGTTTGTTAGATGTGTTAGTGAGGGTTAAGACGTTGTGGTGAAGGTCCTTAATGGTACTCTCCCTGTCAGAATCGGGCGTAGGATGTGACGTAGGGTCTATGGAAAATGTTTCCAGCTCAAGAACCCAAGAGGTCTTTATTTGTGCTTCTCTGTAAATAGGGATGTCTTTGCGGGGTGAAGGTAGTGATGTGTCTTCCTCATCTGAAGTATTAAGCTAGATGGAATCAAATTCCCATTCATGTGAGTCGGTCTTTGAGTCACTTTCTAGTATCCGATTACTATACCATACTGGGATGTCCTTTGAGTTAAAACTGTAGGTGTGATCGTTTGATGTACCTTTGTAGATGAAATGATCGGTGTTGTAGGAAGGATGATGGGGATCAACGAATTTGATACGGGGAGTATCGATAATGTTGACTTTGTTGCTTCTACTGGAACTATTGGTATCGTAGATATTGTTGTGGGTTCTGATACAGTTGTTGCTGCTAATGGTGCTATTGATGTTATTTCTTTTGCTGATGGGATCACTGGTTTGATTGGTGGGATCATGGGTATTTTAGGTGGTTGTGCTAGGATTTTTAGCCTCACTAGGGTAGTTGTGATGGTGTTTGATGTTGCTTTTATAATAAAAGGTGTCCTCTTTGCAATAGGTTGATATAGTGGTTTGCTGAGTTTTCCTTTAAATCTTATCTTAGGAAGGATCTCCTTTTGAAAGCCTAGGCCTGTATTATCCTTGGGCTTTAATTCTGGCTACAGCGGTTCATGTCATCCTTGTTTGCAAGGTCCCAAAGCACTCTAACCATCATAACCCATTCTTTGCATAATGAGAAAGCCTTTTCCATACTGATCCATGGGAAGCTTAGCTTGTGGAATATCTGTGGTGATGGGATATTTATAGATCCATTTTGCTAAGTCCTCACCTCTGGTTTCTTCTTATTGACTCTTTCCAAGGATGAAAGGTGTCAAAGTACATGTTGGCTTGATCAGTGGTGTTTGAAGTAACTGTTGAGGTTTACCATCCATTCTAGGAGAAGTAGGCATTTGTCCCACACAAAAGAGTTGACTCAAATTGTATTCTCCCAGACCTTCCTCTGCTACTTTCATCTTGAGCTTTTCTTGCTTAGGTATAGTGGTGTTTGAACTGGCAAGAGAGGCTGGACTTATGTATGAGGTGGAGGAGATGGCTTCTCTATTGTTGGGAATGATAATCTCTAGTTGATGACTTATACTATGACAATATGCAAAGGGGTTTGCATCGCCCAGGATTGTGATCTCTACACTGTTATGTGGGAACTTGATACACTAATGGTAGGTGGATGGAATGGCTTGCATGGCGTGTATCCAAGGTCTTCCTAACAATAAATTGTATGGAAGAGGAAGGTCCAAAACCTGACAGATGATGTGTTTCACCACAGGACCCACTCAGATTGGTAGTACAACAGCTCCTTTGGATGAACGCTCTACATCATCATAAGCTTTGATTGTGATCTTCTTGTGAGGACCCACTGATTCAATTGCAAATCCCAAAGAAGTGACTAATTGTAGAGTAGAGATATTCAGGCCTGCTCCATTGTCAATCAATACTCACTTGATCCTATGCTAGTTGATAAACCCTTCAATGTGTAGTGAGGCATTATGAGGTTGCTGGAAGGATGTGTTGTCACTTTCAGAGAAAGTGAGACAAGGTGGTGACTTTAGATTTCCAACCATGGCTTGGAACTGATCTGTATTTAGGTTTGTAGGGATTGACACCTCTTGGAGAGCTTGATCCAAGATGGTTTTATGAGATGGAGATAGGCATAATAGCTCTAAGATAGATATCAGTGTGGGCATTTTGTCTAACTGTTCCACAAGGTTATACTACTTTGGGATAGATGGGGTGCCTTGTGGAGCTACTTTTATAGTAATCTTGTTGCGACGTGTAACAACATTGCAAGTGGAGCTGGGATTCTTGATGGTTATAGTTGCAATTTGTTTACTGGCATCGTATAGGTGATTCACAGTATAATTATATGTGGCTTGCATATAATTGGTGGTATCTATGTTTCTCCCTGAAGTAGAAGGACCCCTTTGATCTTGTTATGAAAGTGGATTTTTAAACATAACATGATCATTGTTTGTTGTCTTTGGGTCATGTCCTTTGATTTCAATTTCACCTTGGTCAATAAGATCTTTCAATCTGTGACAATTCCTTGTCTTATGTCCTCTACCTTGATGGAAATCACAATGTTCAGTATCCCTCCACCATGAAGGTTTGACTTAAGGTTCATAATTTGATGTTTTGGGTAGGGTTACTAGATTTTGAGAAACCAGTTGTCATAATACTATTTCGATGGGTGTTAGGAATCCCATAGATACTAAGAGGGGGGCATGAATCAGTATCTAACCAGTGATTAGAATTTCTCAACTTAAAACATGTAGAACATATTATAACAGTGTACTGGTATGCAAGAAATAATGCAATAAATAGAATTAAAAGCATCCACATGAAAAGCACAGCATGACACAAGGATTTAACGAGGAAACCCGATGTGGGAAAAACCCCGGTGGGATTTGTGACCCACAATATCCACTTACTGGCCAATAAGAGAATATTACTTACAAAAGGGGCCTACACATGCAAAAAGGCCAATTGCCTAGAGCTCACTCCTCAATGGGAAGTCTCACTGACTTACAATGTGGATTATACAAATCCAATATCTTGTACTACTTTAAAATAGCATCTATAATGCCTGATCCAGTACCGATTTCTATTTTTTTCTTTACATAAAACCTTTAACCAATATTTCGCATAATAGGTCTACCTAATATCTTCTTTTTCTTCACTTCCATCACTTACAAAATGTCTACAATGATCTCTCTTATATAAAAGAGTCATCTTACAACTTGCCAAGTCAGCTTACAAAGTTTTTACAATAATAAACAAAATATAATATAACAAAAATCCTGTCGGCTTCTGTGCCGGTGCCGGTGGTCGAGTGCCAATGTAGAGTGTGATCTGTTGATGCCAGTGAACTATCTTGTTGGTGTAATGTCTTGCCAGTGCCATAGGATTGTAAGGTTTCCATCAATGACAAAACCTTCAATCACATACAATGTCTCATTGGAGTGTGCATATGCCAACAATCTCCCCCTTTGGCATTGATGGCAACACTCATGAGAAATTTCAAAAGTGTATCCAAAAATGTGAAGTAAAAAATGTTACCATAAATGTGTGCTCCCCTTGAGCATATGATTCCTTTGATATTGAATTTTCTCATACCACTACTCCCCCTTTGGCATCAATGACAAAGGTTGTCAAGATGTCAGTAGAGTTTGTAGTTTCAACCTTGTAACTGGGTAGTTACAATTTGAAATAGATCCGCCACAATCAAGTTTATACTCTCCATAAACTTTTTACTATCTCTTATTGCTGTCTCTCTTCTTTTAACTATATCGGTGAGGTGCTGCATATGCTCTGTCGATGTTTTCTATCCCTATATCAGTGCCTCAGATATTTCCTTTCGCAATGATGCTAGATAGTCCAATCTTGGATTTAGTTTTAATCTCAAATGCTTTGCCTTATTCACTATTCTCTCATTTTCTCTTTCTAATTTAAGTAACTCTTCCTCAAAAATTGTTATCCTATGCTCAAAAACTGATAATGTATCAGGTGAGTTAACAAAATTATCAACAATTTTATTGATTTCATCCTGTACCTTGCTTATTTTCTTATCTATGTCTACTGTCAAAAAGTTTGTCTTGTAAGTGCCTTTGTACAGAGTTTTGTATTCCTTTAATAAGTTGCACGGTTTTGGTAGAAGTGTGTCAAATTCCCTAGTACACTTCTTTATCTGACCTTCAAATAATTTTTGCTTTTCAATTTCCACCTTGTCCTTCAATGTCCCTTCTTTTATTTTCTCAATGTTCTCAGTGATGTATTTACACAAAGTATCAAGTTGTCCTAAAGAATATTTATTGTCTATATTACAGTTAGGAGAAATTACCTTCAAAATTGGAATTTTGTCATCTATAGCTTTATAAGACTATGAACTACAATCTGTTATCCTTTTGATTGAATCCAAAATTACTTCAGTTACATTTGTTGATTTGTGGCATGTTGAGGAGGAACCAACATTCTGAATTCCACCAGTGGAAGAAGTAACCAAGCTTGCTGTGACCTCTGGTAGGTCTATCTGTGTTTGCATTTCTTTAAGCAATGGTTTGTGTACTTCTCTAGTTGCCGGTTGCACTGTTTTCTCATAAACCTGTTCTTGTACCTGTTCCGGAGCCTGTTCCTGTTGCTATTGCTCTTCTTCTTGCACTGTCTCAGTCTGAGTTTCTGCTTGTTGTTCTTTGTCATCTGCCAGTTTCTCTTGTGTTTTATCAGTTTGCTCAGCTACCAGTGACTCACTAGCCATTTTAGTCGTACCAGTTGTATCTTTGTCTACCAAAATGTTGATCTTTTGTGTATCAACATCTACTGTGTATAAGACTTTAGGATTAGGATTGACATCCTCTACATCCATACTTTCAACTGTCAGTTGATCTTCTATAGTTGTTGTTACCAATGATGTAAAAGGAGGTGGGGGTAAGTTGTCTTTTACTTTGATACTCGGAGGTCCACCAACCTTTCCTTTTTCTTTGTCTCTTTCTTTCTTATATACCTTTATTGGTTTGGGGTTCTTGTATTCTTCCTGTTTTTCTTTTTCAACTAGGAATATATCCCATCCATTTTCTATTTCTTCATTCACCTCATTGACTCTTCCAACCATTAAAGCAATGTGCTGGTGTGCAGTAGAGAATACTAACCTATTGGCTTCAACAATTAAATCATCAATTTCTTTAGGTGAGTTCACTGGGTACACAACAAGTAGCTTTTCTATCTTGATTTTCTTGTCAAGTTCTATTACTGCTTGTCTCCTTGCTTCTAGTCTTTTGAACAATTCATCTAGTACTTCATCTATGACTTGCATCAAAAATTTCTTATACATGTCCATATGCAATATAACACTGTTTTCTACTTGTTCTTTTTCATTTGCAGTCAGAGTGTCATATAGTTTCTCTATATTCTTCAGTTTCCCTTCCTCTATAATTTCATTCAATAGTATGTCAAGAGGAGCCAAATTTTGTTTTGTTCTCTTCTTCTTCTTGGGTGTCGGTTTCTTCTTTGGTGTAGTCTTCTTAATTAGAGATCTCACTGCTTGTTGTTTCTGTCTTGTCCTCCTAGGTGAAGGTTTGGTTGCCAGTGAGGGATTTCTTTTCCTTACAACTCCTTTGAAAGCTCCAGGCTTGCCACTCTCTGAAGAAGTGCCTACCGGTGATAGTTGAGTACCGGGTTGTAGAGTTCCTAGCTCATCCTCAGTGATACTGGTTTGCTTTAACACATCTTCTTTAATAGCCTTTGCTTGTCTAGAGCCTCTTCTCACAACTGCCTCAACCTTTTTCACTCTCTTCTTAGATTCTATTTGTTTTTCTATAGTCTTAGTGCTACCAAATACTTCTTCCTTAAGTTCATTTGGTGCTTCATAAAGTGCTTTAGCATAAGTCTCAATTATATGATCATCTGTCTCATAGCCCATCTTTGTTACCCAGATTGTTCTTGGGATGACTACTTCCATCTAGATTTCATCCTTATATTTGTCAACAATCTTTTGTGATAATTTGATTCTCTTCTTCTTTTTGGTCTTAAGTGCTTGAAAGTAATCATGGATATTGTTTTCCTTATCTTCTCCCATATTGTTGAATAGTTCTGTTAGTTGTTTACCTACCGATATATCAAATCCAAGTTCTTTGTAGCCTATACCGGGAACTTGTTTGGTTATATGTAGCATCAAACATACTAGCAGATTTCCAAACCTAAAAGTTCCTTTCATATCCTTCTTAATCTTGCCTAGGTTGTTAATTAACTCATCCTTCAACCACTCACATATATCAATCTTTACATTATCTGTGATCATGTCATAAGCACTCTTAATACATAAACTTGAAACTAAATTGAGTCTATTTGCATGAGTTGCCTTATACCCTAATATCATGCTGATAAACCTTACATTGGTGTTGGTTACATCATTGACTCTTAAGGACCTTTTATCAGATGTAGCACCAGTTAGCTTAGTAACTAGGTCATTTGAGACCTTCTTGGTTTTGTTTGGCCTTTTACTGGTGGACGGTAACCCTGTGACAGCTTTCATAGCTTCCTTGGTGATTTTGTGAATTGCATCTAACCAAAAAAAATCACCATGTACCCTACTTAAGACTATCCTAATCACATCCTTGGGAAATTCAGGAATGCAGAGGATTTCAGTAAATCCTAGGGTTTCAATGATTTTATGTTCTGATTTCACATTTCTAGAATGATCACATATGACAGATTTATACATAGTTTTTATCTCTTCATCTCCCAATTCCTCTATGTTGTAGTGAATGTAAATTCCAGGGTCTTCAGTATAAACAACTCCTTTTGGTATTTGTGAGAAAACACCTATATTGTCATCTTTCTTTGCTACTTCGGGAACTAGTTGAAATATAGGCCTAGGGCACTTTATGACCTCGACTATAGTAGGGTTTGCTATATATTCAAGTGTAGAGGTGGATGCCATGATGATAAATACCTTTTTCTATCTTGGATGGATTGATTGCTTGAAGTGCTTTGCTTCTTTGCTTGAAATTCCTTAGCTTTGCAAATTTTGCACTCTACGAATGTTTGAAATCACAGTGAAATGAAATGGAGGCAAAACCACAAATTTATTGTGTTTATTTTCCATCTACCACATTTAATGCATGTTGGTTAAGTATTCACTTAACATTGTCTACCGGTAATGAAGTAATTTCCAACTTCTCATCTCTAACCGAGGGAATAATAGCACATGTGTCATTAGATTGCCAAACCCTCAAGGAAGCTTTCTTCAATTTGATGAAGAACATTTTGTCGGTGGAGCATCACAATGTCCTGTCAATGAAGCATCACTCTATCCTACCGGTGATGCATTGATTGGTTCTACCGGTGGAGGAGTATTCCCAACATTTAGATCAGCTTTTCTAATCCATTGTTTTGAGAATTCTTGCTTAACCTCTTCAACTTTTTCTTTACCTTTCAAGCTAGAACTTTTGTTGTCTGCCGGTGATCCTTCACTTCTACAAAATTTTGCAATATGCCCAATCTTGTTACATGCATAACAAGTCACATTACTCTTCTAAATAGCTTTCCCATAACCTATGCTAGTTTGTGTTCTACATTGATTAGATAAATGTCCAAATCTTCCACAAACATAACATCTTACATTCATTCTGCAATTTTCAGAGTTGTGACCAACTTTGTTGCATTTTGAACATTGACTGGTGGGTGTGTTGATATTCTGATAATTTCTGGATCTACATTCATTTTCTCTATGACCATACTTATTACAGCTAAAGCATTTTCCATTGAATTTATAAGCATTAGGTTTCCTTACCGGTTTGACGTGATCCTATGTGTTTGTAGTACCAAAGCTTTCACCAACTTCAAAGCCAATTCCAGAAGTGTCACCTTTAGGTTTTTGATTCTTCAGCAAGTTACCAAGTTCCTCTGATCTTTTCTTGAATTTTTCTTTATGTTGATTTGCAGTTTCTAGTTCTCTTTCTAAGACTTCTTTCTGTCTCATTAGTTCATTGGAGTCATTCAAAGTGTGCATCAGATCTGTCTTTAATAAATCAGTTTCATAGCTAAGTCTTGTGTTCTCATTTGCTGCATCACTTAGTCTTCTAGTCAATTCTTATTCATTCTTCTTCCTATCTTCAATCTCTTTACAAAATCTCATAGTCATATCCTACATCTCATTCTTTGTAGTTATGTTCTCCAGTTTCAGCTTACTTAACATATCATTAAGTGATTCCTTTTCATCATTCTCATTTTAAATTTTTTCACAAAGTTATCTTCTCTTGTTTCTTGAAATAGTAAGATTCTCTTGAAGTGCTTGAATGATATCTTGAGCTGCTTTTAGATCATCTTCTAGTTTGATATTTTTCAATTTTTTTGTATCATAGTCTGAGAGAGCTTCTTCAAGTTGCTTCATCAGATTTTCCATTTTTACTGATTTCAAGATGTTCCTCAAGCTGTTAGGCTTCTAAAAATAGAGGACCAAGCTCTAATACCAATTGTTAGGAATCCCACAGATATTGGGAGGGGGGGGGGGGGGGGTGGATTAGCATCTAACCGATGATTAGAATTTCTAAACTTAAAACATGCAGAACATATTATAACAGTGTATTGGTATGCAAGAAATAATGCAATAAACAGAATTAAAAGCATCCACATGAAAAGCACACCATGACACAAGGATTTAACAAGGAAACCGGGTGTGGGAAAAACCTCGGTGGGATTTGTGACCCACAATATCCACTTACTGGCCAATAAGAGTATATTACTTACAAAAGGGGCCTGCACATACAGGAAGGCCAATTCCCTATAGCTCACTACTCAATGGGAAGTCTCACTGACTTACAATGTGGATTATACAAATCCAATATCTTGTACTGCTTTACAATAGCATCTATAATGCCTGATCCAGTAGCGGTTTCTGCTCTGTTCTTTACATAAAACCTTTAACCTATATTTTGCATAATAGGTCTTCCTATTATCTTCTTTTTCTTCGCTTCCATCACTTAGAAAATGTCTACAATGATCTCTCTTATATATAAGATTCATCTTACAACTTGCCAAGTCGGCTTACAAAGTTTTTACAATAATAAACAAATATAATATAACAAAAATCCTATCGGCCTCTATGCCAGTATGCTTCCTTTCTCTATATCGGTGCTGGTGATCGACTGCCAGTGTAGAGTGTGATCTATTGATGTCGGTGAACTATCTTGTTAGTGTAATGCCTTGCCGGTGCCATAGGATTGTAAGGTTGCCATCAATGACAAAACCTTCAGTCATGTACAATGTCTCATTGGAGTGTGCATATGCCAACAATGGGTTCCCCTAAGGGAGTGTATTTTCTTTTTGGTTTTTGCTGACGTGGTCTAGGTTCATCCTAAGATGTGATGCGGCCTTGATTTGGAGGAGCAACTATGTTAGTCTGAGGTGGGGGATTCTTTCCTGCAAATCAAACTACAGGTTGTGCACTTTTGATAGTTCTTGCATCCACAACCCCGTCATTGATGATATTTTTGTTTTTGTTCCAAAAGCTTGGTTTGTCACTATTGAAGCGCAAGTGAGGGCCATCCTTTGGTTCATTATAGATTTTGATAAGTCCTTTCTTGATGAGAGCCCGCTCACATTTTAAGCCTTTGGTGATCATATCATTGAAAGAGTCTGTGTCTTTGACATCTAGGTGAAATTCCATTTCTTCGTTTAAGTTGGAAATAAATATTTCCACTAGTTCTTGTTTAGGTAGCTGAAGAGAACATCTGCTAGACATTTGACACTATCATTGTAGGAATACTGATAATAGTTCACCTGGTATTTGTTTAGTGTTACACAGATCAGCCATGGTGATATTATGTTCAATGTTATGAGAGTAATGTGCCAAGAACTTCTGAACTAGCTCTTCAAAGGTCCTAATGCCACCTAGTAGTTGGGAAAACCATGATGTGGTTGTTCCTCCCAAGCTTTGGGGGAAAAGGCATATTAGGTATGTATCTTCGTATGCCACTTCGAGGCAAGCTGAATGGAATTCTTTGACATGATCGCGAGGATCTCCTTTTCCTCTATACTTTTCAAACTTGGGTGTTTCGAACCCTCGTGGAAAATGTGGCATATAAAGATTCCCATCAAAGGGATAGGGACAAATGTCATTGAGTGAAAATAGATTAGTCTTTATGCCACTACGAAGTTGCTGGGTGAGATTTTCAACTTGTTGCCACAACATCTCTATGTCATTTGGAGGAGGAGGTGGTGATGGGTTACCTTAAGGAATGTTATACCTGATGCGATCTCTACCTCTTTCTTCCTCATTGTGACTTTGTCATTTTGATGCTTATCATCAGAGGGGAGTTTGGCTCCTTCTTGAGAAAGCTTTAAAAAGTGAGCATCCGCATTGCTCCTGAGTATTTTGTCAAAAATTTTGTTAAAGAGGTGGTTGTGTTGTGCCCTCTCTATTGTTGTAGGAGTAGGAGTACTCGGGTTTTTGTCATTCGCATTTCCTCCAAGTGCTTCTTGAAATTCATTGATATTTTCCTCTTCTTCTTCAATTTCTATTTCTCGTTGCCTTGACTGTGATCGGGTATGAGCCATTTTGTTTATAGGTTTTTGTTGAAGTTGGGTGAAAATGATGATGAGTTGTTGATGAAATGAAAGATTGATGTTTGGTGTGTCATGTTGCATATGGATCTCTAGCACTTTAAAGGTGGATGTTACCAAAGTTTTCTTCTTCAATTGCTTGTTGATTTTGATAAGGTTTGATGTGATAAGGTTTAGAGAAATCTAAGATGTGTTACAGACTTAACGACCTATTAATGAGAGGATTCACTCATAAAGTAGTTTTAACCTGCGTAGATGTCTCTTAGGATGAGCTTATCCTAGATGTAGAAACAATCTAAAAAGTGATTTGTGTTTGATTCAAGCAATATCCAAAAGAGAACTTAGGAAAAGAATCTCTTTATGTTTTAAGAGTTGAAAATGAAGTGATGAGGCGAAGGTGAGAAATGAAGGAAATGCTTAACTTCAATAAAATATTTGTATCACAAATGGAACAAATTCTACCTCTTCTCTTTTGGGTGTTGGTGGCATTTCTCGGGTTACATTGTATGTGATACAAGTGTCTGGGAAGAAGTTGGGATTGATCTTACCTCCTTGGTTTTTGTGATAACTTAAAGCTTTATATTGCATAAAAGCTCTGCGGTTTAATGACTTTGAATCAAATTCATTTGATTTGCCTTGAAGGTATAGAGGCATGTGACGTAGAAAAGCTCTATGAGAGACAAAGATTTGTCTATTTAGATAGAAGAATTTCCTTCTTTTGATCAAAGCCTTTGAGCTCAATGGTCTTTTTTTCAAGTTGATGTGTTTATGAAGATTCTTCTTTCTCAAGATGTGAAGAATGGTCATATAGTTTGATATTTTTCTCTTTGTTTTTGATCTTTTGGTTGTTTTTTGGAAAATGTTTGGCTAGATGAATACTTGTTCTGATTTCTGGATTTTATGATGTTTCTTTGACAAGAAAACAAAGAAAGCACACAAACACAAGAATGTTGCCTCAAAAGGCACAAATAGGTGTGGGTCTAGATCAACCCAATCTTTGGACTTTTTATGACCCTTTCCTTTATGTGTATTTTAGGTGTTTTTCTTTCCAAAGCCTGAAGTTGGCTCAATTTGTACTTGGTCTTGACTAAAATGAAAACACTTCAAACACTTTGTATCCCTAAGGTCAAATGGCCAGTTGCAATAAATTCAGCCCACATCTTGATATTACTTTGACTTTGGTACTACATACCTTATGAATCCCACCGTGGTAGGTAAGGATGTGATATACTAAGTCTTGCATGAGCATAACAAATAGATGATCCCTATGATGGGGGATTCGCCACTTTCATCAAGCCACGAGTGACTTTTCAAAAAGCTATGTTTCTACTCAAGGAAATATGTATGGTGAGTATCTTGGGAGCAAAACCATCTATGCTCTTGCACTGAATTATATCACAAATATCCTCAATCAATAGAATGGGTGGGCTACTACTTAAAGATGTTTAGTCATTTTTGATGTCTTTGACATAAGTTCATTCTACAGTGACTCACTTAAGAGCCTTGTACCTTATGGTGGGGCCCATTTGTCCTTTTGATAAGTTACACTGTAGGAACAGCTATACCCAAGGCTACAACTTTCACTCTCACCTGATTTCTATAACGGCTCGAAGGATTTACCGTGCGAGTTCATTCCCAAGAGTAATGATCCCTTGGTAGGCCTCTCTTAAAAAGATAAAAATATGAGTGTTACTAACACTTTTCTCTTGCACCTAGGACCACGAAAGCTAAGGGAGAGGATAGTGTGTGTTAGAAGTAGGACCACTCGACAAACTTTGCATAAGTGTGCCAATCACAAAAAGCACTTGTTCTTTTTAACTGATTTTCATTGCAATGTGATCTAACTATTTGGAGATGTTGCTCCAACAATTATGGTGTTCTTTTTAACTTTCAGAGGCAAAATGTGTTTGTAAACTAGGAATTTGAAATCCTGTTCAACTAAATTGAAAAACATGTTTTTGCTTGAAGTAAAATCGTTTTGCAAGGTAAGACAAATTGATTGTGAATTTTTATTTACACCAAAATGGAAGTGTTGATTGTGAATTTTTAGTTTGATGCAAGAAATAAATTTTCCTTGTTGATTTTAAGCACCAAAAGAAATTGAGCCTAACTTGCAAGGAAACAAAGGTTGTTTTTGTGAATTTTATAGCACCTAGAGGAAGTGATCCTAACTTGCAAGGAAATGAAAGTTTGTTTTTGTTCAATTTTAGAGCACCAAAAACAAATTTGTCCTAACTTGCCAAAAATGAAAAATTATTTTTGTTCAATTTTATAGCACCAAAAACAAATTTTTACTTTTTAACGAAGTTAGTTTAGACCTACACAAGGAACAAATAGTTAGTAAAATCCAAATCTAGGGGGGGCTTCCACAAGCCTAAGAAAAATCACTTTTTTGGTTACAAGGTCAGTTTTACAACGTTCTGTTACAATAGTACCATTCTGTGTGCAAATAGAAGCACTATTTAACACAAACATGCTAATACAAAGACAAAAGCGCTAATAAGAAAACCCTGATAGCAAAGGCAAAAGAGCTAGAACAAGCTCAAAAGCACCTTTTAAGCTACAAAAATGCTAAACAAAGGTCAATAGCGCCAAACTTGAGACAATAGCACTAGAATATCAAGTTGCAATAGCGCTACAACGTGATCAAAAGCTCTAAAGCATGACCTGTGTGCCAAGTTCAACATTCAAACATGTTAGTTGGTTTTTTTTTTAAAATGTTTTGGGTGCTTGGATTCACGTTGGGTTCACCAAATGATGCTCTGCAAAAAGAGTTAAAAAATCTGTTTGAAGACAACACACACAAGAGCAAAAAAGTTAGTGTTAGCAAGAAAAGGTTATTCTAAACAGGCATATCAAAAAAGACACTAAAAGCATGAGAGACTATTTAACTAAGGAAGTAAATATGATGAGGCATCTCCAAATGCCTCTTAACATGCTCTTAGCTCCTTCTCCTTTGTTCCTCTCCTCTCCAAGTTCCAAACTAGTGTAGCTCTCAACAAATTTTTGCACTATGGATGCTTATGGAGGTTTGAGATTGAATTATTTGCTCTAAATGTGAATAAAAAGCTAATACTAGATGCTATGATGCTAAAATGATTTATTTTAAACCAAAGTGACAAGATATTTAGTGATTTATGCTAAATGCTCTATAAAATTCTCTATATCTTAGATGCATACAAGTTTTCAGGATTATGACTATGAATGCTAAATGCTTGAGGATTTGAAAATGAGGAATGAGAGCTCTATTTATAGGTAAAATGGAGCAATGGATGGTTGAGATTGAGTAATCTCAACAAGGGTCAGGATTGAATGATATCAAATCCATGTGAAGGCTTTCAACCCAATCCCAGGATGACAAGTGTCAATGTGAGATAGGTTGAGAGGAGAGGGAATAAGCATTAAATGCTTGACATGACCTGAGAGTTAATTTGGGAGTTAAGGTCAAGGGTTGGGTTGAGTGAATAAATTATTTATTCAAAGAATAAAGCTTTTATCTAATGGATAAACTTTTGTGCAAAGGCAAAAGGGATAACCATGGTCAAAGCAATAAATGCTTGAGGAGACACATGAGTGCAAGTTGAAATAACCATAAATGGTTATGTAAGAGCCATAAATGGTCATGTAAGAGCTATTAGTGGTCTTGGGAGACTTTGGAGGTTAAATTGTTGAACACACAAAGCATTAAATGTTGTTCAAAGACTTTGAAGTCTTTGAGAAGTGACTCCAAGTTGCTTAGGAATGTGACAATAATTACGGGATGGATTAGGGTAATTAGGAAGGGGTTAGAAGAATCTAGAAGGGGGTTTAGGAATGCAAGTGGATTTGGTGGGTGAGGGAAAATAGGATTGTTATTTAAAATAAATTAATTTATTTCAATAAATGTGTGCAAGTTGCATTTGTAGGAAAATGCAAGTGGGGGGGATAAATGATTTAAATAAATGTTTGATTTAATTTATTTAAAAGAGGAAAAAGGGATTAAATGAAATAAATATGATTTATTCATTTAATTGATTGTGAATTTGGTTTAATGAATTAATTAAAATAAATTGAATAATTTATTTAATTAATTTGAGAATGTTTGAAGATGAATTAATTAAATATTAATTTAATTAACTGATCACTAGTGAATTTTTAATCAAATAAATAGGAAATATTCATTTAATTAAACTGGACAGATTTATGTGACTACAACACCCACTCCTGAAGGCATTTTGATGGAACCCTCCTAAGCTGTTTAGATAAAGAGGAGGTTGAATGGGTACTATGTGAGATGCACAAAGACATTTGTGGGGCACACTCAAGTGGCCTTACATTAGCTTAAAATCTCTTGTGAATATGATACTACTAGCCAACTATGGAAGAAGATGCATATCACTATGTGAATAAATGCGTTCCTTGTCAAAAACAAGGATACACAATACATGCACCTTCTCAAGATGTGCAACCGTTCATCACACCTTAGCCCTTCTCTCTATGGGGGCTCAATCTCATAAGGAAAATCCACCCCACTTCATCTAATGGTCATAAATCATAATAACTACCACTAAATACTTTAGCAAGTGGGTGGAAGCCATACCACTCACCTTCAGAACTGGCAAGAAAATTTCTAAGTTCATCTTGAATTACCTTATTTGTTGCTATGGAATCCCTAAAACAATCATTATAGATAATGGAAGAACGTTCAAGAATCAGGATGTCAAAGAACTTTGTCAAAGGTTTGGCATTCAACACCACTTTTCCACACCATACTACCTACAAGGTAACGGTCAAGTTGAGGTTTCAAATAAAACCCTCATTAAAATCCTCAAAAATATAGTCAATGAAGCTGGCCGCGATTGGCACTTGCAACTCCACCCTGACC
Source organism: Cryptomeria japonica (assembly GCF_030272615.1). Lineage (NCBI taxonomy): Eukaryota > Viridiplantae > Streptophyta > Pinopsida > Cupressales > Cupressaceae > Cryptomeria > Cryptomeria japonica. The sequence continues at coordinate 471,053,011 of NC_081412.1, read as the reverse complement.
TTTGGGCCTATTGCACAAGAATCTACACACCCACAAGTGCCACCCCATACTCCTTAGTCTTTGGTTATGAAGTTTTCCTACCCCTTGAGATCAAGATCCCGTCCCTAAAGGTCTCGTTGCAAAACATCCTCCTAGAAGAAGAATACAGAGTCACAAGGCTACAAGAGCTTGAACTTTTGGATAAAAGACATCTCAAGGAATTAAATAACCTCTGAGTATATCAAAACCGCTTGTAGTTAAGCTACAATAAGAAGGTCCAAACCTGAGAGTTTGACAATGGTGATCTTGTGCTTATGGAAAATCAGAGAAACCTTTACGACCATGAAAAGAAAGGCAAGTTTTAGCCTAATTGGCTCGAACCCTACTTGATCATTGCAAAATATGGATTGGGTGCTTATCAGTTGGCTAATCTCAAAGGTGAACCCTTGGATGAGGCTATGAACATCGTGCACCTAAAGAGGTTTTATGCCTAGTCCGCAGAGATCACCACGTTTTCCAAAAATCAAAAACTCAAAAAAAAAAAAAAAAAATGTAAAGAAAAATGAATACGTCCATTAGTGAAAACCACTTCATGTCACTATGGGCAAATACCTTGGTGAAAACCTGGTTTCGGACATCAGAGTAAATAATCTAGATCCATTATCTATTTGGATAGACTCAAATCCCCCCCCTCTTCCTAGTGGTTTCACAATTTTGATAGTGTTCGCGACCAAATTCCACTTCATGGCATATCCTTCCACTGCCCACCCACTCAGAGTTCACATTCCATAAATTGAATAATTTGACATATAGTTCACAAACCCCTCATTCATAGAGATGATCAATTGAAATATGCAAAATTAACTGACATGACTCAAACCTCCCAGCATTCCCTCGCTTCACTTGCAACCAGTTTTCTCCTTCATTCTACAGAAAAGGTAATCTTGTGCTCCCCCTCGTACGCTTGACCTTTTTATTTCTTCAATCCATACCATCACACAAACCTTCCCGCCCCACTCCTAGAGCGTATGATCTCTTAATGAATCTACAAAATGGTGACAACCTGCCCCCTGGCCCATAATCCACGTCAGTGCATAAACCTCCCAACCTGTCACCATTTACATATCAAGGTTATTTGTATCTTCATTTCTCCATTACCACTAAGATGATGAGTCTTTGTCCTAGCTATGAATAAGGATCCCCCCAACACATTGATCTTTCATTCCACTATCTTGAGCTTTTCACCCATTACACCGAGCTTCCATCCCAGTACAATGAGCTTAACCCCTATTTCTAAGCTTGAGCCTCTTCTTGACTTGTGCATCACCTAAACATTCATCCAAATGAGCTTAATCAAGTATTTTTAGTCAAGTGCCACATCGACATTCATGTGTCCATACCACCTACTCTATTGCCTATTTAGTCTCATTAGTTATTTATGCCCATCGGGATGCATCCTTCCCCTAACTATCAGTTTATCCATAATTCTAAGTCCTACTCTTGGCAAGAGCTGTTAGTTGGCCTAGTGCATTTTATTTGCATGATTTGGGTTTGCATCATTTTGTCCTATGACTACTACATATGGCTGCCACAATCATTTTATATCCTAGTATGTTTTGGATGGGTGTATACAAGGGCATGCCTTTATGGTATGGTGTGTTTGATGGTTTCTCTTGCATGAACCTACAACCCTATATTTACATCTATATGGTTTTCACATGATTGTGTGCAAGGGATACCTATTATCTGAGAGTCAGTCCATGCCTTGAATTTTTCATAACATCCCGATTCTTATACTCAATGGTGTCGACTATCCTTGGCAATATCAAAACTAGGTTTGCTCTCCACATTTTGTACAACAAATCCCTTAGTCTCTATCTCATTTGCATTTCATCCTACCACTATGCATTTTGGAGACCTCAATTTATTCACTTTTTTTCTTTCTTGTAGTCCTATGTTGTTGTATTATGATTGGCACATTCCAAAAAATCAATTTATGTGGTCTCATTATTGGGTACATTATTCATAATCATTATTCGTGATAGTTTCATAATCATTTTTTTTTCATAACCATATCATTAATTGCATTATCCATTTAGTTTCATTTTGTTGCATTATTCATTAATTACATTTTTTTCATGGAAGTTGGTACATACAATCTTGACTATCTATTGAAATGCATCTATCATGCATGTTCAAAATTACACATTTTATGTTCGTAATAAATGCTGATGTAAGTCCATTTAAACATTAGTATCACATGTAGCATTGCAATCATTAATAATTACATTATTTAATATAAAACATATGAAAGTAATCTCATTGCATTGTATCTTTAGGCCATTTTAGGTCCATTAAATTGTTATTCAAACATTAATATCTCACACGAATGGTAAGTCATCAAGTAGTCCATGCATCTCTAACCATGCTAATTAGTCACATTTTGGTTTGTTATTTTTATTAGTGGCTAAATAAGGTTTTTCATTACATAACTCGATACATTTAGTTATTATTCATTTAGGTGCATTTCATATAGGACATTCATTTCCATCACATAACATAAGAATTATCATCACATAAAAATCCAAAACATGCATATCACATAGACATATTTTCCACATGCATCATGCATATACAAACATGTTAGCAACATCATAAATAATATATGCATACACATAGAATCATCCATCCTACATCACAAATAAATAAAATAATAATAATAATAATTGTTGGCATTGCACACTCCAATGAGAATTGAAGGTGATTGAAGGTGTTGTCATTGATGGCAACTTACTAGCAACCTTGTGGATATCAATAGGCACTAGCACCAACACGACAGACGCTTCACCGACAGCGATAACAATGTATATTGACACTCCAGCCGACAGGAATAAAGTTTTGTTTATTGTATTTCATTGTAAATATCTTTTGTAAAGCTGACAAGGCATATTGTAATAAGACTTATATATGTATGAGGTCTTGTAAATCATTTTGTAATGAGGTAACATGGGAGAAGCGATGAGCGAATATTTTGTATAAGGTTTATGGTTATTGTATGAGCTTAAACCGGTACTGAACCTGGCATAGCAGATGCTGAATTATAGCAGTACATTATATTGGATTTTCATAATCCATTTGTAAGTTAGTGAGACTTCCTTTTTGTGATTGAGCAGTGAGCTCTAAGCAGTTGGCCTTCCTGCATGTGTAGGCCCCTCTTGTAAGTAATATCCATTCATTGGCTAGTGAGTGAATATTGTGGCTCACAAATCCCACCGAGGTTTTTCCCACACCAAGTTTCCTCATTAAACATCTTGTGTTATGATGTGCTTTCTATGTTGTCTTTATTGTTCATATGTACTGCATTAATTCTTGTTTACCGATACACTATTTTGGAATGCAAAATACTTAATAAGGTTAAAAATTCTATACACTGGTTAGATATTGATTCACCCCCCCTCTCAGTATCTTTGGGATTATCATCAATCCTAACAATTGGTATCAGAGCTTGGTCCTCTATTTTCAAAAGTCTAACAGCTTGAGGAAGATTTTGACACCGGTATAGATGGATAATCTAAGAAAGCAATTAGAAGGAGCTCTTGTGGACTATGATGCAAAGAAGTTGAAGAATATCAAACTTGAAGATGATCTGAGGACTGTACAGGAATTCATTCAAGGACTTCAAGAGAATCTCACTATTGCTAGAAATAAGAGAAAAGAACTTCATGAGAAGATGCAGAGTGATGATGATGAAAAGGAAACTCTTAATGATCTTGTAAGCAAGATTAGGCAAGAAAACATGACTTTGAGGAATGAAATGTAAGACAAGACTATGAGATTTTGTAAAGACATTGAAGACATGAAAAAGAATGAAGATGACTTGACTAGGAGACTCGATGATGCTAGAAATGAAAATATAAGTCTCAGTCGTGAAAATGATATTTTAAAGATAGATCTGATTCACATGGAACATGATAAAATTGAACTTATAAGATAGAAGGATTTTTTGGAAAATGAGTTGGCTACTGCAAATCAACATAAAGAGAAAATAAAGAAAAGTTCAGAAGAACTTGATGGTATGCTGAAAAGTCAGAAACCTAATCGAGACACTAATGGACTTGGATTTGAAGTTGTGAAAGTTTCGGTACTGCAAACAATCATGATCACAATAAACTGGTAAGACAAACTAATGCCTACAAATTTAATGGGAAATGCTTTAATTGTAATAAGTATAGTCATAGAGAAAATCGGTGTAGATCTAGAAACAATCAGAACATTAATGCATCCACCGGTCAATGTTCCAAATGCAACAAAATTGGTCACAATTCAAAAAACTGCAGAATGAATGTAAGATGTTATGTTTGTGGAATATTTGGGTACTTATCTAATCAATGCAGAACACAAACTAGCATAGGATATGGAAAGGCTATTCAAAAAAACAATGTGACTTGTTATGCTTGTAACAAGATTGGACATATTGCAAAATTTTGTAGAAGCAAGACTTCACCGAAAAATAATAAAGGATCCAGTTTGAAAGCCAAAGAGAAGGTTGATGAGGTAAAGAAAGAATTTTCAAGACAATGGATTAGAAATACAGATCAGAATGTTGACGAGACTATTCCTTCACCGACAGAACAAAGTATTACTCCACAGGTAGGAGACTCTTCATCCAACTGAAAAGTAACCCTTGGGGGTATTGTAACAAATTGAAAATCATGCAAGTTTACCCTCGGTTGATGGTGAGAAGATGGACTTCTTCTCTACCAGCACGTGTTAAGTTTCACTTAACCGGTGAGCATTTATTGTGGTTGTTGGAGGAAAAGACATTACAAATCTTTGATTTTCCCTCTTTTTCATTCACCCAGCATTCAAACTTCTTGAGAGCGCGAAACTCCAAGCGAAGGCATCCTTAGCAAGAAGTGAAGCAAGTTCTTTCAAGCATTCAAACCTATTAGGAAGATTAAGGTATTTATAATTGGCTTCCTCCTCTGCTCCAGAATTTATTGAAAACCCTACTGTTATAGAGGTAGTTAAATGCCCTAGACCCATTTTCAAGATTATCCCCGAGATAGCGAAATAGGATGATTCCCTAGGATATTTTTCAAAAATCCCAAAAGGTGTTGCATATGCAAAAGATCCTAGAATCAATATTCATTGCCACATTGAGGAATTAGGTTTAGAAAAAAATATTGAAAATGTATAAAAAAGTTATTTGTGATGAAAGTGGAATTGTGAAACTCGAACATAAGGTTATTAAAAATTTAGGTTTTTTGGAAATCCTTGACATCCCAAAATTTCCTAAGGAGGTAGTAAGGATTGTGCTTAGGAGAGTTCATGGTGAATTCTTTTGGCTATACTCTATTTGTAAAATCACTAGAGAAGCAGTTAGGGTAGTGACTGGCTTACCCTCCACACATAGCAGGCTAGATAAAACTAAAAAGGTTCCTAGTAACATAGTGATGACATTAACAGGAGCAACCTATGATAGCAGATCCTTGAGAGTGAATGATGTAAAATATGTGAATGTTAGATTCATAAGTATGATTTTAGGTTATAAGGCCACCCATGCAAACCGACTCAACTCTGTTTCTAGTCTTTGTATTAAGAGTGCATATGATATGGTCAATAGTGATGCAAAGATAGATATATGTGAGTGGTTAAAGGATGAGTTGATTGATAATCTAAAGAAGATAAAAGGAGACAAGAAAGGTACTTTTTGTTTTGGCAATCTCTTGGTACGTTTGATGTTGTACCTTACAAAAGAGGTTCCCATTAGTAAGAAAGACTTTGGTTATGATATACCAGTAGGCAAACAACTGTTAGATATCTTCACCGGAATGGGTATAGATAAGGATAACAATATCACTAAGTACTTCAAAACATTCAAAGAAAAAATGAAAACAAGAGAAAGATTACCACAAAGCATTATAGATAAATATGAGAAGGAAATATGTTTTGTAATCAAGAAGGATGAGATATGGATGGAGGTAGTTCTTCCTAGAATTGTATGGGTAACATAAATGGGATATGAGGTAGATGTAAACATAATTGAAACTTATGCTAAAGCCCTATTAGAATCCCCTAGAGAACCGGAAGAAAAAGTTTTTGGAAGTGCAAAAACAATAGAAAGTGGTGTACAAACTTTGAAACAAAGAAAGAGAAAAGAAAAATATAAAAGAAGTGCATCTAAACAAGTTAAGGAAATAAAAGAAAATATCAAACATAACTGGTATAAAGGAAAGTGACTTAGAAGGATTACAACCAGAGGTACATCTCTCACCGGTTGGTACATCCCTTGATAGTGAAATTCCTGTTGAGTTTAGAAGAGTTGATAGGAAGAGAAAACCCTCACCGATACCCTCTCCTCCTCCCAAGAAAACAAGGACAACAAGGTAGAAGCAACAGGCAGTGAGGCCACTAGCTAAGAAGCTGACAACTAAAAAAAGAAAGCAAAAGCAAGTCATACCACCACTGGACAACTTGCTGAATGAAATAATAGATAATGGTAATTTATCCATTGTAAGCAAATTGTATGATACATTCACAAATGAGGAAAAATAAAGTATAGAGAATAGAATCATCTGACATCTTGACATTTATAAAAGAGTGTTAATAGAAGTTGTAGATGACTTGCCTAGTGATTTATATAGGCGGTTAGATGCTAAGAGGTTAGCAATTATGAAACTTGATAAGAAAATTAAAATTGAGAAACTTCTAGCTGTACATCTGGTAAAATCTGTTGAACAAATTGATGAACTAATCAGTGAAGCAAGCAAAATAGTCTTTTCAAGCAGACACCAACATGTGAGCCTAATGGTTGGCAGAGTTAATGAAATTTTAGAAGAGACAACTGACAAATGGGATATTTTCTTTGTTGAGAAAGAAAAACAAGAAGAACTGAACATACCTAAAACTTTCAAGGTATATCAAAAGGACAAGGGAAAAGGTAAGGTAGGTGGATTACCCAACATGAAAGTGACTGATAACCTACCACCACCTTTAGTAACTCCACTGATACAGACTGATAGTACACCGGCTACTGAGAATGTGGAAACACCACATGAAGACACAAACCCTGAGTTTGAAATTTTGTACACGATGAACATTAACACTCAGGAGGATAACATTGTAGTTGATAAGGAAAGCACTAAGGAAAAGAAAAATGATGTTGCTACTGAGCAACCAGCTGATAACATTGAGATTGGGGTTGAGACTCAAACAAAGAGGCCAGAGCAAACTAAACATTTAGTTGATCCCTTGGTTAGTGGCATGGTTACTAATAACACTGATGCAAGTATTGAGAAACCAACATAGACATCAACTAAGATACCAGTAGTGGACAATGCAAAAAAATAGACAAAGATACTGACAGATAACACTATAAAAGAAGCAGAGACACAATCAGAGAAACAGGTTGATTCACAGGTACATACTAAGACAGTGCCACTGACAACCACTGAAAAGTCAAAACCTTTGCTAGTGGAAATGCAGACACAGACTGACCCACCAGAGGCCAAGACAAGCAAAGTGGTTGCTCCCACCGATAGCACAAAGATTGTAAAGGTAGTTGGGCAGACATCCAGTACTTCAATGACAAAATTTAGACCCACCAATGTGACTGAAGTACTCTTGGATTTAATAAAGAAAATTACAGATTCTAATGCATTGGCCTATAAGGTAATAGATGATACAATTATTATTCTTAAGTTGATTGAACCAAAATGCAATTTAGATCAGGTAAAGGATTCTTTAGGTTAGTTAGACACATTGTCTAAATACATTACTGGTAATATATTGACAGTAGATCAAATAAATGAAGAAACATTTAAGGAGAAAATGGAGAAGGAAAGAGAGAAATTCTTTGAAGAAACAATAAAGAAGTGCATGGAACACATTGACACTCTTTTACCGACACTGAATAAAAAAATTACGGAGTTCAAGGAACTGTACAGAGACACTTGTAAGACAAATCTTTTGACATTGGATATTGACAGGGAAATCAACAAAGTTCAAAAGGAGATTAATGACATAGCTGATAATATCATTGGTTCATTTGAATCAATATCAGTTATTGAACAAAAATATGCTGGATTTGAGGAAAAATTGGAGAAGTTAGAGAAAGAGAAGGAAAGGTTAAAGAGAAAATCCAAAGAGATAGAATGTAGACTCAGTCCAAAGTTAGATAACCTGATCTCTCTAAGGAAAGAGATCTCTAGGGCACTAATTCAAGGACAAAAGACACCAGAAGAGAAAATGCATCATCTCACCGGTACTATTCAGAGAACAGAGGCAACTTTGAAGGACATTAACAGGTTTACTCAGAGCTTGAATTTGGTTTTAGCAAACTTATTCCAGATTGTAACCAACTGGTTACAAGGTTCAAATTCAAGATTGCACTCATTTGGCAATTTTGACAGCCTTTGTCATTGATGTCAAAGGGGGAGTAGTAGGATAGAGAAAAATGGTCATTAGAGGAGATCATCTGCTCAGGGGGAGCACACATTTTGGTAAAATTTTGGACTTCATTTTTGGATATGATTTTTGGATTTTTCTCATGAGTGTTGCCATCAATGCCAAAGGGGGAGATTGTTGGCATTGTAGACTCCAATGAGAATTGAAGGTGATTGAAGGTGTTTTCATTGATGGCAACTTACCGGCAACCTTGTGGATATTGATAGGCACCGACAGACACTTCATCGACAATGACAACAATGTATACCGGCATTCCAGCTGACAAGAATAAAGTTTTGTTTATTGTATTTAATTGTAAATTTTTGTAAATCCGACAAGGCATATTGTAATAGGCATATTGTAATAAGACTCATATATGTATGAGGTCTTGTAAATCATTTTGTAATGAGGTAACATGGGAGAAGTGATGAGGGAATATTTTGTATAAGGTTTATTGTTATTGTATGAGCTTAAACTAGTATTGAACCTAGCATAGCAGATGTTGAATTATAGCAATACATTATATTGGATTTTCATAATCCATTTGTAAGTTAGTGAGACTTCCATTTTGTGATTGAGAAGTGAGCTCTAGGTAGTTGGCCTTCCTGCATGTGCAGGCCCCTCTTGTAAGTAATATCCATTCATTAGCTAGTGAGTAAATATTGTGGGTTACAAATCCCATTGAGGTTTTTCCCACACTAGGTTTCCTCATTAAACATCTTGTGTTATGGTGTGATTTCTATGTTGTCTTTACTATTCATATTTACTGTATTAATTCTTGTTTACCGGTACACTATTTTGTAATGCAAAATACTTAATGAGGTTAAATATTTTGTACACTGGTTAGATACTGATTCACCCCCCCCCCCCTCTCAGTATCTTTGGGACTATCATCAATCCTAACAATAATATCCATCACATCATAAAACAATAATCAAAATCTATAATAAAGTCCATACATACATATATGTTGCCAAAATCACATCTCATATATATAAACAATGAATGTGTCCATCATAGTAAAATACGATGTCCTCCTCGAAGGGTCAAAATAATCAAATGTCACATACAAGTATTATCCTGTGTTGTCCTGATCTCCTCCTCCTGCTACACTAGAGGGCCCCCTTAGTGGTTGTGGTACCCTCATCCCCACGGAATCACCTCACTGGTGGTTATGTGTCCTATGGGACTGAGTGCTCTCAATATATGATGCATCTCATTGATCTACCGACACTACCCCATGGTACAATCCCCTACAATAGTCTGCCTCCCAACCCAAACTCTCTAACCCTCCACTGCTGACTAGTGAGATCTGTGTACATCTGTGCAAAGCTTGTGGACTCCAGTAGCTGACAAGCTACATCTCGCTCACCCCATAGTCTAATTGTATCCACCTCTATTGTGCTGAGTTGGGAACAAATTGTGGCCATCTCCTCATCCATCCTCTATAACTCTGCCCTCATCTAGTTGATAGCCTCCCCACTCCTCGCTTCATCTAGAAGTTGATCAATCTCATCTCTCTCCTACCTCAAAGCTACCACCTCTGCCTAGGCCACCTCTAGACTCTCTTTTAGATCATATGCTTCCATGGTCATTCGATCCACCTCTAACTATAGATGCATTTCTCTCGCCCTCTCCACTACTAGATCTTTCTCCAGACTCCCTGTCCTCCCCCGAGCACCATCCCCAACCTATAGCTCACCCTCCAGTCTCATCTCCATCTCCTTGGCTCCATCCCTCTCTTAAACAACTTGGTCATAATCCACCTAAGAGACCCATCCTGCATGTACCTGTCCCTATCCAACCTCCTCCTCTTGTCCCTGGGTCTCTGGGATATCCATAGGTTGTGCATCACCACCCTCTCCCTCCCTAGGTACTTGTCCAATTTGCACTATTGGCGGCTCTACCTATAGTGGTACCTCATCACGAGGCACCTATTGTCTCCCCCTCCCTCTCCATGCATCTTGTCCTCTCCCTCCTCCTCCTCCCCATTTCTAACCCCCTCTTGATGCTACCCTATCTGCTGACCCATCCTCATCTCCACCCATGACCTCATCAACTAACAATCCTAGCTCATCTGCCTCTAGAACTCTAGGAATGCTAAGTTGAAATGGACCATGTGCCTCCCACTAGTGCTTATAAACCTTTGTGCACCCTAGATCCTCACCCGCCTGGTATCACTCATCCCAGGCAATCATCTTCGTAGTCTCCCAACTGATCCTGACCTCTAATGGCTTGACCACTTATCCCCATACCCTGGCCTCCTAAGTGATTTGTGAGTATATCCTACTAAATATTGTACATTCCTGAATTGTTGCATGACCCAGTGTGGTGTGTAGTGCTCAGCAACATTTATTGACCTGCCAAACAACCAACACTCAGTCTACACAAATGCTAACTGCCAGTACTCCCTCCACCTCTCACAATCCATGAATGGGTGCTAATAGAAGAACATCATCTCATCAAAAGTGTGCCTCCAAAACCACATGGCCCCCAAATGGTGATAATGTAATAGGCCTCTATATCTATTGACGTATGGGAACTGATGTTGACCTACTAATTGCGCTACTACAATGTTCTCCCATGCCCAAATGTGGAGCAATGTGGTCCCTGTTCCAAGATTCAGGTAATCGCAGTATAAACATAAATGCATATCATGGTACAATTGTCCTAGCATCACTGCACCCAACAATATGTCACACAATCCTCCACCATATAACAAGTGCATCTACCCAATCTGATAGAAAAACCATGTTTGCTTAGATTTGGCATCCTCTAATCAATCTGCAAATAAATCGTACAAGTCGTGGGATGTGGCAAATTTGCATAGCTCAGCCTAAGTGCATTCACATCCCCTCCATAGGTAACACATCATACTCACACACTTGTCGCAAATAGTACTCCCCTCCATCCAACCTGTAGTCAGAGATGATGCCTCAGATGGGGATCTTTAAGATCCTCCATATGTTGAGTAGTGTGATGGTGGCCTCTCTAGTAGGAAGATGAAAGGTGCAGGTCCTGTTGTCCCACCACTCCACCAATGCAGTCATCATAGTAGTATGAGCCCTAATCCTAGGCTATCTCTTGATGAAACCTAAAACCACTTCTCTCAGGATCTACCTCTCGTCTGATTAGAGCCACTTGTATAGCCTCATGGTCAGAGGCCAATGCTCTCCTAAAGTAAGTGGTCCCTCGTCTTCCTGCATCTAGGAAATTCACTTTATTAACTTTCAAAATTTTATTCTATTGTACCTTATCCTATCCTAGCCTATTCTATGCCCTCCTTGGGGCATGTGTGTGCCCCTTGAACCTATTTTACCTCCCATCCTGCCCTTCATTTTCTCCCCCTTTGCTTCCCTGGTGGAAATGTTGATTCCCCTTTAGTGGAGGTGTTGAAATTGCGACACATGGGTAGATATGTTGAACTACAATCTTTACCCTTTTTTGTTCCCTTTCAGCCTGATCAACTCCTATTCTTGTGTCAAACCGCAAGCACTAGCATCGAACCCCCTTCCTTAACCCTTTCAATTCCTATGCAGGCATTATTCACTTGAGGAGACATTGAACCCCCATGGAGATGTTAATACAATGATCAATGCCTTCACCCCGCTAACCTTCTAGCCTATTTATTACCCCTAATAAATTCTCTAACCTACTAAAGCACGAAGGGGGGTCAGTGTACCTACTAGTGGGACATAGTGCTCTGGTCTCTGGTGTCACTAGACTCTCTCTGTGCAGTGCTCGTGAAGGAATGTGATCCATTTCTCTCCAAGGGATCTGTGCTCTCCAATATCCTAAAGGTGTATGTGACAATGACTCCTCCTTGGGCCCTGTGTTGCTTATATAGGGCCTTCCATAGCCTTTTTTTCTCGTCCTTCTATCAATTCATCCATTTTCTTCTTCCATCATTATTTTTCTTTTCTCCTCTCCCCTTTTCTTCATTTCTTCTCTCATTTTTCTCCCCAAAAAAATTCAAAATTCTTGGTTAAATTCTTGAGGGGGCATATGCCACGACCATCTTCATGATGGGGCATCCTTTTTCTGTCTTTTACCCATCACCAATTTTGTCGCTTCATAAAAGAGGCACAAAATGTAGACATCCAAAATTAATTAAATTAAATACTTAATTAATTTTATCCTTTCTACATAATTAATTGATTTAATTATGATACCTTTATTCTTCTCAGAATTAATTAAATTAAATTTAATTAATCCTATCACTATAGTCCAGATAATTAATTTGTTTAATAAGTTAATTATTCCCTATTCTTCTAAAGTCCTTAAATTAATTAATTCTTCTAAATCTCCCTTTAGTTAATTAATGACAATTAATTAAATTAGCCATGTGATTCCTACAAATCACTTTCCCTAATTCTTCATTAGCCTAATTAATTCTTCTAGAAGCCTACTTAACATTATTTTCTAAATTTTAATTCCTCCACTCATTCTCTCTCTTCTTGTCAAATCCTCCTACAAATCACACGTGTCTCCTAATCTCTCATTAACCCACCTAATCACCTCCTTAATCATTTTCTAGTGGCTAATCCCTATGATTAGCCACCAAGTCAACCAATAGCCATAAATGGCTAAATCCACTTGTCCCCTCCTCACCTTCCAACCTTAAATGCACCTAATTGGGTCATTTCAAGAAATTCAAAATCTCACACTCTCCCATTTCTCTCACCTTCCCAAGGAGTTTTAAATTCCTTTTCCCATCTCCTTTTCCCATTCACTTCATTATTTGAGAATTTTTAATTCTCTTGTTCATCCCCCAAGGAATTTTTAATTCCTTCTTGTCTTCCCAATGTACTTGGGATATCTTCCCTATGTACATTGTGGAGTGTGGAGACAAGAAATACCTTTATGGAAAATCTCTTGGTCTCATCACCTTGTCCTCTCAATCCATGTGCTCCCTCTCTTTCAATCTCCACCCTTGATTCATCTTAAATCTTGACCATTCGTTCCCCTCTCTTCCAATCTATAAATTGGGGTCTCCTCCCTTTCATTTCATATCTCCTAATAGTGCAATCTTATGTTGTCCACTTAGCTGTATCATTCCATCAAGAGCATCACCACTATAGTCCAATATCCACTTAGCATCCATGGCATCCACATCCATCCTTTGATCATTCACTATCCACTCAATCCCTCTTTGTTGTGCAATCTTGGAGAGCAATTCACATATGTCAAGAAGGGCAAATCCAGACAAGTGGAGCACAAGGGTGCATCTTCACTTTATCAAGACCAATCTGAAGGAGAAGGTAAAAATAGCAGGGTATAAATGGTTTTGTTTCATGTTTTGAATAATTTATTTGAATGTAGCCATTGAATCTTTCTTTGTTTTTTTTTCCCTCTTCATCTAATTATCTCACTTTGTTTATCATAGAAAATAGATGGGAATTCTTCCAAGTTTTTTCTTTCTCCAAGTAGAACTTTTTGCCTTTCATTCTCAACCCCATAATCTTAGCAATGAAGGGCTCATGAATCCTAAACTCAACACCATACACACTAAGCACCCCTTTATTCGAACCTTTCACAAACTTTTCCTTTAGCTTATGGTCCTAGGTATGAAGTTTTCTAACATATGGCTCTAGATCTCCATCCACAACTTTCATCCATAGCTCCTTGTTTTTCTCCCATAGCTCGCATGATGATGGTTCCATTATGTTCTTCTCTCTCCATATAACTATTACCTTTGCAAATTAGGTTGATTCATGCTAAAACCAGGCTTAAACCAAAAGATTAAAAACTAGACCCACAAGAACAATTTGAAAGGTTGATTCCACTTCTTTCTAGGAATACCTTTACTCATGTGAATGATGGCATAATTAATACTCTATTGTTGAGAGATTATCAACATCCTTCTGAGAAAATGTACACAAAATAAAAGGGAAAGAATCCCCCTCCCCCACCTTTTGATATCATCACTAACAATGCCAATATTTTCTAGGTGATATGCTAGATTAATTACCTTCCCTAAAGATATGGGAGATTTGAATTTTATCCAACTTGGAAATCATATGAAAGCATTCCTAAATTAGATGTTTAATAGTCTAGCTAAGGGATGTCTTTTTAATCAAGCAATTAAGATATTTAGAGAGTCATTGTCCAACCAAACCTTCTTGTACCCTCCACGTATAGCCATCTATTAAATATGTTCTAATCTAGATCAGAAGTCAAAATGTAAGGTTTAAGCTTATGAAAAGGATGGGAAGAAATCAAATTTTCCTTAAGTTTGGTTTGAATATGACGGGCCACCAGAATGGCAGATGACTCCTTGTCTCTGAAAATATGATTATCCCTTTCCTTCCAAATGCCCTAGGCGACATGAGGGAGCATAAAATTTCATAGCACCATAAGAGAAGGATTATCACAAGGGAAACACCATTGGTACTAGCACTCTAACAAGTTGAGAGGAAAACACCAACTAATACCCTAAAGATTAAAGAAGCGTGCCCAATATCCTAGACAAAGGGACAATGCAATTTAACAAATGAGAAACATCTTCAATGGACCCCTTACAAAGAAAACAATGGTTAGACATATAAATCCCTCTTCTGCACAGATTATCAATTGAGAGAACCTTGTTTTGCATGAAGAGCCAAAAGAAAATATTGATTTTAGGGATCAATAATTTATTCCAAAGGCATGACCAGAAAGGGGCCAGAGAAAAAGATCTAGAGAGTAGAGAAAAAGATTGAGAAATAGAAAAGCCTCCAGAAGAAGATTCCTCCCAAACCAGAGAATCCTCAGCAGTGAAGGAAGGAATATGAATACTCGAGAGCCACTTTTGGAGAGGGAGAAGCAACAGATCAAAACTAGAAAGGCTAATCCATCTACCATCCCGAATATAATCAGTAACCCAATTTCCAACATGTTCCTTACACACCTCTATGAAGTGAGCAGCCCACTAAAAATTCATCAAAGGACAATAGCTCTCCCACCAATCTTCCCAGAATCAAATTTTCTGACCATTACCAAGGCACCATTTAGATCCTTTAATAACTAAAGATCTCATGTTGAGAATATTCATCCAAAGGCTAGAAGAATTTTGGGTGAGACATTGGCCTTCCAGAACATCTTGAGTGTAGCAAACTGGATGAAGGTATTTGTTGTGGATGATAGAAACCCATTCATTAAACTTCATTAGAGTTCTCCACAACTATTTGGCCAGCAAGGTAATATTGAAGTTTTAGATATGTCTAATGGAGAGACCTCCAAGCTTCTTTGGAAGGAAAACTTGATCCCAGGCAATAGGATGAAGGCAATTTTTGGTTTCCTTGTCCACAAAAAATTCTTCTAGATCTTCTCCATTCTATCAACAAATTTTGTAGGAATTTTAGAAAGGCTCATAGCATAAACCAAAAGATTTTGGAAGATTTAATCAACTAGAGCTTACCAATTTGTCTTAGAAGAGTACCTTTCCATCCTACAGGTTTTTTCTAGAATCGATCAATCAGACTAGACCAAAAAGAGTTCAGAGAAGGACCCAAATAGAGGGGAAGCCCCAAATAAGTGTCTGGGAGAGATACCAACTTATATCCCAAAGTTTTAGCAATTTTAATTATCCTATGATTAGGGGTGTTCAAGAAGAATATGGTGCTCTTGGGGAGACTGATCCTATGACCTAAACCTTTTTCATACAAAGAAAGAAATTGCTTCAATATTTTGGCCTCAGACACCGAGCTTTCCCCAATTAGGAAAGTATCATCAACAAACTATTGATGCAAGAAAATTTTATATTCTGAAGAGGGTCGAAGACCTTTGATCCTACCATTCTAGATCTCTTAATGAATAATGTTATTGAGAGCTTCTCCCATAATTATGAACAAAAATGGAAAAATGGGTCCCCTTACCTGAGGCCTCTGGAAGTTGACAAAAAATCATATGGAGAGCCACTGATCAACACCAAAAATTTAGGGCTAGAAACACATTGATTAATCAATTGTATAAAATGGTCCCCAAAACCAAAGGTATGAAGCATCTTGATAAGAAACCACCAATCAACCCTATCATAGGCCTTCAACAAATCCAACTTCAACAAAAACCCAAGTTTTTTATTAACCGAGAGAGAGTGGATGTTCTCATGAATTGAAACAAAAGAGTCCAAAATTTGTCACCTTGGCACAAAACCATTTTGTTGCTTCAAAATCAAAATAGGAAGAAACTTCTTCAATCTTAAAACCAAAATTTTGGAAAAGATCTTATAGATAGAATTGCATAAATTGATAGGTCTAAACTCCTGAAAGCAGCTAGCATCTAGCTTCTTAGTAATTAACACAATGAAAGTAGCATTGAGCTCTTTTAGGAGGGATTGAGATCCAAATAATTCATTATCAGCTTTCACAACATCCTCCCCCACAATATTCCAGAAAAGTTGGAAGAAGAACATAGGAAATCCATCTGGACCCAAAACTTTGTTTCCCTCAAAGGAGAAGACCACTTCCCTAGCCTCACCAATAGGGGGGATTATAGAAATCTCTTTATTCATATCTTGGGAAATAAAAGCTGGGATCTCATTAAGAATCTCTTCATGTGCCACTAGGTCTAATGGACCATAATCAAACAAGAGAGAAAAGAAGTATTGAACAACTTCAGAACACATCTCCTCTTGCTTATCAATCCATTGATTATTGGTGGAGATCCTCTTAATTCTATTAGAAGATCTATGCTTGAGAGTATTCATATGAAAAAATTGGTATTCCAATCCCCATTTTTGAGTCAGATGGCTCTAGATCTTTGTTTCCAATACTCCTCTTTAGAAATAATATCATGCAATTTCATAAGGATTTCCACTTCTCTATCCATAATATGAGGGCAATAACCTTGGTTTTAAATATGTTGTTGAATATCATCAAGCTCCCTCTTCAAAGACTCTTTCAACTAGAAGATATTGCCAAAGGAGGGCTTGTTCCATTTTTGGACATTTGCTTTAACATGAGCAATCTTTTTAGCCACTTTGTACATAGCAGTTCCATGGACATTGATATCCCACCATTCAACAATTTTATCATATAAATGAATGTTATGGGTCCAGATTTTTTCAAATCTAAAAGGGAAGGCCTTTCTCCTACTCAGAGATGATATACTCAAAACAATTGGGAAATGGTCAGATCCAATCCGTGAAAGAAGATAAATTACAAGAAAAATCAATCAGCCAATTAGGAGAAATGAGTCCCATGTCTAATCTTACTTGGATAAGTTCCGAACCACTACATCTGTTAGACCATGTAAACTTGGAACCTTTGAGATCTAGATCCAACAATCCAAGAGCATTGATAAGATCTAATATATCTTGTCTACTTTTTTAGAAATCGCAGCCCCAACCTTCTTTTCTAGGTTTGAAATGGGGGAGTTAAAATCTCCCATTAGAATACACTTCTCATTGCTGAATAGTTGTCTAGAATTCACCAGAGAAGTCCAAAGAACCTTTCTAGAATTCCTAGGAGCATAAATATTGGAAATAATGTATGAAGAACCATCCAAAAGGTTGGTGATTCAGGTGGCTGTATGATTCAGGCTAGAAACAATAGTCGACCCTTGAATCACCCTAGGATTCCAAAAGGTAGCAATACCCTCTAATGCTCCATCCATATCATAACAGTTAACACCACAATCCTTGCAAACAACCAACTTCATTTTCATAAGTTTTTTAGAGGTCATTTTAGTTTCCTGTACAAGAAAAATTTCAGGTCTATGATCTCAAATTAAATTAGAGAGGAGATCATGCTTATGGGGATAATTCAATCCCCTAATATTCCATGAAACAATATTCATTTAGAATGACCAGGGGAGCCAATCCCCATATCTTTAAGAGTTCTTTGAGAGCCATCACAATCTCAACCCTACTTTTCTTATCTCTACTGAAAATATTTGGGGGTCTACCCACTCCTCTTGTTTCTAAGCCACAATCTGCTTTATGTCTATTCTTGGTCTTAACACCAACAGAACCCGATGCCACCCGAGAACCCAAAGGGGAAGAATGACTACAACATCGGTTTCTAGTTTTAACTTCAATAAAAGGATTAGAATCTTAAGACACCGAGAAATTATCCATAGGGGAATTGAGGCGTGAAACCTCTGCGGAGGAAGTGTCCATGTGACCTGCCTTTGCTTGAGAAGAACCCATATCCACAATCAAATTCAGATTTTCTCTCTCGATATAGGGGAAATAGAAGATCCCAAAGCCATCATCTTCTCAAAAGAAGGGCAAGTTTTAACCATCTCCTCTTGAATAGGACAATTATTCTGAATATAAGGGGGAATACCCTCAAAGGATTCAACCTTCCGATCATCAATAATCATGTCCACTTGCAAATGCTGACCATTTTGATATTGAATATCAAGATTTTTGGTCACTTGAGGCTGAGAGGTACTCTGCACTATGGCAAGACACTTCTCCATATGAAGAACCTGATTAAAAGATTTTTTCCTCCAAACTTTTTTGCTCTGTTGCTTAGCAGGACAATCCCTAGCCCAATGCCCCACCTTCTTACAATGAAACAAAGAAAAGGGAATAGATTCATATTTTTCTTTTTGGACCCATTTTCCAAGCTTCAAATTGAAAGTGATATCATGGGGCAGATCCACCAATTGTTTAATATTCACACAATCCAAGCATAGACCAGTCTTCATTTAGTTGTCGTCATGGGGTCTAGAGACAACAACTCACCAAAACTTCTTCAAAGCCAAAGAAGACTTACCCAACATCTGTGACCCTCCTGCTAAAACTGATTTTAAATCCTCATCATAGTTAAAAGAGAAGGAGAAAAACCAATTTTCCATCGCTATTACTTCTATCCAACCTTTTCCTTTCCAATTTCGAGCAACCTTCAATCAAATTATCTCAATATTTGTTCAGGGCCCAACAAATTTGTCCACCATGATAGATGCCATATTGGTCAAATTTTTATCCACAATGTAGTCTGGAATTGAAATAGAGAACAAACCAGAAACAAGATCTGCATTGTGCAAAACAGGGGAGACTGACTTACCTTTTGAGCACATACCAAACAAAGTTGACCATTTCTAGTTACAGTTAGAGGCTAAAGAAGAGTTCAATTGACCGACAGATTCCTTGGGACCCTCAGAAACATGCAAACTATCAATGTTGTCAGATGATGCATCACTACAACACATTGGAATATGCAGAGTATCGCCATCCTAGGTCTCGCTACTGCCTCCATCTTCTTTACCGTCTACATCCTCTTCTCCCAAGACATTCTCCATGCTCCCTCCACCATTTTCACCATTTCTACACTTTCCCACCTGCAACACATTCAAATTTTCCTCTACCATTTCTCTTTCTCCCAAGGCTCCATGCCTTTTGTAGACTTTCTTGTTTCTACATAATTACTTTGTCAATTTATGCATAGTTTTGAACTTTATTAGACCCCTTCATGTTTAGTTACATGAATCTAAGTTGAATAGGATGTTTGTATGTGGAATCAACAAGCTTGACATTTTGTTTTATATAATTTCCATCTTTAGGGGTTTTTATCAAATATCAAATTATCAGATAACGATTCAAGGGAACTCAAAACTATGGCAGGATCTTGATGTTATAGCTCATCTTTTTGCCCAAGAATTATTTAGAGGTAGGTAGTGAAATTTATAGTACACTTATTTTAATTTTCACTCTATAAAATGTCATAACTATTTGTTCCAGTATAGTTTCATCATTTCTACTAGTTATAGATTTTTGGCACTAAGACTGTCATTTACTCTATTAAATATCCTATGTTTTGTGTGGATATATTTGCTACTTTGTTAATTATTCTATGTTGTGGGTGGGGATTCCAACATTTTTTCAAAGTCCACTCTTGATGGGATATGAGCCTCCTTTGCATTATTCTATGAATGATGTAATTGAGATAGATCCAATTAACCTAATGTGATTGTTGGATCTCAAATCAACAGATTGGATAAGTTCTAAGGTTATGCCGAATCCTATCTTTGAACCTTCCAATTGATTTGGCCAACTTATGGAGTGAACCAATTAGGTTGCTAACTCCCTCACTTCAGGCTCTGCAAAACCTAGGCGGGTGTACCTACTCACCAGCTAGTTCTCCAAATTGGTGCTTTTTATAGCAGATTGCACATTGTATCTTCTACCTTTGTTGTTTATCTCAAAGTGGCATATATCTTTGGGATAAGTTATCTTACTATTCTAATTTAACTCTTGCTTCGATCTGATTATTTCTTACTCCTACTGAACAAAATTTAAAAGGGTAATTGGATAATATTATAATATCATATTTAATAACTGACTAGTGCCTTGTCCTGATTAGGCCACAGAGTCAATTGCCTTTTGGGGACTCACATATAACTCTTATGAGACAATTTTTAAACCCTCAATTTGTAGTGGGTCTGTCAGTTGTCCTCTCTTTGAGTGTTTCAAACTAGACTCCAATAACTTTAATTTGCTCAATTGAATTTAACTTTCATTCATGAAAAACCAATAGAGCAATGACTGAAGGAACACAGACGTTTCACAATCAACATTGCTTTTCCAAATTAAAACAAAATTTATCAACCTCCCACACCAAAGAATTAAGGCAACCTTGCCGATTTGTTGGAAATATCAAAGAGAATAGATACCCAAAAACAATCTTAATCCATAGACTTGCATAGTGAAAGCATGATTAATTAAATTATTTTATCTATTTGCATAATGTTTGTAGAATAAATATTCATGGTACAAAGTGTATAATGTGTTACATATCATTTTCTCCTCATGATCCCCCTCTGGTCCTCCCTTCAGATTGTAACATTATTTTATTACAAAAAAATCATCTTGCCCTAAATACATTAGTTATCACTTTTATTAATTTACATTTCAATTTTAGGTTTATGACCTTTCACATCAATTAGTGCAACTTTACTTTTAATTAACTATCTTTAATATATTAAAATATTTTTATTTTAATCTCTTTATCTTTGTATTTCATAAAGATAGTTAAAATAATTCTTCTTGATCATACCCTTTTGTGACAACTTTTACTTGATGGAAAATAATCCTTGCTTTCCCAAACCTTGACCCAAATAATTCACCTTGAAAATATTTCACTTACTTCAACCTTTTTATTTTCATATCATGTTCTGTGAAAATCGTTTATTGGATTAAAATAAATTTCCTCTTGAAAATGGAATAATTTCACTCTTTTGCAAAATCTAATTACCTTTTTCCCTATCTTGATTTGGCCATCTGAATTTTTGGATACTTAGTATTAAAATATTTTCACCCATTTGTAATGATTCTTTACCAATCCCCACTCTTGTTTTAGTGTCTCCAAATGAAAATATTTCATTCTCTTTGAAGAAATTTTCATACTACTTTGATTTTTCTTTGTTCCTTCCTCTTGAAACATTTTATTTTTTCCCTAACTTTGTGCTATGCAAAGTGGAGTTACGACAACTTCATTTGATTTTTTTATTTTTTAATGAAATAAATTGGTTCTAAGATCATCTAATTTATGGCTCTCTCGAATAGTTTCCCTAATACTGATTTAAAACATTTAAATTTTTTTTAAAATATTGTTGTATTGAAGCTATAGAAAATAGGCAAAATTTTAGTTTCTCCTGTCGTTGTTTTGGAGTAATTTCATTACAGACGAACCGAACATCCTCAAGCTACAAAGTTTGGTAAGAAGGCATGATATTTAAAATTAAACAGGGTTTCTTGTCCATTTCTTAGCAGCTAACCAAATTCAAGTACCTCCTTTGTAAATTGACCATGCTCGCTACATCGCTCGCTCGAGATAAGATTAAAATAATCTATTATATGATATCAGATCACCATAAAATTAGAACCAGATTCACTTGGGACAAAAATAATAGGTGGGTTTCCTTCAGAATCTAAAAATTTGAAACTTTCTTTAGACGCATTTTTTGGCTCGGGGCAGTCAGCAAACAATTTAAAACCCTATCAAAACCTCGCTTTAGACCACCCACACTAGAAAGAATGAAGATATCTGAGCCATGAATTCATAGAAATTTTTTTTTAAGAGAGATCTATCTTCATGTGTAATATATTTATTGTCAAAGTTGCCTTCAAAGCTGTTTTCTCACAATGTTGTTCTGAAAACAATGCAAACTCATGAAAAGTTGAGGCCTTGGAAAAATATCAAACAAAATCCAATGGGGACAAAAACTTGCATATATGTTCATTAGTATAACATCAATATTTTCCCACAATGGATCCACATGACGATTATCAAATACAAAAATATTAATTTCCAAAGTTGGCCTTCTGAGCACAGTTGTTTGTGAATCTGAATAAAATGCATATGGTTTGGATCTTGGTAAAAATATCTAACAGATCGATAGGACTCCATAAACTTGCAAAGGGATTCATAATGGTATAGAGAATTACAAGGAACAATTGGTTTGATATTGGGATCACTAGGTTGCAAAATATGAACTCAAACAGAGGATCACTTGTAATAGTTTTTTATGAAAAATAGAATAAATTGCAAATGATATGGATGTAGGAAAAATAGAAAATTAGTAGCGAGGATGTACAAATGGGCATAGGAATACTCCAATGATAGGAGAATTGATTGGTGCGAACAGATCAGTATGAAGACTCATGAGTATAAATATATTAATCCTTGAAAATGGCTACTCAAAATGGTTGTGTGACTCCAACTGGTGTGTACCCTAAATTTTTCTATTTGACAGAGGTATTAAATTTGATTGTGGGAAGCTTAATATGGATAATCATGCTTATTTATACAGTGGCTCTGTTTGGGGATGTATGCTCCTTATGGGCATAGCAAGAATCCAGTTTTCTCTGGTAGAGTAGACCATTGCCAATCACCTCTCTTTTGTAGATTATGTGCATCTGGTGGCCCGTAGGTCCCAAAAACATGAACACTCATTTTTCCTAGATCAAACACCCTGTTCTCATTTTTCAACAACATTCCAATTTTGCACATCATTTACCAATCCAATTTCATCATGAGGCACATCAATTGTCATCTTTCCATGTTTGTCATATATGTTATAGTGACTTATATTATTATGATTTGTCCTATAACTTGGATAACGGTCATTTGAGTAATTACTTGGGTAATTACTTTCTCCTTTTCCCCTTACTTTTGAGGACTTTGGAATTTCATAGATTATTATATCCACACTTTGAAATTGTCCCTGGTTTACATATATCTTATTTATCGTTCCTCTTTTTTGAGCATTTTGCACATTACCCACTTGACATTTATTTTTGCCTTCTACTTTATCCTTAGGTTTAGGTGAAATATCAACATTAGGGTTCAAAATATTATTACTCTCTTCTTTGGGTATTTCCTCATAAAAGGTTAAAAACTTATATTTTTTTTCTATCTTCCTTTTGAAATATCTTCATGTCCATAAATGCCCTATTTTCCATCCCTATATTATAGGGGTGCTCCACTTTAATCAAAAAATTTTGTTGTTGAACTTTTATTTCATCCTTAGAAATGCCAACATTGGAACTCAAGAAGTAATTATTTTTTTCTTCGGATATTGTTTCACATTCCTCCACAAATCTATACACCTCATATTTTCCCATGAACCAACATCCATCACTATATTGTTCATTCCATCTAAACTTACTTTTTCCTCTTCCAACATTGGAATGGAAAATTCAAACATAGACTTCACCATATAATGGATTTGAAAAAATTTGGAGGCCATTTTCAAATGTTTTTTCTTCTATGTGATGATCACAATGCACATTTTTATTAGATACAACCTCCTCTTTAAACATATTCACCTCTTCTGTCTTCACTGAATTTCTATGTTGCATATCTTCAATATCAAATTTTATTTGTGCAAGACATAGAGGTTTTGAATTTATCTTATATTTCTGATACTCTATATCCAACAAATCGACGCAATTCTCATGTAAGGATGAATCAACCATTTGTTCATTGTCAAACAAGTATGCTTCTTCAGATGGAGACAATTCCTCATCATTACTATCAACAATAATTTCTTCAGGTTCTGACTCATACTCACAAACATCATCAATTGCTTCTTCATCAGATGGGCCTTCCAAATGGATAACCAATTCTCCTATATATTCATTTTCATTTGAATCTCTTATGTTGATGTTACTCTTCTCATGCACATCATGTAGTGCCCTATTCATCTCCATAGCAACTGAACATGCTAATTACAAATTATCAGGTCCGCATTCCCTCATGAGTAATTTTGTAAGTGTAGATATATATGTCCTTGTATCATCAGGTATTTGCAAATATATTGTCATCATTCTACCAATAAATCCTTTTATAGATTCACCTTCCTTTCTCCTTATGTTGACGAATGCATTAATATGTACCAAAGGATCAATATAATGATTTGTTTAAATTTGATTATGGAATGTAAAATATTGCAGAGGATGGACTGATGGATTGACGACAGATACATTTTCTTCAATGATGTCATTGAATTCCTCTACGAACCACCATTCAAGTTCCTCCCATGATGAGATACTTTGCGGGGACAACAACCTAAAAATCTACTCCGCAACATCTTCCAATGTCATCACGAACAATTTCATGATCAATTCCTCATAAACCAGTAAAATGCTTTCAAGTGTTGAAATGGTGATTCATCTTCCTCTCCATGAAACCTTGGCATATACTCTTTAAGATCAAAGGGAATCTTATCTGGGAAATCAGGAACATTATTGAAATCTAATGGATTGTATCTTTCAAGAATATATCTTTCTTTTTGTGGTTGTGGTTGCTACTGTTGATGTGTATATTGCATCCTTGAACATAGAGCTTCATAAGAATATGGATACTGATACATTTTAGATTGATATTGTTTCAACTACTGATATTTTCTTCATTAAATATATAAAAAGTCGCCACCTCTTCACAGAGGACAAAATTATTTTCTTTCTTCTGAGTTCTTTCCCACAACAGAGTTCTTTCATTGTTTGTTCCCCAACAGATTTGCCAATCTATTGGATCTCAAATCAATAGATTGGATAAGTTCTAAGGTTATGTCAAATCCTATATTTGAACCTTCCAATTGATTTGGACAAATTATGGAGTGAACCAATTAGGTTGCTAACTCCCTCACTTCAGGCTCTGGAGAACCTAGGCGGGTGTACCTACTCACTAACTAGTTCTCCAAATTGGTGCTTTTTATAGCAGATTGCACATTGTATCTTTTACCTTTGTTGTTTATCTCAAAGTGGCATATATATTTGGGATAAATTATCTTACTGTTATGATTTAACTTTTTCTTCAATTTGATTATTTCTTACTCCTACTGAACAAAATTTAAAAGGGTATTTGGATAATATTATGAGATCATATTTAATAACTGACCAGTGCCTTGTCCTAATTGAGCCACAAAGTCAATTGCCTTTTGGGGGCTCACATATAACTCTTATGAGACAATTTTTAAACCCTCAATTCATGGTACAAAGTGTATAATATGATCCCCCTCTGGTCCTAATTTTCCTTTTATAATGTTTTAAGGGATTGCTTCAGACCGTCACATTATTTTATTACAAAAAAATCATCTTGCCCTAAATACATTAGTTATCTCTTTTATTAATTTACATTTCAATTTTAGGTTTATGACCTTTCACATCAATCAGTGCAACTTTACTTTTAATTAACTATCTTTAATAGATTAAAATATTTTAATTTTAATATCTTTATCTTTGTATTTCGTAAAGATAGTTAAAATAATTCTTCTTGACCATACCCTTTTGTAATAAATTTCACTTGATGGAAAATAATCCTCGCTTTCGCAAACCTTTACCCAAATAATTCACCTTGAAAATATTTCACTTACTTCAACCTTTTTATTTTCATATCATGTTCTGTGAAAATCGTCTATTGGATTAAAATAATTTTCCTCTTGAAAATGGAATAATTTCACTCTTTTGCAAAATCTAATCACCTTTTGCCCTATCTTGATTTAGCCATCTTAATTTTTGGATACTTAGTATTAAAATATTTTCACCCATTTTTAATGATTCTTTACCAATCTGCACTCTTGTTTTAGTGTCTCCAAATGAAAATATTTTATTTTCTTTGAAGTAATTTTCATATTACTTTGATTTTTCTTTGTTCCTTCTGCTTGAAACATTTTATTTTCTTTCCCTAACTTTGTGCTAGGCAAAGTGGAGTTACGATAACTTCATTTGACTTCGATGAAATCTACATTTGGATGAAACCCCTTTCACCATCCTTAGAACTTGCATGTAAAACATTTTTGTCTTGTTAGATATTCGTTGTTTTACCGATAGTTATATCGAAATAGATTTGTCTTTCGGTGTAGCTTATTTTGCACTCCATGGGATGGAATATCTTCAAGGTACTGTGACAATGTTTGATGCATATCCATCCACCATTTGGAGTTCCCAACAGGCCACATACTGGCAAGATTTTAAAATAAGTTATGAAATCTAGTTTTTCACCCGCCAAGAATTTGCTCAGAAGTTTAATCAAATCCATTTTGATGTACTCTGTGATAATCATGATACCATATTCTTTCACTACATTTTTCAAAAGGTTCATGCGCCACGTCTATGTTGTCATATTATATATATAAGGCATTGCAATTTCAATATCTCTGATAAAATCTCCGACCATCATACGTTGTCCAAAGCTTCTTGCTAGTAAAGAAATAAATTCAGATTTTATACTACAAATTCATAGAAAATGCCTACAGAATCAAGGATGCTAGAAAGGTTGTGGAGTATGGCTGCCAATTTGCAGTTTCTGAAACTTTCTCAACATATTCATTTATTTCTTGAAAGCATTGAATCAAATGCCTTTCCTGTACTTCATGGATGAATTTTTTTTTTTTTTAATGAAATAAATTGGTTCTATAATTGTAAGATCATCTGATTTATGGCCCTCTCCAATTGTTGCCCTAATGCTGATTTAAAACATTTAATTTTTTTAAAAAATATTGTTGTATTGAAGCTATAGAAAATAAGCAAAATTTTAGTTTCTCATGTCAATGTTTTGGAGTAATTTCATTAGGGGGCATCCTCAAGCTACAAAAATTGGCAAGTGGGCATGATATTTAAAATAAAACATGGGTTTCTCATCCATTTCTTAGCAGCTCGGCAAATTCAAGTACCTCCTTTCTAAATTGACCCTACCAGCTAAATCGCTTGCTCCAGATACGACTAAAATAATTTGTCATATGATATCAGATCACCATAAAATCATAACCGAGATCACTTGGGACCAAAATAATAGGTTGTTCACCTTCAGAATTTGAAAATTTGAAACTTTTTTACGACACATTTTTTGGCCCGGGGCATTTAGGAAACAATTTAAAACCCTGTCAAAAATTCGCTTTAGACCACCCACACTGGAAAGCATGTAGATATCTAAGCTATGAATTCATAGCAAAAAATAGTTTTGAGAGATCTATCTTCCTGTGTAAGATATTTACTGTCAAACTTGCCTTCAGAGCTATTTTCTCACAATGTTTTTATGAAAACAACGCAAACTCGTGAAAAGTTGAGGCCTTGGAAAAATATCAAACGAACTCCAATGGACACAAAAACTTACAAATATGTTCATTAGTATAGCATCAATATGTTCCCACAATGGATTCGCATGACGATTATCAAATGCAAAATATTAATTTCCAAAGTTGGCCTTCTGAGCATAGTTGTTTGTGAATGTGAATAAAATGCATATGGTTTGGATCTTGGTAAAAATATCGAACAGGTTGAAAGGACTCCATAAACTTGCAAAGGGATTCATAATGGTATAGAGAATTACAAGGAACAACTGGTTTGATATTGGGATCACTAGGTTGCAAAATGTGAACTCAAATAGAGGGTCACTTGTAATAGTTTTTTATGAAAAATAGAATAAATTGCAAATGATATGGGTGTAGGAAAAATAGAAAATTAGGTAGTGAGGATATACAAATTGGTATAGGAATATTTTGATGATAGAGAATTGATTGGGGCAAACGGATCAATGTGAAGACTCATGAGTATAAAGATATTAATCCTTGAAAATGGCTACTCAGAATGGTTGTGTGACTCCAATTGGTGTGCACCCTAAATTTTGCTATTTGAAAGAGGTATTAAATTTGATTGTGGAAAGCTTAATATGGATAATTATGCTTATTTATAAGTGGTAAACCTAACTGCAAGGTCAAATTGTTTACCAAGATCAAGATCTATGAGTACATTTTTAGGGGTGTCCACTGAATTATCTCATTGAGGGGACCCTAAATTTTGCCAAAATTTAGGGTTCCAACAGTGATCATCTATAGTTTTTTTTCTCTCTCTTCTTTGGAGGTGATTTATAGACACTTTGACACCACAATCTTTTGCCACACAAAGAATGCACTAGGAGGATCTCTGAATTCAACTTTTTGAAGTGTAATAGTCGACAAAGATGTTTTGCTACCACCAAATTAGGAAACACTAAACATGATGACCCAGTTGTTGCAATCAAGAATAGTTTGAAGTGACAATTCCTTTTTACATATTCATTCATTTATTCTATATTCACTCTATTTCATAGATCTTCTTATTACAAATATTTCAATATCTAGGAATTTAGAATTGGAGTATGTGGATCTATGCCTTATCCACTACCCTTTCAAGATGAGAATAGGTATTCTATTTTAATAGCCAAAAGAAAAAGACTTCTTTCAATTAGATAGAAATTCTACTTGGTAGGGAATAGAGCAATGCAATAGAATGAAGCAAATTTTTAGAAGTTTTGCAAAGAAAGGATCTTCCATGATTTCCATATATAACTTCTCTCATTCACTTTTCTACATAACTTCAAATATTAAACCTGATAGTTTTGGCAATGAAAGTGCTTCTACATGAATACATTGATTGGTAATGAAAAAAAACTATCTCTAGTAGATTATGTTGGCATTGCATGAAGATTGCATTGATGAAGTATAGTGTTGTCATTGATGTCAATAGTAACCGGTAATGAAGTTATATTGCAACCGATAATGATGCAGTAAAGCAACCAGTAGTAAATAAGTGAAGGCAACCAGTATTGGTATTGTTATTGAAGTAGAGTGATAAACCGGTAACCCTAACCAGTTGATAAGAATAACCCTAACCGATGGAGCTTGGTGAATCAGTTGTGATGATCTATGATGAAGATGCCACATAAGAATGATGCACATGATGAGTTTCAAAGTGGTTTTGGCATGTGAAGATAACCATTGTGATGCTAAACATGTGATAAATAGGAGAAAACATACACATATAACGAGACAATAAAACATAATGGAAAGATTAATTGAAAACTAAATTAAAGACGCAAACCATAAGCCTTCCTTGGAATGTCCCATTTTCCTCTATTCTTGAGAACCTTGAAGGTGTTGGATTGATTGGCTCTCAGCGGAGAAATGACCTCCAAAGTGGAAACTCAAGAGTTGAGTAGCTACTTGATCATGATTGATTATGCAAATGATATGAAATGCATGATCTAAGAAACTAGATTAACATGCTATGATTAATCCAAAATGCTAATTACTAGATAATTGAAAAGAAAATTTCCTATAGTAATGATGCTAAAACTATGAATGCAAGGGATCCTTATTTATCCAAAATGAGGGGTATTTATAGAAATTCCAAAGCCAAAGTTGAGGTGGTAGGAATCGACGATCCAGATTTGATCTAAAGATATCAAGGGCTAAGATTGAGGAAGTTGGAGAAGAGGTTGGAAGAAGGGACACTTGTCATCTCTATGGTGACAAGTGTAAGGAGCCTTGCTCATGAGAGGGAAAGTGTCAAAGGGAGGAGACATGTGGCAAAAGTGCCATGTGTGTCAAGGGGAGAATATCTACACCATAGGAGGTTAGGATAACGAGGTTAGGATGTGTAAGATAGGATAGGGTTAGTTAGACCCTAAGATTAGATAGAGTGGGTTAGGTTAGGGGATGGCTAGGTTAGGTGGTTAAAAGTTAGGAGCCATGTGCTCATTTGAATTTAAAAATTCAAATAATTGGAAAATGATAATTAATCTCAACAAACTTGAGTTAATCTTAATTAGGAATTATGAGAATTGACAAAAATGAGGGGAATTAATTAATTTAGAATTAATCAATCAAAAGGGGATATGAAATGAACTATGTAAATAAATCATGTAGATTTATTTACTAGTAGATGAATAGAGAAATTAATCAAATTGCTTGTGAATTCAATTAATTAAGAAGGGGGATTAATCAAATAATTGTGTATTTAATTAACTATCTGCAGACCATTTTTAGGTGTATACATTTTGCCCCTCTTTGAAGCGATGTGTGACGATGCATTGGTTCAAAGAAGACTCGTTTAGTGATGTTGTTGATATTGATTTTGATAGGATGCAGATTTGATATTGATTTCGATGCGGATTCGATTTTTATATGATACTGATTCTATTTTGAGATGATAAATCTCAATATGATGTGGTTTCAATGTTTGAGATGATAAATCTCGATATGATGCCCCAAACATTGACTGATAGATTTTGATGTGAGGATGCCCCCTCGGGAGATGAATCAGATAAGTTTTTCAATGTTTTTTATTTTTTTCATGATTTTTTGATTTTTTGAATATTTTTTTGAATTTTTTATGATATTTAGATTTTGAATGATTTTCTGATTTTTAGATATATTTAGAGTCGATTTGATTCATTTCTCGATAAAAAAATTGAAAACTCTTCCATGCCAGAATGATTAGTTGATTAGATGATTAAAAATTAGTGGAATAAAAATCCCACTTAAAGGCCTCATTTTGAGTTTAAAAAGGTGAATTCCTTTTACCACTCTTCATTTGTGCACTTTAGTTGTTTGAAAAATTTGCTCTGGAGGAAGGAATGGTGATCCCGTACCACCAGCATAGGTTCAAGCAAGTTCGGTGACACGAGCATCTTCCGACCTACGGTCCACCAGTACGTACTTTGAGAAAACCCAGCTTTGTGAATTTTTAAGTATTTTTGAAAAAATTATCCTTTTGTTGAAAAAATCATTTTTTAGCATCTTTGCCATGTGGGTTAGAAAAAAAAATTACATTTTTGACATGGGTTTTTCAAACTTTAAAATGGGTTTTGTTTGTTTTTTATTTTCAAAAATTTAAAATTTTTGCTTCGGGAGGGGGGCGGTGGTGCCATGGCGCCGCCACCACGGGGGTGGCAGACGCCGCCGATGCCATGGGTGGCATTGCCGGTACCACCAAGGGAACCTTGGGTGGTGTCGTTGGCGCTACAGTAGGGGTCGGGTCAAAAAAATTAGTTTTTTTTAATTTTTAATTTATATTTTTGGGGGTTTTTTTTCGGTTTTTCGATGTTTTTGGATTTTTTCTTTTTCAAACATAAAACTTCTTCAAATGCATGCTATTGGTGGGTTCCTCGAGCTGATCCCCATCCTGTGATGATAACTGATATGCTTCTGACCCAAACACTGTTGTGACCACAAACAAACCTAACTAGTTGGTTCAAACTTCCCTTTATTTTCTTGATCTAACTGGTTTCATGGATTTTCCTTTCATACTAGTTCCCCAACTTCAAAGACGCATGGTTTGACCTTGTGATTATAACTTCAGCACATTCTTTGGTGATATACCTTTAAATGATCAAAGACATTTTGTCTTCATTCATGGATCAATTCTCACTCTTGCAATCTAGATACTCCTTGTTTTTCATCTGGGATAATGCCTTTTAATGATACTCATAGAGAAGGTATCTCTACTTCGATTGGCAGTATTGCTTCTAATCCATAGACAAGAGAGAAAGGTGTGGTGCCTATTGGTGTGCAGATACTGGTACGGTAGGCCCATAGAGCAGGGTTCAATTGAATATACCAATCTTTGCTAGCATCATTCACTATCTTTTTTAGAATTTTCAAAATAGTTTTGTTTGATGCTTCTGCTTTCCCATTCCCTTGTGGATAGTAGGGTGTGGAAAATCTGTGTTGGATTTTGAATTTCTCACATAGCTCTTGGACATCCTGATTCTTGAACGGTCGCCCATTATCAGTGATAATGGTCATGGGCATTTCATAGCGATAGATGATGTAGTTCAAGATAAATGCAACAATTTTTTTTTCCGGTGATATTGATGAGAGGTATGACCTCAATCCATTTTATGAAATATTCTGTAGCTACAAGGATGAATTTGTGATCATTGGATGAAGAAGGATCTATCTTTCCTACTAGATCAAGACCCCATTGGAAGAAAGGCCAAGATGTTGCCAAAGCATGAAGTTTGTGTGCTGGTGCATAAATAAAATTTCCATGGATCTGACATTGTTTGCATGTTTTAGCTATCTGAAAAGAATCTTGTTCCATAGTTGGCCAATAATAGCCCAAGTGTATGAGTTTTTTTGAAAGTGTAAGACCACTTGAATGAGTGCCACAAATGTCATTATGGACTTCATTTAAAGCCTTCTTGGATTCTTCTTGCTCAATACATCTTAAAAGAGTACCGTCGAGACCTCATTTAAAAAGGGTATCCGCAACAAGATTATAATGGGAGGATTGGTGAATAAAGTTTCTCTTTTGGTTTTTTGATAGGTCGGGAGGAAGGGTGTTATCTTTCAGGTATGTATAAATTTGGCCATAGCTGGAGGAATCATGCCCAACAAGGTGATAGATAGTTTGGGAATCAGGACAATTATGAGCAAGGTAAAACAACTCTTCCACCAGGAATTCCTAATGCTCTTGATTTTCTTGTGTCTGAAGTAGAGAAGCAAGTGTTGCCATGGCATATGTTGCTTTGTTGTCATTCTTTGGAATTTTCTCAAAAGTTATTTTTACAAAATACTTCTTGAAATCATCTACCATCTTTTTATAAGGCATGAATTTGTCATATTTTATTTGGTAATCATCATTAATTTTATTGATGATGAGCTGAGAATCTCCAAAGACTTGAAGTTATGTAATGTTCCACTCTATAGCCATTTTGATACTTGTAACTAAAGCTTCATATTCGGCTATGTTGTTGGTGCATGGAAAGCTTAATTTGTATGCTTTTGGAATTGTATGACCTTGTGGTGTGATGAATATAATGCATGCTCCTGATCCATGTTGTGTATATGAACCATCAAAGTATAATTGCCATGTTTTTTGTGGCGACCATTAGGATATCAGTATCAGGAAATTCAATGCGTAAAGGACGATCATCTTGAAGCGGTGCCTCTGCTAGTTGGTCTGTAATGACTTGCCCTTTGATATCTTTTTTGTCCACATACTCAATATCAAACTCACTCAGGATCATGATCTATTTTGCTAATCTTCTTGTTAATGTCGCCTTGGTGAGCAAATACTTCAATGGATCGATTTTAGCAATCAACTTGATGGAGTGAGATAGTAGATAGTGTCTTAATTTTTGAGAAGTAAAAACTATCGCCAAGCATGATTTTTTTGTTGGTGAATAGTTGAGCTTGTATCCCACTAGTGTTCTGCTAATGTAGTAGATGGCTCACTCTTTTCCTTCATTATCCTATTGTGCGAGCATAACTCCTAATGATACTTTAGTGGTTGATACATAGAGTAACAATGACTTTCTTGGAATTGGAGACATTAGGATGGGTGGTTGCATGAGATAGGCCTTGATCTTGTTGAATGCATCCTCACATTGATGGTCCTACTTGAAATTAACATTCTTGTGCAAGAGATGAGTAGATAGTGTCTTAATTTTTGAGAAGTAAAAACTATCGCCAAGCATGATTTTTTTGTTGGTGAATAGTTGAGCTTGTATCCCACTAGTGTTCTACTAATGTAGTAGATGGCTCACTCTTTTCCTTCATTATCCTATTGTGCGAGCATAACTCCTAATGATACTTTAGTGGTTGATACATAGAGTAACAATGACTTTCTTGGAATTGGAGACATTAGGATGGGTGGTTGCATGAGATAGGCCTTGATCTTGTTGAATGCATCCTCACATTGATGGTCCTACTTGAAATTAACATTCTTGTGCAAGAGATGAGTAGATAGTGTCTTAATTTTTGAGAAGTAAAAACTATCACCAAGCATGATTTTTTTGTTGGTGAATAGTTGAGCTTGTATCCCACTAGTGTTCTGCTAATGTAGTAGATGGCTCACTCTTTTCCTTCATTATCCTATTGTGCGAGCATAACTCCTAATGATACTTTAGTGGTTGATACATAGAGTAACAATGACTTTCTTGGAATTGGAGACATTAGGATGGGTGGTTGCATGAGATAGGCCTTGATCTTGTTGAATGCATCCTCACATTGATGGTCCTACTTGAAATTAACATTCTTGTGCAAGAGATGAGTAAATGGTCGACATTTATCTGCTAGCTGAGCAACAAATCTTCTGATTGACTGTAGTCTTCCTTGGAGTGATCTTAGTTGACTGATATTCCTGGGAGATGCCATTTCCATGATTTTTTTGACCTTAGCTAGATCTACTTCGATACCTTTAGCTAAAACAATGTATCCCATTAGCTTTCCTGAAGTGACACCAAAGGCACATTTCTTAGGATTTAGCCATAGCTTGTACTATTCTAACCAGTCAAATATATTTTCCAGTATCCCTATATGGTCTCCTTTGTTGTATGATTTGGCCAATATGCCATCCACATAGTCTTCCATGAATGTATGCATCATGTCATGGAATATAATTGTCATATCTCTCTGATATGTGGCACATGCTTTCTTTAGTCCAAAAGGCATGATGGTCCAGCAGAAAGTACCCCATGGATATGTGAAAGTTGTCTTTTCTTGATCCTTAGGTGCTATTTTAATCTAATTGTATCCAAAGAAACCATCCATTAGAGAAAACATGGAGTGTCTAGAAGTTAAATCTATAATGATGTCAATGTTAGGCAAAAGAAAGTCATCCTTTGGACATGCATTATTTAGATCTCTGAAGTCTGTGCATACTTTGACAGTTTTTTCTAGTTTGGAAATATGAACGATGTTTGATACCCATTGAGGATATGGTACAGGTCTGATGAATCCTACATCCAGTAATTTCTTTAGTTCTTCTTTGACCAGGAGAGCGATATGAGGATACATCTTCCTTAATTTATGTTTAATTGGTTTAGCTCTTGGACTTCCATTTAAGTGATGCATAATAAGCTCTTGATCATACAATGTCATGTCTGCATATGACTAGGCAAAATTGATTTTCCCTCATTTCAAGAATTCCATATAATTTTGCATTTCTTGTTTTGACAGAATTTGTTGGATGCAAAATCTTTGGTTGCTCTATTGTCCCAATGTTAACTGCCTCTGTTGGTTCGATCAAAATTGATGACCTTTCTTGATTGTACTCAGGTAAAGTGTCAAATCTCCCATCTTCCGGCACCTCAAGGAGGTTTTCACTGTTAGATTCATCCTTTCTTTTTCCTTTTTCCTGGTGTAATGTTGCTAAGAAATGGTTTTTCAGCATTATACTTGATAGTGTTTTCTTTATTTTCCTTTTTGCAACTGGGAGATTTGGCACCCACTTGACTCCAAGATGCATTGTTGATATTCCTAGTGAAAGTTGTTGTGGGTTTGATTATACAGATATGGCATGGTCATTAGGAAAGGTATCAATGGCAGTATGTCTTCATTTTCCTAATCAATAAGTTCATGGTGGATTAGAGGTTGATATGGTCCTCAGGTTGATATGTCTCGAGGGTATCAAGGGTCATGATAGATATGTCAAAGTTTTTGATATGTACTTCAATGTCTAGAATGATACTCTCATTAGAATGACCTCTTGCATGTAGCTCCTGATCATCCTCAATTAATCCCAAGTCAACCGAATGTGATTCTAATTCAAGTGGGCTAGTTCCTAATGTTTGCCCTGCATAAGTATGAACTACATTGACTCCTACTTCTTCTTCAAAGCAATTTTCTTTAGCTGATTTTCCAGAATGATAAGAATCCCATTTCTATTCATTATAATTTGTCTCACTTGCATCTTGCAATCTACATATATGTTCATATAGTGTTTGATTTGTTTCTTCCATTTTTCTTGCTATATCTTTTCTTCTTTCATATTCAGCTTCTTTTGGACTGAGATTGAGTTCTGTCAACTTTGCTATCAGCTCTCCTTGATTTTCACTAGCTTCTTGCTTGTTTTGATTAAGAGTTAATGTTTCTTGGGAGGTGCCTTTAGTTTGTTTTTCTTGTTGATCATAAGCTTTCTTTTACCATTTCATGTTTGTTTGTTCTTGTTGCTTGGTAATTGTTTCTTCCCTTTCAATCGCAAGTTGTTCTTGTGTGTTTTCATATTCATCTTGTTGTTGGCTAGAGGATGTGTTCTCTGGTAGAGTAGCTTGTCCATACTCTAAGCCTGCTTTGTCTATAGCCTGTTGAGTATGAGGTTGGATAGGTTCTTAGATACCTTCTTTTCTTTTTCCTATAGGACTTGTTCCAGTGTAACCCATTTTTTGAAGAATGTTAAATCCTTTTCCATACTTTTCTATAGGTATTCTGACATTGTTGATCTTTTGTTGGACTTCTTCATCCTTGTATAATCATTGTAGCACATATTTGTCTTATGTTTCCTTTGATAAGCTCCCAGCACTAACAAATTCTCCATCAAATATTGGAAGATGTTTCACAATTGGTTGTTGTTTAGAGTTTGATGGTTTTCCATAGGATTTAGGAGAAAGTGGTAATTGGGATAGTGAATATTCTATGTTCCCTCGATCTCTTAGCTGCATTTGTTTTTCCATACTTGACAAATTGAGGCAAATGATTTTTCTTTGGATTGTGTGTTCAAAGACAATGCCTCCCTATTATGAGGAACAATGACCTCTTGAGCTAGTTTTAGATTACTACAGTACTGCAATGGATTTGAGTCTGCTGAGATCATGATTTCCTGCCCATTGTAGGGAAATTTTAGGCACTGATGATATGTTGATGGAACAACTTGTATGTCATGTATCCAAGGTCTTCCTAAGAGTATGTTGTATGATAATTCCAAGTCTAGAACTTGGCATGCTGTGTCTTTCTGCAAAGGTCGTACTTTGATGGGTAATATCACAATCCCTTTAGAGGAATGCTATTCTTCATCATATGCTTTGATGTCGGGAGACACCGGTTAATACTGAGAGCATTGTACAAGATACTAACATTGGGGACAATTATCCATAGGATACTAATATACAGGTTGAGGATATTGTTCCTAGAGAGGAACCGACAGTTACACAGACTACACCAAGTGGCGAAGCCACCGATGCAAGTGAGGAGGTAATAAAGAATAAAACATCAGAAGAGAAAACAAAGGAATCTGGTAGGGAACCATTTGTTGGCACATAATTATTGATGGTTGACACTTCTCTAGTGGAAAAGAAAACCATCACAGAGAAGAGTTCTACAGAATTGATGATGATGGTTGCTCAGAAATGGATGAAGGAGGGAACCATAGACAAGGGGATTATAGATCAGTCAATAATTGTTTTGCACAGATTGGTCCTGAAATGTAAGATTGAAAATGAAGTGAGCCCTTCCAGAAAGCTTAAGGTAATCATTGAGCACATATTAAAATACTTTCAATCATTATAGAAGATCTCTAACCGATAAGCACTTGAAGGATTCACTTGGACTAAAAGAGTCGCTTTTGATCAGATCATTGAGAGAGAGAAGAAAAAGATTAAGGAGAAGATAATTTTGATAGAATTCTTTGAAACAATGTACAAACATATACATGGTATGTTGCAATACTGAAATACTTACAACAAATATAGATAAAAAGATAAAAGAGATACAAGAGAAAATTGCTAGTATTGCTAACTCTTTTGATGGACTAATTTCATTGACAACATCAATCAATGGAAAAATTTTGACTTTAGAGAACCAAATTTCTTCTCTTGAAAAGGAAAGAGATAAATTCATTCGGAGAGCTAGAAATCTAAGAGGTTTGGTGAGTCCAAGATTGGATTCACTCTATGTACATAAGAAGGAATGCATGGATATGCTAGGAAAGTCCACACTGACAAAGGTCAATGAGAAAGAATCTTTTGCATATTTATTGAGTGGACTTGTATCTATCTCTGAAACATTCAAAACTAGTTGGGATACTTATGTGGAGTTATTGGAGAAAGCTTATCCGAAATCTTGAAACTGGTCAAGCTCTGGTAAGACCTTTTTGGAGGTATTCAGTGTACAATACTTATTCTTTGACATTCTTTTTACAATTTTTTTGAGCATTGATGTCAAAGGGGCAGTAGTATAGATGTGATAAAGGAAAAAATGGTTGCATACATTAGTGGGAGTTATAGAGTTTTTGGAATTTTGGAGATATGGAGTACTTTGCATATTCAGCTCAGGGGAGTAGGATAGGATGAAATTGACAGATGAAACCGTGACCATTTTTCACATGAGTGTTGCCATCAATGCCAAAGGGGGAAATTGTTGGAAATTGATACTCTATTGGTTGGTTTCACTATGTTGTCATTGATGCCAACATGTTTTTGGGTTCCAGCTTCATATGGTATATTGGCAGGCACTTCACAGATTCTACACTAGCACCAGAACCAACAGGTCGGGAATATCTCTTTGGTCACCAACAATGCAAACCGACATGGTATAGAAAAGGTTATCATAATTAGAGGACGAATTATCTTGGATCCGGCATTGGAAACTTGTTTTAATGTTTATTCATTTATGTTCTATGGCCGACATGTAATTTGATATTGTATATATCTTTGTAAGCTGACATAAGGCATAAATTTGTATAGGGTATATAGGGCAGATTGATTAGATAATTTTGAATGTGAAGGATAGGAATATGGTGATGGATATACGAATGTAATTATTTAGAGAGATTATGTATGTGAGGAATTTATTGTAAGGGTTACTCTGGTAAAGGGGTTTAGGGTTTCAACTGGAACAAACAAAGCTTAAACTGGAACTCTATTCTAGCATAGTAGATGTTATCTTAGTAGTTAACACTTCTCTAGATTGTGGTCTGGAATTTTATGTAGTCAGTGAGGCTCCTATTGTGATTGAGTAGTGTTCTCTAGGTTGTAAGCCTTCTTGCAAGTGCAAGCCCCTCATATATTGTAATATCTCTTCATATGGCCAGTGGATTGATATTGTGGGTCACAAATCCCACCGTGGTTTTTCCTTATTGAGGTTTTCCACGTATAAATCTGTGTTATGGTTCTCATTTATGTGTTTGGATTATTGGTTGCTTTACTTCTTTCAATTTTGTTCATACTGGTATACCGGTTGGTGTATGAATATTTTGTTAAGGCTAAAATCTACTATTCTGGTATAACATTGATTCACCTCCCTCTTAGTGTTATTGGTTTCCAACAATAAGGGTAAGTTATGATGAGGCTATTGTTATTCACTGTTATAATACTTCTACTATTGATATGTCAAAGAATCTGGTATTTCATTCCAAATCAAAACACATATTTATAAGGTATAATTTCTTGAAGGAAAAGGTTGAAGCAAAGGAAGTTAGGTTGGTATATGTGCCTACTAAGGAACATATTGTAGATATTGTTAAAAAAACATTGCCTAAAGATACTTTTGAATATCTCAGAGATCATTTGGGGGTCACCACCCCTCCGGCAGAGACTTAGAGATGCAGGGATGCATCAATCTGATGAGCCTATCAGAAACATCTTCTAATCTGGGTTGATCAGATGATGTTGCTTCTCAGGAGGAGTAGTCAGTTGTTTTGTTTGGCATCAACCCTTTGTAATTGATGTCAAAGGGGGAGATAGTGCTCATGTGAAATACAAAAAATCTTAGTGGGAGAGATATTTTGTTGGTTCTTGATTGTTTGGGGAGATTTTTGGCATTCCTTGGCACTTGGATGTTTTTCACATTCAGTGTTGCCATCAATGTCAAAGGGGGATATTGTTGGAAATATGCTGAATTTGTTTGTATTGTCATTGATGTCAACACTATGCTCTAGTTGGATATGGTTCTTTCTCGGTTGGCTGCTGCTATCCCAGTTGGACTCAGTTTTTAGTGATTATGATCCACTATGATCAGATCATTGGTTTCTCTTTTGGTTGGTTATTCAAGATGGTTATATGCTTGTCATATTTAGTTGGTTCATCATTTGGTGCTTCAGAAGATATCGCTTATGTTTTGGTTTACCGGTTGACATACTCGATACCAGCTGGCTTTACCAGTTGGTGATATTCGATGATTCGGTTAAATGATTTTGGTTCAGCTTATAGAAATGGTTTGGTGGCTTCACATTGGCTGGAGTGATGATTTGGTGGTCCTATTTGGATCCGGTTGGTTATTCAGTGTTATTACACTGAGGGTTTCTACTGATTGGTGAAATGTGTTGATATTGGTCTTAGCAAAATTTTTTATGGATATAATTGATTGGGAATTTGAATTAGGTCCATGCTATGTAATCTATATTGTAATATTGATCTAGTGGTATTGTGTGATGAAATTTTTGTAATTATGGCTTATGGGTTTAGGGTTTATTTGACCTTGTTATCAAGGTTGATGATCTTTATTTATAGGAGATATATTCATGTAATTTGGTATCATAATGGTTATGTCTGCATTATCAGAGAGAGGTAATTTCATGAACAAAGTTATATCATTTAGCGAAGGGTTGTGAAGGAGTTAGATTTGCAGGGAAGACATTTGTGCTTAACCGGAATTGTATCAAGCATTATGAGATCCTATTTTCACAGTTCATTTTTTTCGGATTGTAGTCCGATGTTTATGTAAGTCAGTGAGACTTCCCTTTTGTGTTGAGCAGTAAATATTTGGTTGAAGTTTGAAACTCTTTATGAAGGTGATCAAGCAGTAAAGATTGTAAAACTTGAAGGTTACCGGGTGAGATATGAAACTTTGAAAATGAAAGAAGATGAGAAGATAAGTTCTTTCATGGATAGAGTGAATGAGATTTTCATGGGAATCAAATGTTGTGGTGGAAATGTTAATGAGGATGAAGTTGTTTCAAATATTCTAAGAGTTCTACCTTGGACTTACAAAATGAAGGCTACTGTTTAAATGAACTTCGAACAATGTCAAATACCCCTATAACTAGAGATACATTACTTGGGAAGTTGACTTCTTTTCAACTTGAAGAACTTAGAGATTAGAGTGATACTAAAATTGAGACTGCATTTAGAGCATCTGCCTCTGATAAGTAGAAGATAGACTGGAAGGAGTTATATGATAAAGATTTGGAAGACATTGAAAGAGAAGACAAAGTACTTGAAGAGTTGGAAGCCATTGTTAGAAGAATCCCTAAAGGACCAGTTGGAAGTAAGTATGAACGAAAATTTCCTTTTAAATGTTTTTCATGCAATAAGATTGGTCATTTTTCTTCTAGATGTCCTGAAAGAGCTGCTAGGAATCATGAAAGATTTATGAGAAATTATAAACCTAATCTAGGATATCAGAGCGGACCTAGATTTAGAAGGAATAAGGATAAATCATGTTACTATGTTGACGATGATGATGATGAACATGTGATTGGATCTGGTAATGGAGGCTCTGACAAAGATTAGGTCTTTATTGCTATTAAGGATGATTCTCCAGAACCTGTCATTGATACAAATCATACTAAGGAGAAAGCTCTAGCTGCTAATATTGAAGAGAAGGATGAATTGGCTATAAATAGTGGTTGCTCACATCACATGATTGGCAACAAGAATAAATTCCTAACTCTGCAATAATTTCATGGTGGACTAGTTAGATTTGGAGACAACAAGGCATATAGGATCAAAGACAAAGGAACAATATCCTTGGATGGTAAGACTAATACTGACAATGTTTATTATGTTGAAGGTTTGAAGAATAATCTTTTGAGTGTAGGTCAAATAGTGGATAGAGGATTTTATTTACAATTTAAAGATGGAAAGTGAAATATTATCAATAGATCTGGTTTGGAAATTGCTTCCAGAACTCAGAAGAAAGGAAATATCTTTCATTTGAACTCCGGTGAGAAGGCCTAATTGATTTCTCAGATTGATGAAATTTGGGTATGGCATAAGAGTATGTTTCATGTAAATTTAGATTGCATAGTGAAGATCAGTTCAACACATGCTGTCAAAGATTTTCCCAAGATTATCAAGCCCATAATCTGGTATGTAGAAAATGTTAAATGGGTAAGCAAGTTAGAACTTCTTTCAGAAGCATACATGATATATCTAATAAAATTCTTGATCTTATTCATACTAATCTATGTGGACCGACAAGGACTAAAAGTTTTCAAGGTGATAGATACTTTATGTTGCTTATTGATGATTATTCTAGAATGATGTGGGTTGTATTTTTGAAAGAAAATTCAGAGGCTCTTGAGAAATTCAAAATTTTCAAAGCTATGGTTGAGACAGAAACAAGATTGAAGATAAAATGTTTAAGATCATATCAAGGCAATGAGTTTACATCCGGTGAGTTCAAAAAAAATTATGAGAATCATGGAATCAGAAGATAATTTTATGCACCTATAACTCTGATGGTATGATGAAAGAATAATGATCTGGTAAACTACTGAGAGTGGGGGGGATGAATCAGTAGATGATATAAACTTTCACCAATCTCAAAAACAACCTCTCAAAGCAAACTCTAAAGTGACAAGTTAAACATCTGAACTACAAATGCAATATCATTGTCAAGTTAAACCGGTTGACTGTTATAACAGATTAACAGTAAAACAACTTGAAACTAACAAACATCCAAATACTTTATAGACATAAGTAAAACTTCATTTCAGATTGTTGTCAGTTAACATAACATATCAAAGTGGATTTAATAGTTAAGCAATTCAACGATAGTAAACATAACCACAAAAATATTCACCACTTGACACAATATTTTTGACATGGAAACCCAAATGGAAAAAACCACGGTGGGGATGAATACCCACAAGTATTTTGAACTCTTCTAAAGTTCGCCCTGTTAGGAGCCAAGCCCGTAAAAGCTTTACAATAAGTCCTATTAAGAATAGATAGTGTTAGGGACTACCCGGTTAAGGGATTGACTATAATGCCCTATTAGAAGCAATACCCTGTGAGGAGTAACCTCGGTAGAGGATTTGAAATCCAAGCTAATGGACCACCTGGTTAGAGGATTTGAATAAAACTAATCTTGTTAGAGCTTACCCGGTTAGGGGATTTTACTATTGTAATTGTTAGAAAACAATAGGGGTTGGCTGGTCTGTTTGAATAGCACTACACCTGCTTGTTCAGATCCTTTCCAGGATCCTATCTGCCTTTACACAAATTGCAGATACATCATCTGATTTGGCAACCAAACTCTCACTCTCAACTTTAAATTTGCCAACTCTGAAACAAAACAACTCCTTGACCTTATAAACAAATCAATAGGTAGGTAACACAACACAAACCTAATTCTGTCATAGAGATTACAAAAAATTTGGTTCAAGTATGACCGTTGTATTATATAATAATCTCTGCACATCATTCAAGATAACTCGACCACTCCTTGATCACCACTTCATCGAACTCTGTAACTCATCACGAGGCTTGTATTACATGCAATATACTTGCTCATTCCCAAGATAAAAATCATTATCTCAATGCACCAAAAATCATTTGAAACTCTTCTCATACAACATGCATACATTTCATAATCATTACCGCTCATCATCAGATCATAAACCAATACAACCAATTCACCAAACTTAATCGGTTAGGGTTTATCATATCAAAAGGTAGGGTTTATCAGTTGATCTCTCTAATATATAGCAATACCAGTTCACTCCACAAACTCACCTACCAGTTGTAGTACCCTTCACTAACTCTTCCTACCGGTTACAAAACAAAATTATAACAACATTATTACTGGTTAATTCACATCAATGAAAAAATAACATTTTATTAATGCAATCTTCATGCAAATGCCAACAAACTCCACATCACAATGGAATAGTGGAAAGGAAGAACAAAACTATCTTAGA
This sequence comes from Cryptomeria japonica, assembly GCF_030272615.1. Lineage (NCBI taxonomy): Eukaryota > Viridiplantae > Streptophyta > Pinopsida > Cupressales > Cupressaceae > Cryptomeria > Cryptomeria japonica. The sequence continues at coordinate 471,008,748 of NC_081412.1, read as the reverse complement.
TGTTGCAAGGTCAATGATGATGGAAGCCAAATTGTCTAATATCTATTGGAGAGAAGTTGTCAATACTGTGGTATACACTTTCAACAAAGTACATATAAAAGGTGATATTGGTAAGACTCCTTATGAATTATGGTTCGGTCATACTTCTAGTGTAGGATATTTTAGAATTTTTGGAAGTAAATGTTATATTAGAAGAGATGATGTATTAGGGAAATTTGATGCTAGATGTGATGAAGGAATGTTTTTGGGTTATTCTACTAAGAGTAAAGCATATAGATGTTATAACAAAAGATTGAATAGGATAATAGAAAACATAAATGTCAAAGTGGATGAATAAGATAATAATCAGATCAAATCATATGACTATGGACCGGAAGATGAAATTGTCAAATCAAAATAGGTTGTGCAAGAATCAATTCAGATCATTGATCTAGTTGCTCCGATAACATCAAAAAATTTCACAGTGACTGTTGATGAGAAAAAAGAGTCATAAATTCAAGATAATCCTAAAACTTGCAGGTATGTAAAGCTGAATCATTCTAAAGATCAGATCATTGGAGATAAAAGGAAAGGTGTGATGATAAGAAGAAGTTTAGTTGCTGAAGAGGTATGTTTAATTTCTCAAATTAAACCAGAATCTTTTATTGAAGCAAGTAAAGATGAAAATTGGATGAGAGCTATGGAAGAATAATTGAATCAGATAGAAAAGAATGAAACATGGGAATTGGTTCCTAGGCCTAAAGCTAAATATGATATTGGAACTAAATGAGTTTTTAGGAATATATTAAATGAGGAAGGTAGGGTTGTAAGAAACAAGGATAGATTGGTTTGCAAGGATATTCACAAGAAGAAGGAGTTGATTATGATGAAACTTATGCTCTAGTTGCTAGGATTGAAGTGGTGAAACTATTTCTTACCTATGTTGCACACAAGAACTACAAGGTATATCAGATGGATGTTAAATGTGCATTTCTAAATGGAGATATTGAAGAGGAAGTCTACATTGAGAAACATGATGGATTTTTATTATCAGAGGACAAGGACATAGTTTGCAGATTGAATAAAGCTTTATATGGACTGAAACAAGCCCCTAGAGCATGGTATGCTAGATTAGATAAATATCTTTTAAAGCTCAGTTTTAGCAAAGGTAATGCTGATAGTAACTTATATTATAAGATTGAGCATGATGAAACACTGATTATTCAAGTCTTTATTGATGATATCATTTTTGGAGGAGAAGAAAGTTTATGCATGAAATTTGTTGATGATGTGAAGAATGAATTTGAAATGTCTATGATTAGAGAGATGAAATTTTTCTTCAGTTTATAGATTAATCAAACTGATAACGGTATTTTCATTTGTCAAACTAAGTATGTGAAGGGATTGCTTAATAAATTTGGTCTTGATAATTCAAAACCTATTGGTACTCCTATGATAACCGGTTGCAAATTATCCAAGGAAGATGAATCTTGTTGGCATAATTGGTATAATTGATGCAGATCAAGAATGGTGACTGAATCAGTAAAGGACTGTTTGTGATGACATTGTGGTGAAGAGATTGAGATTGTATGATCAGATGACTTTGAGCAGTTATTTGTGTTGTCATTGATGGCAACTGATGTTTTATATGTTGTATTTTTTCATCTAGGTCTTTGTGGTCTACCGGAAATACCTTACCGATATTATAGATAGTGAACTTGTTAGGTCCCGGAGACAACTAAGAGGGGGGGTGAATCAGTTGTCTAATAAATTTAAATAAAAAATAACTTTATCAACTTTCTACTTAATACCGATGAAACAGTCTGTTATACTGGTGGACAGTTTTATTAGATAATTGCAATACCAGTAAAGATTAATGTAAGAAAAAAAAAAAAGACAAAGTCATCCACAACACATAACACCAATATTTGTATGTGGAAACCATGTAAGGGGAAAAACCACAGTGAGAAACCTTACCCACAATCAGATGATACTACTGCAGATAATAAGTGTATACAAATGGGGTTTGTACATGCAGAAAGGCCAAGCACCTAGAGCTCATTGCTCAATCACAAAATAGGAGTCACACTGACTACAATTGGATGGTTAAATCCAATAAGAATGTACTGCTCAAAATAGCATCTTCATATGTTGGATTCAGTACTGGCGTAGTTCTGATTGTCTTCACAAAAAACCCTCCTTCAATCTTCAAATGATGTCTACGTGTATAGCTCTGCTTATTCTCGTATATATCTTCACATAATCCTTTTTCGCATTCCACACTTGATCTTACAAATAAGATCTTACATTTATATCATAACCTAGGACCAATTTTAGTAGGTTGGCTCTACATGATATATTACAATAAAAATCATTTTACAAACAAAACAATATCCGATGAAATAACTGATTCAACATGTCGGCGTGATGTATTTACAACAATAATAAATCATCTTCATAGCATGTCATGCTGATCTAGAAAAGATAAACCTGTCGGTGTAACCTAGACCTATTTGTCGGTAACAACAAATATGCAAATACGAATATACCAATAAACAAAACTCCAAGACAAGGTGTCCACATGATGTCTTCGACATACCTAAGTGTTTTCCATATCATTCCAAGTGTCGGTGATCATTATATCCTGTCGGTGTACCAGATACCGGTGACTGTGCATAAGTCACTTGCTTGTCGGTGAATGTTGCTGATACTCCAAAGTGCCAAAGTTTATAAGTGTTTAGTTGGTGTTGACATCAATGACAAAACCATACCAAAATACCAACAATCTCCCCCTTTGGCATTGATGGCAACGCAAGATGGAAAAACCATTAAAGTGCCAAAATAGAAATGCCAAATACCAAAAACCAACAATCTCCCAAAAAGAGATCATAACCAGAAATCAAAATATAGATACAGAGAGTAATAATCTCTCCCAAATAACAATCTCTCCCCCTGGGAGAAACATGTGTTTTCCTTGTGTTTTTCCATACCAATCTCTCCCCCTTTGACATCAAGTGCCAAAGTTATTTCCAAGCCAAGTTCATGTACAAAATACTAACCAATTTAGTGTACCAACTACTCCCCTTGAGAAGTAGTTTCCTCATCAAAGTCAGAGTAAAAGATTTCTCTATTAATTATGTCGGTTGATCACAAACATCAACTTCCTAAGTCTCTACCAGTGGGGGTATGACCCCAAGCTGGTCTCTAAGATATTCAAAAGTCTCCTTAGGCAGAGGTTTAGTGAAGATATCTGCAATCTGCTCTTTAGTATTCACATAAACCAGTTTTATTTCCTTTGCTTCAACATTTTCCCTTAGAAAATTTAGTTTGATAGAAATATGTTTCATTTTAGAATGTAATACCAGATTCTTAGATATATCAATTGTTGCAGTGTTATCACAATAGATAGTAATAAGTTCCTTTCATTTTACCTTTATGTCTTTCAACATTTGCTTAAGCCATAGTACCTGTGTACAGTTAGTTGCTGCTGCAACATATTCAAATTTTGTTGTTGATAAAGATGTACAACTTTGTTTTTTACTCAACTAAAAAACTAGTCTGTTTCCAAGAAAGAATGCTCTGTCGGTGGTGCTTTTCTTATCATCCACATCTCCTGCCCTATTTGCATCTGTGTATGCACATAATTCAAAGTTTTCATCTTTAGGATACCATAATCCAAGATTTATAGTGCCTTGTAAGTACCAAAAAATCCTTTTTACTGTTGATTCATGATTTTCTCTAGGATTACTCTAAAATCTTGAAACAATACATACTGCATTCATAATATCAGGTCTGGTTTGTGTCAAATATAGTAAACCTCCTATCATAGATTTGTATCTAGTTGGATTTATAGGTGTAGATTCATCCCTTAGTGATAGTTTGTCATTTGTAGTCATAGGTGTGCTTACCGGTGTAGAGTTCTCCATCCCAAATTTCTTTAGTAACTCTTTTAAGTGCTTGGATTGACTCAAGAATATACCTTTATCAGTCTGTGAAATCTGCAATCCTAAAAAGAATTTTATTTCTCCAATCATAGACATTTCAAATTCTTGCTACATTTTAATTAAAAATTCTTTACATAATCCATCTTCTCCTCCAAAGATTATATCATCAACAAAAACTTTTATAACCAAGATGTCATCATTAGTCACTTTATAATATAGATTGTTGCCTGCATTATCTTTAGAAAAACCAATCTTTAAAAGATACTTATCCAATCTTGCATACCAAGCTTGTGGAGCTTGCTTCAATCCATACAAAGCTTTTCTTAACCTCCAAACCATATCTTTGTTATTTGTCAAAGAAAATCCATCAGGTTGTTCAATGTAAACTTCTTCTTCAAGATCTCCATTTAGAAATGCACATTTAATATCCATTTGATATACTTTGTAGTTCTTATGTGCAGCAAAAGCCAAAAACAATCTAATTGCCTCAATTCTAGCTATCGGTGCAAAGGTTTCATTGTAATCAATTCCTTCTTTCTGAGAATATCCCTTATACACTAGTCTTGCTTTATTTTTGATAACCTTACCATCTTCATTAAGTTTGTTTTTGAATACCCATTTGGTTCCAATTACATTTTTATCTTTAGGATAGGAAACTAATGTCCAAGTGTTATTTTTCTCAATTTGTTCCAATTCTTCTTCCATAGCTTTAATCCAACATTTATCTTCACATGCCACATTAACAGATGATGGTTCAATTTCAGAAATGAGACATACCTCTTCATTTTCCAATCTTCCTCTTGTCATAACTCTTTTATACTTGTTTCCAATTATCTGATCTTCAGAATGATTCAGTCTTACATACCGGGGTGTCTTTGTTTGTTGTTGTTCTTCAGTTATGGTGGAATTTTCAGATGATACTGGTGTAATTGGATCTTCATTCTGTACTGGTGGATTCAGTGTAGGTTAATTTTTCAAAATTTCTGTTGCAGGTTTAGAGTCTATATACCTTGAAGTTCCTCTGAATTGTTCATCAATCTTTACATTTATACTTTCAACAATTTTCTGCAATCTTCTGTTAAAACATCTATATGCCTTACTATTAGATGAATAACCAAGAAATATTCCTTCATCACTTCTAGGATCAAATTTTCCAATATTCTCATCTCTTCTAATATAACATTTACTTCCAAAAATTCTAAAATATTTAAAAGTAGGAGTAATACCAAACCATAGTTCATGAGGGGTCTTATCGGTTTCACCTTTGATGTGAACTTTGTTGAATGTATAGACTATTGTACTGACTGCCTCTCTCCAATATACATGTGGTATGTTTGCTTTATATAACATACTTCTTGCTGCATCCAAGATAGTTCTGTTTTTCCTTTCAACAACTCCATTCTGTTGTGGTGTCCGAGGTGCTGATAGTTGTCTTCTGATTCCATTTATTTCACAGAATGTATTAAATTCCTTAGATGTAAATTCTCCTCTTGATCTATTCTTAGACATTTTATTTTCGTATCGGTTTCATTTTCTACCATAGCTTTGAACAGTTTGAACTTTCCAAGTGCTTCTGATTTTTCTCTGAGAAAAGTAACCCAACACATTCTAGAATAGTCATCAATGATCAACATGAAATATCTATCACCTTGTAAGCTTTTAGTTCTAGCTGGACCACATCAATCAATATGAATTAAATCAAGAGCATTGTTGGATTTTTCTAGAATACTTTTGAAACTAGCTCTAACTTGTTTTCCAAATTGACATTCCTTACATACTGTATTGTGAGGTTTGACAATTTTAGGTAAATCTCTAACTGCCTTAGTAGTACTAGTTTTCACCATGCAATCAAAGTTTACATGACAGAGTCTCTTATGCCATAGCCAACTTTTATCAACATGTGCAATCAAGCATGTCTTTTCACTATTATTTAAATGAAAGATATTACCTCTAGTCTGATTACTGGTTGCAATTTCCAAACTAGTTTTATTCATGATTTTGCATTTTCCATTTTTGAATTGTAACTGAAATCCTTTCTCAACTAATTGACCAACACTCAAAATATTATGCTTTAATCCTTCAACATAGTAAACATTGTTAGTGTTATGCTTACCATCAAGAGATATTGTACCCTTACCTTTGATCAAACAAGCTTTATCATCTCCAAATCTTACTAAGCCTCCATTGTATTCTTGAAAGTTCAAGAATTTACCTTTATCTCCTGTCATATGATGTGAGCATCCTAAATCAATGATCCTAGAATTAGTAGTAAAATGTCGAGACGGTGCTGTTCTGCAAATTTGAGCGAAAGTTGACAGGACGATGGCGCCTGGCGTGCACACGGTCCTCCGAAAAATCCGCGAAACGAAGGGGGATCTGTTCGTCTCTGCACAAGGGTTCCAGATCTTCAATTACAGCCGCATACCTGCAACCTACACACAGAAAAGAGAGGATGATTGGGGGGTTAGGGATGAGGGGTTTACCTTTAGGTCAAACCCCAGTTTTGGAATTAACCAAGAAATGAGAATGCTATAAATGTAAATGTTTGTAATGTAAACAAGTACTGATACCTTGTTGTAAGAATGTTTGTATTCTTACATGCGAAGGTGTAATGTATGTAGTATGTGATCTCCTCTTCAATGGTTGAATCCTTGTCTTGAATGCAACACTTAGCCTTGAATGGAGACTTAGAATGCTCAATTGCTTGAAGGAATGCTTGAATGCTTGAATGTTTGAATGTTTGAATATCGCTTCTGCGTCTTGCTCTTGCTTATTTTCTTTTTTCAACCTCCTCAAATGGGAGAGGAAATGTAGTTTATATACTTGTCAATTAGGGCCGATAGACTGATTTTCCGGACCTTAGGCCGACCAGGAAACATTATTTTCCAATTTGCAAACTTAAAGACCCGATGCCCACAGGAGACCGGGCCCAAAATAGGGCCAGGGACTAGGGCGCTGGGCGCCATGGTCCTAGGGGACTAGGGTGCTAGGTGCCCTAGTCCCACCTCCCGGGACAGTAGGGTGCAAGGAGGGATCAGGCCAAGGTGCAGAAAAATGCAGTTTTTGGTGTTGTAAATAGGTTTCGGGGTCTCCATTCAGGTTCAACATTGTGCCGCCATCGTGAAGACCCAAATGCAGTCGAAATTGCAAGTGTCACAATTTTAGGATGCTACATTTAGCCCCCACTTTAGCGGGAGTATAAGCGTACGCTCATACTTCCAGTAAAGTACAAGGAAACAACATTGAAAAACTTTCACCACGTCAAGGAGGCAAGATACACCAAGCCCCCAGTGGACTAAGGATCTTACGACATCGATTGACAAAGTAAAAGGGAAGATCACAAGGGAGAACCATGACTGTCAGTAGTAAGGTTCCCTCACTATGAGTCATGCAAGAAAGATATCAAAAATTTTCAAGGCAAAGCTAAATTTGTCAAGAAATTTTTAAGTATCTTGAAAAGATATGAACGGGATGTATGCCCCCCTACGTTAAAGCGATCGCACATGCCTCACCGGGGGTGATTGCTTTAAGGTAGTGATACATATAAGAAATGAGAAAGGAGCAAGTTATCACAAGGATTTAGCCCCCAAGTGTGAGATAAGCCCAAGGATAATAGACACAAAACACAAAGCATGAGGTGACTTTGCTTTCCTCGGGGTCAGTATGTTGTATGATAATTCATGTATATCATATGTATGTATGCATAATTGTTCTTCATTCCCCAATCAAGGAAGGTCACCTAGAAGAAGGGAACACATGTGTCTTTTGAGTCAACATGAGAGAGACCAAAAGAGATCTCAATGTTTTGCATCATTCTCAAGTAGACAACACTAAGGACAACAAATAGAAGAATGAGAATAACACATAGAAGAAGTAACAAAAGAGAGGAGGAGAGAGTTTGCTATGCTAATGAACTAGTCTAGCACATCATCTACCCCCCGATCTTGTTGATCAATATTTCAGGAAGGTAGGAAACACGCTAGAGGAGGAACATCCAACACAGCAGATGGAGCTATCACAAGATCCAAATAAGGGCTATGTTCATACCCCAAGCCACGGTGTTCTTGTCTAGGAGCTAGGATAAGTGCTTTAGAAAATTCATTAGATAAATGGTTATCAACATCAACATATTCATATTCACTATCAGAATGAACAGGAGTAACATTTTCATCATAAATAACATTTTCATCTATATCATCATCAAGATTTATAAAAATAGGATCTTTAACTCACATAGGATCAAGACCATCATGCATCTTATGTTTAGGAGATTTTGGCTCAATCGTTGGCTGAGGAGAAAATGGAATAATACTAGCTAAAGGTGTTTTTGGGGATTGCAAAGTTTGAGAAGTAGTTGCCTAAGCTCTAAGACGATGCTTTCGTCGGCGTTCACGTGCAGAACAATTTTGTCTAGTCTTAGTAGGAAGTTGCGAAGATTGAGGAGGAGGAATGTTCTCATCCTTATCACTTGGGTGTTTAGGTTGTGGTCTCTTAGGTTGAACAATAGGGGAAGAGGAAGGTCTCTTCTCTCCATAAGAGGAAGGAGGAGGAATTGCTCCATACAAAGGAGGAATATTCGGTTTAGGAAGGAGACCAAGTTCATCATGACGAGGAGGGATAGGTCTAATTTTAGGAAGTTTATTAGATATAGGCATAGGGATGGGTTGGGAATCTTCTTGAGGAAAGACATTAGTTTTATCTTTCAAAGGAAGAACTTTCTTCTCAAGAATGATAGGAATATCAAGCTTAGGTGTTCTAGGTTCACTTAGAGATAGGATCATATCTTTTTTCCACTTTTGATAAGATTTGAAAAGATGATCACTTCGCGGAGGAAGAGATTGGAATTGTTTAGGCCAAAAGTAATCAATAGGAACGCTAGAAGTTCTTTCAGCTGGTTTAAAGAGACTATGATTGACAGTAACAACTTCACCATTATGGGGAAATTTCAAACACTTATGAATAGGAGAAGCAATATCTTTCATGGAAGATAGCCAAGAATAGCCTAGCTTCACATGAAATTGTTCAGATGATGGAATAATAGCAAAGTCCACATCAAGGGATTTGTTATGGACCTCAATAGGTAATATAATATAACCAATTGCAGGAGAAGAAAATGCATCAAATAGTTTCACAACCACATTTGTTTCATCATAGATCACTTGATTCAATTGCAAAGTAAAAAGAAATTCTTCAGTAATGATATTAACCATACAAGAAGGATCAATAAGCACTCCACGGCAAGGTGTATTCTTGACTTTTGCAACTATATATAAAGGACCATCAAGTGCCTTGATAATTTCACTAGAATCAAAGGTGATGGAAGGTTCTTTAGGGATTTTCTGCTGCTCTACAAAGTTAATCACATTCGGAGTCATAGACACCAGATCATCAGGTGAGACAGAGGAATCATTAGTATCAATCGCATTAGAGGTGTGAGAAGGTAATGGATCAGTAAAAATCTTAAGATTTTGGTTAGGAGGAGCTACAGATGTGTTGCTTTTATCATTCACATGAGAAACAGAGATAGTATTATTATCAATCAAATCTTGAATTTTACCCTTTAAAGCAAAACATTTTTCAGTATCATGACCAGGATGATGATGAAATTGACAAAAAGATTTGTTATCAAAATAGGGTGAATTAATCTTTGCAGAATCTATTTGCCTTATAGGAGGAAGAGTAAGCACATTTTGTTCCAATAACTTATTCATAATACTATGCAATGATTCATTCAAAGGAGTAAACTTTCTTTCTTTCTTGAAAAACTTAGAAATAGGAGGCACACCTGATGCCGCATTCACATTGTTGTTGATGATGTTTTCATTGAATTTAATGGACTCTCTATTCAGTTTAAACTTCCCAAATGGTTGTTGACTACTATCACCCTTATCACTTGGAGCCATAGGATTTGCTTGTTCCATTTGACTCACAGTCAGTTGATAATTGTGAAGAGTTGCGCACAACTATTGGAAAGAAGTAAACTCAGAAAACAGAATTTTTTCTCTAATATCTTTTTGTAAATTAGAAATAAAGATTCTTTGAATATCATTGTCAGGTACTGGAAAAGAAATTTGAGCATACAAATGCTTATATCTACCAATGAAATCAGTCACTTTTTCTTTAACACCTTGTTTACAATGCATTAAATCAATCAAAGTAACTTTAGGACTTATATTGTTTTGAAATTGTTGAATAAAAGCATTTGCAAGTTGTTCGAAAGAAGTAATAGAATAAGAAGACAACGAGCAATACCATTGTAGGGCTTTATCTCTTAATGTTCTAGTAAACAGTTTTGCAAGCAACCTTTGGTCATAAGCAAAATCAGTACATATTGTTTGAAAGGTCTTAACATGTGTTAGAGGATCACCCTTACCATTAAAAAGCTCCAAATGCGGAATTTCAACATGTTTAGGGGGGATAGCTCGAACAATGTCAAGAGAAAGTAGGCTCGCAACATCAAATGTGGGCACACTAAACTTAGATTGATTCATAGAGGCAATTTGTTGCTGTAAAGAAGAGACAGTTTGTGCAAGATTGTTAATGGTCGCTTCAGTCGAAGAGTTCATATTAGACGTGTTAGATTGTGATGGAGGTGTTATGTTATTGAAAGAAGGTATTGATTGAGAGTAAGGTGGTGGGACACTATGATAGTTAGTCATAGGAGATGATTGGAAAGGAGGAACACTACAAGGAGGAATGGAAGGGTTAAATGAATTGCCCCCTTGTGTCATGTTTATTTGTGGAGATGTAAGAGGAACACTCATTAAAGGAATGAATGAAGAAGTTGGATTGAATGAAGGAAGAGGGTTGACTGAAGAAGAAGGATTGCCCCCATGACTAGTGATCATAGGAGGAATGTCTTGTATTGAAGTAGTCATTATGTTTGATGTAAAAGTAGGTATACTAGCAATAGAAGTTGTCAAAGGAATAGAATGATTAACTTGAGTAGGAGGTTGTGTGTAACTTAAGGTTTCGGCACAACTTTTCATAGGCATCACATTCAAATCCACAATGTGTGCAATACCACGCAAAATATCAATTCCATTCTTATCACTTTGAACCATACGTTTTAGACCCTCAATTAATGAAAGAGCTTCACTATCGGGGTATTCTTGAGACATCCATTGTCGAAAATCATCAAATTGGTTATCCAATTTTGGAAGTTGTTCTACAGAAACCTCATGGAGAACTTCTTCATCATTAAGAGGATTAGAGGGATTACCCATGTCCTCGTTAAAAAGGCCATTCAAATTAGGTTCCATCTCCTCAGTAATTACACCTTGGAAAGACTTAATTCTAAGGCTTCGTCTAACGGGAATAGTGTAAGTAGGGCTTATTGTTGTAAAACTCATGCACTAAAGAGAGAGAGAGATTTTGAATTTTAGAGGTAGCAAATTTTAATAAAATCAGCCAATCTCCTAGATTTAAGCTGTTAAATGCAATCAGGACAATCTCCCGAAATTTTGGAAAAAATGTCCGGGACCGTGGTGAACGGAGTGCACACGGTCCTCGCAACTTTTTTCAAAATTTTCAGGGATGAAAGTTATGATGATTTTAAAGCTAATTTGAAAAAATTGAGTGATTTTACGATCTGTAGATAGGCCAAATTAAAGTTGCAATCTCAAAATTGAACCCTACCAAGATTGTTGAAAAAATGTAAATTTTGAATTTTGGAAAAGAGAGGGAAACTGAAATTTTGAATTTTATGATTCTAGAGGGAATGCTGAAAGCAATGCAAGTTTTGAAATTTAAAAGTTGACTCGATTTCATGCAAAATTCGATTTTGAAAGTGGAAATCAAGGTTGTTGCAATTAAACCCTTAATTTCAAAAGTCACAAATTGTAAAAATTTGAATAAAGCACTGAAATTTCGAATGAATGCTAACACACTTTTCACATTTAATATAGTAATAAGCACAATTTTGATATGAATTTTAATTTCAACAATTTTTGAATGATTAGAAGCCTCAATCCAAGCAATCGCTAGACCAACTTTGACTTTAATTTTGAAGGTGTTAAAATTGATAAAATCAGCCAAAATTTTGGATTTTAGCAGAAAAATACAATAAGATCTAGCTCCCGAAATTTAGGAAAAAATGTCGGGGACGATGGCGCTCGGGGTGCACACGGTCCTCGCAACTTTTTTCCAAATTTTCAGGGATGAAAGATATTGTGATTTTATTGCGGAATCCAAAGTTACAGCTGATTTGGAGGTGTTTTGATTAGTGAAATTATCAGTCAAAGGTTGAATCAAGGTCTTAAAAATTAGGGTTTTGACATTTAACCACTTAATTTTCAGAATTAAAGCACAAATATGAATTGACAATTTGCAATAGAAGGGTAGATCTGAAACAAGCATTAACAATTAAACATTTCACAAGTTTAATTACTTAAAAAGAAAATTTTAGGGTTTTTATGCAATCAACCTCTAAAATTTGCAAAAGATCAAACATGGAAATGTAATTAAGGGAGCAAAATTTTCAGATCTAACCATGAATAATCAGAATGAGGATGTTCACGTCGGGTTCACCAAAATGTAAAGCGGAAAAATTGAACCCTAGTCGTTCTCCCCTCCCCAACTCCAAGGAGAGAGATGGGAGAGTCACTAGGGTTGATGGTTTTCACTTAGGGGAGACTTTACATTCAAAAGAGGGGTTGAAACCCACAAGATCCAATCCCACGCAATGCAAGATTGGATTCTAAATGAGTTTCAAGGGTTAAGACATCAAGGATACCCTCTTTTGTAAAGAATGTAGATAGAAAGATTGAACTAGGAATGCATGTAAAGTAGGAAAGATTCACTTATAAGCAGAGATAGGGATATGGGATGAAGCTGCGGACCTGGAATTAGCAGTAAAATGTTGAGATCGTGTTGTTCTGCAAATTTGAGCGAAAGTTGATGGGACGATGGCGCCCGGCGTGCACACGGTCCTCCAAAAAATCCGCAAAACGAAGGGGGATCTATTCGTCTCTGCACAAGGATTCCAGATATTCAATTACAGCCGTGTACCTACAACCTACACACAGAAAAGAGAGGACGATTGGGGGGTTAGGGATGAGGGGTTTGTCTTTAGGTCAAACCCCGGTTTTGGAATTAACCAAGAAATGAGAATGTTGTAAATGTAAATGTTTGTAATGTAAACAAGTACTGATACCTTGTTGTAAGAATGTTTGTATTCTTACATGCGAAGGTGTAATGTATGTAGGGTGAACTCACAAAGATGGTTCCCACTTTTTGGTACATCCTGATTTTTGCTGAAATCATACATTTTTTGGAAAATATAATTATTTAAGCTTTAAGAGGTCCCATTTGAAGTAGTTGATTGAAGATAGTTAGATCAAAGGCTCTTAGATCAAAATTTCTTGGATAGAACCTCTTTACTTCTAAATCATACTTGCAATGGAGTCTCCTTTGCATCTATCAAATGCTAATAAAAAACCAATTTTACATTAGCTTTTGAGGGATCAAATGAATTCATTTAGAAGTTTTGTTTTCTTGAGGATTTAGTCCTTATTATAAGCTTTCCAAATAGTATAATTTTTAATATATTTAAGTTTATTAATATATTTTTATTTTATTTTTTATGAATGTAGGTTTTTCACCGAACATGAACTTCTTTGTTCAATGCATTGGGAAAAATAGCAAACTAATTCAAAAAAATTCTGAAAAATATCCATGCCCTAGGTATTGATGTCTTCTTTCTAACAAAAAAAATAAAACTTAATTTTGATATATATAGAGAAAGTTATGTGTTCAAACGTACACCTATATCTAAATTATAATTAGTCGGACTTCAAAACTTAATAAAATAAAAAATATTCAACATATCACTATCAAACCAACTGCATGCCCTGGGTATTGATGTTACAAACCAAAATTTAAAAGAGATAAGTTTTTATCATTTATAGAAAAAAATTTATACGTTTCGGGATGCACATCACTCTTAAAAAATGTTGTTTCCTGTAAAAAACTACTTTTGAGGGAGATTGAAAAATCAATAAAATTTTATTCAAAAAAATTTGAAAAAAATATATTTAGAATCTACAAAAAGGATGTTACAAATCACTAGTTTACATCATCTTCAAATTCTTAATGATTTAAAAGTTATAGGTGTCGAAAAGTGAAGGTTTTTTGCAAAATGTTCATCTAAGTGTCAAAGTTGGTCAAAAAGTGGGAACCAGTATTGTGAGTTCACCCTGTAGTATGTTGTATGTTGTATGTGATCTCCTCTTCAATGGTTGAATCCTTGTCTTGAATGCAACACTTAGCCTTGAATGGAGACTTAGAATGCTCAATTGCTTGAAGGAATTCTTGAATGCTTGAATGTTCGAATGTTTGAATATCGCTTCCGCGTCTTGCTCTTGCTTCTTTTCTTTTTTTGACCTCCTCAAATGGGAGAGGAAATGTAGTTTATATACTTGTCAATTAGGGCTGATAGACTGATTTTCCTGACCTTAGGCCGACCAGGAAAAATTATTTTCCAATTTGCAAACTTAAAGACCTGATGCCCACAGGAGACCGGGCCCAAAATAGGGCTAGGGACCAGGGCGCTGGGCGCCATGGTCCTGGGGGACCAAGGTGCTAAGCGCCCTAGTCCTGAAGGACCAGGGCGCTGGGCACCCTGGTCCCACCTCCCGGGACAGTAGGGTGCAAGGAGGGATTAGGCCAGGGTGCAGAAAAATGCAGTTTTTGGTGTTGTAAATAGGTTTCGGGGTCTCCATTCAGGTTCAACGTTGCGCCGCCATCGTGAAGACCCAAATGCAGTCGAAATTGCAAGTGTCACAATTTTAGGATGCTACAGTAACAAGATTTGTCTTTATTTTTCTTAAATCTGTATCTTTGATATTCAGGGTTAGGCTTGTCTGTTCTTCTAGCTTCTTCTCTTAGTCTAGCATGTCTATCACGGCATCTTGAAGCCATATGACCAATCTTATTGTAGTTAAAACATTTAAAGGGTGTTTTACCTTCATACTTACTTCCAACTGGACTTTTAGGCATTTTCCTTGCAAATAGTGCTTCAACTTCTTCAAGTTCTCTTGCATAAAAGGCTTTTTAATCTGATTTATCAAATGATGGTGTAGATGATGTTGGTGCTTTAAAGGCTAAATCTGTCTTTATAGTAGCAACAAGACCAAATTCTTCAATTTGAAAAGCTGAAAGTTTTCCAATCCAAGTATCCCTAGTTACTGATGTATTAGGCATTGTTCTTAACTCATTTATAGCAGTGAATTTCATTTTATATGCCGGTGGCAATCCTCTTAAGACTTTTGAAACAATTTCATCCTCACTTAAGGTTCCTCCATAACATTTAATACCCAAAACAATCTCATTTACTCTTTCCATAAAAGCAGAAATCCTTTCATCTTCTTCCATTTTTAGATGTTCATACCTGACCTAAAAGCTTTGAAGTTTTGCAATTTTGACTATGGAATCTCCTTCATTCAGTGTTTCCAAATGATCCCAAATAGTTTTAGCAATGGACCTATCTGATAATCCCATGATTTGTTGATCTGATAATGCGCTCAAAAGTGCTTCTCTTGATTTGCAATCATTTTCTTCATCCTTTCCCAGGGTAGGTGGATTAGGTTGACCGAGAGTAGGAACAGTATAACCATTCTTTGTAAAATCCCAGATATCCTTTCCAATGCAATTTAAATGTGTCTCCATTCTGATCTTCCATATGCCATAGTTGGTTCCATCAAGTTTAGGACTATCCTTCCTGAAATTGTTAGTAGACATTGGATCTCCTCAAGTTGTTAAACTTCTACAAAAGAGGACTAGGCTCTGATACCAATTGTTAGGTCCTAGAGACAACTAAGAGGGGGGAGGGTGAATCAGTTGTCTAATAAATTTAAATAAAAAATAACTTGATGAACTTTCTGCTTAATACCAGTGAAACAGTTTGTTATACTGGTGGACAGTTTTATTAGATAATTGCAATACCAGTAAAGATTAATGTAAGAAACAAAAAGACAAAGTCATCCACAACACATAACACCAATATTTGTATGTGGAAACCCTGTAAGGGAAAAAATCATGGTGGGAAACCTTACCCACAATCAGATGATACTACTGCAGATAGTAAGTGTATACAAATGGGGTCTGCACATGTCTAAAGGCCAAGCACCTAGAGCTCACTGCTCAATCACAAAATAGGAGTCACACTAACTACAATTAGATGGTTAAATCCAATAAGAATGTACTACTAAAAATAGCATCTTCATATGCTAGATTTAGTACCGGTGTAGTTCTGATTGTCTTCACAAAAAACCCTCCTTCAATCTTCAAATAATGTCTACATGTATAGCTCTGCTTATTCTCGCATATATCTTCACACAATCCTTTTTCGCATTCCACTCTTGATCTTACAAATAATATCTTACATTTATATCATAACCTAGGACCAATTTTAGTAGGTCAGCTCTACAAGATATATTACAATAAAATCATTTTACAAACAAAACATATCCGATGCAATAACCGATTCAACATGTCGGCTTGATGTATATACAACAATAATAAATCATCTTCATAGCATGTCGTGCTGATCTGGAAAAGATCAACCTATTAGTGTAACCTGGACCTATTTGCCAGTAACAACAAATATGCAAATATGAATATACCAATAAACAAAACTCTAAGACAAGGTATCCACACGATGTCTTCGACATAACCAAGTGTTTTCCATATCATTCCGAGTGTCGGTGATCATTATATCCTACTGGTGTACCAAATACTGGTGATTGTGCATAAGTCACTTGCTTGCCAGTGAATGTTGTTGATACTCCAAAGTGCCAAAGTTTATAAGTGTTTAGTAGGTGTTGACATCAATGACAAAACCATACCAAAATACCAACAGAACTAGGAATTAGGACCTTAATCAGTAAATGAGGAATGTTTTGATTTGATCTAGCGATTGGTGATGATTGAGGATTTGTAGTTTTGAATGTGAGTTTGTATCATTGTAACATATATCTGACCGGAACCACACATCTTGTGATAACTACAAGTTATGTTTAGAATTTTTGTTGATTTTTTGCTTGGGTTTAAGAAGCGTTTAAGGATCGGTAATGATTTTTTTGGTTTGGCGGTGATTTACATCAAGTTCAAATGTTGGTGATGGCATGTTACAAACCATGTGAAGTACTTGAAATATGTTTTGGCGCATTTGAAGAGTGAATTTCTTGGGAATGTGTAAAGTGCTTAAGGGAGTGTTGTAAGGGGTTGACTTTGTATTAGATCGAGTTGTTGTGATGAGTTACAATCACTCAACGGTTGATATTGATTTGTAATTGATTGTAATGATCCATATGATGATCAATGATGATCTGTAATGAGATGTAAAAGATTTGTGATGATCTATGTTGTAAGTCTTAGGGTTTTGATGCTGACCTAGTTGTAAAGGTCATTTATGTCGATAAATTTGATGTTTGGAGTGTCAGTGGTTTGAGAAGTGTGTGAAGCTAAACTAGAGTATTAGATCTGCTCGAGTGTTGGAGATTTGGAGATTAATTGGATCTAATCAAGAAAGTAGTTAAGTGTTGTACCCAAATTATTCATTGTTGTTCTCTAACAATTACAACAGCTAAAATCCCTTAATTGGGTAAGTACTAACAGGTCTCACATTGTAAAATCCCCTAACAGGGTGACTCAATATCTAAGTTATAAATCTTCTTGTGAGGTGATCCTAACAAATCAAAGCCTCTAACAGGGTTGAGGTAAATCCCTTAACTGGCTGACTCCTAACATTGTCTGCTCCTAACAAGGCATCATTGTAATATTTTAACTAGGCTTGGCTCCTAACGGGATGCATTCTGAAAGAGTGCAAAATATTTGTGGGTACCAATTCCTGTCGTGGTTTTTCCCTATTTGGGTTTCCATGTGAAAATCATGGTGTTCATATGGTGAATGTTCTTATGTGTTGTTATATTTGTTTTTAGTTAATACATGGTAAATGAACACTTAATGCTAAGACATGATAAATCAATTTAGCAAATGATTAGCAGTAGTTACCGGTACTGGTAAAGAGTTTATTACTACTTTATGATTGAGTTGATAAAGTTTTAGAAGGTTAAGTTTTATAGTTTGAAATTGTTGTTAATACTGAGTCACCCCCCCTCTCATTATTAACTGGATCCTTTAAGATTAACAAAACTCCTAGAGTGAACCCATCTAGATACAAAACAATGATTGGTGGATTGTTGTACTTAAATTAGACCAAACCAAATATAATGAATGTTGTCTACATTGCTTCTAGATTTCAGTCTGATCCTAGAGGAAGTCATGATATTATTGTTAAAAGAATAGTCATATATTTGGGAGGAACAACAAATTATGGGTTATGGTATCCAAAGGCTAATGATTTTAGATTATGTGCCTATACAGACTTAGATTAGGAAGGAGATGTTGATGACTAGAAGAGCACTACAGGTGGTGCATTCTTTCTTGGGAAGAATTTTGTTTCATGGCTTAGCAAGAAACAATCATGCACTCCATTATCTATTGTTGAAGCTGAATATGTAGTTGATGCAGCTAATTGCACTTAGGTCTTATGGATGAAGAAAATGTTGAAGGATATAAGGGTAAGTTATGATGAGCCTATTGTTATTCACTATGATAATACTACTGCTATTGATATGTAAAAGAATCTGGTATTTTATTCCAAATCAAAACACATTTCTATAAGGTATAATTTATTGAAGGAAAAGGTTGAAGCAAAAGAAGTCAGGTTGGTATATGTGCCTACTAAGGAATAGATTGCAGATATTCTAAAAAAACCATTTCCTAAAGATACTTTTTAATATCTTAGAGATCATTTGGGGGTCACCACCCCTTTGACAGAGATTTAGAGATGTAGGGATGCATCAATCTGGTGAGCCTATTAGAAACATCTTTTGATCCAGGTTGATGGGATGACGTTGTTGCTCAGGAGGAGTAGTCAGTTGTTTCATTTGGCATTAGCCCTTTGTAATTGATGTCAAAGGGGTAGATAGTGTTCATGTGAAATACAAAAAATATTAGGGGGAGAGATATTTTGTTGGTTCTTGATTGTCTGGGGAGATTTTTGGCATTCCTTGGCACTTGGATGTTTTTCACATTCAATTTTTCCATCAATGCCAAAGGGGGAGATAGTTGGCAATATGTTGAATTTTTTTATGTGTTGCCATTGATGTCAACACTATGCTCTAGTTGGATATGGTTCTTTTCTAGTTGGTTGCTATTATCCCAGTTGGTTTCTGTACAGGTTGGAATTGGTTATCAGTTAGTCTAATCCTGTATGATCAGGTCGTTGGTTTGGGTTTTGGATGGTTATTCAGGATGGTTATATGCTTGTCACATTCAGTTGGTTCATGATTTGGTGCTTCAAAAGATGTAGTCACATAAATCTATCCACTTAATTAAATGAATATTTAGTATTTATTTGATTATTTAACCATCAATCAATAATTAATTAAATTAATATTTAGTTAATTCATCATAACCCTCTTCTCCTATTAATTAAATAAATTATTCAATTTATTTGATTTAATTCACTCAACCAAATTCAGACCATTAATTAAATGAATAAATCATATTTGTTTAATTAAATCTTCTCTCACATTTAAATAAATTAATATTTATTTAAATCCCTCAAAATCCCATCTCTCACATTTAAATAAATTAACATTTATTTAAATCACCTTTATCCTCCACCCACTTGTATTTTCCTACAAATGCAAGCTCCACAACTATTTTAAATAAAAATTATTTATTTAAAATCCTATTTATTCTCGCCCACTTGAAACTTTTAATGGTTTCCCTTAAAGTCTTCAAACTTAATGGCTTCCTTCTAGAGTCTTCTCAAGCCTTTAATGGTTTCCCTTAAAGTCTTCAAACTCAATGGCTTCCTTCTAGAGTCTTCTCAAGCCTTTAATGGTTTCCCTTAAAGTCTTCAAACTTAATGGCTTCCTTGTAGAGTCTTCTTAAACCTTTAATGGTTTCCCTCAAAGTCTTCAAGCATTTAATGCTTTATCTTCCTTTTTCCTCATATAAATAAATTAAGATTTATTTAAATAAAATCCAAAATTCACATTCACATTTAAATAAATTAATATTTATTTAAATATCTATCCAAATGCAAATTACACCATTTAATTGAAATAAATGATTTTATTTTAATTGAAAATCCCAAAATTCCTCCCACTTGCATTCTCCTACAAAATCCACTTGCATGCCTAAATCCCTTCTAGATTCTTCTAACTTCTTCTAATTAGCCTAATCCTATCCTAATCATTGTCACATTCCTAAATAAAAGGAAGTCACTTCTCAAAAACCTCCAAAGTCTTTGAAAGACATTTAGGGCTTTAAGTCTTCAAATGGTTAACCTCTAAAGTCTTCCAAACCATTAAAGGCTCTTACATAACCATTTATGGTTAACTCACCTTTTACCTTTGGTTAGAGACTTTCCTCTAACTTAACCATCCTTTTGACTCATGGGTCTCTTCAAAGCATTTATTTCTTTGACTAAGGTAGCCATTTAACCCTTGCACATTCATTTATCCCTTGGATAAAAGGAATATCCATTAACCTAACCCTAACCCAACCCCCTAGGGTAACTATCATGTCCCCTCAAGCATTTAATGCTCCTTATCTCTTCTCTCAAGCCTCCTCATGGTGACACTTGTCAACATGGGATTGGGTTGAAAGTCTCACATGGATTGAATATCTTTCAATCCTAACCCTTGTTAAGATTGCTCAATCTTAAACCTTCATTTCCCCATTTCTTCTATAAATAGAACCCTTCTCCTCAAGCAAAGGAAGAAGCATTAGAATATTGTTGTTATACTGGTATTAGCATAGAGCTTTTTCATAGCATCACTATCTACACTTGCATAGCATTTGTTTATCATATTCAACCATCTTGAATCTCCATATGGCATCCATGGCTAGTGCTAAAAGCTAAGAGCTACACTCATGTGGAACTTGGAGAGGAAAGGAACAAGGGAGGAGCAACTATGAGCATCTTGATTAGCATTTGGAGGAGTATAGTTTATCTATTCTATGTTTGTATGCTTTATATTTCATGCTTAATATCTCTCTTGATATGCCTATTTAGGATAATCTTTTGTTGCTAACACTAACGTTTGCTTCTTGTGCTCTTGTGTGTGTTGTCATCAAACAGATTTTCTAATCCTTTTTGTAGAGCATTAGAAGATATTGCTTATGTTTTGGTTTACTGGTTGACATTCTCGGTACCAGTTGGCTTTATCGGTTGGTGATATTCGATGATTTGGTTAAGTTATTTTGGTCTAGCTTATAGAAATGGTTCCCAACATGTTGAAGGCATTCTTGATCATGTTCTAATTGTCTGGTGGCTTTACATTGGTTGGTGTGATGATTTGGAGGTCCTATTTGTATCTGGTTGGTTATTCTGTGTTATTACACTGAAGGTTTCTACCGGTTGGTGAAACGTGTTGATATTGGTCTTAGCGAAATTTTTGGTGGATTTAATTGATTGGTAATTTGAATTAGATCCATGCTATATAATGTAAATCATAATATTGGTCTAGTGGTATTGTGTGATGAAATTTTTTGTAATTATGGCTTATGGGTTTAGGGTTTAAAGATGACCTTGTTTTCATAGTTGATGATCTGTATTTATAGGAGATATATTCATGTAATTTGGTATTGGTATGGTTATGTCTACATTATCTGAGAAAGATAATTATGCAAAAATATTTATATCATTTAGAGAAGGGTTGTGAAGGATTTAGAGTTGTAGGGCAGACATTTGTGCTTAACTGGAACTATATCAAACATTATCAGATGCTATTTTTACAATTCATTTTCTCTTGATTGTAGTTTGATGCTTATGTAAGCTAGTGAGATTTCCCTTTTGTCTTGAACAATGCGCTCTAGGTGGTTGGCCTGATTGCAAGTGCAATCCCCATTTTAATTATTTCACATACTGTTGCAGATGTATTATCTGACTATGGGTAGGGTTTCCCACCATGGTTTTTCCCTTTATTGGGTTTTTCATGTCAATAATATTGGTGTTGTGTTATGTGCTTTAATGTTTTATCTTTCATTGTGTTGTTTATATTGTGCTTCGGTAAATGGTTTATAATCTGCATTAATTGTTAATACTTATGGAAAACTGATTCACCCCCCCCCCTTCTCAGTTTTCCTCGAGTATCAAAGACTCTAATAGGATTAACCCTTCAAGTAGACCAATCAAGAAAGAAAAGCCTCTAAGAAAGTTAAGGAAGTTATTTTCTCCACTCATGTGCTATTCAATCTGGATCTCTCAAAAGACTTCATTATGTATGTCTATAGTAGTGAACACATTATAACAATGGTCCCGACCCAGAAGGATGGCAAAGGGAAGAGAGAACATCCTGTTGCATTTCACTCTAGAACTCTCAAGAACTATGAAATAAAGTATAACTTTATAGAGAGGCAAGCCATTTCCATTTTTAAGGGGCTCAATAAGTTCTATCATCTGATTGCTTGCAATAAGATCATGGTTTATGTGGTACATTCCAGTGTGGATGAATACATCATGGAAGGAGAAATCACTAAAAAGAGGGCAAATTGGATCACAAAGATTTTAGAATATGATATCTTGGTTCGACTAACAAAGGTTGTCCATGGAAAGGGATTGTGTGAATTTATAACGCAGGAACCAACCACTCTAATGTCCGATTAGAATAGGTGTTGGTACATTAGCTGGAACTTGAAGAATCTTGGGTGACAAATAGAATTAATTTTATGTAGATAGGTGAGTACCCACAAAGCATTCCCCTTCATAAGAGAAGGTTTTATAGACTACATAATGAAAATTTCATGTTTATTGAAGGGGTGTTTTTCAAGAGAAATTTCAATGGGGTACTCTTGTAGTGCGTAAATAAAGAAAGTAAAAAAAAAATCTTAATGAGTATCATAACAATCCAGCAAGTGGACATTTTTCTTCAAAAACTCCTGCCATAAAAATTATGTGCACGGGATACTTTTGGCTTAGTTTATTCAGCAAATCTGATGCATTGGAGAGATCGAGTAAGGAATGCCAATTCTTTGTAGGGAAAAGGAAGAACTCAGTCATGCCCTTCAAGCCGATAGTGAATGATGAACACTTTGCATAGTGGGGGTTGGATTTTATTGGTATGATTAATCCAACGTCAAGTGTCAGAAATAAGTGGATACGTATGGCTACAAACTACTTTATCAGATGGGTAGAGGCAATTCCTTTCAAAAATGCAACAAAATTTGAAATCTTGAAATTCCTAGAAGAATTAGCTAGAAAATTTTGTCTACCAAAACCATTATTTTTGATAATGCTAGAGCTTTTCTTCATTCGAAGATATGCCAATTTTCATTACATAATAGGATTTTCCTCAAAACATCCTTAATTTATTACCCACAAGGCAATAGTCTTGTAGTGTCAACAAACAAGAATTTGATTAGACTCGTCAAGAGGATAGGATTAGAGCATAAAAGAGAGTGGCATAAACACCTAAAAATGGCACTCTGGGCTAATAGGATCACTCCTAAGAAAATATTAAAGACACCACCATACGAGCTAGTTTATGGCAAAGAGGTCATGTACACTTCCTATTTCTATAGAGATTCCAGTATTGTAGTTATTAAAATCCTTGGAAGTCGAAGAAAATAGAGCCATGGAAGTCAAACTGGCAGAATTACTTAAAGTACAAGAATCCATAGAGGTGTATGAAGTAATGAATTCCTGATGACAAGTGGTCAAGAAATGTTTCGACAAGAAGAGTTCAGACCTAGGTTTTAAGTGTGGGGATTTAGTGCTTAAATACAATGAGCGAGTTACTAAGCCTAGACAACATACAAATTGACTCCCTGTGGGAAGGTCCTTTATGTGTCATCAATTGAAAACAATATAATGCCTTTGAGTTAGAAACATTATATGGTGAGCCATTGAGAATTATTGTAAATGGAATCCATCTTAAACTCTTTTATTAAGTTCAGCTCATTGATTAGCCATTTGTAAATACTATAAAAAGTGTAAAATTGTATTATAGAAAAAAATTAATAAGTTTGAGCCAACATTTTGAAAGAAAATGAGCACATAAATTTCATACACACACTCTATATGGCAAAACAAAAGGGTCATTTATTCATTATATATGTAAAACTTACAATATACAATCCAAAAGTGGCTTTGAGGCCTATTAATGTGAATAGCAAAAAGTATCAAAAGGAGGGAGTTTGATCATATTGTTCATATTCCTCCTCTTTCAAGGATGAAGTAGTTGGTGCAATAGGAGGAACTAGTTGAAGAGTTGGAAACATATGAGGAGCAACAAGTACAGGAGCAATTGGAAAGGCAAGGTTGTGAAAGCTAGTATACCATGCCAGCCCGTAGATTGATACCACATTCATAAGCCTCATCAAGAAATGACAAGAGCTAGCTAATTTTTGTCGATGACTATCCACCGTAGTTGTGTGGAAGCCACTAAAAAATGGAAGCCAAGACACCACATTGCCATGGTCATTTTAGTGCTACAGGTACGAAGCAATGGGTATACCTAGACCTATGACATCAATATGCACTATCTCTTCTAGATCACCCAAATAATGTTTCATAAACAACTCTTTAGTGAGCTCAATAATGTGAGCCTTATGCTCACCTAGGTCCAACAAAGAAGCTACAAAATAAGAAACATTATTAGTATTTACCTTGTACCTATCTATTCTAATGATAAAATTCTCACCTAGAACCCATTTGATGGCTATAACTATCAAAGTATTTTTTATTTTGATCATCCACAAGAGAAAAGTATCACTAATCTCCCCTAAGAAATCCAATTGACACTTTCAACGTACTAGCCTAATGGGAGTATCCATGATCATGGTCCTTCACTAGAGCTAGTTTTGTATATGTAGCATCGTAAATTGTACACTCTTTCTAGGGTGGTACAATTCTATGCTCAGTTTAGCACCTACCTTAGTGTGTTTGCATCTTGCATTGTAATTTCCCTTTAAGCATTTAATTAATTAATTTAATTAAATCTAAATTCATATTTCATCACTCCCCACATCATAAAATTGGGCCATTTACCCTAAGTGTGCCCCTTTTTATTTTATTCCTCCAATAAATCATTAAATCATAAACCCTAATTATGTCTTATTTCAAACTTTAAGGCTCGATTTTTCATATCAAAACATCTTGAAATCAGATGTAACTTTGGGATTCACTCTAATATCATCATATCTAATGACCCTTAAAATTTGGTGAAAAGTTGGTTGGACTGTGTGTAAGTTATGCACGGTCCCCAACATTTTGCCCAAAATTTTGGGAGCATAATTCTATGATATAATAATGCTTAACCCCAATAAATTGGCAAAAAATTCAAATCCTAGGTCAGCCTAAAGATGAAATTAAGATCTAGGGTTTCATACATAAGAGCTCTCTTTCTTCATTGGAAGGCCTAAGGAAGAAGTTTTGGGCGAAGTTTTCTAGCAATCCCAAGGAGTCTTCTATACAGTAAAAGAGCAGGTCTTTTGGAGTCTTCAAAAACATTCAACAACATCTATAAGCACTCATCCAACATTATTTCATCAATTTGGGGATTTTGAAGATGTAGGAAAGTAATAGGAGATCACCAACTGACGACTAGCTTGTACCCCTCCCTTGGGGTTGGGTATGATTTTATGTTGTTTTCATGTCTTTGTATGAGCTTCATTACATCAATTTTTGTATTTACATTTATACTTTATATCACTTAGCATCATTGGTTTAGAGCATTTACTTTTTCAACTACGAGCATTTAGGGTTTACTCTTTAAAGCATAGGGTTACTCTAGATTGTTTGCATTCATCATTTTATGGTCTTGCACACACACAAGATTCCTACACACACTATTTTACTATACAAATCAGTTATTTGTTGAGGTTGAAATCACCAAAATAGGGTTTTGACTAAGGAAAAAACCCTATATAGCCACCCAAAACCCTATTTTCAGTTGCAGGTGCAAGTACAGGTACCTAGAAGACTTTCAAGACTACTAAAAGGTACAAGCAATATCTTAAAGCCTCATATCTATCCCAAAACCACCAAGGATGGGGGCATGGTGCTCCAGTCCTTCCCAAGACAAGGGTGTGGCACCTTGGTCCCCCCACTTTTAGGTGAAATTTGGAAGGTTAAGGGCTCATAACATCAAGATTCCAATCTCTCAGTTGCAGCTTCTTGTTTGCAGAATTAGGACAAGGGTGTGGCAGCCCTATCCTGGGAAGTTTGACTCATTTTTTGGTGCCAGGTACACATTAAAATTCCTCCCCCTTCTCTTCTTAGTATCCCCAATTTCAGTCTTGCAAGTTTCTACAATTTCAATTCATATATGCTTCATTGTTCATCTCCTAGTCTAGTTGATCAATCACACCTTATTTTTCACATCTTCTCTTCATATACAATAGGAGGAATAGAAACCCTAAGAGATGATCCTTGGCTCTCTCTTTCTCACAAGAACTAGCCAAAGTGAGCTATCTCCCTAGGCTCTTTCGTATTCCCAATGTATTGGCAAAAGTGGGATTAGGTCCTAGTCACCCAATCTTGCTTTTTCCCCTCCACATTTTGGTGAACCCGACATGAATCCAATCTTCTTTAATTATGATTTATGTTCTCAGATATTAGTGTTTTTTCTATTTAAAATTCAAATTTACATTTACAAGTTTCAATTCCTTGCAAATTTAAAAAATTTAGAGGTCAATTTTGTTAAAACCCTAATTTTTCAATTCAAAATTGAACTTGAGGATAGCTTAATTTGGATCATTAATTTCAGATCTGATTTAGGAACAGATTTTTCTCATTAATTTCATTCTCTAAATCAACATTTAGAGTTCTTGCACTAGTTAATTTTTTACATTTCCTTCTATTTTGCATATTTTATCATTTGAAAGAGTAAGATTATTGTCATGATGCATTCATTTCATAGATGTGATAATCAGTTAGCTTCCCTTATTTCAATTTTTCCCTCTCTTAAAGAACCTCCTCCTATCTATGACAACATTTTGTTAGTACTTATCTAGTTGCCATTAGTTTTATGTTCAAAGTTATTCTATATACTCTAGTCGGTTACTACTACCGAGATATTCAGTCGGTATGCACAATCTAGTCGGTTACAAAAGAAAGTAGTCTCAAACTGTAGTTTACACTGAGCTGTCTACCGAGTATCATTCCATGTC
This sequence comes from Cryptomeria japonica, assembly GCF_030272615.1. NCBI lineage: Eukaryota > Viridiplantae > Streptophyta > Pinopsida > Cupressales > Cupressaceae > Cryptomeria > Cryptomeria japonica. The sequence goes on along the minus strand of NC_081412.1, from coordinate 470,981,632 downwards.
TATTGATCAGCGAAGATGACACACCGAGTTGACATACACTGAGTGAAACATGTTACCAGATTCATTGAACCTGGACATACATATGAAAACGTGTTACAAGATCGAGGAACACATAGAACCGTTATCACATTGGAAATTGCACTTAAAGATTGTGTATGATTTTGAGGTCATCTAACCAATGAAATATCTTGCATGGTTATTCATTCGATAAAACATGTTTGTAAGATCGAAGCAATGAAAGGATCACCATCATAAGAGATATATTTATACAGCATGAGTTAAGAATTAAAAAGGTGTGTGCATGAGTGTAAGAAGACTGTTATAGAGACACAGAGGTCACTGAGAAGGTTTTCAGAGAACAGTCAAAGAACAGAGTAAACATAAGGGTTTACCGAGTTACTATATGGGTTACTGAGGTATGCTATAAGCAAGGTAATCTAATTCTGAGCACATAGAATCTTCTATAACATTCTAGATGTAAAGTTGCAGATACTTGTAATGATTTATTGTAATATTTTGAAGTTGTAAGAGAAACCTTTAACAGGGTAAAAGACTCTAATCAAGTCTATAAATTGTAAAGCCTCTAACCAAGTGCAGCATTTAGATTAAGTGTTGTAACATCCTTTAGCAAGGTAGATTTAATAGATCTTGTTACTCCTAATAGGGTAAGCTATCAAAAATAGCTAAACATGTAGCTCTAACCGAGCACTCTTTATTATTGTAGTAGTGAAGTTGTGGGTGCCATCCCCACTGCAGTTTTTCTCTCTAACCAAGAGTTTCTACGTAACCAAAATATATGTGTTATGGAGTGAATCATGTATGATTGTTATCTATTTGTCTTAGCTTTATATTATGTTACTGCACTATTCGATTTATGCATAATAGTAAAGTTATTATTGAAGAAAAGTTTTGAAGTAGTGATTCACCCCTCCCCTCTCAGTACATTAGCTTTCCATATTGGGCCTAACAATTGGTATCAAAGCTTGAATCTCGGAAAAAGGTTTAACTACCTAAAGAGAAAGATCCTATCAATGGAAGGCTATAAACAATATCAGAGGATTGTATATCTACAAGAAGAGCTAGATCATGCTAATCAAGTGATTGCAGACATGCAAAGACAAATGCAAAAATCTCTAAAAGTGAGAAGAAGATTATCTGATGATTTACAGGACTCTCAAGAGTTAGTGGAACAAATTGAGACATCATCTGAGAACAGTTTATTTGAAGAGACTGAAGAAATGATTGAAGTATTGAGAGAAAAGAACAAAGCACTGGCTGATCAACTAAAAGCAATGAAAAGAGAACATGAACATTTCAGCACACAGATGACTGAAAATCTTGATGCATTGAGGACAACCGAGGATAAAGTAAGAGATATAGAAAGAGAGAAACAACAACTTGAAGCTTTAGTATCTGATAAGAATGATGAAATCACAAGGATGACTGGAATTCAACAAAATCTAACAGATCAACTAGGTTATGCACATCATGAAGCAATTCTGAAGGATAATGAGAATCAAGCATTGAAACTTGAAGTATCAAGGTTGACCGATGAACTTGAAATAGAGAAGAAATCCAAAGAAACACTGAAGAAGAGTTATGAAGCATCAAAGATGTTGGATGAGCAACTGAATACAAGAAGACCCAACAAGGATGCAAGACTTAGTTACAAAGGAAAAGACTCTACCGAGAAGGGAATTCATACTACCGAGAGAGGAGAATCATCAAAGCAAGCTGGAAACAAGAAGAACATCAAAAGAAAGAAGCCTATTTGCAACTACTGTGGAAATCAAGGTCATACTGCCAACATGTGCCAAATTAGAAAAGGTAAGCAACTGAATGTCACTAAATCCAATGGTTATTGTTACAATTGCAATAAATATGGTCACACATCTAATCAATGTAGGACAAAGTCTGTAAACAATTAGCAAAAGGCAAAATTCAAAGGGTTTTGTAAAAACTGCAATAGATATGGACATAGTAATGAGAAGTGTTGGTTTAAGCAAAAGAACTATATGTGGTATGCACACCGAGCAAATGCTAGAGGTTACCAAACTCACACAAATCCTTACCAACAGTATTCTACAGTACCATGGGATTACAATACAAGGATATGGTGTGAATGTTGTGGAAGATATGGACATATAAGTGCTAACTATTTTATAAGGTTTGGGATGAACAACCAAAGATCATGGAGAAATCCTAGTATGGCATGTTTTCATTGTCACAAAGTTGGACACTTAGCTGGAGATTGTAGAGATCAACTAGAAAAGACACTGAGGAAATAAAAGAAAAATTAAATATGATTTGGAAAAAGAAGGAAATTGTGTCAAATGAAGAAAGCACCTTACCTACCAAGTTAGGTGCACCTATTCCAAATTAATCAGTAAAGGTATGAAGGGACTAAATTCTCTCAAGGCTAAATCTTAACTATGTACTTAATTCAAAATCTGCATAATTAAGATGTAATAGTAAGTTTGAAACTCTATCAAAGTCTTTTGAAGCACTATACAGGAAAACTGTCAAGTCGTTGAATACAGGAAACCTGTCTAGTCGGTGAATGAAGGAAGTTTGGTTACTCGGTTAAAGCAGAAAAAGGAAAGAAAGTTAAAGTGGAACTGAGTGCATTTAATGTTTTTGACCTAACCTGTAGGAGCCCGATAAGGTATAATGTGTACTTAAAAGCATATTTGTGGTCATTTTCACTTACCAAGTTTTCAAGAGAGCAAAGCAAAGTGAATCTAAGGCGATCAAAACCTCCTACAAAGCAAATAAAAGGTATTTACATCAATCTCAACACATTGTTAAGCTGGTTTACCTATCTTATCTAGTTGCCATTATCTGCTAAAGTGTGAAGCGTCAGTCATTTGAAAATTCGGAAACCCTAAGGATCCTTTGTTAGCTTTTATCTGAAATCTAAAATGGCACCTAAGATCCAAGATCCCATTGTTGTCAAGAATGTAGAGAAGCCCTAACTAAAATACTCTCTGACTCCCAAAGTTGCATATGAACCGGATGACAAAACCACTTTTTCATTCATCCTGGATAGAGTGTTGTTAGTCAAGGATGTGAGATTCTTCACCAAATGTCAAGTTGAAGAACTCGGTCATGTTGAAATCAAACACCTATGATGAACTGTGTACAGATGGTAAATTGAATAGCAAGTATGAACACATCAAGATCAAGGGATTGACTGAAGCCCTAACCTATCCCCATGTGTTCAAACCCCAGTGGATCAAGTTTGTTCTAAGCAGAGTTCATGATGATTTCATGTGGCTAGAAGAGCAACCATTTAAGATTACCAAGGAAATCATTCATTTGATTACCGGTTACCCCATTTATGATCATGCCTGAGCTCAAAAGATGATATCACAGAAGGAATTGATTAGTTTAAATGTAGTGGAATCAGATTGCAAAGGATTGAAACTGAATAATGTCACTAATGAAGAGCTAAAATTTTCCATTAGAGTTATAGGTTACTGCTTCTTCCAATCAGCAAGGGAAAATAGTGTACCCTGTGCAGCAGTAGACCTGGCATACAAAATTGTGAAAAAGGGAATGAAAATTGATCTATGTGAGGTGTTGCTGAAGAACCTATTTGAGAATCTGAACACCATCAGGAAGTCAAAGAAGAACAACTTGGCTAATACACTAAATTTTGGATCATTGCTTGTATGCATGTTTTTCTATTTTGAAAAATTCTTTCCATCAATCGGTAAAGTTGTTTGGTAACTACACCAACCAATCACCCATCAGATTAATGACTTCATCAAGAAGTTAGGTGATAATTTCAATGATATTATGGATGACTACTTCAGTAAATTTCAAGAGAAAATGCATAACAGGTACCAGATTCCACCCCAGCTAGTGGAGAAATACAAAAATGACATATGTTTTGAAGTAGACACTGATTACTGTTATGTGAATGTTGTGGAACCAAGAACTTAATCTTTGTCACCAATGGGTTATGAGATTGATTTTGACATCACACAATAGAAAATTGATGCATTTCTCTCATTACCAAGGCATGCTACTGAGCTAAGGTATGGAACCTATGAGGAAGTGAAGGAAAAGGTAAAGATGAGCATTGTAGTACCCAAAGCTACAAGAGAGGCAACAAAGATGATAAAAGCATTGTCAGAGAAATTCAGAGAAGACTCTTTCTCTACACTTGTCAAAGGCACCATTGCCATTACCGAAGAGGAATCTAAAGCCCAAGAGGCAGCAATAACATTGAGCATTGAATTGCCTAAGGGAAAAGTGTTGAAGAGAAAGAAACAGGACACATCAAAGGCCTCACCGACTTCACCTCCAAAGTGACCTAACACTAGAGCATCTGCAGCTTCACCGAGTAAGAAAACAAAGAGTGTTACTATTCCCAAGGTAATAAAGACCTACAAGAAATCTACTCAGAGACTTATTTTGGTAAAAGAGTCTAGTGATACCAAATCAGAGGATGCAAGCAAATTTCAGATTGTCAAGAGCAAGAAGGTAAATGTACATAGTGTTGAAAACTTTTGTGCTAATCTAAAAAAATATAGAGGATTTGGATCATTCAGATATGTAAACTATGAAACTAGAAATAATGATGAGAAGAGACAAATTGAAGAAGCTGTCATCTGCACACTTCTAAAACTTTGGTTAGCTCCATTGGAACTAGCTAAGTCACTTTTGAATGAACTTTACTTGCACATTGATAATAGGTGGAAGTATGCAATGGACTTGGAGAAACAAATCAGAGAAAGAAGTTTGGTACATCTATTTCCTGACATGTCAGTAGCTGAAATAAAAGAACATCTGACAAACTACAACTCAAAATTTCTTGTCAAACAAAGAGCCTTAAAACTAATGAATGGGCTATACATTGAAGTTGAAAATGAGACAAACAAAGTGGCAGGAAATCTTTAAAGTCAAGGATGCTAGTGAGCAAGTTGAAATTGAAATTGTTGATGTCACTAAGCAAGAGCCTGATGTTACCGAGCAAGACCCTGCTGACACCATTCAAATAGATGAAGATGTCATGGATACAGAGGCACTGAAATAGGAAATGATAGAAGGTAATGCATATGCAAAACTTGTATCTAGTGAATTAGTCCTGGAACAAGTTCAGCCTTATCCACCGGTCAAGCAACCTGACTCAATTGAAACCCCTCATGACTTGGATCGAGGCACCGAAGGTCACAAGTCTACAATAGGAGAAGGTACTACTCAAGAATAGACATCTCAAGCACCTTCTAGCACTGAGAATGTTGCAACTGAGACACCGAGTACCGAAACACCAAAGGACTCTATAGAGGCTAAAGAAACTGATCAAAGTGTTGCCTCTACTGAGCAACCTACTGAGGGTCATCAAGCCTCACAAGCCATTGTCTTAGTTCCATCGGTGAAAGGTAAAGAAAAGAAGATGAAAAAGCATAGTTTTAAAGTTGATTTGTCAAAACCAATAGTGTTGCCCAATGTAGATATATCAAAATTAAAGGGGCAAGCACTCATTGATTTTAGTGAACTATACAAAGCAAAGGCTGAACAAGAGAAGCAAATGGCCATTCAAAAGAAAAATAAGGTACTTCAGAAGGTGAAAGACTCTTAATAGATATGCTACCTAAAGCTATAGTGTCAACTGATGCAGCCATCCACATTCAATTGGATGAACTCCTAACAAAGATAGAGATATCTGGAGTTGATGCATCAGAGTATTTGAGCAAGCTAAAAGACAAAGAGCTCACTACAAAAATGATAGAAGAGGTACAGAAAGCTATAGCTATTGGCAAAGTTAAACTTGTTAAATTTATTGCTGAGTTGACTCCTTAACTCAAGCACATTCTTTATTTATTTCAGAAACTCTACATATTTTTTTTATTAATTAAAGACATTAAAAATAAAATAGAGGCAATTGAGAAAGAGATAACCGATCTCTCAAATAAGTTGACCACAGAGTCAAATTCAATTCAAAATTTTTATACAAAGCTACAACAGCTCATGGCTCAACAATTGGACCTAAGAAATGAAGAACACAAGATCAGGATGGACATAATGACACTTCAGACATTATTCCTTCCTCATCTTTCATCCATCCAAGAATAGATCAACCGAGCCACCTCCCTATCTACTACACAAGAGGGAAGCACTCTAGATGGCTTAATATCATTATTGGCTGATATTCAAGCACATAATTCTTTAATGGATAGTGTAAAGAATGCACTCTCTGTCGCTCTCACCAAAGCATGAACCAAGTACAAATCCATTTTTGACCAGTTACCACCCCCGAATAGTAATTAAGTTTTGATGTTTGTCAAAAAGGGGGAGTGATATAGTACTAGAGGAATGATAGGAGTGATACAGTATTGGGGGAGTGATATAGTATTCAAAGTATCAAACAAAAGGATTATAGTATACAGGGGGAGTATACCGAGCAAAGCAAGCAGAGTATCCAAGTGCAGTGAACCGAGCAGTGAATAGGATAGTAAGAAAAGATCAAGAGCAACACATAGAACATTGATCACCGAGCATGCAAAATCAGAGTTTTGTATAGTATATCGATAAGGGGAGTATATCTGGATATATTATTTCATTGACTATTGTATATACTGTCAGTATAGTCAAATTTTGCAAGTATATAGATTATTGAGTTATAACTTTGAAAGTAGTTTTTGTCAAACATCTCAACTAATGTCAAAAGGGGAGATTGTTACTACTTATCTAGTTGCCATTAGTTTTATGTTCAAAGTTATTCTCTATACTCTAGTCAGTTACTACTACCGAGATATTCAGTCGGTATGCATAGTCTAGTCAGTTACAAAAGAAAGTAGTCTCAGAGCATAGTTTACACTGAGCTGTCTACCAAGTATCATTCCATGTCTACCGAGCAGCAAAGATGACACACTAAGTTGATATACATCAAGTGAAACGTGTTACCAGATTCATTGAACCTGGACATACATATGAAAATGTGTTACAAGATCGAGGAACACATAGAACCGTTATCACATTAGAAATTGCACTTAAAGATTGTGTATGATTTTAAGGTTATCTAACCAATGAAATATCTTGCATGGTTATTCATTCAATAAAACATGTTTGTAAGATCGAAGCAATGAAAGGATCACCATCATAAGAGATCTATTTATATAGCATGAGTTAAGAATTAAAAAGGTGTGTGCATGAGTGTAAGAAGACTGTTACAGAGACACAGAGGTCACCGAGAAGGTTTTCAGAGAATAGTCAAAGAACAGAGTAAATAGAAGGGTTTACCGAGTTACTATATGGGTTACCGAGGTATGCTATAAGAAAGGTAATCTAATTCTGAGCACATAGAATCTTCTATAACATTCCAGATGTAAAGTTGCAGATATTTGTAATGATTTATTGTAATATTTTGAAGTTGTAAGAGAAACATTTAATAGGGTAAAAGACTCTAATCAAGTCTATAAATTGTAAAGCCTCTAACCAGGTGCAACATTTAGATTAAGTGTTGTAAAATCCTTTAGCAAGTTAGATCTAACAACTCTTGTTACTCCTAATAGGGTAAGCTATTAGAAATAGCTAAACATCTAGCTCTAACCGAGCACTGTTTATTATTGCAGTAGTGAAGTTGTGGGTGTCATCCCCACCGCATTTTTTCTCTCTAACCAAGAGTTTCTGCATAACCAAAATATATGTGTTATGGAGTGAATCATGTATGATTTTTATCTATTTGTCTTATCTTTATATTATGTTACTACACTATTCAGTTTATGCATAATAGTACAGTTATTATTGAAGAAAAGTTTTGAAGTACTGATTCACCCCTCCCCTCTCAGTACATTAGCTTTCCATATTGGGCCTAACGCATTTTAGTGCCTAAAAGAGTTTTTACCCTCCCCTTCAAAACTCTCCAATGCTCTAAGGATGAATATTTGAGGAGTGATTGTAACAATTCTCCTAAAATGTGTCCTTTTCATCTAGCTATCTTAGAGGAAGAGGATGATATCATAAATACTTTTCTTAGTGTTACTTTATGTCCTTTACATATTTCCTCTCTAAGTGAAAAGGTATTGATTGGTGTTAAATTATCTTCTCCTAAATTTGTTCTTACCAATGGGGGCATGTTAGTGCAACAAAAGGTTATGATGGCTTCTTTGAAAGATCTCCTTCTTAAGCATGAATCTTTGGAGAAAGATGTTCATCTCTCTCCTAAAGAATACTCCCCTCATGAGGATAATTTTGTGCAAGAAGATTGTATTGTCCCTACATTTCCTAGTGATGGCATTTCCTCTTTTGACTTCAACAAAACTCCCCCTGGAGATGATGCATTAATGAGAAATGCTTCTCCTTGACCCGAAGCTTGTCTTACCCATAAAGATGCATTAGAAAAACAAGATGACATCATAATCAATCTCCTTAATTCTCTCTCCCCTAAACATCTTATTGAACACATTTTGAGGCAAGAGGATGATTTAAACACATGTAGTGATGTTCTCCCTCCTATGGATGAAGAATTAATTAACAATGTTATCCCTTCTCCCAAAATTGGCAATAACAATAAGGTAAATATTTGTACAAGATATCTCTAATACTTTGTTCAATGACCTCACTATTTGTGATCAACAACTAGATGAAGGTGTTGATTATTTTCTGCCCCATGAGATAACCCTAGCCAAAGAGGATGAGATCATGATTGATAACTCTCTTGATAAAATCTAACCTTCCATGAATCTCAGTCATTTTTCTTCTAAATGTAAGGCATCTCTTTCTCCCCAACTAGCTTCTACTCATAAGGATACCTTAGTTCAAGAAGAGATTGTTAACATCTCTTTCAAAGGTCTCCCTCTCAAAGGTGAAACTTTAAAGGTTAATGTTGATCCTTCTCTTAGAGAGTCTATCCCCATGTAGATCCTTTGATGATAAAGGATGATATGACCTTTCTTACTAATACTCTTCCTTATAAAACATCAATGGCTACTACTAGTCTACCTCCTAAAATTGATCTTATCCATGATAACATTTTAGTGCAAGAAGAGACTATCAACAATTCTTCCAACAATCTTTTCTATTCTTCTTCTAAAATTCATAAAGACACCTTTGATATTCCTAAACCATATTCAATCAATTTTCTACATGTGAATAAAACACCTAATAAACCCCTCTTCACAGTTCAAGGTGCTCATCCTTCTCAAATTTCTCAACGTAAGCCTATTTTAGTAGTTCAAGGTGTTTATGCTAATGATTCATTCTGCACTCCTAAGAAACTTGTTATTGATGTGCAAGGAGGTTATCCTACTAAGATCCCCTATGAGTATGCTAATAAAATCACTAAATAGAGTTCTCATATGGTTGCTCATACCTAGAACACAAGAAACAATAGGCAACCTAATCCTCTTCCAGTTATCCCAACTTCACTTCCTCCCTCTCAACCTACTCTATCACAAGCACCTCGTATATCATAGACTCTTAGTAAGGAGTATGATCTCATTGAACATCTTAAAGCTACTCCTATCAAGATTTCTATTTGGGATTTGGTTTAAAAATTGGCTTCTTATCATGGGATGTTACAAGATGATTTGAAAAACTTAGATGTCCTAGCTACAGTGACACCTAATAACATGTCTTCTTTGGTTGATCCTACAAACAAACCCAAAGCTCAAATTGCATTCACACAAGATGAGTTACCTTCTCATGAAATCAATCATCAATACAATCCTCTTATTATTGTGGTTATTATCAACAATAATTCTATAAGATGAACCCTTGTGGACAATGGATTTGGCCAAAATGTTTGTAGTGTGGACTTATTGGATAAGATTAATGTGGATCGTTCTCTCATCGAACCTACTCATATTTCTATTTGAGGATTTGATAATGTTGCTAAACAATCTTTAGGTATCATAACCTTGCCTATTAAGGTAGGTCCTATTACTTTATCTACACCTATTCATGCAATGCCTGGTAATTAGACATGTAACCTTCTATTAGGGAGACCGTGGATTCATAGTATGCAAGTTGTCCCCTCAACTTCGCATAGGCAAGTCAAGTTCATATATGACTATAAGACATAGACCTTGTTATTTGATACCAATCTTCAACCTTTATTAAAAGTTTGATCTTATTTTTCAACTACTTCCCATTCTTCTCCCAATCCTCCTACTTCTTCAAATACATCTATTTCCTTTAATGATCTTGTTCCTTCTAGTACTCTTGATTCTTCTACTCAATTGGAATCTCCTCCAAAACATATTTTTTCTCTTGAAGGAGTGCTCTCAGATGATGATTGGGGATCTCTAGACTTTAGCCCTACTTTTATAGGAGAGTATAGAGTATCTTGGAAAGAATCTAAGACTGAGAAGGAGAAATCTAAGGAGGACCCTAAAGAGAAACCCACTTTATCTAAAGAACTAAGTAACAACTTTGTGGCTGATTCTAATTCAAATAATTATTCATATCCTTCTTCTAATTCATATAGCACTGAGACCTATGAGGTACAGCCATCTCTTTCTGATTTAGCATCCCTTTATTATCCTGGTTTTCAAATTTTAGCTAAAAGTGGCTATAATGGCAATGGTTGTGGTGCAAATGAACAAGGAATTAAAGTTCCTTTAGAAAATAACAAACATGATGCTTCATTTGGGCTTGGATATAATCCCTCTAAGCCCACCAAAGCATCTAAAAGACCATCTCTCATTGGGAATGCTATATTTAGTAGTGATAATGACCTCATCTCAATTAAATCATCTTCTACTTCTTTCAACACTCATCCCCCTCATAAGGAAATCTTGGTGATGAACAAATATCTTTATGAATCTCCTCAAGAGATTTCTAATCCCAGTTATGAGACTCTATCTTCTACGCATTCTAAAATCCCTTCTTCTAGGAATAAGGATCTAATGAACTACACGTACCCCTCTCCTAATATTTCTTATGTGCAACAAAACATGACTTAGTGGCCTATTATTCTCCTATAAACTTCTCTCTTTCTAAAGACTTTTTCATAATCATCATCTTATATATATTTTTAATCTTACTTATAGTAGAGAATTTAACATGTCATATTCAAATACCTCATTCAATCAAATATATCTTTAAATAACATTAATGGCTATTATGTTGCTCATCATTATGTGGCATTGGTAGCTTACTTACTGGGGGCTCATTGTCATTCATAATGGTACAATTTTACATGCAATCATACTTTTGGAAGTAACATAATAGCTTATTTCTATCTCATCACTTCTCCCTATATATGGGGGGAAAGAGTGATTTCAAAAATCTCTCCTTAATATTAAAATTTCCCCTTTGTAAAGTAGTGTCTTCTATAAGGATTTATTATTGATTGTAGAGGTGTATTAATATTGGAATTCCTTCTCTCATATTGGAACAAGCATCCCTAATGGGGATCTTAAGTACATATCCTTGATTGGGACCTCCTCCTTGGTGTTGGAAGTCTTTGATCATTCATCAATTTCTTTTCTTCATTGAGAAGTATCTTTAATAATACACCCTTCTATTTTGTGAACGTGCATGTCCCTGATGAGCATCTCTTGCCTTCTTTTAGAAGAGTGTTGCTATAAATATTCTCGCTTTGATGTCATTTCAAACCTCCATTCTTTTCCAATTTCATTTATGGAGGTGCATTTTTGGATTATATCTCTTGCATTTGTTTCCATTTTAATATTTCATCTTGTGTTAGAGAGCTCTGAAATCCTCACACTCTTTGTTGTGTTGGAATTGAGGTTTATCCCTCTTTATTACCAAATGATTCTCCATTAGTTTTTGATCTTGTATCAAATCTTCTTGTGAGCATTTTTCATCAATGTTCTTTCACAATTTGATGTGGTAAACATGATACCCTGTTTAACCTCACCAAACTAGCAAGCCGAAATAGGAGGGGGCATATAGCTACCCTCGAATTTTCATCACCTTCCTTACTAAGAATTTAGGTGATTTTGTGATTTTATCTATCATGTGGTTTTGTAGGGTGTGGTTTCTCATTGTGTACTGAAGATACCATTGGGGGCTTTGTTCGACAACTGGTGGATATATCTTTTCTCATGAATGTTTACTTTTCTTTACTTTAGCTTGCATATGCATGTAGTTTCATATGACCGCTAAAGTGGGGGCTAAATGTAGCATCGTAAATTTTACACCCTTGCTAGGGTGGTACAATTCTACACTTAGTTTAGAACCCACCTTAGTGTGTGCATCTTGCATTATAATTCCCCTTTAAGCATTTAATTAATTAATTTAATTAAATCTTAAGTCATATTTTATCATTCCCCACATAATAAAATTATACCCTAAGTGTGCCCCTTTTTTATTTTATTCCTCCAAGAAATCATTAAATCATAAACCCTAATTGTGTCTTATTTTGACCTTTAAGGCCTGATTTTGCATATCAGAACATCTCAAAATCAACTATAACTTTGGGATTAACTCTAATATCATCATATCTAATTGCCCTTAAAATTTGGTGAAAAGTTGGTCGGACCGTGTGTAAGTTATGCACGGTCCCCGACATTTTTCCAAAAATTTTGGGAGCATAACTCTATGATATTATAATGCTTAACCCCAAGAAATTAGAGGAAAATTAAAATCCTACATCGGCCTAAAGACGAAATTAAGATCTAGGGTTTCATACATAAGAGCTCTCTTTCTTCATTGGAAGGCCTAAGGAAGAAGTTTTGGATGAAGTTTTCTAGTGATCACAAGGAGCCTTCTACGCAGTGAAAGAGAAGGTCTTTTGGAGTCTTCAACAACATTAAACAACATCTATCAAGCATTCATCGAGCATTATTTCATAAATTGGGGCTTTTGAAGATGTAGGAAAGCAATAGGAAATCACCGACTGACGATTGTCTTGTACCCCTCCCTTGGGGTTGGGTATGATTTCATGTTATTTTCATGTCTTTGTATGAGCTTCATTACATCAATTTGAAGATTTAAATTTATGCTTTAGATCACTTAGCATCATTGATTTAGAGCATTTACTTTGTCAACAACGAGCATTTAGGGTTACTCTAGATTGTTTGCATTCATCATTTTAGGGTCTTGCACACAAGCAAGATCCTTTCACACATTATTTTACTATACAAATCAACTATTTGTTGAGGTGGAAATCACCAAAATAGGGGTTTAACTAAGGCAAAACCCCATATAGCCACCCAAAACCCCATTTTCAATTATAGGTGCATGTACAAGTACCTAGAAGACTTTCAAGACTACTAAAAGGCACAGGGATTGTCTTAAGGCCTCAAATCTATCCCAAAATCATCAAGGCTAGTGGTGTGGCACCCTATTCCTTCCTAGGATAGGGTCATGGCACCCTTGTCCCCCCACTTTCAGGTTAAATTTGATAGGTTAAGGGCTCAAAACATCAAGATTGTAGTCTCTCAGTTGCAACTTCCTATTTGCAGAATCAAGACAGGGGCATGGCACCCCTATCCCAGGCAGTTTGACTCAGCTTTTGGTGCCAGGTACATATTAAAATTCATCCCCCTTCTCTTCTTTCAGTATCTCAATTTCAGTCTAGCAAGTTTCTGCAATTTTAGTTCATATATGCTTCATTGTTCATCTCCTAGTCTAGTTGATCAGTCACACCCTATTTTTCACATCTTCTCTTCATATATAACAAGAGGAATAGAAACCCTAAGAGATAATCCTTGTATCTCTCTTTCTCACAAGAAGTAGACAAAGTGATCTATCTCCCTAGACTCTTTCATATTCCCAATGTGTTGGCAAAAGTGGGATTAGGTCCTAGTCACCCAGTCTCGCTTTTTCCCCACCACAGTATAAGTTGAGTGTTACTATAAAATTAATTGTATTTGAGCTAATTTGTCATAGCCTATGGCTAATTTATAGGCTCGACATAGTTGATGGTGGTACCAAATGTTGCCAAATTGTAGACTTTAAAATCTAACTCAAATCAATTGCCCTACACGTGGAGAGAGGTGGCGATGCTCTTGAAAAATGCAAAAAAAAAAATCAATTGCCAAGTGTCCCATCGTAGGATTTGTTACACCAAATCCAAGAAAATCAAGAAAACAAAAGCCTCATGCTAAATCACCTCGCAATTTTTTATTAATGCAAAGTATATGAAAAGACCTGTACCAACCACTTGCAAGCTCAATTACCTAAGAGACAACTTTCCAAGGTGGATTAATCATTCTTTGTAGTGAGGTGGCATCATCTTGTTAGCTGTGAATTAACTTTTCACGAAGTTCACAATAATCAACATGACTTAGGTAAAATTCTCTAACTATAGTATTAACTTGCATTAATAAGGAATTATAAATAGCACTAAAATGAAATAAGCATCAAATGCAAAGCCTTAAGAAGAGATAATGAAGAAGCAACAATTAGCAAAAAAATTTCCACTTAGAAATTTGAGTCATTCAAAGAACACAATGGCAGTAGAAGGGTCTTCAGCAAGTCGTGAATGGGAAGGACTATCCACTCCTTTATCCTTTGTAAATATTTTCATAGAGGTATCATATGCTTCTGCCAGAATGTTGAGTAAACCGGCATACCCAAACACAAGAGTTGTTGCAAAAGGAACAAACATAAATCCTATTTTATCTAAAGATGAGTCTGATAGGGTTCATGACCTAGAATTAAGTTCAAACCCAAAGAGTCTCAGAGAAGGAGCCAACACTCAAATGGCAGAGAAGATGAAGAGAAAAGGAATTGAGTCTTTGAGATATAAGCTCTGACACTGTGGTCTCTCGTAGTACATAGTTCCATTGGTTCATCATTGCCTAGAGTTGGTAGGACCATATATTTGGAATTCTGAGGGCAATATTGGGGTAATTAAAAGGCAATTTCTCAAATTGGTCTTTAGCCCTGATGGTTTTAGAGATATGTTATGTATCCCTCCATTATCAGTAGAAGTTGAAGTATTCACTAAGAAAAAGATGGAAGTGTAATGGTCTACCCGGATGGACTATATCAATTTTTGCAACTCATAAGGGAGACAAAAGTATCTCTCAACAGTCAAAATTCTCTATGTCTTTAAGGAATTTCAATCAAGACATGCAAGACAACTTTTTCATGTTAGCGTTTGTTTATGGTTTTGATCATGGCTGGAGTGTGCATGAATTTTGTCTTAGTCTAGCTTTCAAGCTAGGAAATCAAAAAGGAGTTTTCTTGTTTGACTTCACTGATGTAATTGCTAGAGAAATGATCAATGAGCTAAGAAGATTTCATAAAGAAATTAAGTCTAAGTACTCTTCTTTTTTGGCCCACGTGTTTTTACACCAAAATACAAATTTTTTTAGTCACTTTATGTAGTTGACAGTGATAGATGAAAATAGATGTAAGAGACCTATCTCAACCTATACTCATGTCCTATATGCTACCTATGACTACTATGTTTTTTCTAACCAATTTCTAACCCCCATCCTAGAGGATTTGAGGAGAGGAAATATAGAAAACTTGACTAGAATTTTTGAGGATCAAGTCAAGTGGATGGAAAATGTCAAGCCTCCATATGATTGGTTTCTAGGGGAATATTATACAATTATCAAAATACATTGGTTTTCCAAGTAGCCTTTATGACACCCGACCTACCTGACAGATAGAATTCTTGCAATACAAATATTCAGGCAGCTCTCCATTTTGGATAAAATGCATGGTCCAGGGAGACATAAGACTGGTATTTATGAATACACATTAGTGCTAGGACCAATTACTCTAGAAAGGAGAGGCACATAGGCCCTATTACCAGCCAAATTAGCTCACTTGGGTTTAGTTTTTATATATGTGATAGATGGAATTATGACCCAGATAGGTACCTTGCAGATTTGAAGATCAAAGTGACCCATATTGCCAGACCTTATTAGGAAATTCGGTGAAATCCAGTGATTCTGGAGTATGATGCATATCCAGATTCTGATCTCATTAGAAAATCCCATATAGAACGACCTCCTTAGTTGTCTTTTTATCCAGTCCCAGCTCGAATGGGCCTCACCAAGAAAATAAGGCAATCACTTAGTCACAAACTTATAAATTAGGGTTGGAAAGAAGAAAAGGTTGTCACCTTCTAGACTTTTCGTCAGGAAATTCAAGATTTGGATGTTGAATATTAGAATAAGCCTTTGCATGATACTTTTGATGACATCTAGAATATGGAATATATTAGCACTGATGAGGACTGTAATGGTGAAAAATTAGGGTTTCCACCACAAGAAGGATGAAAACTGCTAATTTTTACTTAGGGACCACTACATTCAAAAGAGGGTTGAATCCAATAGATTTAGTCATAAACTAGCAAAGGTAAGGACTAGAAATACCGATTGGATTCAATGGATGAATTTATTTTGCCCTCTTTTGTGAGTTAGATTGTTGAAATTAGGGTAAAGTGATGAAAATGAAGGTAAAAACACTGAAACAAAGAGGTATAGTCATCAGATTGAGGCATGCACCTAGATCTGAGAAATATACGCAGATTAGAACGATCCCTGAAAAAGCTCCAAAAATGTCGGGACCATAGTGAAATTCATCCTAGTCATCTGAACTTTTCGCACACTATAGGGGGTCAATTTGTCTCTACAAATAATGTTGAAACTTAAGATTGCAGCTCCATACCTGTTTCTTGCACACAAAAAGAAATGGATATAGGTTGGGAATAGGGGTTTGCTTAAGTAAAAACCCGGCTTATGAATTAACATTGATTAAAATATTAAAAATATTAAAATAAATAATGGAAGGATATACCTAAGATCTGCAATGACTGATAATGATGCTTTTATTTTTTAATGTAATTGCATATTTTGTATGAAATGGCATGCACATGACAAAACCCTATTCACACACACACATGCTTGCATATGATTGATGTACATTTGTTGCTCCACAATTGATGAATGAAGAATGTAGCCTTGAAGACCTCTAGAAATGAATGATAATGATTACTTCAATGCTTGAATGCTTGATGATTATAATTTCACCCTTCTATCCTTGTTGTTGTATCATCTTCCCCAAATGAGAGGGGAAAGCCTCCTTATATACTTTCCTATCGAAAAACATGCTAATTTTTTGACGTAGGCTGACATAGAGAGGGATTTCCCACTCAGATTTAAAAATGCAAGAGGCGTTCAAAATAGGGCCCAAATAAGGAGGGACCAAGGCGTGGCGGCCTAGTCCTACCCTATTTTAGGGCCAGAGTAAGGGCCATTTTCGCATGAAGCAAGCATAATTAGGTCTTAATTAAGAATTGAGGGATGAACACTAAGGTGAGGGCCCAAAATGTGGACTAAATTATAAGGGAGTATAATTTAGGATGCTATATTTAGCTCCCACTTTAGCGAGAGTATAAGCTTACACAAATACTCATGGTAAAGTAGACAAAAGAGAGATGAAGAAGATGAGGAATTAGGAGAGTATAAGCTTACACAAATACTCATGGTATAAGACTGTTAGGATAACCGGTTAACAGCTGAGAGGGGAAGGGGTGAATCAGTTGTTAATAGTTAATAACATTTAATCCACAATACAACCTTAAACCAAAGCACATAAACATTCAAATACTGGTAAAGCATAAACATATGCTGGTAGACACAGATACTGATAAACAATGTAACTCAACAATTAAACAGATAAAAAATGTAAAGCAACCATACCACATAACACCATGATTTATACGTGAGAAAATCGGAAAGGTAAAAACCACGGTGGGAAGCCTACCCACAGTCAGATGATAGTTTTATAGAAAGTATGTGATACAATAAGGGTCCTACACATGCAGGAAGGCACACTGCCTAGAGCGTACTGCTCATTACAAAAAGAGTCTCACTGACTACAGAGGTTAAAACCACCTAAAGATAAATGGCCAACAATCCAATAAAGTGAACTGCTAGAGATAGCATCTACCATGCCTGATTACAGTCTCGGTTAAGCTCAATACCGGAGGCCTTTGACCTCTTCCTTAATCCCAATTTGATCACTTATAATTGACTTGATCCTTCACATATGATATTACAATTCATGACCATGATACACCTTTTTTCACACCACACCACAATCTACAATGAGATCTTACATTCATTTATACCAACCCTAAGACCTAAACCAATTAGGTCGGGCACCTAAAAGATATTACAATAAGATCATTACATAATTCCATATTACAATGATATGCCATGTCGGCTTAATACTAAAACAATAATAACAAATCCATAAATCCTCCTGAAACATCTTGGTAATATGTAGAGTACATGTTATCATGATACCAGTCCATAACCTAGATAGGCACCAGACCTATTCTAGGTCCACCACACCAAAGCAATGTCTTCAAGTAGTTGAAGCATGATCAAAGAACATTTTCAGGATCTTAAAATCCATCTAGAAGCTGCACCAACACCACTTATGCATCCTGTCACAATTCCTCGATGAAAGCTCTATCGGTAAAGCCTTAAACCAATGTCAGTAATGGTTTACAAGAGTGTATGATAGTATCCAATACCAAGCCAATACCAACTGACCAAAACATGCTCTAGAAGCATGTATCACATGTAACCAATCACATTCCATAGATCCAAACATGTCGGAAGTGTCCAATAGATAATCTCTTATGCCAATAACACTAGATCTTCTATCGGTAACCAAAACCTGTCTGTTGGTAACCATACCTAATGACTAGTGTTGACATCAATGACAAAACATCAATGCGACACATATTCAATTCATCCATAATGCAAACAATCTCCCCCTTTGGCATTGATGGCAACACTAGATGTGAAAAACATCTAAGTACCAAGAAGTGCCAAACAAGTCTCCCCCTATGGAAGACAACCAACAATCTATGTGAATGATATCTTTATAAAGTTATGAATAAATCTCTCCCCCTAATGTATACAACTCCTTTTTCTTTATTTTCACATCAATATCTCTCCCCCATTGACATCAATGCCAGAAATCTGACAAAAATATCAAAGCAATAATTTAAACCTCAAAGCTGAATACTCCACCTGAGTAGTAGCACCACTCATTTGTGCCAAAATGAATAATATTTCTGATAATGCATGTCAGATTGATGACAAAACTGCATCAATCAAGTCTCTTCCTAACCTGTCTCTCAAATACTCAAATGATTCCTTACACAACGTTTTAGTGAATATGTTTACAATTTGTTCTTTAGTGTTCACATAAACCAATTTGATTTCCTTTTCTTCTACCTTGTCCTTTAGAAAGTTATACTTTATTGATATATACTTATTCTTCAAGTGAAATATTGGATTTTTAGACATGTCAATAACTACAGAGTTATCATAGTAGATAACTACCTGTTCGCTACAATTTACCCCAATATCCTTCAATATTTGCTTCATCCACAAGACTTGTGTGCAATTAGTTGCTGCCGCAACATACTCAGCTTCTACAGTAGATAAAGAAATGCATGACTATTTTTTTCTGATCCATGAAACTAGTTTATTTCCAAGAAAGAAAGCTCCACCAGAAGTGCTCTTCCTGTCATCAGTATCAACTACCCAATCTGAGTCAGTATATGCACATAAAGTGAAATCATCATTTTTGGAATACCATATGCCATATTTTGTTGTTCCTTGCAAATATAGGAATATTCTCTTTACTTCACATTCATGATTTTCTTTAAGATTAATTTGATATCTTGAAACAATACTTACTACATTCATAATATCAGGTCTAGTCCGAGTTAGATATAACAAACCACCGATCATAGACTTATCCCTTGTCGGATTTACCGATGTAGAAGTATCCTTGATAGATAATTTCTCACTTGTCACCATAGGAGTACTTACCAGTTTGGAATTATCCATACCAAACTTTTTCAACAATTCCCTTAGATACTTAGTTTGACAGATAAAAATGCCTTTGGTCAGTTTGAGTAATCTGCAAACCTAAGAAAAATTTCATCTCACCAATGATGGACATTTCAAATTCATTCTTCATGTTGTTAGCAAATTCCATGCATAATTTATCTTCTCCTCCCAAAATGACATCATCAACAAATACTTCAATAATTAGAATATCATCAATAGTGATCTTATAATAAAAATTACTATCAGCACTGTGTTTAGTAAAACCAGGCTTCAAAAGATATTTATCCAACCATGCATACCAAGCTCTAGGAGCTTTTTTCGAACCATATAAAGCTTTCTTCAATCTGCAAACCATATATTTATCATCTGTCAGTGAAAATCCATCAAGCTGCTCAATGTATACTTCTTCCTCAAGCTCACCATTCAAAAATGCACATTTAACATCCATTGGATAAACCTTATAGTTCTTATGTTTCATAGGCAAGAAATAGTCTAACAACTTCAATTCTAGCTAAAAGTGCAAATGTCTCACCATAATCAATTCCTTCCATTTGAGAATATCCTTTACAAACCAATCTAGCTTTGTTTCTTACAACTTGACCATCCTCATTTAGTTTATTCCTAAAAACCCATTTAGTTCCAATAACATTCTTATTTTTAGGCTAAGGAACTAAAGTCCAAGTTTTGTTCTTCTCTACCTAATCTAATTCATCTTCCATAGCGTTTAACCAATGTTTATCCTTACAAGCTTCAATAACAGTTGTCGGTTCAATTAGAGAAATAAGACATACCTCTTCATTAGCCAGTTTCCTTCTATTCATAACTCTCTTGTTCTTATCTCCAATGATTTAATCTTACATACCTTGGTGTCTTTTGAACTTCACGTTCATTGCTCTGATCATCAGTCATAGTTGAATTTTCTGATTGTGCCGGTGTAACTGTCTCATCTTCCTATACCGATTGAGGCATTATCAGTTCATTTATGATCATTTCCACTGTTGGTTCCCTGTCATATGATATAGAATGATTTTTGTACTGCGCATCCACTTTCACATTAGCACTCTCAACAATTTTTTGTAATCTTTTATTATAACATCTATATGCTTTGCTCTGAATTGAGTATCCAAGAAATATCCCTTCATCACATCTAGGATCAAAGTTTCCAATTAAATCATCTCTTTTGATATAGCATTTACTTCCAAAAATTCTAAAATATTTAATAGTAGGTGTATGTCCAAACCATAGTTCATAAGGGGTTTTACAGGTTTCACCTTTGACCTGAACTCTATTGAATGTGTAGATTGTCTTACTCACAGCTTCTCTCTAGTAGATATGAGGCAATTTGGCTTCCATCATCATAGATCTTGCTGCGTCCAAAATGGTTCTATTCTTTCTTTCAACTACTCCATTTTGCTGAGCAATCCTAGGTGCAGATAGTTATCTCTTGATTCCATTTGTCTCACAATAACTATTAAATTCATGAGAAGTGAACTCACCTCCTTGATCTGATCTTAGACATTTAATTTTCAATCTATTTTTAGTTTCAACCTTCACTTTAAAGATCTTGAATTTCTCAAAAGCTTCAAACTTCTCCCTTAGAAAAGTCACCCACATCATTCTAGAATAGTCTTCAATAATCAGCATGAAATACCTATCAGCTTGAAATATTTTAGTCCTTGTTGGAACACATAAGTCAGTATGAATCAAATCAAGTACATCATTATATTTATCATGTATGCTCTTAAAAGAACTTCTAACTTGCTTGCCCAATTGACATTCCTTACATACGGGATTATGAGGCTTCATAATCTTAGGTATATCTCCAACTTCCTTAGTTGAATTGATCTTAACAATACAATCAAAAGTAATATGACACAACCTCTTATGCCATAACCAACTCTCATCAATATGAGCAATTAAGCATGTCTTATTACTAGTGTTCAAGTGGAAGATATTACTTCCTATCTGAATACCAGTCTTGTTAATGATTTTGTAATTTCTATCTTTAAACTGAAGTTAGAAACCCTTATCAACCAATTGACCAACACTCAAAAGATTATGCTTTAAACCTTCTACATAATAGACATTATCAGTATTATGCTTGCCATCCAAAGAAATAATACCTCTACCTTTGATCATACATGCCTTGTCATCTCCAAATCTGACTTGACTGCCATTATATTTTTGCAAGGACAAAAATTTCCTTTTATCTCTAGTCATATGATGTGAACATCCACTATCAATTACCCATTCATCCTTATCTTCAACCTTTGCTGCCAAGGCCTTTTCTTCATTCTTGATATCCAGTTCTAGTTCATCTTCCTTCAAAGCATAGAACAACCATTCCTTTCCATTGTCGGATCCACTAGAAGAGTCTTCTACTAGTTCATCTCCAAAGTCATTAGTTCCTCCTTCCTCATCTGCTATGTAGCATTGTTTACTTTTCTTGAATCTATATATGTTCTGGTTAGGCTTAAAATATCTCTTAACTCTTTCCCCAAATCTTGCATTCCTTTCAGGACATCTAGATGCAAAATGACCAATCTTATTACATGCAAAAAATTTAAAAGGTTCTTTTCCTTCATACTTACTTCCAATTGGTCCTTTAGGTACTCTTCTAGCAAATAAGGCTTCAAGTTTCTCAAGTTCTTCATCTTCTTTCCTCATGTCTTCCAATTATTTTGCATATAGGGCTTTCCAATCACTTTTTCCAGTAGATGATGATGATGATGATGATGATGCATGAAAAGCGGGTTCAGAATTTACAGCTCCAGAAGATCCAAATTCTTCAAGCTCAAAAGCAAGTAATTTCCCAATCAGAATGTCTTTGTTAACTGAAGTGTTTGCCATTGTTCTTAACTCATTAATTGCAGTTAACCTCATCTTGTAAGCTGGTGGAAAGGCTCTCAAGAATTTGGAAACTATTTCATCCTCACTTAGAAATCCTCCACAACATTGAATTCCCATAACAATCTCATTTACTCTTTCCATAAATACAACAATTCTCTCATTATCGTCCATTTTCAAGTTTTCGTATCTTACTCGGTAACCATCAAGTTTAGCAATTTTCATAGTAGGGTCACCTTCATTCTGAGTTTTCAATTTGTCCAACATAACCTTTGTCGGTGATTTATCACTCAATCCCATGATCTGTTGATCAATAAGTGCACACAAGAGGGCTTCTCTAGCTTTTCAATCATTTTCAATATTCTTATCCAAGTCTATAGGAGAAGGATTGTCAAATGTCAGATCATAAGGTGTGTATCCTTTCTCAGTGATCTACAAAATATCCTTGCCAAGACATCTAAGATGATTCTCCATTCAAATTTTCCATATCCCATAATTTGTTCCATCAAGCTTAGGGATTTCTCTTCTGAAAATAGTTGTTGGTGGATTAGAAGTGTTAGTTGCCATAGGATCCACCTCAAGCGGTTAAGCTTCTAAAAAAGAGGACAAAAGCTCTGATACCAATTGTTAGGATAACCAGTGAACAACTGAGAGGAGGGGGAGGGGGGTGGGTTGAATCAGTTGTTGACAGTTAACAACATTTAATCCACAATACAACCTTAAACTAGAGCACATAAACATTCAAATACTGGTAAAGCAAAAATAGATGCCAATAGACATAGATACTGGTAAACAATGTAACTCAACAATTAAATAGATAATAAATGCAAAGAAACCATACCACATAAAACCATGATTTGTACGTGGAAAACCCGGAAAGGGAAAAACCACGGTGGGAAGCCTACCCACAGTCAGATGATACTTTTGCAGAAAGTATGTGATATAATGAGGGGCCTACACATGCAGGAAGGCACACTGCCTAGAGTGTACTGCTCATTACAAAAAGAGTCTCACTTACTACAGAAGTTAAAACCACCTCAAGATAAATGGATAACAATCCAATAAAGTGAACTGCCAGAGATAGCATCTACCATGCCTGATTACAGTTTCCATTAAGCTCAATACTAGAGGATTTTGACCTCTTCCTTAATCCCAATTCAATCACCTATGATCAACTGATCCTTCACATATGACATTACAATTCATGACCATGATACACCCTTTTTCACACCACACCATGATCTACAGTGAGATATTACATTCATTTATACCAACCCTAAGACCTAAACCAATTAGGTCGGCCACCTAAAAGATATTACAATAAGATCATTACATAATTCTATATTACAATGATATGCCATGTCAGCTTAAGACCAAAACAACAATAACAAATCCATAAATCCTCTAGAAAAATCTTGATAACGTGTAGAGTACACGTTATCATGATACCAGTCCGTAACCTAGATAGGCACCGGACCTATTCTGGGTCCACCACACCAAATAAATATCTTCAAGTAGTTGAAGCACGATCAAATAACATCTTCAGCATCCTGAAATCCATCTAGAATCTACACCAACACCACTTATGCATCCCGTCATGATTACTTAGTGAAAGCTCTATCGGTAAAGCCTTAAACCAATGTCGGTAAGGGTTTACAAGAGTGTATGATAGTATCCAATACCAAGACAATACCAGCTGACCAAAACATGCTCCAGAAGCACATATCACATGTAACCAATCACATTCCATAGATCCAAACATGCCAGAAGTGTCCAACATATAATCTCTTCTGCTAGTAACACTAGATCTTCTACCGGTAACCAAAACCTATCTACCGGTAACCACCTATAACATCTAGTGTTGACATCAATGACAAAACATCAATGCAACACATAATAAATTCATCCATAATGCCAACAAAGACATCACTAATTTTGAGGAACCAAGCCCCCAATATTAGGATCTTAAATCACTCAATCATATGCAAGGGCACACAAAACAAGACAAAAACAAAAAGACAAACAAAGACAAAAAGTACAAGCAAAGGCAAAAAGGCAAAGACACAAAACACACAAAAGCTAAGAACCAAAAACAAGACCTCAAGTCAAGTAGCTTAATAGACCTTGATATCAAAATGTCTCAACCACTAATATCATTCTTGAAAAATTCCATGTCACGAACATGAGAGATCACATAAAAGAGAAACGAACACATCATCCATGAACTATCAATAGAAAAGTTATGAGTTCATGAGAAGGAAAGAAAAGGTACAAATACATGATAGATATGTTTTTCGAGATGATCCATGAGAAAAATAATGAGAAAGGACATGGATACCTTTCCCCTAGATGTGTTTATCTAGGTGATTCATGTTTGAGAGGTGAATAGGAAGAGTATAGCTATTTCAGCTAGTTCCAATCATCCTCGTGCATGTTTGCAAGTGATGTCTGGTTTCAAGTATATAGAACCCCATATTAAGTGTGCATCAACCTATTTAAGACATGTAATGTAAATGCCAAGGAGTGAATGTCTAACTTTGGGAACATCTCGCTCTAAGGATTCCCTCTAGTTCCGAGAATGTGTAACCCTGATTGAGATAGATACATGCCTAGTTTCAATGTAAGAGTTTATTTACTCTAGTTTCAGTGATGTATAACCTCGCTTAAGACATATATCAATGCCACATCTGGATTTGGGTGTGAAACATCTCTCTCTAAGTGTTTATTTACTTTGGTTCTAAGGATGAACACCTTGTTTAATGCATGCCAAGATATGGTATAATATGGTACAAAGGGAGCGATATCCACCCCCCTGTCCCCTTCTTAAGATGTCAAAATAGCCCTATGTTGATGTCTTAAGGAAGATTAGAGATAAGGATACCTTACCTTCAATACCAAGGAGATGTCCTTTAGGCAACAATGTCATAAATCCAAGCCAAAGAGGGAATACTCTTCAAGTAAGGATAATATAGTTGAGAAATAGATATCTTGCAACAAGTGTAAAGAGGATCCTTGGAAGAGAAGAGATCTTTTCTTAAAAGACATCTACCTCTAAGTGGAGTTTCTTGAGCAAACAAAACATCTTCTATCAAAATAAAAGAAGGAGAACAAGAATGCATACCTCCCTCCTATTGCTAGGTGAAAGAGATTCTTGATGAAGGATTACACACTTTTGACCCAATATGAGGGGTAGGTTTATAATAGATATACATTTCCAAGTGAAGAAGAGGTTGTAGTCAAGGATATAAACCTCTTGCATAAGAGAGAATCCTTGAGAAAACAACAAATTTAGACAAGGAATGACATGAAATCATAATAAAACATCACTCAACAAAGGAAAAAGTGGATCCTTAGAAAGGAAAGGAGAGAGACCATTTCGCCCCCAAGCATAGGGACAATGAGAAGAATTACACAACTTTAAAAGAGAGATTATTAATAAGAGACATACCATTTCACACAAAGAATATGTCCTAACAAGGGACACACATGTACTCGCATGAAGGACAACTATATGTAATAAAGGACATCATGTTATGAAGAATACAAAAAAAAACAAGAGGTAATGTTTAAAAAGGAGAGAGAGAGAAGGGAAATGCCATCCTTGCCCACCAAGAAATAGGACAAGGAACGATTAGGATGAAGGATCACACATTCCCTAAGGAGAGATTACTTAGGAGAGATATGTCATTTCAAACAAAGAATGGGTCCTAACCAAGGAACACACATGCATTTGCATGAAGGGTAATTCTATGTAAGAAAGTACATCAAGTTATGAAAAATGCAATCCATAAAAGAAATAGTGAGACCTCGAAAAGAGGAAAGATAATATTGTTTTCTTCCAAGCATAGACACAAGAATAAATATACTATTATGTTACTAAGTATTATTGCGGCTGAAATTGTACCACCATGAATGACAATGAGCCCCCGATAGGTAGGATAACAATGTCACATAGTGAGGAGAAACATAATAGGAACTTTAATGTTATTTTAAATGATTATAAGAAATATGTTCATTCATTGTTACATGTTACTTTTATGATACCCAAATCAATATAATGTTGTATTTTTGTTTTCAAATCTTGACACTCATTAGTTAAACGACCATGAATTTGATGATACTTGCAAAAAGTTCAGAATTTTAAAGATGTCTATGTTTCCTTCTTTTAGGCCAAAGTTGGGAGAATAAATTGGCATAAAGAAGATAAAAGAAAATATTATCTTGTTGTAATGCCATATTGGAATGAGAAGATGTAGATTTACTAGACAATGGAGGAGGGGATGTTGACAAAGGAAGAGGTTGGAAACCTTACCTTTCATTAGAAAAGTGTGATTTCTCATGACTTTGTTCCACACATCCTAGAACTTATCCATTGTATCCATGTGTAGGATCAAGAGAGAGTTCACTCTTAGGTGGAATTGGATCGAAGTTTGAAGAGGGAAATCAATTTCTAGACATGTGTTAGTGTAGACACCTAAAAATGTCTCATCGATCATGCACTAATTATTCATCTTATCAATTAAATAATTATTTAATTATTTAATTAAAGTAATCAAATTCTTCCAAATTAATTTTAATCATCGCACCTCAACATTATTAACTACTCTATTTCTATCTTCTTAATAAATTAATCATTTAACCCTTTCTATATATAATTAATTAAATGCTTATTATTTAATTAATTGTGATTTAATCCTTTAATTAAATAATATTTAATATTATCTAATTAAATTCAATTTCAAATAATTAAATAATTTCATTAAATTATTTACTTAACTAATTTATTCTTCTAATCCAAATTGCAAATTCAAATTTCCCCAAATGTCAATTTAATCAAATTTCATTTAATTACATGTGCATTTCACTTCTCAAAAATCTAAATTCAAATTGAAATAAAAAATGAAATGTGATTTCATCTCAAAATCCTACAACACATGTTCAAATTTTAACTCCCACTGACTTTAGTCTAACTATGCAATCAATTTAGTTAGCTAAGCAATTTATTCAGTTATCTTCCAATTAACCCAGATAACTCCTCAATCACCTTTTTCAACTCTCAATCAACTTTTTGGAATAAAGTAATCAATTCAGTTAACAAAACAACCAATTCAGTCATTTGATCAATCTACTCAATTCATTGATCAATCAATCTAGTCAACTCATCAATAAAATAAGTTAAACTCCCAATCAGTCTTGTCTCAACAAATCTGAGCCACTGATCAATTCAATTCCAGAATGAATCTCAACCGTCCATTCTCATCCTCCAGAATCTATAAATTCAACCCGTTTCTCTTCAATTTTCTGAACCACTATCTTCAAAATAATTGTGTCTAACTTATGTAGGTACTTTAGCGCAACATTGAGAGCCACACCAACACAATGATGAAAAAGGGAAATGGAAACCATCAATGGAGTCAATGAGGGAGTTCTATGTGTTTAATTTCTAATTTCCATTGGTTTATATTGTTTATTTCATTTTGCTTAAGGATTTAGTTAGTTAGATTCCAATTTTGGTGGTTAGCTTGGTTAATCTAGCTTATTTATGACTAATGTTTTCCTTAAAATAGCTAGGATAAAAAAATTGAGTATCAAATTCAGTCATCTTAGATATTCTACAAAAGGAAGGTGTGAAATCTAATGATCCCTAATCATCCTCCAAGAGTTCTTCTTTAGGAACTTCTTTAGTAGGAGATGGTATATTTGTTTGAATTGGAGAGAGGATTGTAGGAACTAACAAAGCATATTGTCTTCAATTCATATGTTCTCATCAGTTTCCAAAATAAACACCTCAGTATTATATGTGTAAGGCATGGTATGATAATTAGGAACAATCTTAGGGTTCTCAGCAATATGAATGGCATTGACTTGATCTTTCCTATGATCTTCATTTTTAGGAGAGAGAGAATTGGAAACATTATAATGATGGGAAGTAGTATCATCCTCTTTCTCTAAGTTATCTTTATGATTAAGATAAACATTAGGAAAGAGACTATCATATGTCATTAATGCTTCATCTCTAGGGGGAAGATCATGAAAAGAAGGTATGGTATTGCTAAGAAAGGTAGCTACAATATCATCCTCTTGCACCAAATAATCCTTATTGGGGAGGTACATTTTAGAAGAAGGATGAACAACATTTTCCAAAGATTCATCTATAGGGGGTAGATCTTTGAAAGAAGTGTCCATATTCCCTTTTTTTACCAATCTGCCCTCATTAATGAGACTAATTTTGGGAGAGGGTAGATCATAGCTATTAATGAAAGGAAGAACTAAGTTATCAGCATATGCATGAAAGAGATCATCATGAACATCTCTAATGTAACTTGAAATTGAACTAGCAAATAAGATAAAAACTCCATCTTCAAGAAATTCACTCAATACATGCATTGAATAAAGGAGGGAAATTTTGAATTTCAAATTTAAAAATTATGATTAAACAATGCAAAATTTGGTGAAAGTGATTGATTAAACAATTAATTAAGAGATTTGATTTGTGAATTTGAAAGATCATAGCATATCATAAAGATCATATCCGAAAATGGATTTGAAAAATTATGCAACCCAAAAATCAAATTAATAAATTAGGGTTTTTTTGAATTAAATCTCTTATTTTATGTAATTTAATTAAATAATATCTATGACTACAAAATTGAATTTGAAATTGTATGAATAATTGTTAGACTTGTGTGAATATTGTTGTCATTGATGTCAAACTATCTATCTGGTTTCGACCGGATAGTATATGTAATTTTGTGTTATCTAGATTGGTTCAGATACTATATGCAGTCGGTATGTGCAGTTCCTAATTATGGACAGATGTTATGATGTAGTTAGATGGAGGTGATATGATGAGGTAAACTCTGGAATATCTTTGATCTAGAATTTTGAATTCTAGTATTAGCTTTTTTGGTCATGATAGTAGTATCTCATCAAGTTTCATGTTGTAGTATTCTTGGTATGCATGGAGTCTATATATTTGGAATATTGGAGGTGTTATGCTTAATTTTGTAATAATGGGTCAATATCTTTGGGTCCAGATGACCCTGCCCCATTTCGATAATATCACTGTATGCATTGAAAAATGAAGTATCAAAAATGAAGCATGTAGAGATCTTGCGCAAATGACATGAGTGTCTTGCTTATGTTGGATATTTTGTTGGGCTTGGCCAATATACTATTTCGTGTTTGTATCCTCTGGCATATATATGTAGTATCATGTGCAAAAAAGAGATTGAGAAAGTATGTGAGGCATGTAAGAAGAAGATAGCAGAGAAGTAGAGTGTATATTATGAGTTGCAGATAGTGAAGGCAGATAGTGTTGCAGTGGTGCAGTAGATCTTCATTGGACCTGTTGTAGGACAATTGTACATAGATCTTTATCTACATATTTTTTAGGGTTTGTGAATTGCAATATGAGATTAATCTTATAACTGCTCATGCATTTGAAGATACAATCCTTTTTAGTTCAACTTTTTCTATTGTAGTGAGCATTCTGGTAGTGATTCATTCTTTTGTATCTTTGTAGTGAGTAGTCCAATAGTGAGCCATTTTTGTAATATGGCAGTGAGCCACCTAATAGTGAGCCACTTGTTTGTAAACACCATATAACTAGTTATATTCTCCTGAGAGTTAATACTCTCTGTGATTTTTTCCATTTGGGTTTTACACTTATAAAATCTGGTGTTTCTCTTGTGGTTGTTCTCTTCATGATTATTCTACTATTGCAATTTTATATTTACTTAAGTAAGATAGATGAAGTATGATATTTCTACGAAAGATTATAGTATTGCTAAAAGTTTCTTTTTATATACATCTATGGGAATATTGACTCACCCTCCCTCTCAGCATTTTATTCCTTTCAACCTACTCAACAATTAGTATCAAAGCTTTGGTCCCTTGCTTGAAAGATTAACCTCTTGAGGGAGATCCATGTTGGTTGAATCATGGTGCCTATGTGTATGACCAAAAATTTTCACTTGGATGAATATTTGATGATAGCCCTTGAATATTTGGAAAGTGTTGAATCAAAGAATGAAGAATTGAAAGAGAAAGTGAATATAGAAAATGAATGTGTGCAGAAGTTGAGAGAGAAAATCCAAAAAATTCAAACTGGGGCATAAGGAGGTTAACAATCAGTTGAAGTAGGCGAATAAGGATATTAAAGATTTGATGAAGAATATTGAGGAGAAAGACAAGAAAGAGAATCCTTGATAGAAACAATCAAGTAGAAGCCTGAAGAATGTGAAAAGATAGAGAAAGAGGTGAAGAATCTAAAGGCAGAAAATAAAATCCTTGATAGTAGTGAGCTCTTGGAAGATTTGATCAGCATGCAACAAGTTAACCTGGATAAGACCAAACTTGGATTTCAACTTGGTATTCTTTTGGATTAGAATGACAAAAAGGAAAACAAAGAAGGCAAATATGAAGTGGAGAAGAAGTCAAAAGATGAGCGAAAATCTTGGAATCAAAATTCTAATGCAAGAAGACCACCAATTTAATAGCCTAATGCAAAAAGGTGCCCATCTTTTAATGGTTATTGTTTTCAATGCAATAAATATGGACATAAGATAGTAAGCTATAGAGGTATTTAGTGTTATAGTTGCAAGAGGTTTGTTCATAAAGAAAATCATTGTAGAAACCTCGGTATGAGTCAAAATCATAATCTGGTTGAAGAAAACAAGAAGATTTACAACTTTCATGGATATTGTTGTACTTGCAATAACTATGGACATAAGGCTAATCTATGTAGACATAGATCACATTTGGTGAGAATAGAAAGGAAGGACATTAGTTGTTTCAAATGCAAATAGTCCGGACATTATGCTAATCAATGTAGAAATGGAAATGTAGAGAAATTTTTTGAGAAAAGTGTAATGAAGAATGGTGAACCAAAGAAGAAAGAAAATTTAGTCTAGAGAAAGAAGAGTGACAATGAAGGAAGTGATCTTGATGTACTAGAATCCAGTGTGGGAACCTCTTCCTCCAGTAACTAAGCATAGTTCTTTGGGTCAGGGGGAGCTCCTTTTGAAAGAAAAAAATCTTCTATCCTCCCCATCTGAGTAGATCATGTCATTGTTTCGATATGACAGTGTTTTAAGTGCTTTAAAGGTTGTCCGGTAATCAAAGTAATTTTGCAACATCATCAATAAGATAGTTGTTGGTAGCAAAACCCCATGAAGAGAAGTGTTTTTGGTAAGATATGTATTGACTTTTTGAATTCACTTTCATTGTTAGTTATTCATGCTTAAGAATATTGGAAGCAATAGAGGAGTAGTAGAACAAGAGAGTGGTGTGGGAAATATTGAAGGAAAAATGATTGTCGAAGAATCTAGTAACAAAGATTTCAGGTTTTGAATAAGGTATTCCTAGATGAATTTAACCCAGAGAAAATTAGAGATGTTGAAGTTGTTTTGAACAATGTTGAGTTGCAAAAAGTCAAAGGATTGGAAATCAAAGGTGTAAATATTTGGACAAAATTTTCTTGGTTTGATAATTCAGAGGTTGTCAAGATGATCCTTAGCCATTTATGAGATGAAAAAATTATGTTAGATAAACCCTACCTCATCTCAAAGGAGGTTATCTCTGTGATCACTGGTTTGTGTGACAGTGGAGAAGTTTTGACAAAGAAGTCAATCTTGAATAGAGAAATGGAAGCCCTAACTGGCGTGAAGGGTGATCAGAAAGCATTGATCATTAACACTATCATCAACCATGTGATGAGGTACGTAGCCTACGAGATTTCTTATAAAATCTATTTCAAGAATAGGGAAGGTGCCACCTCAGCAATTGCAGTATATATGGCACATATGCTTGCGATGGAAAACAAATCATTTGACTTGTGTGAATTATCAAGAACATTGTTGTTAGAGAATGTTAAGATGACAAAAGAAAGGAATTATACTTTTCGATTTGGTTCATTACTTGTGAGTTTGGTTATGTATTGTTTGGGATCTCTTTCGACAAAAGACAATATTATATGGGATTCTAGTGTTTCGATTACAAGATAGATATTTAGATATTTGAACAGTCTAAATAATAAATAGGAAGTGTGTGATGCCTATTTCAAATCCTTTCTGGACACATGGAGTGTTGGCCTGACATCTTTTGTTTCTAGTTCTTGAGGTTCTTCATTTGAAAAAAAAAAAGAAAAAAAGATAGTTTGGTCCTGTTAGTATTTTGAAGTCAAAGAAAAGAAAATTAGAAGATATTATAGTGATTGAAGATCTAAAGTCTCCTATAGCTGAGGGAGATTCGACAGTTGCAGAGAAGGAAGTGGGAGAATGAGATGATGAATCTCATTTTCTAAAACTAGTGGATAGTGTTGATGGAATCAAGAAAACTGGTGTGATATGGTTGACTTCAGTTGAATCAAATAAAATTGAAAGCATTATGTTGAATAATTCAATCCAAAATAACATGAGCATTGAGAATATCAATAATTTACTTCTAGAATCCCTGAGAGGTTCTAAAGGAGAAGTTCTCTGAGTAGTCTGTTGAGGGTAGAATATCTGAAGAAAAAGGTTTAGATATGAAAAATTTGTTGAATGAATGTGTTGATGCACAAATATCTTATCAACATGTATTGAGGAGTTGAGGAGTTGTATCCACGGTGCTAGCAGAGTCTACATGTACTATATCTATTGGCTAGTAGTTGCAATGAAGCACAAAAGTAAAATTGATGTTATTGAAGATGAGTTGACAGCCTTAGGCAAATCTTTTGATTTTATGTATGATAAGGATGGTGAGCAGAGGAAAAGAATCAACTTTCTTCATAGAAGATTTTGTGAACATCTTTTAAAAGGTGAAGGATACTATTGAGGCTAAATTTGAGCATTTTTTAGCGTTGCTTGGAATTGCAGTTGAGTACGAGTAGAACCCATCTACTCTAGATAGTTTTTCTCATGTAGTTGATTTGTTGATGGAATGTAGAAGTCTTTCAGTCAGAATTAAATTGGCCATAAATTCTTGGGAATTTCTTCTTCCAGATCTGAAGGAGAAATACAAGCTTACCTTTTCGAAGAAGAGCAGTTGAAGGTTCTTTCTGGTGTTGTACTTAGTTTTTTATATCTTTTTTGTTGTATATCATGTCTTTTTCTTCCTTTTTTTCATCAAAGGCATCCTTTGTCCTTGATTTCAAAAGGGGACGAAAGGAATGTGGTTTTTGGATTTGAAGAGTTTCATGAGTAAGGGGGATTTGAGTCATACACGCATATATGTTTTATTGTCAATGACAAAGGGGGAGATAGTTAGAATTGTGTGAATATTGTTGTCATTGATGTCAAACTATCTATTATGTTTGGACCAAATAATATATGTAGTTCTATGTTATCTAGATTGGTCTGAATACTATATGCAGTTGGTATGTGTAGTTCTTTGTTATGGACAAATGTTATGATGCAGTTAGATGGAGGTGATATGATGAGGTAATCTCTGGAAGATCTTCGTTCTAGAATTTTGAGTTCTCATTAGTCTTGGTATCAGTTACGAGTTCTGATATTAACTATTTTGGTCATGGTAGTAGTATCTGGTCAATTTTTGTGTTATGGTATTCTTGATATGCATGGATTCTATATCTTTGGAAGGTTGGAGATGTTATGCTTAATTTTGTAATAATGGGTTAGTATCTTTGGGTCTGGATGACCCTACCCCATTCTAGTCATATCGATATATGTATTGGCAAATGAAGTATGAAAAATAAAGTGTGTAAAGATCTTGTGGAGGCAGAGGTGAGTGTCTTTTTTATTTTGGATATTGTGTTGGGCTTGGCTGACACACTATTTTGTGTTTGTATCCTCTAGTATATATATGTAGTAGCATGTGTGTGGTAGAGAGTGTGTGTGTGTGTGTGATAAAGATATTGAGAAAGTATATGAGGTGTGTAAGTGAAAGATAGAAGAGAAGTAGAGTGTGTAGTATGAGTTGCAGACATCAAAGGCAAATAGTGTTGTAGAGGTGCAATAGTTCTTTACCAAACCTACTGCAAAACATTAGTACAAAGATCTTTAACCAGATCTGTTGTACAGTTTGTGAATTTTGATGTAAGCTTAATCTTAGAATACTGACAATTGACACTCATTTGATTGGTTTCAATATGTTGTCATTGATGGCAACATGGCAACTTGTTCTGGCTTTCACATTTTGTTCTGGTTGATTACCGACAGACACTTCACTGGCTTCGACACGGAAAGGTATTGTCATTGGTTGGAAGACATTCTTTAAACACCAGCATTGCAAGCCAACATGACTTCATCAGGCTATTGGTATTGGAGGCCAACATCAATTTGGGAGATCTGACATCGACAATTGATTTTCATATTTATGTATATATGTTATTTAACTGACATGTATATTCATTTTGTAATTCTTTGTGTAAGCCGACATAAGGCATGATGGATTGTAAGGGTATATAGGTCAGTTGATTAGATCATTTTGTGATATGAAAGATGATGTAATATGATGGAACATAAGGATATGCAAAATATGTGAGAGAGATCATGTATGTGAGGATATTTATGTAATACGTTATTCCGGTAAGGGTTTAGGGTTTCAAATCGGAATAAATGGAGCTTAACCAGAACTGTATTGAGGCATAGGAGATGTTATCGTTGCAGTTCACTCATTTCTTCGAATTGTTGTCTAGATTTGTATGTAGTTAGTGAGGCTCTTTTTGTGATTGAGTAGTGTGCTCTAGGCTGTAAGCCTTCCTGCATGTGTAGGCCCCTATATTATGTAATATATTTTCATATGGCTAGTGCATTGATATTGTGGGTCACAAATCCCACTGTGGTTTTTCCTCTTTGAGATTTTCAATGTATAATTCTTTGTGTTATGGTATTCATTTGTGTGATTGGCTTATTGGTCACTTTACTTCTTTAAATCTTATATTTACCGGTATACCGATTGGTGAATGCATGTTTTGATAAGGTTAAATTTGATCATTCTAGTAGAACACTAATTCACCCCCCCTCTTAGTGTTCTTGGATTCCAACAATTGGTATCAAAGCCTTGTGCCTCGGAGGAAGTTTAACAGCTTGAGGAAGATCCTGAATTCGGAATCCATGGATATGAGTTTGGAGAAGCAACTTGAGGTAGCACTTGAAGATTATGATGTTGAAAGGATGAAGAACTTGAAGTTACAAGATGAATTGAATTCTGCTCAGGAATTCATTCTTATCCTGCAGGAGAGGTTGTCATATGTTCAAGCTAGGAGGAAGGAAATTTGCAAAATCAAGACAATAAAGAGAAAGATGCCCTTAATGAGATATGTATGAAGCTGAGTCAAGAGAACATGGTCATGAGGAATGAAATGCAAGCTATAACTATGAGGATGTCAAAGGAGATTGAAGATCGGAAGAAGAAGGAAGAAAATCTTGTTGTATCTCTGAATGACAAATTTGAAGAATGCACCCGGTTAGTTCATGAGAATGATATGTTGAGAACTTATTTAATGCAATTCCAAAGTAATGAACAAGAACTTGAGAGACAAGTGATAATTTTGAGAGATGGTCTGACTGTTGCAAGTGAGTACAAAGAGAAATTCAAGGTTAGTTCAACATAGCTTGATGAATTATTGAAAATACAAAGACAAAATGGAGATTCTAGTGGACTTGTATTTGAACAAGGTCAATGCTCTGATACTGCTAATGAAGATCAAAACCATAAGGCACTAGTAAGGTAGCTTAATGCTTATAAATTTAATGGTAGATTCTTTGTTTGTATTAAATTTGGTCCCATGGCTAGGCAATGTAGAAATAGAGCAAATCAGAACTATAATTCTCCTCTTGGTCAATGTCTTAAATGCAATAAGTATGTTCATAAGATAGAAGATTGTAGAATTAATGTTAAATGTTATGCATGTGGAAAATTTGGACATATGGCTAATCAGTGCAAGTCAAGCAATTATACTGGTTTTAGCAAAGCAATTCAAAAGAAGAATGTTACATGTTATGCATGCAATGAGGTTGGACACATAGCTAAGTTCTATAGAAGCATAAATCCACTAGTTAACCATGATAGATCAAATGATAAAGGAAAAGAGAAGGTTAATGAAATCCGGTAAGATCATACCCAGAGATGGGTCAGGAAGTTAGAAGAACAATCAACAAATGGAAATGCTTAAGTTACTCAACACACAGACAAGGTTTCTCCTGCACCGACAAGAAGCTCATCTAGTAACTAAAGAAAATGCCTTAGGGGTAGGAAAAATTCATGATAATATTTCTTATGCCCCAAGAAGAAATTTTGGAAGATGTTCCAGACTTTGGAAATGCTTATCCGACATGGAGACATTTGATCAAGATCTGGTATCTTTCACTAGAAGTCATTCATGTCAATGATGAATTAGGGTTTTTCTTGGAGGTTAAAAGGTTGAATTCACTTCATTTCTGATCACTTTGCATTCAGAGTGACTCAAAGTGAATCTAAGGAAAATCAGTGTGATCGATATCTTCTTGAGCAATTTCACCAACGATCGGAAGAGTTCTTTAGGGTTTTCATCGACAACTATTCATAGGTATTTATCTTTCATCATAGAAGTGAGATCATCCTTTGTACCTATGTTTATTCAAATCCTACTATTGTTGAGGTCAAGGACTGTCCTAGGCCAACTTTCAAACGATGTTCACATATAGCCACCTTGGATGATTCAATTGGCTCTTTTTCCTGTGTCCCAGAAGGAGTCGTATATGTTGAAGATGTCAGAGCTTATATTCACTGTCATATTGAGGATTTGGGAACCAGTGATATTAAGAGCATGTATATGGAGATTATGGAAAGATCAAGCTCGAGTACAAATGTGTTGAGGATCCAAGGTTTACCGACATTTTGGATATTCCCAAATTTGAGGATGAGATTGTCAGATATGTTTTAAGCAGATTAAATGGAGAATTTATCTGGTTGGACATACCATATAATATCTCAAAGGAGGCCATCAGGGCCATCACCGATTTCCCACAGGTTGGGAAATGACCAAAGAAGAAGGTTTCTAATGATCAAGTCAACAAGATCACCAACGCAACATTGAACAAGCGGTCAATGAGGGTTAGCACTATAACTGACAAAGATATTAGATTCAGAAGCATGATTATTGGTTACAAAGGTAACTCAATCAAACCGAGTGAATTCTATTTCTAGCTCCTGCATTTATGCAACTCATAAGATAATGAGAGAAAATGAGAAGTTAGATCCCTATGGTTGGATGTCGGATGAATTGATGATTAACCTAGGAAAGATCAAAGGAGAGAAGGGAACATTTTGGTATGGAAACCTAATTGTCTGTTCGATGTTTTTTTTCAATAATAAACTCCCAATTTTGGGAAAAGACAATGGGCATTTGATATCCTGGTAGGGAGGCTACTGAAACAATCTATTATGAGTTTGGGTAGTCACTGAGATGATAAGGTGTGGGGATACTTTAAGGCATTCCAAAAGGTTATGAAATCTAGGGAGAGGGATCCAAATCATATTGTTGATAAATACTCAACTGAGATATGCTTCATGGTTAAGAAAGATGAAACTTTGATGGAAGTTGTAAAGCCCTGAAAGATATCGATTGAAGAGATGGGTTATGAAGTTGATGCATAGATTATAGATGCTTAGGCATAGTTGCTAATTGATGCACCTATTGATGAGGCAAGAAAATCTTTTGGTACTTCTAAGAAAAAAAAGAAAGAAGTTGAAACTAAGTTTAATCGAAAGAAGAGGGAGAAGCAGTAGGGCAAGGCAAGTAAATTTGTTGAAAAGGTTTCACATGATATCAAAGCATTAATTGATGTTCTTTTGGAAAAAGGGGGAAAGAGGGAAGAGCCTAAAATATTCATTGAGCCAATTGCAACAGAATCTAGATCTGATGATGACACACCCTTAGCATTCAAGAGAGTATTAAGGAAGAAAACTAAAGAGACTAAGGTAGAAGCAAAGAAGCAACTAGTTAGGAAAGTTACTATCAAGGTACCTGCATAGAAATGAGCTCCAAAAGAAACACCTTCAACTACATCTGGTACTAGAAGAAGAAATAAGATGGATGACATTGATCTGGCACTTGTCAATGATAATGTAACTACTATTCTACCCAAGACTTGTGCAAAATTAGTTGATGAAATCACTAAAGATGGTATGCTGAAAAATGTGCAATTTTATTATGAGCATTTGGATGATAATAAACATAGAGAAGTCGACGAATCAGTTTTGTCATATTTGGATATATATAAGAAATCCTTCTTAGAAATTGAAAACCAAACATTGGCATAGTTATATGACATTTCCGATGCTCTAAGATTATCAACAATGGAGGAGGACAAGTATATAAAGATTCAAGAGTTGTTAAATATTTGTGCATCCATTACTCTAGAGGAGTTGGACTGGACTCTTGAGGTTGAAAATAGGAAAATATTTCATAGCAAGCATAGAATAATCATTCTTATGTTAGGTAGGGTCAATGAGATAGTCACTGAGACACACAAGGCATGGGTTCAGTTTTTAGCTATAAACCCTAGTTTTTATACATCACCGGAACCTAAGATAGTTGTGTGCGGGAAATGTGGGTGATAGAAACATAAAATTCCAATTCCAAAGTGTCCACACACCAATGAGATTCTTCATGCAAGTTATGGAAGCTATAATGAATAACTCAACTTCCCAAGGGGTGTCCCATTGTTCTCTATCTCACAGGATCCCTCAAGTCAATGCCTTTTCTCTCAGATCACTGAGAAAAGTGACTTAGGAATGACAACTCCAAGAATGAGTGATGTTTGATTAATTTAGCATGAATTCATTCCTAGATATGTATGATATTGAATATATGATGATTTAAACTAGCATAATTATAATGTTATGATAAAGATTAGTAATCATATTGTTGGCATATGGACACTCCAATGAGACATTGTGTGTGATTGAAGGTTTTGTCATTGATGGCAACCTTGCAATCATATGGCACCGGCAAGACATTATACCAGCAAAGCATTACACAGGCAATCTTGCAATCCTATGGCACCGGAAAGACATTCTCCCGACAAAGCATTATTCAAGCAAGACAGTGCACTGGCATCAGCAAGAACAATCTACACCGACACCGACATAGAAGAAAATATGTATATTGGCACAGAGGCCGATAGGATTTTTGATATGTAATATTTTGTTTATTATTGTAAGCTGACTTGGCAAATTATAAAATGACTCTTGTATATAAAAGAGATCATTGTAGACATTTGCAGGATATGGATAGGAAGCATAAAGAAAATTATTAGGCAGACAAATTATAGGTCAAGGGTATATGTAAAGAACAGAGAAAGAACCAGTACTAAATCTGGCATTGAAGATGCTATTGTAAAGTAGTACAAATCATTGGATTTGCATAATCCTCATTGTAAGTCGGTGTGACTTCTTATTGAGCAGTGTGCTCTAGGCAGTTGGCCTTCCTGCATGTGCAGGCCCCTATTGTAAGTAATATTCTCTTATTGGCTAGTAAGTGAATATTGTGGGTCACAAATCCCACCGAGGTTTTTCCCACACCGGGTTTCCTCATTAAACATCTTGTGTTATGGTGATCTTTTCATGTGGATGTTTTTTATTCTGTTTATTACATTAATTCTTGCATATCGGTATACTGTTACATTATGTTTTGCATGTTCTGTTTTAAGAAAATTACATTACCAGTCAGATGCTAATTCACCCCCCCTCTCAGTATCTGTGGGAACCCTAACAATTGGTATCAGAGCTTGGTCCTCTATTTTTAGAAGTCTAACAGCTTGAGGAAGATCTTGACACCAGTAAAGATGGAAAAGCTGATGAAGCAACTTGAAGGAGCTCTTATTGACTATGATACAGAGAAGTTGAAAAATATCAAATTAGAAGATGATTTAAAAGCAGCTCAGGATATTATTCAAGCACTTCAAGAAAATCTTACTATTACAAGAAATAAGAGAAGAGAACTTTGTGAAAAATTGCAAAATGAGAATGATGAAAAGGAATCACTTAATGATATGATAAGCAAATTGAAACAAGAGATCATGACAACAAAAAATGAAATGCAGGATATGACTATGAGATTTTGCAAAGAGATTGAGGACAGAAAGAAGAATGAAGAAGAATTGACCAGAAGACTAAGCAATGCAGCAAATGAGAACACAAGACTTAGCTATGAAAATGACATGTTGAAGACAGATCTGATACATACTCAGAATGACTCAAATGAACTAATGAGACAAAAAGAAATCTTGGAAAGGGAATTGGAAACTGCAAATCAACACAAAGAAAAATTCAAGAAAAGCTCAGAAGAACTTGGTACCTTATTGAAGAATCAAAAACCCAAAGGTGACACTTCTGGAATTGGATTTGAAGTTGGAGAAAGCTCCGGTACTGCAAATACTCAGGATCACAACAAACCGGTAAGACCTCCTAATGTAGACACTCAAAATTGTCATGTCTAATTAAATAAATATTTTATTTATTTAATTATCTAAGCCTAATTCTTCTATTAATTAAATAAATCTTTATTTATTTAATTAATTCATTTATCCTCTTCTAGCCTTATTTCTCATTTAAATAAATACATTTATTTATTTAAATTACCCTTTCCTAAATTAAATAAATATTTTATTTATTTAATTATCCTACTTCTATTAATTAAATAAATCTTTATTTATTTAATTAATTCATTATCTTTTTCTACACATGACACATGGCATTCATCTCTTAATTCATACACTACCTACCTCTTTCATTATTTTGGTATTTCTTTTACCTACCCTCTCAATCTTAACCCTCCATTTCTTATTGTGTCTTCTATTTAAGGAGATGCTTTCTTCATTGTCAAACCCTAATGACACATGTTAATGACTGATTTTGGAGGACTTGGCTACACTACGATCCTACTTGCAACCACATTCCGTTCTTTGTTGAGCTCTTGTGCATATAAAAATCTGAGAGCAAATATATCAAGCAAGATCAATGGAGATAGGAAGAATGGAGATCAAAACCCTATTGGACATGTGATGGTATAATCTTTGTCATTTTGAGTTATTTGCATTGTCTTAGGTAATCTTCATATGTTATGGTGGATCTTTGTTGTTGTTAGGCTAGGGTTTGGTGGTTGAATTCATTTAGCCTTTCAATTTTGTTATTATTGTTATCCATTTTCACCATAAACATTTTGGCATGCCCGGTGGGACCCTTGTCCCTTTGCATTTAACATTTTTATTGCAGATTTGGCATTTTTGAAGTTGCAGATCGGACTATTTTCGACGACATTTTAGGTTTTTTCCGCGTCTGCGAGCGTTCGGATCGCGTTTTTGTGTTTCAAAAGCGTCTGTATACTCTGGAATCGCGTTTGTGTTTTTGCCAATTTTTGTTTTGCAGGTTTCCGAAAGCTGCGTCTGTGATTCCAAACCGCGTCTGCACTACATCAGATCGCGTCTACGTCACTTAACAGTGTCTGTGACATCTGATCACGTCTGTGCATCACAGAACAGCATCTGTGTAATACAAACGCATCTGCGTCTGGTATAGAAGCGTCTGTGCTTTCTGTTTTGCAATTTTTAATTTTTCTTTGATTCGGGTTTTCGGATTTCATACTTAGGGTTTCGGATCTGGTTTATTTTCGGCTAACCCTTGCAGATCTAGCTAACCTGGTTTGTGCAGCTTGCTTTGGAGGTAAAAACATTTTTGTTGAAGGCCCCTTTTCACAAAGTCTTTTGGGTTTTCTAAAATTTACCTAACTTGTGTGCTTACAGGAAGGGGTTATCATTTGAAACAACCCAAACTACTAACAATTTTGTTGCAGGGCCTTGGCTAGGGTTTTGTAATTTTGTTGTGTGCCTTGTTTTCATAGCTTAGCAAACACTTCCATTGGTGCACTAAAATTGAATCATTATCTTTTGTGTCTTGAGCAATAGGCTCTTTTTGTTTAATCTTTAGAGGGTCTGTCTTCCCGTGTGGTCATTAGGACTACTAGTGAGAAGAGAACGACCCAAGTGGTAGCGAGGAAAACCCACCTCTTCCAAACCACTATAATCAAATGTATTCATGGTGAAAACTATGGATAACGTGTGCTGATTAGTTCATACCGACACTATATCTCCCCATAAACCCGTTTGATCAAATTTATTTGATCATTTGTAGGGCGTAACCCCTACCGGCTGGGAGCCTTCTGTATTTACAGAGCTGAAAGTGCCGCATGTAT
Organism: Cryptomeria japonica; assembly: GCF_030272615.1. Classification (NCBI taxonomy): domain Eukaryota; kingdom Viridiplantae; phylum Streptophyta; class Pinopsida; order Cupressales; family Cupressaceae; genus Cryptomeria; species Cryptomeria japonica. The sequence goes on along the minus strand of NC_081412.1, from coordinate 470,938,840 downwards.
GGCCACACGAGCGGATGCCCTTACTAGCACCTTTTTGTTTTAGAAGCCCAAATCCTTCTAGTTGTTGAGGCAGGAGGTCGGACCTCTGGTAGCGGCCCACACACATACGGTTCTTAGTAGAGATACAAAGTTCACCATGGGGAGTTTTCATGGGGACTGATGCTTGGCTGACCTAAGAAGTGAGTGCCGAGGGTGGAGCCAGTGAGGTCAAGCATCTAAGTATCTGCTCTGAATAGTGTAGCCTCGGGGGTAAAACCCTATGTGGGATCAACAACTATTGTCTTGGCCAGCCCTAAGATTTGTGCTTGTCTTATGCTCAACACTCAAACATTCAAGACAAAACAACAAAACATTGTGTCTTTTGTGTCTTCAAGTGTATGCAAAACTTTTTACATCAAACAACACACTTTTGGAGTCTAGACAGTTTGCAAACATTGAGTCATCAACATTGTGTCCTCTTGTCACGAAAAACAGTCAAACAGTCGGATTTGGTCACAACAAAACAATTTCACAGATCGAAAAAAATGCACTAAGTTTACACAAATGCGTCTGTGTCTGTTTTAACCGCGTCTGTGTCATATAAGCGCGTCTGTGAAGGACAGAATAGCGTCTGTGTTTTTATCAGCGTCTGTGTCTGGGAAACGCATCTGTGAAGTATACAGAGGCGTCTGTGTCAGGAATTGAGAACTTTAACAGTCAAGCAAACAAAGGAAATCAGTTTCGGCATACTTGAGCTTCCTAGGTTGTTTCTTTAGGTTTCATCTAGCATTCAACCTGTCCTTGGGTCTCACATAGTCCATCATTGCTTCACATCTCATTTTACATTCACAATTGTCTAAACTTGAGTCAAAAAGGTCACTTGCTTGTCCTCATCATACTTTGTCAACACACTACATACAACAACACTTTGCTAAGTGGTCCCTCATCAAGGTTTCTTACCTTTGGGTCTCATTTGGTCTTACTTAGAGTCAAGGTTAGCTTACCTCATCAAGAGAAACGATCCTCTCTTTGGAAGTCACACCTACTCTACTACTTACATACTTGGTCTTACACTTTGGACATTGCAAGTACACCTCAAGATTCACTTACACTCCATACAACTCTTGGTCTTCCATACTCTTTTCACTTTTCATCTAGTCTTTCACATCTTGGTCTATCACCTAGTTCATGGTTGAAACCCGCCTTCAAAAATCTAGGAGAATAGCTAAAGAAGCTCAAGAATCTGTAAACATGAGTTCTTATGAGTATGACAATGATCTATTCTACAATCCTAAGCACACTACATTACCAGACATGAATGTTTATAGACACAATCCAAATGTGGAAAGCGCAAACACTATAAACAACAATGCTACGCACAATGACAATGTTGACAATTCTTCAATACTATCAGCAAACATAGAAGAATCCATAATGAATCCTCAATTCAATAGATTGGTTGAAGAGATAATGAGGAGAGATCGATAGTACTTTTTAAACATGATGGCACATAGTGGAGCTAAAATACCGCATGATTTTGACTTATCTCAACTTATGGAAAGTCGACCCTCACAGCAAACTCAACTCAACATGGATCAAAGGAGACCAAATAGTGGAGGAAATAGAGGACCGAATATGATGCCTGAGTCACCATCAGTTTTGCTTCAAAAACCAGCAATCCCACATACACAAGCTCAAACATATGATACTTACACTCAAAGACCATCATGGAGGCCTTATGCTCAAACACATGCTCAAGGTATGGATCAATCAAGACAAGTGGATACTCAAGGACATCCTCAAAATTCTGACACAAAGAGACCTCATGTCAAAATTGGGGGCAACACAATGGAAAATGAAAGGCCTATTGAATATGGTTTATACACACAAAACAGATATGGGGTCCCTCAACATGAAGTTATGCCAAGTGCTCCATATATGTTGCAACAATATAGACCTCCATATGGACATGTCTACGATCAGTATCATCCATACATGCAACAAGCTCCTCCTCAAATGGGTGTTTCAAACATGGGGTATGCTACAAGAAATCAATCTCCTCCCAAGAACAATTTGGAGCAACAAATAAGAGATTTACAAAAAAAAGTGGAGGACATGAGTACATCAAAACCTACATACACTATGAGAGATATATGTCCTTATCCCTTCGATAAGAGCATTCCAATGCCTCCATTTCCTGCACACTTTGTGACGCCAAAATTTGACAAATATAGAGGGAGAGGAGACCCCAAGGCACATATAAGACAATTCTTCACAGCTTGCATTGAGGTAGTGGCAGAAGAGACATACTTGATGAGGTTGTTTCTGCAGAGCTTAGGCGATCAAGCTATGGAATGGTTTTCTCAACTACCTCCTGGTATTAAGTCATGGGGCGATTTAGCAGAGGCATTCATTCAGCATTTCTCTTACAACATTGAAACAGATGTCTCAGTTACTACCTTGTGCAATACGAAACAAAAGGAAGGAGAATCTTTCGCAACATTTTTACAGAGATGGAGAAACTTAGCTAGCAGATGCTCTTGCGAAATCCCACAGAAACAAATGGTAGAAATGTTCACTCAAAACGTTAATAAGGCTATTGGATATGATCTCAGGAAAGCTTGTTTGTCTACATTCAAGGATGTTATTGAAAAGGGCCTAGCAACAGAAAAAGTCTTAATTGAACAAGGAGTTATCAAGCTATTCAAAGAAAACAAAGAGGACTTTAAAGGAAAGGACAAACCAAAATTTTGGAACAAGAACAAGAATACAATCAATGATGGTGTTGTTGATGCCAACACAGTGCGACCCATATTCATCTTTTTAGGATCAAGTTCTACAAACAATCAAGTGAATACTCAAACAACTTCTAGATCACGAAGGAAGTACACTCCATTGGGAGAACCACTTGAATCAGTATTCAAAAAGCTTGTGGCAAACAAAGTGATCACAGTTCCAGATTTTCCTCCATATGAACCAAAGGTCAAACCAAATTGGTGGAATGATGATGAGTATTGCGAATTTCATAAGAGTAAGGGTCACAAGACAGGTAATTGCCATCGATTGAAAAACATTGTGCAAGATCTCATTGATAGAGGTGACATTGAGATTGAGGGACATTCGTCTAATCAAGAACATGAGATGTTTAAGGAACCATTCCCAAAACATGACAAAGGAAAAGGCAAAGTCACAAATGATCAAGCCAATTACACTAGAGCACCTTACAATTATGATTCTACTATCAATCACATCTTGATGGACAATCATATTTCTACTATTACTATCAAGAACAAAAACCCTGAGAATCCTTCTAAGAAACCCAAGATTGTCCTAAAGGGTGTGGGATCTTCCTCCGAGTCTACTTCTGAATGTCATGTTACAACTCGTCGAGGTAAGATTACGTTGCCAGGTGCCTCAACTAAGAATACCAATTCTTCATCAGTCAAGCCTGAGTATGACCTTGTAGAACAGTTAGGGAAGACACCCGCGCTCATCTCCATTCTTGAGCTCTTACGTATATCCCCTGCACATAAAGCCATCCTTGACAAAATCTTGAGAGACACTGCTATCCCTACTGATCTGAACATGGACCAATTTCAAGCCATGGTGGGATACCTATCCATTCCACACTCCCTCACATTCACAGAAGCTGATGACGCCTCCATAAGTCAGCCTCATAATGCACCTTTACACGTTGAAGCCTTTATACATAAACATCGAATAAAGTGAGTCCTGATAGATGGAGGAGCAGGTCTAAACATTTGTACTTTGAGCACTATTAGACAATTGGGATATTCTGACAAAGCTGTGAATTCTACAAACCAAATTACCATCAAGGCTTATGATGATGAAGAGCGCTCGTCCAAGGGCACAGTCACCTTACCGCTAAGAATAGGGCCAATCACAAAGGATGTGGTTTGTCAAGTCCTAGATCTAGATCTCACATATAACATATTGCTAGGACGTCCTTGGATTCATGAAATGAGGGCAGTCCCATCAACATATCATCAATGCATTAAGTTTCCTCATAATGGAGTCGAGGTAACAGTAAATGGTGATCCAAATCCATTCATATATTGCAATAACTTGAGATCACATACTGAGACTATCATTCCTAGTAATCGTGAGGCTACTTCTTCTTCGGCTTACATTGATCCTGAGTCATTAAAACCTTCGACATCCAAACAAGGTGAACTTAGAGGCAAGTTTCAAGACAAAGGCATGGGAGAATACACTTTGAATCAGACAATGTTTTTACGACAAGTCCTGAGCTCTCCAAAAGAATATGGGAGGCCACATCCTAACAAGCAAATCTCTGTCATGATACTCAAATGGGATCCTACCATCTTTCAAAGGTGGGGCGAACTAGAAGAAGAAAATTTATACAAAATGCTTTATAAAGATATTGAAGAGGACGCACATGATCAGACTATTATACCTTGTGAGAACTATGGCAAAGGCTTTAAAATTCTACAAAAATTCGGGTATGATGGAAAAAGCCCTCTCGGGTTACGCAAAGAAGGTGTCATGGAGCCCTTACAACCTGAGCTAACTACAAGAAGAGAACGCTCCAAGGGACTTGGTTTTCTGAATTCTAAGAAACACAATAAAAGAACAAAAGAGGCATGGTGAATCAAAGTTGCCGAAGTTCAACAAGAGGATTATTATTCCACAGATTCCAATGAATGGGAATGGGGTTCAGACAAATCCTTCAGTGACTATGAGCTCACCGAGACATTCAGAGAGCCAGATGAACCTACAAAGGAGGAGGAATTTTACAAAAAGTTCAGAGTTGGTCAAGAACCAACCCATAAGGATCCCGCACAGTCTTCGTTTCAAGGTCCTAGGTTGAAATCGCATAGGATGAGGACACCTGTCCCAGAAGGCGCTACTAGTGATGACAATTTGGATTCACTCACGATCGAAACTGATGAGGAGAGTGCCATCGATGACCTCGACGATTACCTTGACATACCCGAGTATAACCACATCTTCACTATTAGTCCTGCAAACCCTGAAAGCACTAAAGACCTTCCCCTTGTTCATCCCCAACTCATTGACTGGGATCATGAAGGACCAGCACAATTTGATACATTTCAAAATGACGAAGCTATTGTCGACTATCTTGGCATTCGAGATGATCTTCCCCCTGGAGACCATAAAGCAGGATACGCCATAGAACTCAACAACATGGCATACTTCGGTGAGGGTGTTGGACCTTCTAGTCGCAAAAATGTGAAAATAAAAACAAAACAAGGGTCTTATGGCGAAAACCACACTGTGGCGCTGTCTGACCCCAAAAAAGTAAAAAGAAAGGACGTATCTGAGGGCGAAAACCTCTCTGAGGCACCCGAAGATGGAAGGCTCGACATTCTCCCAACATCATATGAGGAAAAATCATCCATGTTGGTAGAGGAGACTATAAAGACAAATATTGGTACAGAAGAGGTTCCACACAACATATTCTTGGCGCAATCATTGACAGAGGCCAAAAGGGCAATATTCATAAGCTTCTTCAAGGAACGAAAAGTCAACTTTGCATGGTCATACACTGATATGCCTGGACTGGATCCGGATTTGGTAATGCATCATTTGACAGTCAAACCGGGGGCAAAGCCAGTAAAACAGAAATTAAGGAAAATGCTCCCACAAGTGGCATTACTAGTCAAAGCAGAGCTGGAGAAATTACTGGATGTCAGATTCATACGCCCAATTGATTATCCCGAATGGATCTCCAATCTAGTACCTGTTAGCAAACCAGATCGCAGTATCCGAATATGTACAGACTTCAGAGATATCAACAAAGCTTGTCCAAAGGACGATTTCCCATTACCAAACATAGACTTGATCGTTGATCTCACAGCAGGTCATGAAATGTTATCCTTAATGGACGGATTTTTTGGATATAATCAAATTAGGATTGCACCTGAAGATCAACATAAAACATCATTCACTTGTCCATGGGGAACCTTCTGTTGGAACGTCATGCCCTTTGGGCTGAAAAATGCAGGCACCACGTATCAAAGAGAGATGACTACTATCTTTCATGATCTCATGCACATAACCGTGGAAGATTATGTTGACGATCTTTTGGGAAAGTCAATAGACAGAGATACACACTTGGACATACTTTCAGTTGTCTTTGATCAGCTGGAAAAATACAAGGTGAGACTAAATCCAAAGAAATGTGTCTTTGGAGTAACCTCCGGGAAGCTCCTAGGATTCATTGTGTCTAAAAGAGGAATTGAAGCCGATCCAGCAAAGGTCAAGGCTATCTTGGACATGCCACCACCCAAGAATATCAGTCAACTTCGGTCTTTACAAGGGAGACTCCAATCCATACGAAGATTCATAGCACAACTTGCAGATAAGTGTAATCCTTTCCAGCACCTGCTACACAAAAACATCAAGTTCAAATGGGATGAGAACTGTCAACAGGCTTTTCAAGTGCTCAAAGACTATCTTTTGAACCCACCAGTCTTAATGCCACCCATTCTAGATCAATCGTTGCTACTTTACATATCAACTACTCCAATGGCACTGGGGGCACTCCTAGCACAACAAATACCTGACGGCAAGGAAAAGGCAGTCTATTATATCAGTCGCACATTGGTGGGATATGAGCTAAACTACACACCAATTGAGCATGCATGTCTCACTGTGGTCTTTGCTTCACAGAAGTTACGACATTATATGCTCACTCACAAGACTAAGTTGATTGCCAGAATCGATCCACTAAAATATCTTCTCAACAAAGCTACACTTACTGGGCGGCTGGCCAAGTGGGTGATGATTTTGAGTGAATTTGACATCGAGTACGTGGATAGAAAAGCAATCAAAGGACAAGCAATTGCAGATCAATTGGCAGATGCTCCCATGATAGATGATGTTCCTCTACAGTCAGAATTTCCAGATGAGTCCATTCTAACAATATCACCTGCAAAGCCATGGCAATTATACTTTGACGGCTCTTACACACAACATGGGGCAGGAGCGGGTATACTCTTTATAACTCCTCAAGGCGATTCTATACCAAAATCATACCGCTTATCATTTCCTTGCACCAACAATATAGCGGAATATGAGGCATTAACAACAGGATTACAAATTGCAGTTCAATGGAAGATCCAGGAACTTCGGGTTTTTGGGGATTCTCAACTTGTCATCCGTCAAGCAATTGATGATTACCAAACAAAAGATGAAAAACTAATGCCTTACAAACAACTGGTAGATGATCTGAAACAGCACTTCGCAAAGATAGAATTTGAGCAGATACCAAGAGAACAGAATCATGCTGCAGATGCCATGGCTACAATTGCTTCGCTCATTGATCTACCACAAAATGAGACCTGCTATGAGTTCCTGGTAGACAACCTGTTGGTTCCCTCATATGAGATCACTCCTACAGAAATGATATGTGTTGTTGGTCCTGAATCCCAGTTATATGGTTCCATATTTACATACCTTCGCAACAATATCTTACCTCTTGATCTATCGAACAATCAACGCCGCACTTTCATTCGCCAATCCTCTCGATACGTCATTTTAGCTGATATCCTATACTGACAAGGTCTAGATGGCACCCTTCTTAGATGTTTAGAGAGTGACGAAGCTCAGATTGCGTTACGAGAAGTGCATGAAGGGATATGTGGTCCGAATACTAGTGGTCCTACCTTGGCCAAGAAACTCATCAGGACTGGATATTACTGGCCTACTATGGAAAAAGATGCATATCAGTTTGTCAAGAAATGTAAGCAGTGTCAAATTCATGGAGACCTCATACATGCACCAGCATAGGAACTACAACCACTTGCATCTCCTTAGCCCTTTTGTCAGTGGGGACTCGATCTCATAGGCAAGATTCACCCTCCTTCTTCCAATGGTCATAAATTCATTATCACAGCCACAGAGTATTTCACAAAGTGGATTGAAGCCGTGCCTCTCACACAAGTTACAGGGAAACAAATCGCTACCTTCATTTTGAACTACATCATTTGCCGATACGGGATTCCTACTTCCATTATTACTGATAATGGGCGTCCCTTCAAAAATCAGGATGTTCGTGAACTCTGTGACCGCTTCCATATCTCTCATCATTTTTCCACACCATATTACCCCCAAGGTAATGGCCAAGCTGAGGCGTCTAACAAAACAATTCTTAAAATCCTCAAAAAGATAGTCGATGACGTTGGCCGTAACTGGCATATCCAACTTAATCCTGCACTTTGGGCCTATCGCACAAGTGTCCGCACACCTACAGGAGCTACACCCTACTCACTTGTCTACGGCGCTGAAGCCATCTTGCCTATTGAGGTCGAGTTGCCTTCTCTATGGGTCTCCTTGAGAAACATAATCAACGATGAAGATTACAGGGTCTCTCGCTTACAAGAACTAGAACTGCTAGAGGAATGAAGACATACTGCTTTTAATCATCTCAAGGCTTACCAACAACGAATGAGTCGCAGCTACAATCACAAGGTCAAACCTCGCACATTTGAGGTAGGTGACTTAGTCCTCAAAGAGAACACCAAGAATCAGCAAGACAGAGATAAGAAAGGCAAGTTCAAACCAAATTGGCTTGGTCCTTACATCATCACAGCAGTATATGGATCTGGGGCATATCAGCTTTCAACTACAGAAGGTGAATCTTTGGAGGATCCTATCAATAGCATGCACCTTCATAGGTCTTACACATAGCTCTTCAGAGTATCCTAATTCAAAAATACAAAAAAATCAAAAAATTCAAAAATACAAAAAAAATTATAAAACAAAAAAATCGTTACTTGGTGAAAACCTGGCAAACAAGCGCCTTGTGACACAAAAAACATTAAAAAAATCAAAAAAATTAAAGAGAAATAATTTCGTCCAACAGTGAAAACCACTTCGGTGGCGCCCTGGGCAAGTACCATGGTGAAAACTGGGTCACCAGTGCCATGCGTAGAGACTTTGTTCCTCCCTCTTTCAGGATTCTCTTTCATCCTTCACTTTGCACACACTCACAACCTATTCACTCACAATAAACTTACCTATTCCCATCATGGCTTGTTATTGATCTACCTAAGATTGGTTAGCCATCCATAACCCTCCCTTTTCACTCCCTTTCCATCCATAATAAATCAGACCCTATCTATGGCTAAGGCAAATTCCTACGTCTAGTAATGGGTGTGGAACTGAGAACATCACATGTTTTGAGGAGTATAGTTTCTTCCAGCTTCCTTCAGTCTATTCGCGCACAATCCACAATAAAGCAACATCTGCATCGCCAGTCCACAATAAAGTTCCATCTTCTCCACAATAAAGTATCAGTTTCATGGATTCAATCAGTTTCAAATGAGACACAGCAGCAACAATGAGCTTCAACAAAATCAAATCTTTCAAAAGACTCAGACAACATATGGTTCAGTGCTATCTATCCTTTTTGTGAACGTAAACATTGTGACCACAATCGAACATGACTTATACAAGTGACAAGAGACATTAAACTTGAGGACTACAGTGGATATTGGTGTCGAGTCTTGGTTTTCTTTTGATTTTATCTTTTGGTGACATGTCTTTTAGCTTTTCCAGGATGTTTCTGACTAGAGATTCTATCTCCAGGATGTCTTTGACTAGAAAGGCGAGGATGGGGTATCGTCACCTATTTGCATTTGCTGTCTGTGGATTGTCTTTTAGTAATGCTATGACTTGTCCAAGGATATGAGGACACTGTGAGTCTAGTATGAACTAGGGCATTCCTTGTTTGTGACTGTCTTATCTCCATGCAAACAGGTACAATGACTTTCTGGGCCGAACAAATGCCTCGATTGTCATAACCTATTTTGTCATAATAAAGCTCAATGATGATAATGCACAAGAAGCTCTTTCACGTTCATATCTTCTATCTTCCATCCCCCTTTCTTGATTGACTTCCATTGTCCTTCTCGAGTCCACATAGCCCGCTATCACATGACTGAGTATAATGACACACCAAAAACATTTGCATTTCATATAGTTACACCTGCATTATCACATATAAGCATTTCATACATGCATATAGATATCACAATTGCATCACATCCTGCATACAACACATGTTAGCACATCTCACATTTTCATCATGTAAATAATCATTTGCATTATCATATTCATTTGCATTATATACATTCACATTTGCATCATGCATCACATATAAAACATAAAAGAACAAAAATATATTGCATTGCATCATATAAGCATCCATATCATAAAACATGTATCACATAAAAACATTTCATCACATAAGGTACACATGCATATAACTGTCGCAAAGATGGATCATCTCTCATATATAATCAAAAGTGTCATGATACAATGATGTCAAAAATCATATGGCTACAAAATCACCCGAGGGTGTCTACAATACAAAAATGGTACAAATACTGATACAAGGGAGCCCTCTATGGCTATGATGAACTCCCTCCCTCGGAGCCGCCTGGCCTCGATGGACGCTGAGCTGTAGATGGACCTACTCCAGGATCACCCTGCCTGTCTGGTGGTGGTGGAGGACCCATGACCCCACCACTAGATGCCTGCCTCCTACGACTCCCTCCCGTAGCCGTCGCTGTACATGATGGTCTATGGAAGCTCCTCGCCCACTGATCTGCTGGCACTGCACCATAGTACAGGTCCCTCCAATACCCAATCTCCTCTCCGCCTCGCAGCACATATGCGTAGCCTGCCCCTGCATCCTCTGCCGCCTGCCTCCCTGCCCTCAGAGCTGTCTCGGCCTCAGTATATCGCTAGATGGCCTGGTCCCTCTCTCACTCTGTATCTTGGAGCCTGATCCTGAGACGATCCCTCTCCCACTCCAACTCCGCGATCTCGTCTGCCTGGCCCTGGCAGATCTCTCTCAGCTCTAGCAGCTCATCCTCCTCAGGATCTCCACCCTCAGCCTTTGCCTGTGGCTCCCCCTCTGTGAGTGCCTGTACCTGTGCCTCCTCCTGTACCTGTCTAGGTGCCTGAACTGGAGCCTGTCTCTGTACATGCTGGGGAACCTGTACCTGTCTCTGTACATATGCCTGTCCCTGGACCTGTCCCTATCTAGGCCCCTGTGCTCTAGGACCCTGTGCTGCTGGTACCTATAGGGGCAATCCACCTCGACCCCTCACCACCTGGGCTGCTCCCTCCTGTCCTCCCTCTCTCCGAGGTGCTACCCGCCTCTCCCCCACTACTCCCCTCCGCCTTCGTCGGCCCCTACCTCCATCCCCTCCACCATCATCATCATCATCCCCTCCAACCTCTCCCTCCAGCGGCTCTCCAGGATCTGTCAACCTCGGAAACGGATGCTCTGCCCAATATGCAGCATACTCTGCGTCCATCCTTGCATCCTCCACCTCTGGCCACATATCCCAAGGTAGTGGCATCATCTCAGCCAGCTGTGTGATGGCCTGATCATACGATAACAATGGCCTGAACTGTGCCTGATCCCTGACTGTGCGGGCATACATGCCCAAGCCTCGCGGCATCCTCTGGATCCTGCCGAACTGTCTCCCAACCCTGTCAACCAGCTGCCTCTCCAGTATGTAGGGCGTACGCCCAATAAGATATCTGCTCCTAAATGTGTATGGAAGCTCCACGGCATTGTCCTCCCACTCCTCGCACCCCAGGTACGGCCTCCAGATAACCATATCAATGTCATCTATGACCCGCCTCCAGTGCTCTAGTCGGCCAATCCGAGGCTGTGACGTAATCATATCATACAAATGTACAAAACTCCATCCATGTCCTCTGCCCCTGAAGTGGATAGGCCGTGTGATAGGAAGATGCTCATATGCCCACACCTGTAGCAGTGTCACTCCGCAGCCCAAGCCCACTGATCCGTGATAGACGAACTGATGCAGCTCATAGTACAAATGTGCCAGGACACATGGCCCCCAGGCATATCTAGTGTGCTCAGTCACCAGTGTCTCCAGTGCTCCTCCCCAGCCCACTGCCAATCCCCGGGTAGCCCTGTCAGGACATAAGAAACCACTGATGGCTCCTCCAATAACAGCTGGCAGCGCTAACCCTGTCGCGGTCATGGTATCCCATGCCACGCGACCTGCTCTCATCTCCAACCCGGGATCCTGGAATACCCATCTCAGCGCCTCCCTGTCTCCATCTCGATCATATGGAATCAGCTCTCCATCGATCGGTATATGCAGTATCCTGTACACATCCTCGAGGGTCACTGTCATCTCCCCCATAGGCAAGTGAAACGTGCAAGTCTCGGAGTGCCATCTCTCCGCCAGTGCAGTCAGCAAACCCATGTTTGCCCGAAACTCAGGCACATATAGCACATGTCTGAGGCCCATCTCCTCAATAGCAATCCTGTCCTGAATCGACAACTCTGGTCACAATCTCTGTGTCGACGGGAATCTCTCCCGTGACTCCAGCATAGGCAGATACTCCTGCAGTCAACCAATCAATCATGTCAGTTATCATGGCATTCACTGTTCATCACAAATTGCTACTTGCTATCTAAATGCATCTGGTTATCTATCCTAGTGACACTCACTGTTCATCACAAAGTGTTGCTATCTACCCTAGTAGTGCTCCCTGTTCATCACAAAGTACTACGTGTGTGACATTCCCTATTCATCACAAAGTGTTACTCACATTTGTACTCCCTGTTCATCGCAAAGTGTTGCCTATCTTGGTGCTCCTTGTTCATCACAAAGTGCCTTGATCTATCCTAGTCTTCCTAGAGGACCTGCTTGAGTGTATCCTCTCAGCAGCTTATTCGCTCGACAGCGTATGTTCATCATAGAACTGTCGATTTGACCTTGAAGACCAAAACCATGCATTTTGACACACAAACGTACTTTAAACTCATAAACGCGCTTATAGACTGCACAAACACGCTTCTGCAACACAGACGTGCTTTCTGAACACATACGTGCCTAAATCCTTCATAAACGCGGCCAGGGAACACAGACGCCCCTAAAGGTCATAAACGCCTCTACAATTCGCAAACGCGCCCGCAATCAACGCAAATGCAGTCCCAGGCACAGACGTGCCTGGACCCGACACAGACGCGCCTGCTGGACATAGACGCGCCTGGCACTGACACAGACGCGGTTGCGCGTTTTTGCATTTTTTTTAACTACCCTATTCCTAACGCATTTATTGCTACCTATTGAGCATTAATGACAAAACTTGAAATGCATGAAAGTACGAGGAGGTTTTCTGATACTTACTGGCTCTCCTGCATCTGCTGGTCTCTGGAATCGACGAACGCGGTCAAATCTATGAACGAAGGCCATCGCTGCTGACTGCTGCTGCTCTTTTCTCGCTCTGCACTGTGATCTTGTAAGGGTGTGGATGACAATGAGGATGTCTTTTTGCCCATGGTCTATCTTATAGCCTACCCTAGCCCTCGCCTTCATTTCCCAAGTCAGTCTTCTTCATCCCGTGACTTTGTCACTTTATTCGGTCAATCCCTTCTATCCTTTCTTTCTTATCGAGAGATTGTCTTCAATCTTTTCTGACATTTTCATCCAATCTCTCGAGGGGGCATATCATTCCCATCTTGGGGCAACTCTGTATCAGTTCATCTTATCTTCTTTGAAACAACGCGACAAGCCGCATTGTCTCAAAGAGGGGCAAAATGTAGACACTCAAAATTGTCATGTCTAATTAAATAAATATTTTATTTATTTAATTATCTAAGCCTAATTCTTCTATTAATTAAATAAATCTTTATTTATTTAATTAATTCATTTATCCTCTTCTAGCCTTATTTCTCATTTAAATAAATACATTTATTTATTTAAATTACCCTTTCCTAAATTAAATAAATATTTTATTTATTTAATTATCCTACTTCTTCTATTAATTAAATAAATCTTTATTTATTTAATTAATTCATTATCTTTTTCTACACATGACACATGTCATTCATCTCTTAATTCATACACTACCTACCTCTTTCATTATTTTGGTATTTCTTTTACCTACCCTCTCAATCTTAACCCTCCATTTCTTATTGTGTCTTCTATTTAAGGAGATGCTTTCTTCATTGTCAAACCCTAATGACACATGTTAATGACTGATTTTGGAGGACTTGGCTACACTACGATCCTACTTGCAACCACATTCCGTTCTTTGTTGAGCTCTTGTGCATATAAAAATCTGAGAGCAAATATATCAAGCAAGATCAATGGAGATAGGAAGAATGGAGATCAAAACCCTATTGGACATGTGATGGTATAATCTTTGTCATTTTGAGTTATTTGCATTGTCTTAGGTAATCTTCATATGTTATGGTGGATCTTTGTTGTTGTTAGGCTAGGGTTTGGTGGTTGAATTCATTTAGCCTTTCAATTTTGTTATTATTGTTATCCATTTTCACCATAAACACCTAATACTTACAAATTCAATGGAAAATGCTTTAACTGCAATAAATATGGTCATAGGGCAAATGAATGTAGATCTAGGAATTATCAGAATATCAATCCTCCCACCGGTCAATGCTCCAAATGCAACAAAATTGGTCATAACTCTAAAAACTGCAAAATGAATGTAAGATGTTATGTTTGTGGAAGATTTGGACATTTATCAAATCAATGCAGAACACAAACCGGCATAGGTTATGGGAAAGCTATTCAAAAAAATAATGCAACTTGTTATGCATGTAACAAGATTGGTCATATTGCTAAATTTTGTAGAAGTAAGGGTACACTGGTAGACAACAAAAGTACTAGCTTGAAAGGTAAAGAAAAGGTTGAAGAGGTTAAGCAAGAATTCTCAAAGCAATGGATTAGAAAAGGTGATCTAAATATTGGGAATACTCCTCCACTGGTAGAACCAACAAATACTCCACCGGCAGGACAATGTGATGCTCCATCGGCAGGACAAAGCAATGCTCCACCGATAGGAAGTTCTTCATCAAATTGAAGAAAATTATCTTGAGGGTTTGGCAATCTAATGACACGTGCTATTATTCCCTTGGTTAGAGAAAAGAAGTTGAAAATCACTCATTACCAGCAAATAAAGTTAAGCTAATACATTACCGGCAAGAAATTAATGTGGTAGGTAGCAGAAAAGACTTTATAAAATAAGGTTTTGGCTCCATTTCACTTCATCGAGCATTCAAACTTTTAGAGAGCGCGAAGATTTCCGAACTAAGGCATTCCGAGCAAAGAGGCAAAGCATTTCAGCAATCAATCCATCCAAAGGAAGAAAAAGGTATTTATCATCAAGGCATCCTCCTCTGCACCTAAATTCATAGCAAACCCTACAGTAGTCAAGGTTATAAAATGCCCTAGGCCCGTATTTCAACTAGTTCCCGAGGTAGCTAAGAAAGATGACAATACAGGTGCTTTTTCCCAAATTCCAAAAGGTGTTGTTTATGCAGAAGATCCTAGAATGTATATTCATTGCAACATAGAGGAATTAGGAGATGAAGAAATTATAAACATGTATAAGACTATTATATGTGACAATTCTGGAAATATAAAACCTGAACATAAAATTGTTGAAACCCTAGGATTCACTGAAATCCTCTGCATTCCTGAATTTCCCAAGGAAGTGGTTAGGATAGTTTTAAGCAGGGTACATGGTTCATTCTTTTGGCTTGATTCAATTCACAAAATCACTAAGGAAGCTGTGAAAGTAGTAACAGGGTTACCTTCCATAGGTAGCAGACCTGACAAGACTAAGAAGGTCTCCAATGACCTAGTAATGAACTTAACTGGTGCAACATCAGACAAAAGGTCTCTAAGGGTTAATGATGTGACCGATATAAATGTTAGATTTGTTAGCATGATTTTAGGGTACAAAGCAACTCATGCAAATAGACTTAACTCAGTTTCCAGTTTATGCATTAAGAGTGCTCATGATATGGTAAAAGAAAATGTAAAAATTGATGTACGTGAATGGTTAAAAGAAGAGTTGATTGATAACTTAGCCAAAATCAAGAAGGATAAGAAAGGAACTTTTAGGTTTGGAAATTTACTTGTATGCTTAATGCTACATATAAATAAACAAGTTCCTGGTATAGGAAACAAAGATTTTGGATATGACATACTGGTAGGAAAACAACTATCAGACTTATTCAACAACATGGGTGAAAACAAGTAAAAGAATATCAATGAGTATTTTCAAGCACTAAAGGTCAGAATGAACAAAAGAATTAGACTATCACAGGAAATTGTCAACAAATACAAGGATGATATATGTTTTTTAATTAAAAAGGATGAGATCTGGATGGAAGCAGTCATCCCTAGGACAATATGGGTAACAGAGATGGGTTATGAGACCGATGATCATATCATTGAATCTTATGCTAAAGCACTTCTGGAAGCACCCAGGGAACCAAAGGAAGAAGTATTTGGTAGTGCCGAGACCATAGAAAGTCAAATTCAATCTAAGAAGAGAGTGAAAAAGGTTGAGGCATTTGTGAGAAAAGGATGCAGACAAGCAAAAGCTATAAAGGAAGATGTATTAAAGAAAACTGGCATAACTGAAGATGAGTTGGCAGCCCAACAACCTGAAGCTCATCTATCACCGGTAGGTACTTCCTCAGAAGGAGATATGCTAGAAACTTTTAAAAGAGTTGTTAGGAAAAGAGATCCCTCACCGACAACCACTCCTTCACTTAGAAGGACAAGGCAGAAGCAACAAGCTATGCGATCTCCAGTCAGAAAAGTCACACCTAAAAAGAAGTTGACAACCAAAAAGAAGAAAAAGACAAACATAGACTTGGCCCCTCTTGACATATTACTGAATGAGATCATAGAGGAAGGTAAATTGAAGAACATAGGGAAAATTTATGACACCCTATCGGATGATGAGAAAGGGCAAGTTGAGGAGAGTGTAATATTACACATGGACATGTATAAAAAGTTTTTGATGCAAGTCTTAAATGAAATTCCTGATGAACTATACAAAAGACTTGAGGCCAGAAGGCAAGGAATAATTGAATTGGATAAGAAAATTAAAATAGAAAAACTACTTGCAATATATCTGGTAAACTCACCTAAAGAAATTGATGATCTGATAGCTCAGGCCAACCGGACAGTTTTTTCCACTGCACACCGGCAAATTTCACTGATGGCAGGTAGAGTTACAGAGGTCTTAGAGGAAACAAAAGATGGTTGGGATATATTCTTGGTTGAAAAAGAAAAACAAGAAGAATATAGGAATCCCAAGCCCATTAAGGTATATCAGAAGGACAAAGGGAAAGGTAAAGTTGGTGGACCACCAAGTATCAAGATTAGAGACAACTTACCCCCACCTCCTTTAAATATTCCACCGGTAAAAACAACAACTATGGAAGATCAACCGGTAGCTGAGAGTATGGATACAAAGGATAATAATCCTAATCCTGAAGTCCTATATACTGTGAATGTTGATACTCAGAAGATCAACATAGTGGTAGATAAGGATACAACAGATAAATCAGGTATAGCCAAAGAGCCTCTAGTAACAGGGAATACAGAGCAATCAGCAGTAGATACAAAGAAAAAGATGGAATCTGGTACACAAATAGAGAAACCAACAGAGCTAAAGGCTCCAGAATAGATGCCACCAGTAAGAAATGAAGCAGGAAAACCAGTGCTCAAGGAAATGCAGACACAAACTGACCTACCAGAGGTCAATACAAGCATGGTCACTTCCACCGGTACTCAATTTGTTGGGTCACCATCAAAGTCACCATCAAATGTGACTAAGGTATTACTTGAATCTATCAAGAAAATAACTGATTATAGCTCACAAGCTTACAAAGAAATAGATGATTCAATCCCATTTTTGAAATCAATAGCTCCTAATTGTAATATAGACAATAAAGATTCTTTAGGACAGTTGGATACACTTTGTAAATATATTTCTGAAAATTTTGAGCAAACAAAGGTAGAATCTGTAAAGGAAACTGTAGAAAAAGAGAAACAAAAATTCTTTGAGGAAGGAATAAAGAAGTGTAACAGGGAGTTTGACACGCTTCTACCGGAACTGTGTAATTTATTAAAAGAATACAAAAACTTGTACAAAGATACATGTAAGAAAAACTTTTTGACTATAGATATAGACAAGAAAATAAGCAAGGCACAGGATGAGATAAATAAACTTGCAGACAATTTTGTCAACTCACCTGATTCATTATCAGTTTTTGAAGAGAAGATAGAAAATTTTGAGAAAGAATTGCTCAAATTGGAAAGAGAGAAAGAGGCAATAATAAACAAGGCAAAACTTTTGAGATCTAAACTAAGTCCAAGATTGGACTATTTAGCATCTCTATGGAAGGAAATCTCAGAGGCATTAACATAGGGAAGTAAAACACCAGCAAAGCACTTGCAGTATCTCACTG
The DNA here is from genome assembly GCF_030272615.1 of Cryptomeria japonica. Lineage (NCBI taxonomy): Eukaryota > Viridiplantae > Streptophyta > Pinopsida > Cupressales > Cupressaceae > Cryptomeria > Cryptomeria japonica. The sequence continues at coordinate 470,920,554 of NC_081412.1, read as the reverse complement.
GTACAGTAAAAAGAACTGAGACAACAATAAAAGACAGTAAGAAGTTTATGGATGGTATAAACTTAATTTTGGGAGATCTTCTTCAGATAATAACTACCCAACTACAAGGTTGAGGTTATGGATTGGTACAACTACAAACTCTACTAACCTTTGTCATTGACGCCAAAGGGGGAGTAGTAGGATGAGAAAATTCAAAACACAAGGATCATATGCTCAGGGGGAGCTCTCACATTTTTGTAACATTTTTGGTCTACACATTTTTGGATATCTTTTTGAAATTTCTCATGAGTGTTGCCATCAATGACAAAGGGGGAGATTGTTGGCATATGGACACTCCAATGAGACATTGTGTGTGATTGAAGGTTTTGTCATTGATGGCAACCTTGCAATCCTATGGCATCGGCAAGACATTATACTGGCAAAGCATTACACTGGAAATCTTGCAATCCTATGGCACCGGCAAGACATTCTACCGAAAAAGCATTATTCAAGAAAGACAGTGCACCGACATCAGCAAGAACAATCTACACTGGCACCGGCATAGAAGAAAAGATGTATATTGGCACAGAGGCCAACATGATTTTTGATATGTAATATTTTGTTTATTATTGTAAGCCAACTTGGAAAATTGTAAAATGACTCTTGTATATAAAAGAGATCATTGTAGACATTTGTAGGATATGGATAGGAAGCATAAAGAAAATTATTAGGCAGACCTAATGTGTGAATTATAGGTCAAGGGTATATGTAAAGAATACAGCAAGAACCGGTACTAAATCTGGCATTGAAGATGCTATTGTAAAGTAGTACAAATCATTGGATTTGCATAATCCTCATTGTAAGTCAGTGTGACTTCTTATTGAGCAGTGTTCTCTACGCAGTTGGCCTTCCTGCATGTGTAGGCCCCTATTATAAGTAATATTCTCTTATTGGCCAATAAGTGAATATTGTGGGTCACAAATCCCACCGAGGTTTTTCCCACATCGGGTTTCCTTGTTAAACATCTTGTGTTATGGTGTTCTTTTCATGTGGATGTTTTTTATTCTATTTATTACATTAATTCTTGCATACCGGTATACTGTTACATTATGTTCTGCATGTTCTGTTTTAAGAAAATTACATTACTGGTCAGATACTAATTCACCCCCCCCTCTCAGTATCTGTGGGAACCCTAACACATATCCTAACAATATATATACTAATCTAACATAGATATGCTATGATATCTAAAATTACTTTTAAATTGCTATTTAAGATGATTTATATCAAAGAGAGGCTAGATGTTTAGTAAAATGACTTTAAATTAGATGCATGAAACTTGTATATATGAAAATGAGAGAATGAGAGCTCTATTTATTGGAAAAATTAGGCAATGGATGCTAAAGATTGGATAATCTTAATAAGGGCCCGGATTGATAGTTATCAATCCATGTTCACAATTCTCACCAATGAAATGGTGACAACTGTCAACAAGAGGTTTCTTGAGAGGAGATGAAGGAAGCATTAAATGCTTGAGAAGACATGAAGGTTACCTTAGGGGGTAAGGGTTAAGGTTAGGTTAGGGTTATCCATTGGATAAAGCTTTTACCCAAAGGATAAACTCTTGTGCAAGGGTTAAAGGGATAACCAAGGTTAAAGACATGAATGCTTGATGAGACCCTTGGGTTAGATGGGGGTTGAGTTAGAGAGAAAGTCTCTAATTATGCAATAAGGTTGAGTTAACCATTAATGGTTATGTAAGAGCCTTCAATGGTTTGGAAGAATTTGAGGGTTAACTTGTTGAGGACATAAAGCCTTTAATGGTTTTCAAAGACTTTGAGGGCTTGAGAAGTGATTTCCCTTTCTTAGCGATGTGACAATATTTAGGAGATGGATTAAGCTAAATTGGAAGTGATTAGAAGAATCTAGAAGGGGTTTAGGAGGCAAGTGGAAGATGTAGGATTTTTTGGCAGTTTGGCACTAAGTTGTCATTGATGTCAACCGGCATGGTGAATACTCACATAAGGGTGAGCATAATGAAGATGTGTTACCAGTATAAGGTGCTCTACCAGTTAACAGAAGAAGAAAGCTCTACCAGCAAAGAGTTGTATTGGTATGTTTTTTTTTAACCAACTGTGTGTTGGTGGGCCATGTCTTGATCATTGTGATGCCATGTGAAGTAGAGGTGGAAAACATGTTGTGGTTGGTGAAGCCTCATTGACAGGGTTGATGAAATAGATAATCACCATTAATGGAGGAGCCACAAATCATGGGATTGTATCTGATTGATTGCAGCTTGAGGAAGAATGAATGACAAAGGAAGATCAGAGAGTAGTTGGCACCTGAATCTATGCAAGGGAAATCTGATTTAGGAAGTCCTCGAAAAGAAAACTTCTAAAGTGCTTTATGTGTCGAGTAATTTCATGACAAAAGATTTGATTTGAGATTGCCATTTCTAGAAAATATGCATTGGATAATGGAAACTGTTTGCAAGTGTATCCTTTAAGGATGGGTGATTGATTTGAGATAGGTAGGATTGGATCTCATGAAAATTGTGTCAAAAAGAAGAAACCCTAACTGCTCAAGTTTTTGAATTACATTCTGGAAGGAAATCACAATATAAGAAATGAGAGCTCAAAACAAAAGAGGTTGATGCTGCGAAAGAGGTGAAGTGTAGAGAGAGTAAGAAAAGAAAATAATTGTGACCCTTAGGAATAATTCTAAGTAAGTTACAGTGTGTGTTAGCAAGTATACCAGTGAGAGGATTCTACCAGCGATTCTATAGTCTTGCAGTTGAGCCTAACTAGTAAGGCATGGCAGAGCAAGCAGCATCCTAGTGTGATCCAGTGTGTGAGAGATTGTGTGTAAGAGGGAAAGAAAGATCATAGAGGTTGAGAAATAGAGACACTAATTCAACAACCAGCAGTGTGAGTTTTAGTGGAGAAGAAAAGACTGTCAACCAACAGAGTGTTGTTTGATCAAAGAGTTGCAGAATTCATTTGCAACAAGAAGCCTTAATTGTATCCAAATAGTATTTCAATATACATCACCAAGTTGAAGCTTGGTGCAGGGGTTGGTGCTCCTTGGGTTGGTGCCCAAAATATTGTAAGTCAATGCTTTACCTATGAGGCTAGATTGGAGTAGTAGTCTCCAATAGCTTTTATCATTGAGGTTTTTCCCATTTTGGGTTTTTCTCATAAATCTGGTGTTGTGAGTTACTTGTGTGTGCATGATCTCTTTGGCTTTCTCTCTTGTATTACCGTTATGACTTTTTAGTGGTTAAGTGATTAACTAATATTCTAAATTTAGATCAAACAAAAGAAAAGCTTAGGAACCACTGATTCACCCCCCTCTCAGTGGTATTCTATGTTCAACAATTGGTATCAAGGGAGGGTTCCCGGTTATATTTAAACCTTGGGTTGATTCTAGACTTTAAACATAATGGCAAGACGTGAATCTGCTTCCTCAAAAGCCCCCATGTTTGATGGATCCAACTATGCCTTCTGGAGCAGAAGAATGGAGACCTATATTTCATCTCTTGGTTTTGATGTGTGGATGTCGATCAAGAATGGGTATGTCATTCCTAATGCTCCCCCTTCTAATTTGGATGCAAAAAAGGAGTATGAGAATAATGCAAAGGCAAAACATGCTATCTTGAGTGGACTGTCCGATAATGAATTTGTCAAAGTCATGCACTGTATTTAAGCAAAGGAGACATGGGACAAATTGCAGAGGTTGTTTGAGGGAGATGCAAAAGTCAAAGAAGCCAAGCTGCAAACACTAAGGGGCCAACTTGAAAGCATCAAAATAAAAGATGATGAAAATATTGCAGACTATCTTCACAGATTTGATGAAACTGTGAATACCATTAGAGCACTTGGAGAAGATATTACAGATGATATTCTTGTCAAGAAGATACTTAGATCTCTCACTCCCAAATATGATACTAAGGTGTCATCCATAGAAGAAGCCAAGGATTTGAAGACTTTTACAATGGATGAGCTATTTGGCTCTCTGCAACCTATGAGATGAGAACAACCAGTGATACTTCCTCAAGGAAAGAAGCAGCATTCAACATCACTAAAAAGGGCAAAGAAGCGGTCACTCATAAAGAATCCAGTGAAGACTCTGATATAGAATTAGCAAACTTTGTTAGGAAGCTCAAAAGAGGATTCGGCTGGTACAAAGGAAAGGTGCCACTTAAATGCTTCAACTATGGCAAAGTAGGACACTTCACTACAAATTGTCCTCACAAAGAAACTGGTGGAGATGAGTCAAGAGAATTTAGAAGATTTGGCAGCAAAGACAGAGAAAGGAATGACTACCGGCAGGGAAGGAGAGGCTACCAGAACTAGATTTACCTATATACCATTGAGGATGACACAATAGATGATGAAAATACATCGAAAGATGATGATCATGAGAATGACATAAAAGTCAATCTTTTCATGGCACTTGATAGACCAGTTGATGAAGATGAGGAAGAAGAGGATATTGAGGCTGAAGTGGATATGGAGAGAGAAATTATCAGTGGGCTTAAAGAATTGAGTAAAATAAGAAGACAAATTAAGAGGGTTAAGCTTGTTGCAATAGATGAACAAGATCTTTTGAAGCAATCTCTGGAAGAGTCCGGTCAAGTAATATCTAACTTGAAACTGCAGCTGGAAGAAACTAAGAGGATTAGTGAAGCTACAACTTTTGATATGACAAAGAAAGAAAAGGAGCATCAAGAGCTAGAAGCAGAAATAATAAAGCTCAGAAAGGAGCTTGAAGAAAGCAAGGAAGAAATAAAAATAAGGAGCAAGTATGAAGGCAACACTAAGGCCTTAGATAAGATGTTGAGCAAACAAAAGCAATCCAAAGACACCGGTGGCTTAGGTTTTGAAGAAGGTCAAAGTTAAACCCACAAAGATAAATCCGACAAAGAAATAATGTTTACCTCTTCAATTGAAGGTGAAGGAAAGAAGACATTCACTATAAGAAAGGATACTGACAAAAAGACTTATGCAGATGCTGTTGGAAATCGTCACTCAAACCAGTATGCAAAAATGAATCGGAGGCCACACTTCTTGCACCAAAATGCAGACCCAAGGAGAAATACCAAATTGATTGTGAACGATTCACCATATTTAACAACATGAAGGGAAGACCCTCCATGAGGTAGTTCCATTCAGGACCAAGATAGCGTAATCGGTATGTTTCAAATTTTCATGGTCATAGTTACTGGTGTAATAAATTTGGACACAAAATAGCTGACTGTAGATTAAACAATAAGCCTTCTATGAATTATGAAAGTAGAAACCCATTTAATACACTCCAGGATATGAATGTTGGTTTCTATCAATGCAATAGATATGGTCATAAGAGTTTTGATTGTAGGAAGAATAAACCTGCACCCTAGAATAATTCTAAGGACGTTCCCTTTAATGAAAATGTAAAATGCTATAATTGTCAAGAATTTGGACACATAGCAAAGTTATGCAAAAACAAGAAGATCAAGCAAATGAAGGCAAATCTAGATCAAGGTCCAGTAACTAAACTTGACCTCAATATAGCAGCAAACAAGAAGAAGGAAATCAAACCAGTTTGGGTTGAGAAAGAAAAGGAATAGGCAGAATCAAGTCTCTTAGTACAGACGACTTTGCATGCTGAAAGGAAAAATATATGGGTGGTAGATAGTGGTTGTTCAAACCATATGACTAGTGACAAAAAGAAATTTATCAAACTTGAAGACTGGAATGGTGGATCGGTAAGGTTTGGAGACAATTCCTCCATCAAAATAAAGGGAAGAGGAACTCTAAGCATTGATGGAAAACTGAAGGCACATGATGTATATTATGTGGAAGGCCTCAAGCATAATCTGCTGAGTGTGAGTTAGATGTGTGACAAAGGTTACAAATTCACCTTTGACTCAACCGGTTGCCAAATAAAGAAAGATAGTACCGATAAAGTTGTGGCAGAAGGAAAGAGGATTGATGGAAATGTCTATAATCTAAAGGAATGCTATGAGTCTCAATGTATGCTAGGATAAGTAGATGAAATTTGGCTGTGGCACAGAAGATTAGGTCACATCAATTTTGATAACTTAGTTGTAGTAAGCAAAAAGGGGCATGTGAGGAATATTCTTGTTCATCAAAACTGATTAACCCAAGTACACCTGCAATTGATCTATGAAGTAGCCAATTCAATCTATGAAGAACATCAAGGCTTGGACAACATGACAAGGATATGAATCCTTCTACTCTTTAGGCTCTGAAAAACCTAGGTGGGTATACCTTTGATGCTTAAAATTAAACCTATTACACACCTATGACAACATCAACATAAATAGATAGATCTCACCAGGGCTCAACAAGTAAGTTACTGCAGATAGGCTAGATCTACACATAAAACTCAGCTATGTTTGAGAATGAGAGAGATGGAACAATTCAATAGATCATAAAATAAAGATATTCTGATTGGATTTTAAATTGTTTGAGAATCCCTTCAATTGCAAGATCAGTGCCTTATCCAAGGGCAACAAAGTCACATATCAAACTATAGATGAAAACTTCTATTGCAAATCCATCTTCATTATTAAGTATTCCTTCATTAATGCCTTGCACAAATGCATTACTAAGATCATTCACAAAATCATCAGATCTTGAAACTGTGTTCTGTTATCCATGATTTATTATAGAATTTAAATTCTTCCTTGAAGAATCCCTGCAAACAATCACAACTATCTCCTTGAGATGGCAAATTTCAACCTCCTTGAGGATCTAATTTGAATAAAATGAAATTACAAATCTAGAGACAATCTTGTGTGAATTTATGCATGCCTTACATACACAAGAACCTACAACTAAGAACACCTACAATAAGAATTAAACTCCATTACTCAAAGAAAATCCCTTCCCTGTACAATCTTTAAGAAAACTCAGAATTGGAAACCATGAAAATCCGGAGCCTTTCTCCAAATTTTTGGAACCCTTACAATTGAGAAGAAATGGGAATAAGAAGAGGAGGGAAAAATATCAGATATGCATAACACACTACCAAGTGTCCCCTTTCTCCAACTGAATATTTTCCTTTCTCCTTCCCATGGAAACTTCTCTCGAAATATCTCATATTTGTTGAAACAAACTTCATGACTGGATTCCTCACTTCGAGAGATTTTCGATGATATATAATACTTGCTATTTCGGGCAAAAATAACCTCTCAAGTGAATTAATCCTTTCTATATGCACCATCATTTAAATTTTTGGATTTTCTTATATAGTTGAAACTATATATTTAATTTTGATTTTTCCCTTGATTTTTGGCCTGACACCCTGCCATGTGGCAACCTGTGATTCAATAGGAGGGTCCACTGGGCACCACCTAGGATGACACCTCACCTTTTGCCACTTGTCAGCCACCTAGATCACTACTAGACTGCCTACTTGTCACCTCGTGGACCGCCACCTCTACACCATGTCATCTTTCACCATTTCATGATGGCTAATGGACGTGCATCTTCACTCCATGAAATTGCATGCACCATCGGATCTCAATGAACCTTCATGCTCTTTAACCCCTTTGCTGCTTCGCGATGCTTAACTGGTGAGCATCTTTGGTTCACGAAATAGCATGCTTTGTTGATCTTCATGAAAATTTCTCATTGATTAACCTTTTTGCCACTTCATAATGCTTAAATCTCGCACATCTTCCCTCTGCAAAATTGCGCATACTATCAAATCTTCTGCAACTCGCTCACTAGTTAAGTCGCTCTTTCTCTACAAAATTTACCTTGGGAATCATGCACGTGTGGGTGGGGTCCACCTAGTCGCCACTTAGCCTCCTTGGTCACCTCAGGAAGCGCGCTCACGTGCGTGGAGTCCTCTTGGTGCCAAACCGGCACCTTGTGTCAAAAGCCTTTTGAGGCTTGGACACTATGAATGGGTGTGTTTTTTCTTTTAAATACCAAAAAACCTCATCGCCCAGCCAATGTGGGATAATGGCTTTATACCTGGAACTGCATTTTTCTTAAGATTTTAATGACGCCTTGGCATTTTATTGAAAGTTTTCAACAATTCTTTTCACCACCATAGAGAGGATGTTGGCAAAGGAGATGGAGTGTGGGCTTTACAACAACCATTGCATTTAAAAGCTTTTTAAAACCTTGTTTGCAGACTTTAACGCCACATAGGAGGGAGGACAATTTCAACCTTTGGCATTTGCAATGAAGGATTTTGAAATGCCCTTTCACCAAATTCTGTTCAATGTGCTGCCAATGGCATTTTCTTGGAAGATTCAATATTGCCTCTCCTTCAACACAGAGGATCCATGCAAGGGAGCTAGGGGGTTTATCTGGTATTCACTTGGTGGATTGCAGTGACATCAAAAAAATTAAAAGCCTCTCAAAACCATGTTTAACACACAAGAAGACATTGCAATTGTTTGGAGTTTATACAGCCTTTCAAACACCACGTAAGCCACACCAATTTCAGTTTGTTTGAAGTTTATGAGCCCTCCAAACTCCACTCCACATAGAGGGGAGAGATGGTTGGTCAAATTGCATTTGGTTGGAAAGTTTCAATTACCTTCACACTACCCTTTGCTTCCAATGCAAGGGAGGCTCTACACCCACCATCTGCATTAAATTTTAAAAGTTTAATAAACTTCTCCACCACTCACGCCATAGTAGGGAAATACTTGGTTTCAAATCTGCCATGATGCCATTTGCTGCTTGTTTCAACGATGCCCTCCAAACACCCACCATTCCACGTAGGGGAGAGTTGATTGCATTGCAAATTCCACTGTGTGTCCAACATGGGAGGAGGAAAACAACTGCCACATTTCATTGGCTTGGAAGTTTAAACACTTCCCAAACTCCACTCCACCTTAAACACCTTTTCACCATCCATACTGCCTGCTAACTACATTTGTTTTATGCTGTACGTAGGGGATGGCATTACACCTGCCAAAAGATTAGCTTGAAGTTTCTACAGTGTCTCCTCCCTTAACACGTCCAATTAAATAAGCTTTGGTTACAAAACATTTCTCCATTTTTCTTCAAACTTCTCCAATAGAGCTTTTGCATATTTATATATATTTGTCCCTGGGAGATTGCATGTCATTGCATTTCTAAAAAACAAGTCTCGCATCTTCACATATTTCATGAACACTATTGTAACCCAAACCATCTTCTACCTCCAGCCGATCTTTCACATTTCTCAAGTCCATGGGCCTTTCATGCTCTTTGACTAGGTCTGCACTAGCTTTAAAGTCTATCCTTCTACTCTCTGTCAATGGCATTAATGGTTATGAGGCTAAGAGGACTTTATTCTATATTTGTGATGCCAAAGATGTTGCTCCTCTCTTGGCTGTTCTTGAAGTATTGACATTTTTTACCCCAATTTTCAAAACCATAAGTTCCATAAAAGCCTCTTAGTTATATGCCCACATAATGAAACAAAATCATCTCTTAATAAACCAATTTGCCAACAAAATCAATGCATGAGCATGAGCCAGGTCGGGGCCCAAAGTAGGTCCAACTAAAAAAAAAATTGTTTTCATGCAACTGACCTTAGAAATGCCTCACAAACCTTAAACATACTACTGGAATCTATCGGCACCATTTTTGGACCACCAAACTGAGTTTTGCGACTTTCAGGCACTTGCGCCACATTTTTGCATTTAATCGCGAAGATGTAATTTTCAAACTGGTCAAAACACCTTTTTGGACCTTGCAAACTGACAGGCGTGTACTCTAATATACAAACATGAACTCTACCAAGTGGTTTCTCAAGAAGAATCCCAAGTGAAGAGATATTAATGGTCAAAGATGACCAACTGGCTTGGCCGACACTGCGGACCTGATGAAGTCAATGCGCAGGCAACTCATGATGCCTTTCTTAAAAATATCAAATGATCTTCGTAGACCCTCAAATCTGAGACATAGGTACCTTGAAGTACATATCAAAACTTAGAATACTCAGTTTGACCAAAAGGCTGACTGGGTGTAAATGGTGCGCTCATGAAAATAGAAACTTTAACTGATATAGCAATGAAAGTACGGAGCACTAAAACAGATAGCTCAAGAAACCCTTTTGAAACTTGATTAAACGGGTTGGTAGGAGCTTGAAACTAGAAACATATCTTGTCATTTATACCAAAAATAGCCCAAAACAAATATTTTGACATGACACTCACTGAGGCAACTTTTACACTTATGCAAAATAGGGCTCCGACTAGCAGCTGAAACAGGGACTTGTCAAACCATACAAAATGCAAACAGATTGAGCCTACTAAACTGAGCAAATGGATTCACAAAGACTTTAAATTTTGCACGAAGGCACACTTTTATGCATATAATTCTATGCACTTTGAAATTATTCATGAAAATCAATAGGGAAAAAGATATAAGCACTCAAAGTAGGCTACTTGGTAAAATCTGCATATATGCCTAAAATGCACTTTCAGCTCACCCCTTAAAATGGGTACCTGATAAATTGATCCAAACTAAATTCTAAAAGTTGCACAACACTTCATTAACCAAATGAAATGTGTAAGACCCATTTCCCAAGCCTTACCCTTTGACAATCAACTGGCTCCATTTTACCCTCTCTCTAACTAGGCCATTCAAACTGACTCATTTTATGATCATTTGGAAATGCGGAGAAATTTTTTGAAATGGGCCTCTCAAATTTAATGAGTCCCAAAAATTCCACCCATCATCAAACTGGTAAACACATTTTGTGATGAATGTGTAAAAGGTAAGCAAACAAAAGTGAGTTTCAGGACAAAGGAGCACAACACCTCAAGACCACTTGAAATTGTGCATACAGATCTATGTGGTCCAGCTCAAACAAGAGCACTTGTCAGTGAAAGATAATTTATTCTCTTCATTGTTGACTACTCAAGGATGACATGGGTCACCTTTGTGCAAGATAAATCACAAACATTTGAAAGATTCAAGATCTTTCGGAAGATGGTGGAAAAGGAAAGTGGGTACAGATTAAAATGCCTAAGATTAGATAGGGGTGGAGAGTTCACATCAAATGAATTTGAATATTATTGTGAAAAACATGGAATTAAAAAGAAATAATTTGTTCCTAGAAAACCATAGCAAAATGGTGTGGTAGAAAGGAAGAACGGGATAGTCAAGGAGATGGCCAGAACCATGTTAAATGAGGCCATTCTGTCGGATACATATTGGAAAGAAGTTGTTCATACTACTACATACACTTTGAACTAGGTTCAATTAAGAACAAACAACAAAATGACACCTTATGCGTTATGGTATGATCGGAAGCCATCAGTCAAATACTTCAAATTATTTGGAAGAAAGTGCTTCATCAAGAAAGATATGGATGGTTTAGGAAGCTTTGATTCTAGGAGTGATGAAGGAATCTTCCTTGGCTACTCATCTAACAACAAAGCCTGCAAATGCTACAATAAAAGGATAAGAAGGGTCATCAAGAGTGTGCATGTAAAACTTGATGAAGATATGCACAAAGGATGTCAGTCATTGGTTAATTGGTATGATGACTCGGGTGATGAATATTGTGAAGTTCAGACAGATACTGAACCAAAGGTAGCATCCAAGAAGGCCCCCAACTGGTATGTATAGCTGAATCACCTAGAAGAGAAAATTTTGGGAAATGTGAGTGATGGTGTGCAAACTAGAAGATGACTTTCTTGGAATGATGAACAAGTCAACCTATGCCTCATGACTGAAGTTGAACCAAAAATGTTCATTGAGGCCAGTAAGCTTTGATTCTAGGAGTGATGAAGGAATCTTCCTTGGCTACTCATCTAACAACAAAGCCTGCAAATGCTACAATAAAAGGATAAGAAGGGTCATCGAGAGTGTGCATGTAAAACTTGATGAAGATATGCACAAAGGATGTCAGCCATAGGTTAATCGGTATGATGACTCGGGTGATGAATATTGTGAAGTTCAGACAGATACTGAACCAAAGGTAGCATCCAAGAAGGCCCCCAACTGGTATGTATAGCTGAATCACCTAGAAGAGAAAATTTTGGGAAATGTGAGTGATGGTGTGCAAACTAGAAGATGACTTTCTTGGAATGATGAACAAGTCAACCTATGCCTCATGACTGAAGTTGAACCAAAAACATTCATTGAGGTCAGTAAGAGACAAGAATGGATGAATACTATGGAAGAAGAACTGCACTAGATTGAGAAAAACAAGACTTGGGAATTAATTCCTAGATCGGAAGACAAGAATATCATTGGCACAAAACGGGTCTACTAGAACAAGATGAATGAAGAAGGAAAGATTGTAAGGCACAAGGCTAGACTAGTATGCAAAGGTTACTCTCAAGTAGAGGGGATTGACTTTGAAGAAACATTTGCACTGGTGGCTAGATTAGAAGCAATTAGAATGTTTCTAGCTTACTCTGCCTACAAGGGCTATAAAGTATACCAAATGGATGTAAAATTTGCTTTTCTAAATGGAAATTTGGAAGAAGAAGTATACATGGAGCAACTGGAAGAGTTTCTGCTACATGATGATGAGACATTTGTGTGTCAGTTAAAGAAGGCTTTCTATGGTCTAAAACAAGCTCCTATAGCATGGTACTCAAGATTAGATCAGTATCTGAAGGAGCAGGGATTCAAAAAGGGAAGTGTTGATAGCAATTTGTACATAAAGAAAGATGGGAATCACATGATTATTGTGGTTGTGTATGCAGATGACATCATCTTTGGAGGCAACAAGGATACCCTTTGCAAAGGGTTTGTTGATCAGATGTAGTTAGAATTTGAGATGTCAATGCTTGGTGAATTGACTTACTTCCTTGGTTTGTAGATATTACAGCAAGATAAAGGAATCTTTATCTCTCAAATCAAGTATGCAAGGGAGATGTTGAAGAAAATCCAACTGGAAGATTGTAAACTGGTAAGTACCCCCATGGTGACCAACAACAAATTGAGAAAGAATGATGAATCACCTCTATACAGATCCATGATAGGAATTCTATTGTATCTAACTGCTTCAAGACCAGATATAGTTCAGGCAGTGTGCATGGTGGCCAGATTCCAAGCTGCCCCAAAGCAGTCACACATGAATGTTGTTAGCAAAATTTTTAGGTATCTATAAGGAACACTCAGCGATGGTTTGTGGTATCCTAAACAAGGACATTTTATCTTGGAAGCATACACTGATGTTGATTGGGCATGATGCATTGATGATAGAAAGAGCACAAGTGGTGGTGCATTCTTTCTTGGTGACTGGTTGGTCTCTTGGCATAGCAAGAAGTAGGACTCAGTCTCTCTATCTATTGTTGAAGTTGAGTACATTGTTGCTGCTACTTGTTGCTCTTAGGTGCTTTGGATGAAGTACTCTCAAAGATATACACGTGGACATCACCGATCCTATTCTCATTCGGTGTGACAATTCGAGTACAATCAACATAGCAAAGAATCATGTCATGCATTCTATAACAAAGCACATTGCTATCAAATATCATTTTCTCAAAGAAAAAGTTGAAGGACAGGAGGTAAGGATGGATTATGTTTCTACTGGTGAACAAGTAGCAGACATTTTCACCAAACCATTACTAGTACGCACTTTTGAGTACCTCCGACACAAGTTGGGATTTATGTCATCTGCCTAGGCAGGTTCTATGTGGCTCAGGGGAAGCTGATGGTGGTAAAAGGGGGAGTTTGGTATGAATCATAGGGGGGGTGCACAATACCCTTTTTCATTGTGTCAAAGGGGGAGAAATGTACTGGTATGGAGTATCTCACTAGAAGTTGACATCAATGCCAAAGGGAGAGATTATTGGCAATTTGGTACTAAGTTGTCATTGATGTCAACTGACATGATGAATACTCACATAAGGGTGAGCATAATGAAGATGCATTACCAATATAGGGTGCTCTACCGGTTAATAGAAGAAGAAAAATCTATCGGCAAAGAGTTGTACCGGTATGTGTTTTTCGGACCAACTGTGTGTTGGTGGGCCATGTCTTGATTTTTGTGACGCCATGTGAAGCAAAGGTGGCAAACGTGTTGTGGTTGTGAAGCCTCATCAATAGGGTTGATGAAATAGATAATCACCATTAATAGAGGAGCCACAAATCATGGGATTGTATCTGACTGATTACGGCTCAAGGAAGAAGGAATGACAGAGGAAGATCAGTGAGTAGTTGGTGCCTAAATCTATGCAAAGGAAATCCGATTCAGGAAGTCCTCGAAAAGAAAACTTCTAAAGTGCTTTATGTGTCGACTGATTTCGTGACAGAAGATCTGATTTGAGATTTCCATTTTAGAAAATGTGCATTGGATAATGGAAACCGTGTGCAGGGGTATCCTTCTAGGATAGGTGATCGATCTAAGATAGGTAGGATTGGATCTCACGAAGATTGTGTCAAAAAGCAGAAACCCTAACCGCTCAAGTTTTTGAATTACATTCTGGCGAGAAATCACCATATAAGAAATAAGAGATCAAAACAAAAGAGGTTGATGCTGCAAAAGAGGTGAAGTGTAGAGAGAGTAAGTAAAGAGAAGAATTGTCAGCCTTACAAATAATTCTAAGTAAGTTGCAGTGTGTGTTAGCAAGTATAACAGTGAGAGGATTCTACTGGCAATTCTATAGTCTTGCAGTTGAGCCTAACTAGTAAGGCATGGCAGAGCATGCAACATCCTAGTGTGATCCAGTGTGTTGAGAGATTGTGTGTAAGAGGGAAAGAAAGATCACAAATGTTGATAAACAGAGACAGTAATTCCACAACCGACAGTGTGAGTTTCAATGGAGAAGAAAATACTGTCAATCGACAGTGTTGTTTGATCAAGAGTTGCAGAATTCATTTGCAACAAGAAGCCTTAATTGTATACAAATAGTATTTCAATATACATCCCCAAGTTGAAGCTTGGTGCAAGGGTTGGTGCTCCTTGTGTTGGTGCCCTAAAAGATAGGGGTTGGTGCTCCTTGGGTTGGTGCCCAAAATCTTTGTAAGTCAATGTTTTACCTGTGAGATTGGATTGGAGCAGTAGTCTCCAGTAGCTTTTCTCACCAAGGTTTTTCCCATTTTGGGTTTTCCTCATAAATCTGGTGTTGTGAGTTACTTGTGTGTGAATGATCTCTTTGGCTTTCTCTATTGTATTACTTGTATGACTATTTAGTGGTTAAGCGATTAACTGATATTCTGAAGTTAGATCAGACAAAAGAAAAGCTTAGGAACCACTGATTCACCCCCCTCTCAGTGGTATTTTGTGTTCAACAGGATTTTGCAAGTGGATGGAGGGGAATTTTAAGTAAAATAAATTACTTTATTTCAATCAAATAGATGCAACTTGCATAAATACAAGTGGGAGGTTTAAATAAATACTTTAGATTTATTTATTTGCAAGGATCAATTTAATTAAATGTAAATTTAATTAAAAAGGGAGAAAGGGAAATTAATTAAATAAAGTGATTTATTTAATTAAAGGTTATGAAAGGCTTAGGTGAACTTAATTAAAAAATTAAGTAATTCATTTAATTAAATAGATGAATGTGAAGAAATTAATTAAATAAAATTTAATTAAATAAAAGAATGAGGTTAAAAATAATTAAATATTCATTTAGGAAAGTGGTCAGATTTATACATCTACATTTTGCCCCTCTTTGAAGTGATGTGTGTGCACATGTTGATTCAAAGAAAATTTATCGGATATGCTGTCAAAATTTGATCGATATGATGTCATGTGTCGAGATGTTGATATGATGCCTCAGATTTGATGAATGATATTGATGATGCCCCATCGGGAGATGAATCAAGGATTTTGAAAAATTTGTTGATTTGATGAGAGTTTTTATTTAATTTCATTTTGAATATTTTGATTGTGTTGTATGCATTTTAATTGATTCATCTCCCAAAAATGATGTTGATAAGGTTAAAAGTGAGAAAAATGAGGAAAATACATGCCCCACTTACTAACCTTGTTGACTTTTATCCTATAAAAAGGTAAAAAGTGATTTTATTCTTATCATTTACACATTTGTCTCGTGAATGTGACATTTTAGCTTTGACGAAAATGTTGGTTCCATATGCTTCGCACTGATTTGAGCACGTTCATTGATACTGGGGGATCACCGCGTATGGCCCACCTATAAGTGATCTAAAACTTTCCATGTTTTTGATTGATTTTGCCTGTTTTGATCATGTTTTTTTTTTATTGAGAATTTGTCATTTTAGCGCGTAGGGGTTTTGTTATAGTGCATATGATAAGAAAGATAGCGCGTAGGGTTAACCTAGTTAGGTTAGCATTTAAGTTGCATATTGTTGTGCTTCGGCAAGTTAGGGTAGTACGTCTAGGAAATTAGCGCATAAGGCTAGCAGGGTAGCGCAGTGGCAAAACGAGTTAGCGCATAGAGTAAAGTGTCTAGCACATTGGTGAAGAAAGATAGTGCATAAGTAGCAACTTAGTGCCTTGGAGGTCTGTTTTGGCGCGTAGGGTCCAAAAATAGGTGAAGAAGGCTTAGGAGAATGCGTTGAGGGTCGAATAGATTATGTAGATGGCACAGGGGTGGGTAGGTTCCTGCTGAGTGTTTCAAGATGGGTCATGAGCCAATGTTTTTCCTGCTGTGATGATGTCTGATTTTTGGAGTCTGTTGAAATTTTCTATCAGGCTGAAGTACCAAACTAATTGGTTGCTTGAATGAGGATCCTAATTTTCTTTTTGATGTGGATCTATGATTTTTGCCTTGTGATATGAATTTGATGTTCGATATGAGTTCCAATTATTGATGTCCACTATGATTCTTGATTTGATGCTTGCGTTATCGATCTTTGATATGTTGCTTTGATTTTTTATATGAGTTCTCAATATGATTCTTGCGTTATGGGTCTTTGATTTTCGATATGGGTCAGATTTTTGATATTATGCTTGCGTTATGGGTTTTTGATTGATTTCTCGATATGGGTCAAATTTTTTATATGATGCTTGTGTTATGGCTCTTTAATTGATTTCTCGATATGATGCTTACGTTATGGGTCTTTGATATGATTTCTCGATATGATGCTTTCTTGAGATGTTTCATTGTTTCAAGTTGATTTTGTTTTGACTGGATATATCAGATAGATATGGGAACTAATGATGGACATTTGTTGTTTTGCAGGCATAGCTTGGTGTACTTCAATCACAAGAGTGATTTCTGCAACCGTAGTCATTGATTTTGCAATTGTCATAGGCTGATAGGGATGTGATTGAGAGATGTGGTTTATCTTCCTTACTAGATATGGATCGGTATATCATTAACTGGGGTTTATTGACATCTTTGGTAGAGAGGTAGCACAGTGACACGAACACCTTCCACTTGGCTATGGGCGAGATAACAATCACACCAGAGGACTATTATCGCATTTTGCAGATTCCTATAGTTGGGGCCTTGTTGCCATATGAGTAGACTGAGGAGGGTGGGATAGAGGCTCTTCGTCGCATCTTCCAAGATGATCAGATCTATGGATATGAGATACCTTGGCAGGAGTTTGTAGATCTAGATTATGCTCTGTTGCCCTTTGTACTAGTAGGTTTTATTGGTGGATTTTTGTGTCCCAACCATAGGTTGAAGGGACTAGCTATGGGATGGGGATTGGTTTTGGAGAATATGGTGACACAGGGATGTAGGTTCACATGGGGGTCATGTATGTTAACCCATCTTTACAGAGAGATTCACTAGGTGGTGTATCTAGGATACAAAAGTTTGTCCACAAGGGTAACATTACTATAGGTGTGGGCCTGGGAGCACATTCCTATGTCATGACCACTTGTAGATAGGGATAGGCTAGTTGGTCGAGCATATGCTTATGGGTATACAGGTATAGTTGTCCAGCATAAGCTAGGAAAACTAGAGCATTGGGGGAGAGTGTTGGATGATACTGATATGGTCATATGGAGATCATATATGGATTGCGAGGTGTGGGCTGAGGATAGGCTAGAGATGCCTTATGTGTATATGTCAAGATATTTGATTGGGGGGATGCCCTTGATCATTGAGAAATTTTTGCATAGCCGTGTTTAATGGCAGTATGGGAGACAACAGGGGATTCTACAGGGAGCGTGTTTATATGCTCACCAAAGATAGGATGTGCCAGAGTGGGGACCCACTATGGATAGTGTAGCAGTGGTAGAGAAGTATATGACATTGGCAGGCTAGATCTGGGATTATGGAGCTGGGGTTGTTGATGCTGGGATGACAAAGGATTTTGTAGCGTACTTTGTGGCACATGTAGTGGCACGGATATCAGATCCAACAGAGATGCTACCTGCTTTTTATGATGACAAGAATGAGCAGCCATAGAGGTGAGGGGGAGTCAGATAGAGAGATGAGGAGGTAGAGGAGGTAGGAGATGGAGGTGGAGATGGTGGAGGAGGTGGTGGAGGAGGTGGGAGAGATAGAGGGAGAGATGGAGGATGAGGGGGAGATGGTGGGAGAGATAGAGGAGGAGATAGAGGATGAGGAGGTGATGGAGGGAGAGAAGGAGATGGAGGGAGAGGAGGAGGTCTCCTTCTTGGTGTTGGTGGGGTTGGTAGGGTAGGTCCAGTGTTAGTGGTGATGGGTGGTATAGAGGATGTTAAGCGACTCGCACAGAGGAGGAGATTTGATGTTCTACCTCCATCGGCGCCTTGGAAAGGGACACGTATGGTTGGAAGCACGAAATAGGTACCCGTTCAGATTAGGGTACCCACCCATCGATAGGATTCACATATTAGAACCCTACAGGTCACAGTGCAGGAGTTACAAGCATAGGTGCTAGCACAACAATGCCAGATTACACAGATTATAGCAGAGTAGGATACGGAGAGAGAGGGTCATGGTCGGGTAGAGGATCTTGCGGAGAGATTGGAGAGAGTGATAGGTGGTTCCTTGATGTGGGATACACTGAGGGAGACATGGTATACGACCAAGGAGGCCGAGTACTATAGGCATTTATATGAGGAGCTGGTCCCTAGACAGCACAAAGCTCCTAGCTATACAACCATTTGATCTGTTCGTAGTCATATGGGGACGGAGAGGAGAGGTGTTATGGGGCCTGCCCAACAAGATCCACTTGGTGGAGATCCAGGAGCTAGGACATATGCTACAAGACCTGTCAATCTTAGGAGATAGTCATACTTGAGAGACTTGTCTCAGTTGTATTTTTATCATTTGGTTGTATTTTGACAGACATGATATCCCTTGTATATTTTGACCATATATATATATATATAGAACTGATTTATATGATCCACATGTGATGTGTTATGGATGATTATTTATGATATGCATTGATATGAGGTTTCTATGATGATGTAATGTATAGATAATATATATATAAATGTATACATATATATATATATAAATGTATACATATATATATGTATGTATGTATGTATGTATGTATGTATGTATGTGTGTGTGTGTATACATATCTATATATATATATATATGTATACATATCTATATATATATATGTAAAGCGGAAAATCGCGATCGAACCCTAGTTGCACTCCCCTCTTCCAACTCCGAGGAGAGAGAAGGGAGGTTCGCTAGGATTCGATGGTTTTCACTTAGGGGAGAGACTTTACATTCAAAAGAGGGGTTGAAACTCATAAGATCCAATCCCACACAATGTAAGATTGGATGCTAAATGAATTTCAAGGGTTAGGAAAGCAAGGCTACCCTCTTTTGTAAAGAATGTTGTTAAGGAAATTAAGCTAGGAGTGCATAGAAAGTCATAAAGATTCGCTTATAAACTAAGTTCGGGTTATAGGATGAAGCTGCGGACCTGGAATTAGCAGTAAAATGTCGACACGGCGCTGTCCTGCAAATTTGAGCAAAAGTTGTCGGGACGATGGTGCCCGGCACCACGGTCCTCCGAAAAATCTGCGAAACGAAGGGGGATCTGTTCGTCTCTGCACAAGGATTCTAGATCTTCAATTTCAGCTGCGTACCTGCAACCTACACACAGAAAAGCGAAGACAATTGGGGGGTTAGGGATTAGGGGTTTGCCTTTAGGTCAAACCCTGGTTTTGGAATTAACCAAGAAATGAGCAAGTGATGTAAATGTAAATGACTGTAATGTAAAACAAGTACTAATACCTTGTTCTAAGGATGTTTGTATCCTTATGTGCGAAGGTTTTAGATGTTGTTGTTTGTTGCATGTTGTAGTAGCATGTAGTAAGTGATCTCCTCTTCAATGGTTGAATCCTTGACTTCAATGCAACACTTAGCCTTGAATGGAGACTTAGAAGGAATGCTTGAATGCTTGAATGCTTGAGTATAGTTTCCACGCCTTTTTCATCATGTATGTGTTATGTCTTCTATCCAAATGAGAGAGAAAAATGTAGTTTATATACTTGTCATTTAGGGCTGATAGACTAATTTTCCCGACCTTAGGCCGACCAGGAAAGTTAATTTCCAATTTGCAAACAAAAAGACCCGAGACCCCTTAGGAGACCGGGCCCAAAATAGGACCCAGGGACAAGGGCGCGGGGCGCCATGGTCCTGGGGACCAGGGCGCTGGGCGCTCTGGTCCCACCTCCCGGGACAGCAGGGTGCAAGGAGGTTCAGGCCAAGGTGCTTGAAAAATGCAGTTTTCAGTGTCGTGAGCAAGTTTCAGGGTCTCCATTCAAGTTGCATGTTGCGTCGCCATCGTGAAGACCGAAATGCAGTCGAAATTGCAAGTGTCGCAATTTTAGGACGCTACATTTAGCCCCCACTTTAGCGGGAGTATGTATGCTCATACTTCCGGTAAAGTACAAGGAAACAACATTGAAAGACTTTCACCACATCAAGGAGGCAAGATACACCAAGCCCCCATTGGACTAAGGATCTTACGACTTCGATTGACAAAGTAAAAGGGAAGATCGCGAGGAAGAACCATGACTGTCATTAGTAAGGCTTCCTCACTATGAGTCATGCAAGAAAGATATCAAAAATTTTCAAGGCAAGGCTAAATTTGCCAAGAAATTTTCAAGTATCTTGAAAAGATATGAACGGGATGTATGCCCCCCTACGTTAAAGCGATCGCACACGCCTCACCGGGGGTGATTGTTTTAACGTAGTGATACACATAAGAAATGAGAAAGGAAAGGAGCACGTTATCGCAAGGATTTAGCCCCCAAGTGTGAGACAAACCCAAGGATAATAGACACAAAACACAAAGCACAAGGTGACTTCGCTTTCCTCGGGGTCAGTATGCTGTATGATAAGTCATGTATATATATCATATGTATGTATGCATAATTGTTCTTCATTCCCCAATCAAGGGAGGTCACCTAGAAGAAGGGAACACATGTGTCTTTTGAGTCAACATGAGAGAGATCGAGAGATCTCAATACTTTGCATCGTCCTCAAGTAGACAACACCAAGGACAACAAATAGAAGAATGAAAATAACATATAGAAGAAGTAACAAAAGAGAGGAGGAGAGAATCTGCTATGCTAATGCAACTAGTCTAGCATGTCATCTACCCCCCGATCTTGCTGATCAATGTTTTGGGAAGGCAGGGAACACGCCAGAGGAGGAAAATCCAACACAGCAAATGGAGCTATCACAAGATCCAAACAAGGGCTATGTTCATGTTCCGAGCCACATTGTTTTTGTCTAGGAGCTAGGATAAGTGCTTTAGAAAATTCATTAGATAAATGGTTATCAACATCAACAAGTTCATATTCACTATCAGAAGCAAGAGGAGTAACATTTTCATCATGAATAACATTTTCATCCATATCATCATCAAGATTTATAAAAATAGGATCTTTAACTCGCACTGGATCAAGACCATCATGCATATTATGTTTAGGAGATTTCGGCTCAATTTCCAGCTAAGGAGAAAATGGAATAATGCTTGTTGAAGGTGTTTTTGGAGATTGTAAAGTTTGAGAAGCAGTTGTTTGAGCTCTAAGACGACGCTTTCATCGGCGTTCATGTGCAGAATGATTTCGTCTAGTCTTAGTAGGAAGTGGAGAAGACTGAGGAGGAGGAATGTTCTCATCCTTATCACTTGGGTGTTTAGGTTGTGGTCTCTTAGGCTGGACAATAGGAGAAGAAGAAGGTCTCTTCTCTCTATAAAAAGAAGGAGGAGGAACTGCTCCATATAAGGGAAGAATATTTGGTTTAGGGAGAAGACCAAGTCCATCATGACGAGGAGGTATAGGTCTACTCTTAGGAAGTTTATTAGGCATAGACATAGTTACATCCATAGGGATGGGTTGGGAATCTTCTTGAGGAAAGACATTAGTTTTATCTTTCAAAGGAAGAACTTCCTTCTCAAGAATGATAGGAATATCAAGTTTAGGTGCTCTAGGTTCACTTAGAGATAGGATCATATCTGTTTTCCACTTTTGATAAGATTTGAAAAGATGATCACTTCGCGGAGGAAGAGATTGGAATTGTTTAGGCCAAAAGTAATCAATAGGAACACTAGAGGTTCTTTCAGCTGGTTTAAAGAGACTATGATTGACAGTAACAACTTCACCATTATGGGGAAATTTCAAACACTTATGAATAGGAGAAGCAATAGCTTTCATGGAAGATAGCCAAGGATAGCCAAGCTTCACACGAAATTGTTCGGAAGATGGAATAATAGCAAAGTTCACATCAAGACATTTGGTATGGACCTCAATAGGCAATGTAATAGAACCAATTGCAGGAGAAGAAAATGCATCAAATAATTTCACAATCACATCTGTTTTGTCATATATCACTTGATTCAATTGCAAAGTAAAAAGAAATTCTTCAGTAATAACATTAACCATGCACGAAGGATCAATAAGCACTCCACGGCAAGGTGTATTCTTGACTTTTGCAACTATGTATAAAGGACCATCAGGTGCCCTAATGGTTTCACTGGAATCAAATGTGATGGAAGGTTCTTTAGGGATTTCTTGCTGCTCTACAAAGTTAATCACATTTGGAGTCATAGACACAAGACCATCAGATGAAAAAGAGGAATCATTAGCCTCAATTGCATTAGAGGTATGAGAAGGCAATGGATCAGTGAAAATCTGAAGATTTTGGTTAGGAGGAGCTACAGATGTGTTGCCTTTATCATTCACTCCAGAAACAGAAATAGTATTATTATCAATCAAATCTTGAATTTTACCCTTTAAAGAAAAACATTTTTCAGTATCATGCCCAGGCTGACGATGAAATTGACAAAAAGCTTTGTTATCAAAATAAAGTGAAGTAATCTTTGCAGGATCAATTTGTCTTATAGGAGGAAGAGTAAGCACATTTTGTTCCAATAACTTATTCATAATACTATGCAATGATTCATTCAAAGGAGTATACTTTCTTTCTTTCTTGAAAAATTTAGAAATAGGAGGCACACCTGATGCTGCATTCACATTGTTGTTGATGACGTTTTCATTGAATTTGATGGAATCTCTATTCGGTTTAAACTTCCCAAATGGTTGTTGACTGCTATCACCCTTATCACTCGGAGCCATAGGATGTGATTGTTCCATTTGACTCACAGTCAGTTGATAATTGTGAAGAGTGGCGCACAACTGTTGGAAAGAAGTAAACTCAGAAAATAGAAGTTTGTCTCGAATATCTTTTTGTAAATTAGAAATAAAGATTCTTTGAATATCATTGTCAGGTACTGGAAAAGAAATTTGAGCATACAAATGCTTATATCTACCAATGAAATCAGTCACTTTTTCTTTAACACCTTGTTTACAATGCATTAAATCAATCAAAGTAACTTTAGGACTTATATTGTTTTGAAATTGTTGAATGAAAGCATTTGCAAGTTGTTCGAAAGAAGTAATAGAATAAGAAGGCAATGAGCAATACCATTGTAGGGCTTTGTCTCTTAATGTTCTAGTGAATAGTTTTGCAAGCAACCTTTGGTCATAAGCAAAATCAGTACAAATTGTTTGAAAAGTCTTAACATGTGTTAGAGGATCTCCTTTACCATTATAAAGTTCCAAATGCGGGATTTCAACATG